>NC_052049.1:132665346-133265346 GCF_903992535.2 Arvicola amphibius | reverse complement strand
GTCTACCTCTTGAGTGGATAATAGACATATGACATTACACTCAGTTTTCTGTATGCCTTTGGCTAGGACCCAAGGCTTTGTGCATGCTATACAAGCATTCTACCAACTGACCTACAAGCCACACCCATGATTATATTTTGTTTGATGAACTTGGCAGCTCATTATCTACATAAGAAAGCAAAAACATTTTTGTTGGCTATGGTGTTCTGTGCCTATAATTCCATCAATGGGAGACTGAGGTAGGCAGGTTGTCAGTAGTTCAAGTGTAGCCTGGGCTGGATAGTGAGTTCCAAACTAGCCTGGGCTACAGAGTGAGACCTAGTCTTGAAAACCAAAGTGGGGCTGGGGGCATGAAGGGCAAGGCATTCTTAACTTTATCTTTTTATCAGGAAGCAGTAAGCTCACAGTTTACCATAGCCATTCCCTCTGATACCAAAGCCTTGGTCAGAATTTAACGTTCTGTGGAATCTAGACATTCCAAAGACAGTCTTTCAGATATTTTCATCACTACCAAGTTCCATGAAGTAGCTAGTGAAGGTCCAGGGCCATGGAGTCTATGACGCAAACAAAAAGCTGAAGGTGTCTAAGGAGCAACACCCAAGTTTGTCCTTTGACCACATGCGTGAACACATACTAAAAATAATGTACTCTTAACTTCCCAGCAGCAAAGATGGTATAGTCCTTGAAGCCCAAAAGGGGGTGTTTTAAAAATAATCATCTAGTTGTGGTCCTTAGCTGACTCCATAGATGTGGTCATTGAGGGTTTTTTGTTTTTTTAATTAATTAGTTAATTAATTAATTTTCAAAAATTAATTAAATTTAAAAACCTATCTTTTCTCATTTTACATACCAATTCCCAGTCCCACTCCCTTCCCTCTTCCCACTTCTCCTACCTTTCCCTCCACTTGATCCCCCATTCACTCCTCAGAGATAATAAGGCTTCCCATGGGAAGTCAACAAAGTCTAGCACATTGCTTTGAGGCAGGACCAGGACCCATTATATCTAGACTGAGCAAGGTATCCCTCCAGAGAGAATGGGCTCCAAAAAGCCAGTGGAGGCAGTAGGGATAAATCCTGGTCTCACTGCCAGTGGCCCCACAGTCTGCCCCAGACACACAACTGTTGACCACATTCAGAGGGCTGATTTCCTTGTTGTCAGGCCAGAATAAGTGAGCTCCTATTAGCTCAGGTAAACTGTTTCAGTGAATATCCCCATCATGGTCTTGACCCCTTTGATCATATTATCGCTCCTTCCTCTCTTCCACTGGACTTTGGGAGCTCAGCCCAGTGTTCCACTGTGGATCTCTTCATCTTCTTCCATCAGTTGCTGGATAAAGGTTCTATGATGACATTCAAGATAGTCCTCAATCTGACTGGGCAAGGCCAGTTCAGGCACCCTCTCCACAATTGCTTAGGGTCTTATCTAGGGTTATCCTTGTGGATTCCTGGAAATTTCTCTAGTGCCAGTTTTTTTTTTTTTTTAGCCCCAGAATGGCTCCTTCAATCAAGATCTCTCTCTCTCTCTCTCTCTCTCTCCCTCTCTCCTCCCATCTCGACCATCCTGTTCCCTCAAGTCTTCCTCCCTACTTCCCATCTCCCCTCCTCCTCCCCTTCTGCCCTTCCTTCTCCCCACTCCCCATGCTCCCAATTTTCTCAGGAGACCTTGTCTATTTCCCCTTCCTAGGGTGATACATGTATGTTTCTCTTAGGGTTCTCCTTGTTACTTAGCTTCTCTGTGGTCGTGGACTATAGGCTCGTTATCCTTTGCTTTATGTCTAATATCCACTTAGGAGTGAGTACATTCCCTGCTCGTCTTTCTGGGTCTGTGTTATCTCACTCAGGATGATTTTTTTCTAGTTCCATCCATTTGCATGCAAATTTCAAGATGTAATTGGTTTTTTGCCACTAAGTAGTACTCCATTGTGTAAATGTATCACATTTTCTTTTTCTATTCTTCAGTTGAGGAGCATCTAGGTTGTTTCCAGGTTCTGGCTATTATGAATAATGCTGGTATAAACATAGTTGAGCAAATGTCTTTGTTAGTATGATTGAGCATCCTTTGGGTATATGACCAAAAATGGGTCTTGAAGTAGATTTATTCCCAATTTTCTGGGAAACCACTATACTGATTTCCAAAGTGGCTGTATAAGCTTGCACTCCCACCAACAATGGAGACGTGTTCCTCTTACTCCACTTCCTCTCCAGCATAAGCTATCATTGGTGTTTTTTATCTTAGCCATTCTGACTGGTGTAAGATGGTATCTCAGAGTTGTTTTGATTTGAATTTCCCTGATGGTTAAGGATGTTGAGCATTTCCTTAAGTGTCTTTTGACCATTTGGACTCTTCTGTTGAGAATTCTCTGTTTAGATCTGTACCCCATCTTTTAATTGGATTATTTGGTATTTTGATGTTTACTTTCTTGAGTTCTTTGTATATTTTGGAGATCAGTCCTATGTCCGATGAGGAGTTGATGAAGATCTTTTCCCATTCAGTAGACTGCCTTTTTGTCTTACTGACTGCCCTTTGCTTTACAGAAGCTTCTTAGTTTCAGAATGGCCCATTTATTTATTGTTGCTCTCGGTGTATGTACTACTGGGGTTTTATTTAGGAAATAGTCTCCTGTGCCCATGTGTTCAAGGCTACTTCCCACTTTCTCTTCTATGAGGTTGGATTTATATTGAGGTCTTTGATCCATATGGACTTGAGTTTTGTGCATGGTGATAGATATGGATCTATTTGCATTCTCCTACATGTTGACATCCAGTTAAGCCAGCACCATTTGTTGAAGATGCTTTCTTTCTTCCATTGTATAATTTTAGCTTCTTTGTCAAAAATCAGGTGTTCATAGGCGTGTGGTTTAATATCTGGGTCTTCTATTCGATTCCATTGGTCCACCTGCCTGCTTTTATGCCAATACCAAGCTGTTTTCATTGCTGTAGCTCTACAATAGAATTTGATGTTATAAGTGTTGAGGTTTAATAGTTGCTTCAAATTTAGATTAAAAGGACAGGGGATGAGATAAAGCACATAGAGGCATTTACCTTTCTATACTGAATCTTCGTGGTCTTTCATATCACACAGGGCACTCAGAGTTCAATGATACTTGCCAAGTTGCATTAGAAAGTTTGCTGGTGGTCACCATGCCTCTCCTCTCCGAGATGGACGCAGGTTAAGATCTCTCCTGGTAAGCGACCATCTCGTGGTGCTACACGGATTACTAAATATGGGTTAATTAGTCAATAAGAGGCTGAAACTAATGGGCCAGGCAGTGCTTAAAAGAATACAGTTTCCGTGTAATTATTTCAAATGTAAAGCTAGCCGGGTGGCGGGACGCAACCCCACCGCTCCTTCTACAGATTGGCGCTCCAACGTGGTGACTAAATCCACTTAAAAACCTGAGAGAGCTTAAAAAAGGGAGAGAGAGCTTAACACAGCTTTTTGCTGTTTGCTAGGACGTGCTGTTGAGAGATTTCCTGTTTCGGCAATAGCGGCAGAAAAAAGCTGAGTCATTTTAAAACGCGGCTTCCTGAGGTTGTGCCGCCAGTGCAAACTCTGGCTTTAAAGCATTTTATGGGACTGGATGTTTGTGTGCCCTTTTGGGATTGGAAAGAAAGTACTCTGAGATCATGCCAATGGCTCACTGCTCCCTGCCTGCACCTGGGCAGATGGCGGAATCAGGCTTAGGCGAGAGGGACAGCATGTCGTATTTCTGCCGTACAGAGAGATGTTTTCAGGCTGTGCAGTGCTCAGCGAGTCAGATTTGGTTGTAACTTGGATGAAAAGAGTTTCTGTGCTGCACGCTCAGTCTTAGAATTAAACTGCTGAGTGCGGCTCCAATGTGGACTGCCCTGTGCCTGGAACTGTGTGCGGCTCAGGGGCACCAAATGACTGAGGCAGGAGCTTTTCTGGCTCTGCTCCACCATGCTGAATTGTGCTGATCTCAGGCAGGATCTATTGTAATTACCATAATAAAAGCGCAGTTAAGGTTTAGACTGGGCAGGACACAGGTGGTACCGTATTACCTCTACATGGTGCAACTTAAGTTTTTAAGAAGTGCTCCTGGATAGTAAAAAATTTACAGATTCACAATAGGACAGATTCAGACATAAAAGACTTTTAAATGAGTCACAATGTTGGATGAATGTACATAGGCTTGAGAGAGAGAAGATAAGAATATAGAGAATAAAGTTGATGCCTTAAAAAAAGGGGTAAAGTCTTTAAAGAGACAAAATAAAGTAAAAGGATAGAGTAAAAATAAGCCATGTAAAAATGGAAAATTCACAGAGAGTCTGGATTATGTATTTTATTGTGTTTTCTTTGAAATTTTTGACTGTAAAAAAGCTAAATACAGAGAGACATTTCATTATATGTGCTGCTAGGCTAGACCAGAATGGACATCTTAACGGTATGACTTCAGAATTTGGATCTAAGAACATGATGCTTTGGAAAAGAGGGTCTTCTTTTGTTTTCACAGAGGATGACACCCTGTGGATTACTTCTATTCCAATATGGTATGATAGACCACACCCTCCTGAAAGGTTGCTGTGAACACCCTCAAAAAATTACTTCACTCAACTGCCAACTGAGATGAATCTGGCACACAGGTTACACCATGAAAGATCTGATTAACAGCGCCCCCATTCAGCAGGAAGCAGTTTGGAGAGAAAAAAACTGCGCCCATTTTTCCAAATATTGTTTATAAATGTTCTTTTACATTTAAAGGGGGATATGATATAGATATGAATAATTTGTATTGGTATAGATTTTAAGGTCAATTTTGTTATATGTATATGTATTTCTGCTCTTGATTAAGGTATTGTGATTGTATAGTTCATTTAAGAATGTAATGTATAATTAGGAAATATAGGTTGTTAATAGATAATCATCGATAATAGTCAAGCTTGTAGTCATGTTAGATTTTCTAGATGTGCATAGATATATTTCAGATAGGCATTCTTCATATCTTTCAAAGACTGCAGAATATGGCATTTAATGTTTTAATAACTTAGGGTTTTTCATGACAATGAGACACGTCTGCTCCTGGCAGCACCAATCTATTTCAAGAGGCGGATGAGCATCAAAGAGGCTCCCTATGGAGTTTGATAGCCATTTGGGCAAGAAACTGCTCTTGCCTGGACTGTTGCATAACTGGACACCAAGAACCCGCAGAGAGAGGACTGCTGAACTTGCCTAAAGGTGAGATGGTCTTTCGGGGTTCCTGATTCATGAAAGAGTCTGCTAGACGTTCTGCAGGACACAGCAGAAAGTGACTGAACTGTCTTTGGAATTTCCTGCTTCATGGAAATGTCTGCTGGACACTATGGGCCTGACGGCCAAATATGGATGCCCCAATGGTACAGAGGAACTTTGGGTGACTTTGTCCAGGCAGTGAGTTGTCTCTGTCATTTCTAGAGTTTGAATGTTTACTTAGGTAGTATTATATCCTTCTGGAGTCTTTGATGGAGTTGAAGAATGGTTCAATAGTTATAGTTTTCCTTAGTTATGATAAAAGATAAAATAGATTTAAATATTGTAACTATAATTCTTGCTTGATAACTGTTTTGTTATATGTAATTTTACTATGTTAAAGTTAAAGCCTTTCTTTTTTGTTTAAACAGAAAAAAGGGGAAATGATGGAGGAGTGTCTATGTGTTACTTTCATTGATTAATAAAGAAACTGCCTTGGCCCTTTAAGAGGACAGAAAATTAGGTAGGCGGAGTAGACAGAACAGAATGCTGGGTAGAAGGCAGTGAGGCAGACGCTCGAGGCAGTCGCCATAGTGAGTTGTCATGCCTCTCCTCTCCAAGATGGACGCAGGTTAAGATCTCTCCTGGTAAGCGACCACCTTGTGGTGCTACATGGATTACTAAATATGGGTTAATTAGTCAATAAGAGGCTGAAACTAATGGGTCAGGCAGTGTTTAAAAGAAAAAAAAGTTTGCTGGTAGTTTTTATCAACTTGACTGAAGCCCAGCCCACCTGGGATGAGAGGGCCTCAGATTAGAAAGACCTCCATCATTTGGCCTGTAGGTGAATCTGGAGGGGGGGCATTATTTTACTGATGATTGACGTGGGAGGGCCCGGTCACTGGTGCTAACCTGGGCAGGTGGTTCTGAGCTTTGTGAGAATCCAAGCACTCTGAAGGCAGAGGCAGGCAGATCTCTGTGAGTTCAAGGCCAGCCTGGTTCCAGAACAGCCAGGACTACGCAGAGAAACCCTGCTCAAAATAGATAGATAGATAGATAGATAGATAGATAGATAGATAGATAGATAGATAGATAGATAGATAGATAGATAGATAGATAGATAGATAGATAGATAGATAGATAGATAGATAGATAGATAAAAACAAACAGAAAGAGAGAGGAAGACAAAGAGAGGTAGAAGAAAGGAAGCTAAGTAAGTCACGGGGAACAAGCCAGTAAGTAGTACTCTTCCATGGTCTCTGCTTCAGTTCCAGTCTCCAGTTCCTGCCTTGACTTTTATTTGTTATTCGCTACAATCTATAAAAACCTTTCCTCCCCAAGTTGCTTTTGGTCATGGTATTTATTATAGCAACAGACAGAAAACTAGTACAGACGGAGAGAGTCAATGCTATTGTTGTTATTATCCAAAGGCATATGTAAAAAATATATCTGTTGCTTTTGCTTGACAGAGAGAGAGAGAGAGAGAGACAGACAGACAGACAGACAGAAGCAGATCTGAAGAATGAGCTAAAAATAAAAGTAAGGGAAATGAGCATGGCCAATAGTGAAACTACAAATCAGGGCTAACACTGTCAGGCTGCGGGAGGGTTCTTGGCTAGAAGGCTTTCATGTCATTTTAGTTCACTGTTTTGTTTTGGTTGTTTTAACACAGGTTTTGTAACCCAGACTTGCTTCCAACTCTTGCTCTTTCTACTTTTGTCCTTAAGAATAAACTGTCTTATTATGTTAATCATGTGTGTGTTAATGTATGTTTGTATGTGTATGTGTGCCACAACACACATGTGGAGGCCTGAGGACACCTTGTCTCTTCTCTACCATGTGGCACCTGGGAATCAATCTCAGATTGTCAGGCTTGGTGGCAAGTACCTTAACTAGAGATGAGTCATCTCTCCAGATCATCCCACCCCTCCATCCCACCCCTGTTTGTTTGGTGGTTGTTTGGTTTTTGCTTGTTTATTTTTTGGAGACAGGGCCTTCCGATGTAACTCTGGGTGCCCTGGAACTCACTGTGTAGACCAGGCTGTTCTGAAACTCACAGAGATCTGCCTGCAGGATTAAAGGTGTGTGCCACCACAGCCAGCCTTTTAATTACATTTAAAACTTGTATTTGTGTGTGGGAATGAATGGGCGCATATGCCATGATATACACGGAGAGGTCAGGGGACAACTATGGTAGCCTATTTCCTTCTTTCAACATACGGGTCTCAGAGATCAAAATCAAATCATCAGGCTTAAAGGCAAGTACCTTGACCTGCTGAGCCCTCTTGATGACCCTGTTCTTTGAATAGTTTGAATATTAAATACATTTAAGGAAAAACAGCTTTAGAATGTCAGTGAGTACTACCTATGAAACAATCAATGTAGACAAATCATCATAGAGACCATCGTTTATTCTTACTGAACTATAATAGTGCAAAATAGTTGTGTAGTGATGATAAGTAGGGGATTCCAAAGCCCTGGGGAAGTTTAAGCATTTTGGGGGTATTTTAGAAATAAAGATAAACAAATCATTAATCCCAGCACTTAGGAGGCAGATGTAGGTGGATCTCTGAGTTCAAAGGCCAGCCTGGTCTACAGAATAAGTTCTAGGACAGCCAGGGCTACACAGAGAAACCCTGCCATGAAAAACAAAACAAAACAAAACAAAAAGAAATAAAGAAAAGTTGGGCAGGTGCACAATCCTCTAATCCTAGCATTAGGGAGGAGGGGCAGGAGAATCAAGAGGTCAGGGCCAGCCTATACAGGCCAGCCTGGGTTGGATGAAATCCTGTCAAAAGCAAAAACAAAACAAACAAAAAACCAGCAACACATAAAGTATAGGAGGGAAGTTTTCATTTATTCCATTTGATTGCCCAACTTTTCAGCTGAGCAGAATTCTGTTTCAAGGGCATCTTGTTGCAAAACCTTACTGTGTGGTTGTAACAGTTGTTTCTGTTGTGGCCAGAAAGGCCAGTGAAGGGGAAATAAAAGAGAGGGGGAGGGATTGGAGCAAAAACACACTGTCTAATTTGAAGGTCTTCAGCAGAAAACTGATTTTTTAAGATGAACAAAAATCGAAGCAGTCTGAGCTTTTATGTTGGATGAGCCTTGCTTTTACTGAAACTCCTTCAGACGCAACAGTTTCAAATAAAACTGGGAGAAGGGAGAGTAACTGTCCAAATAAATAATTTCATCTTTTTTTGGGGGGAAGATTTTGAAACAGGTAGCTTTGGAGCCTGTCCTGAGACTAGCTCTTGTGGACCAGGCTGGCCTCAAACTCACAAAGATCCGCTTGCCTCTGCCTCCCAAGTGCTGGGATTAAAGGCGTGCACCACCACCACCCGGCTTTCATCTTTATACTCTGAAAGTTGTGAAGACTAAGCAAATGACATTTGAGCATCATTTACATAGCACTGGTAAGGTATGCAGCTCTGTGCAATCTCTTGGGATTTCTGGGTTTGAGAGGGACAAGGAGAAAGAATGGGAGGCAGGAAAGCTATCCAGTAAGCCAATTGTCTTATGTCAAGGTTGTTGCTGGTTGATTGAGGAAAAGGAACATCCATGGAATTTCCTTTGCACATGCCTATTTGTGTGGATATATTTAGGCGTCTGAATGCTTCTGGTAGTGATGATAATTAACAGTCACTCTATCTAAATCCGTGGGTTGTTATAAGCCATGTACTTAAGAACTGGGACAGCTATTCACAGGATGAATACAAGCAATGTAGCGGTGGATCTGTGAAGTCATTTGGACCTCAGACCTTTGTAGCTTGATTATAGTCTTAAAGGAGGACACAGATTGAGATGTAGTTGGAGTTGTGTTTGGACTTCAAGGGAGGATGTTAACAGAAAATCAAAGATTAGTTAGTCATTTCCATGAGCTACTTTCTTTTCGTTCTTTCTTCCTTCTCTCTCTTTCTTTGTTCTCTCTTCCTTACTTCTTTCCTTTATTTGTTTATATTTGATTTTTTGAGACAGGTTTCTCTGTGCAGCCCTGGCTTTTCTGAAACTTGCTGTGTAGACCAGGCTGGCCTCGAACTCACAGAGATCCGCCTGCCTCTGCCTTTCAGATTCTGGGATTAAAGGCATGCATCCTCAGGCGAGGTTGTGAGCTACTTTCTTGCCAGGCCTACTGATCAAGCCCAAACCCAAGGCAAAAAAAATTAAAATAAAATCTATTATCTGTTCCCTCTAAGTAATAGACTTTTTAATTTTTAAAATATCATTTGCACGAGTGTTTTGCCTGCCTGTGCGTATGTGCATCACTTGCATGTGTGGTGCCCAAGGGGGCCAGATGAGGATGTCGGATCCCCTGGAACTGACATAGCGTGGTAATTGTGAGCCACCAAGTGGGTGCTGAGAACCGAACCCCAGGTTTGCTAGAACAGCAGAGCCATCACCTTCCCTCACCATGGAGCCTTTCTTTTAAAGGCCCTTGTGAGAAGTTTGCTACAGGCAGCTGTATGGTTCTTAGGAGGAAAATAAGGCTCTGTAGCTCTCATCTCAAAGAGTGGAACTAGGAAGGTTCTTCTACGCCCCCCGCACAAAACATTCCTGGGAACGACAGCTAGACGTGACGGGCACAGGCGCAGTCCTTCCTCAAAGCGTACATCGCCAGCATCTCTCCGGCTCTTCCCAGATCTGTCTCCAGCTGTGTAACATCTGCAACAAATCCGTGATGCCGAGACATCACACTCGCTTAAGCCAAGAATCTTAATTTCACAAGTCAAAGTGGCAGCTGTGACAAAAGCCACGTCTTCTATAAGGCATCCTCCCACAAACCATAGCGCATACAGATCTCTCCAGTCCCCACCACATCCTTGTTTACCCGCGTCAGCGTCTGGTCCAGTTTCTTTCTCAGTTTGAAGATGGAGTGGCTGTTACCAATTCTTCCAGAAACTTCCTTGTAGATGGTTGTTTAAAAAAAAATTCTTTCGGGGTTCACCACCCAGCTCCCAGATAAACACACAAAGACTTATTCTTACTTATGAATGCTAGCCTTAGCTTGGCTTGTTTCTAGCCAACTTTTCTAGTTTAAATTTATCCTATTTCTCTTTACGCTTTGCCTCTGGGCTTTTTTTTACCTTTCTTTATTCTATAGATCTTTCTTTCTCCTTACTCTATGGCTAGCTGTGTGGCTTTGTCGTTGTGTGGCTGGGTGACTGGGTGGCTGAGTGGCTGGGATGGCTGGCCCCTGGCATCCTCCTCTCTTTCTCCTTTTCTTGCTCTTCCTCTCATCTCTAGATCTCTTCTCCTATGTATTCTCTCAGCATGCCAGCTCCGCCTATTTCTCTCTCTTGCCTCGCTATTGACTGTTCAGCTCTTTATGAGACCAATCAGGTGTTTTAGGCAGGCAAAGTAACACAGCTTTACAGAGTTAAACAAACACAACAGAAAAGAATGCAATACATCTTTGCATCATTAAACCAATATTCCTCAGCATAAATGAACATAACGCATCTTAAACACATTCATCACACTTTCTCCCCTCCCACCATGCCTTTCCATCCTGATTTTTGAGAAAGGGTCTCGTGTATCCCAAGTTGGCCTTGAACCTGTAATGTAGGTAAGACTGGCCTTGAATAACTGATTTTCCTGTCCCCACCTCTTGAGTACTGGGGTTACAGCCATGTGCCACCATACCCAATATGTGTTGTTTCTAATTCACAGGGTGTGAGAAGGAGGAGCTGGGGTAGATAAGATCAAGACGCATTGTACACACATATGAAATAAATATGTCAAAGAATAAAAAAAAAGAATATAAAGAAGGGAGAAAAAAAGGAGGGAAGATAGGCAAGGTGGAAGTGGTAACATATGCCTGTACTCCCAACATTTAAGAAGTGGAAGCAGCCCAGCACTCGGGAGGTAGAGGCAGGCGGATCTCTGAGTTTGGGGCCAGCCTGGTCTACAAGAGCTAGTTCCAGGACAGGCTCTAGAAACTACAGTGAAACCCTGTCTCGAAAAACCAAAAAAAAAAAAAAAAAAAAAGAAATGGAAGCAGGAGTTTGAGGCCAGCCTGAACTGCACAGTAAGACCCTACCACTTTGGCTGAAAAGGGAAAAGAAATAAAGTTATGGCTTCCTCAGAATTCTACTGTAGTGGTTACTAGAAGGCTCAGTGGGTAAAGGGACTGTTGCTAGGCCTGACGACCTTGGTTCAGTTCTCTCTCTCTCTCTCTCTCTCTCTCTCTCTCTCTCTCACACACACACACACACACAGATGAAGCTTTAAAAATTTTTAAATATTATTTATCTCCCAGAAATGACCAGGTCCCTTTACTTCATGGAGGTTTCTCTTGCTGGAACATTCAGTCATACCCCTGCCAGCAAAACCCTTCAACCTCTAGAACCCTCCTCCAGAAAACAGGTATGTGCAGCATTTTGGAAATTACCATAGTGCTTTTCATTTTCATTAACGATGATAAAAATCATTAAGGATGCAGAAACTCTTTTTAAAATTTTATTGTAATATGTGAAATTTCCAAAGAATAAGTAAACATATTACATGTGTACAAATTTACTGTAAATGCCTACATCCCTGACCCACATCAGTGAATGAATTAAGGAGTGCCAATAGTGTTCAGAAAGTTTAGGTCTTCTAAATGTGTTAACCACTGTCGAGTTTTGCTTTGTTTTTCTAAAGGGGCCTCATTTCTTAGGCCACAGATGACTTACTAAATTTCAGTGTGAGTGTTTGTGTGAGTGTGTGTGTGTTCTCGCAGTTTTGATTCTGACATGAAATTGAAATGATAACTGGCATCATGTGGGCCATGCTGATATACTGAAAGTTATCCCCGAGGCCCACACGTGGGTGATGATAACCGTAATGTGCTCCCATTAGAAAGGCTTATCTGGCCTTCTGGAACATTTGTAAACACTGTGTATCCTGTTCCACAGTCCCCTCCATTCCTACACACACGTAATCATTTTTTTTTGTTTTTCAACAAAAAGTTTTTCACTGTGGAAACTTAGAGGAGGGGTTTTTTAAAATTCTAAAGCAAAATCCTGTCTGCAGTACTTGAGGGTAAATTGTGAGGCTTCTTGAAAATGTCACAAGCCAGTGGCTAACAGTTCAGTAATATGGTTTTCCTGACCCCCCCCCCCCGAAGCCAGCTCAGCCAACCACTGTCTCATGATCCGTTAAGTGGGTTTCATCATGTAACTGGGGGCTCTATTTTAGGATAGTTAGGTAAAACTGAGGCCTCAGAATAACCTTAATTTTAGATTCTAAAATTTTAAAAACAAAGCAAAAACAAAAAAACCCTTTCCCTATACAAATTTCTTTGGGTTCTTTCTTGCTTGTGTTGGAGATACCATCTTTCTAAATAGTTGAGGTCGGTCTTGAACTTTCAATCCTCCTGCATGCAGAGATTACACTCCCTGAGGCATCATGCTGGACTTCCTGGTGCTTGGCCAGTTGGAATGACTTACTTTAGATGACTTGACATAGTTTAAGGTTTTCTATAGATTAAGATTAAAATTGGGTGTAAGGGTGGCTAAGGATATAGCTTGGTTGATAGAACTCTTGCCAGGCATACTGAAGCCTTAGGTTAGATGCTCAACACTGCATAATGTCAAACTTGGTACACATCTGTAATCTCAACTCTTAGGAGGTGGAGGCTAAAGAATCAGAAGTTCAGGGTCATCCTCAGCTACATAGTCTGAGGCCAAACTGTGCTACATAAAAACACGTCGAGAGGGGGGTAGGAAGGAAGGGAGGGAGGGAGGGGAGGGAGGGAGGGAGGGAGGGGGAGAGAGAGAGAGAGAGAGAGAGAGAGAGAGAGAGAGAGAGAGAGAGAGAGAGAGAAAGAGAGAGAGTTCCTTTGATTTTCCAAGACAGGAAGCTTATCCTGAAACTCACTCTGTAGACCAGGCTTGAACTCACAGAGAGCTGCCTGCCTCTGCCTCCTGAGTGTGCTGGGATTAAAGGAGTACACCACCACTGCCCAGTGAGAGAGAGCGAGAGAGTGAGAGAGAGAGAGAGATTTAATATAAAACAGTTTAATGGAAATTCACTTAATAAATCCACTGTCATCAACACATTTAAATCTTCCCCGTGTAGCACTGGGACAGAGAAGTCACATGCACTATTATTGTCCTGTAACTATATAATGCAAATAACTGATTCCCTACATAAAAGGACCGGAAGATGGTGTGGATTTGACCCAAAAAGTAAAGAATTTCCTACATTTGTGACAATGGTTACATAGCACAAAAAGAAGCGGAGATTTAGTATGCAATCTGTCCCAGTTATTTTGAGAAATAGGGGAAACCAGTCTGGTTTTGTGGTCCAAATTATTTGGTTTGGGCTAGGCTCTTTGGATCCATTCCCTTACATTCTTTCAGCCAGTCCTTACATTCTTTCAATACCGCCGCTAAAAATGTGACAATGTGTTCCATCTGACTGATGATTTCCATCAAGGAAAAAAAAGTGACAGGGGCCTGAAGAGGTGGTTAAGGAAGAGAAAGGGAGGGAGAGAAAAAGAAAAAAAAGGAAAGAAAGGAATAAAGGATTTAGTGTGGTTTTCACAAGGGTAAGCAAGACCTGTCTTCCAGTGTTGAAGCAAATGTACTCCTTCAAGTCCCAAGGGACGAGACTCAGATTTTAATTTTATTTCACACAAGTGAGGGAAAATATTACTTTGAACTTAATCTTCATTTTAAAGACCATCAATGGAAAGGACCTGGAATTCAGCTTTTGTAAACCCATCTTAGCTTAGCCTTACGTTTATGATTCAGATTATTCTCAGGGTGCTGGCTTGGTTCCAAAAAGCAGGCACCCTGTACAACTCTAGATGAGAAGTCTCAGAAGGCAACAACAACCAAAGCCCCAAACTGGCTTTTCTTAATTACACTGCGTTTTATACAATAACCCTTGCTAAAATTAGCTCTGGGATGGCAAAATGGCTAGATGAAAAGTAGGAAAAAAGAAATTCCAGGCACTCGTGCCAGTTCGGCCACCTCTCTGTTCTTTGTCTGTTTGGTAGATATAATACACACATTGTATGGCGCGTTAAAATCGAGCCACATGTGATGTGACGGATGTGTGTGAGTGATGAGGTTTTTTTTTTTATTTGCTGCTATATATTAGAAATTTGAAAATAAAAAAATTGTTGCCCTTTTCTTTTATTTTGAGACGGGCCAGGGCTCTGTGGTAGCCAGACAAGCATCTACCAGCTGAGCTACATCTCAGGCCGGAAGATCACATTAGACAGGTAGCTATAAAGACAAGGATACTGAATTGGGAAATCATGCAGCATGCCCAGGCAGCGTCAGTGGCCCAAAAATAGAGCAAGGGATGAGGAAACTAGGTCCCAGAGTAGTTACAGATTACCCAAGCCCGCAGCACGAAAGAGTTCAAGAATGGGCGCTGAGCTCCAGGCAACCTCCTTACTTCATGTCCTTCACTCACTACAACCAAGGCAATAGTTTAACCACTGCTATGCTCTCTTTAAAGTAATCTATTGTATATTGTCCATTAAGTAATTGATTCAACAAACTCTTTTTGGATGCCTGATTTGATTTGATTATGTAATTTTTTTTTTCAAGTTAGGAACAGGTATAAAATACTGTGGGGCTAAGACAGGTTCTCCTTCCCTTGTTTGGATTTTTACTGAATTTTGCTTCAGCATACACACTATAAGTAACAGAATTAAGCCATAAATAAAGGGTCTGAGCATTGCTTTTCTGCATGATGGAAACAACAGGTCTGAGCAGTCACTGTGCGTGTGGTTTTCCCACAAACGCTCTGTATTTGAGCAAAGATGGAAGGATGAGAGGGGATCTCAAACTTTCATTCTTGAACTAATGTTTAAAAACACGCTTTGGGCCAGTGAGATAGCTCAGTGAGTAAGGTATTGCTGCCAAGCCTGAGGTCCTGAGCTGCATCCTGAGACCCACATGGTAGAAAGAGATAACTGACTCCTGAAAGCTGACCTCTGACCTACACACACACACACACACACACACACACACACACACACACACACACAGAGTCATACCCATCATAAATGCACAAAACACATAAATGCCATAAACTTTTCTAAAAAACATTTCTAACTCTGTAGCACAAGCCCCACTTCCCTTCTGCTTATCAACCACCAAAAGACATTTCCCCTTGGTGCTTGTTATGTTTTAGCGTAACTATGGAAACCGAGTTCTTTCTATCCTAATGACGTGCAGTATTCTGTTTCCACGTAGTCATCTTCTGAGAAACATTTTAAACACTGTGGTCACTAGCAGATCATTGGGTTACTTTTGTATTTCTGCATAAATCTATTGGTATTTCGGTACAACCCATTTTGTAGCATTCGTGAGGGGCTAATTCAGTGTCAGTACCACAGGCTCTTGCTAATTTGATCACATTGGTCCTATTTAAAGCTTTGGTAGCAGAAAGAAAATAGGGAATTATCATTTGAACGGGATAGGATTTATAATCAGATTTACAATTTACATGTATTTATTTATAAACTTATGTTTCTATATATTGTCATGTATATCAAGTTGAGATTTGAGAATTCTGTTCCTGGCATATGGCAGGCTGAGAATTCACACTGTACCTCCCACTGGCAACAATCAAGAAGATTAAATTAAAAAAAAATTCTAGGGACTGGAGAGACAGCTCAAGAGTTAGTCTGCTAGAATTTATTTATTTTTATGTGTATGTGTGTGTGTGCTTGTGTGAGTTCAACGCATGTGTGGAGCAGCCTGCAGAGGTCAGAAGGTATTGGGTCCCCTGGAGCTGTGAAGGTGTAGGAATTTGGGAACAGCCATGTGGTTGCTAAGAATTGAGAACCCAAGTCCTCTGCAAGCGCTCTTAACCATTGAGCCATCTCTCCAGCTCCATTAAAAAAAAAAAAAGATAAGACTTTTATTGATTGATTGGTGGGTGTGGGTATGTGTTTGGATATCCGTGTAAGCCAGAAGAAGATATTGAATCCCCTATAGATGAAGTCATAGGCACTTGTGGACTGATACAGGTGCTGAGATCCAAACTCAAGCCCTCCACAAAAGCAACAAACACTCCTAGCTGTTGAATCATCTCTCCAAACTCCTTAATTCTTTTGTAAATTAAATTAATTCCTTGATAATCTCATACATGTGTGTAACGCGTACTGATTACACTCACCCTCTATCTTATCTTGTGCCCCTCTCAGCCCATCAACCTGCCTTCCTCAAACCCCCTCCTGTTTTCATGTTATACTATGCTCTTTCGTGTAGATATCTGTGTGACCTTGTTTCTTTGCTGGACTGGAAGTGCAAGCACAAAGAAGCCATGCGTGCCCGCTTTATTTTTGTAGCCCTCCATAATACCTGGCAAAACACACGAAAGCTTATTTGTGCTCAGCAAACGTCTGCTGAATCTGAAAATAGGGCATAGGGATGCTTTTCTTGCAGATGACAGAAGGCTTCTTAGATGATAGCTTGGGGCCATTTCCAGCTTTTACACCAACAATTGTGGAGCAGCGGTGGGGAATGCTGGATATAAGTACCTAGGGGAAATGACTCAAGCTATTTATCCATTAACGAGGGGCGGGGGGGGGGGGAAACTAATACCTGGAGAGATCAGAGCCCATTTAGAAACAGAGACGAAGAGGAGGAATGATGATGCGAGAGCAGAAAGGCCAGCCAGAGCAGACATGTTACTGAGTCTAGTGATGGGGAGCGGGCTCTTCTCTTAACCGCCTTTTATAAAAGAACACACCTCGCTGCGTACAGCCGGCAGATTTTGAACCTGGTTTCAAGAGATTCCCTGAGGCCATGAGCCAGAAGGTGAGCTGCCATTTTAGAACACAGTTAATCATCTCCCAGGACATAATGTTGAGTAAAAGAAGACAGAGGCAGGCCACTGTATACTGCCCCGTGCTGATGACATGAAGTTCAAAGCCAAGCAAAACAATCTGTGGTGATAGACGTTAAAATGGAGTTACCCTTGGAAGGTGCTGACTCACAACGGGGACAAAGGATCTCCAGCGGCTTGAGTAATATTCAGTATTTAGGTCTGAATGGTGATTACCTGGTATAGACAGAAGATTTGTGTGCTTTCAGCATACAAAAGTTATATCTTAATTGTTTTTTTAAAAAGTAAAAATGGGGGGCTGGAGAGATGGCTCAGAGGTTAAGAGCATTGCCTGCTCTTCCAAAGGTCCTGAGTTCAATTCCCAGGAACCACATGGTGGCTCACAACCATCTGTAATGAGGTCTGGTGCCCTCTTCTGGCCTGTAGGCATACACACAGACAGAATATTGTATACATAATAAATAAATAATTTTTTTTTTTTTGGTTTTTTTCGAGACAGGGTTTCTCTGTAGCTTTGGAGCCTGTCCTGGAACTAGCTCTTGTAGACCAGGCTGGTCTTGAACTCACAGAGATCCGCCTGCCTCTGCCTCCCGAGTGCTGGGATTAAAGGCGTGCGTCACCGCCGCCCGGCTAAATAAATTTTTTTTTTTTTTAAAAAAAAGTAAAAATGGCAGTGGTGGGGGGATTGCTGAGTTGGTAAAGTGTTTGCCTGACAAATAAGAGGACTTGAGTTCGAGCTCCCAGCGTAGCATAGTGGTGTGTGCTTATAATCCCAGCATTGGAGAGGCTGTGATGGTTGGGTTTCTGGGGCTGGCTTGCTATCTAACCTAGACTACTTGGTGAGTTTCAGGACAGGCGTGAGTAGCCCTGTCTAAAAGAGACAAAAAAAAAAAATCTACTCCTGTGTCCATCTACATGCACGTGCGCGTGCGCACACACACACACACACACACACACACACACACACACACACACACATGCACGCACACACATACACATACACACACAAACAAGAGTAGAGGAGGAAAAGGAAGAGGAGGAAGCAGAAGCAGCTGGCATGGTGGCACACACCTGTAATCCTATCGATTGAGAAGTGGAGACAGAATCGTGGGTTTGAAACTTGGCTTTGTTATATAGTCTGAACTAGGGTGAGCGGTTGGCACATGATTTTAGTCTCAGCACTTGGGAGGTAGAGGCAGGCAGATCTCTGAGGATTTGAGGTCAGCCTGGTCTACGTAGCAAGTTTCAGGATGGCCAGGCCTATATAGAAAGATACTGTCTCAAAAAATAAAATAAAAACAAAAAGGAATCTCACTGCGCCAATACTGGTTGACAGGCAGGTAAACAAGAGAATCAAATCCACACAGCATGTTTCCTGTGAAAATCAAACACACATTTTAGAATTCCAGAGTTCTCTCTGGAAACCTGTGACCATATGGCTCTCATAAATAATGCATCAAAATATGGTGAGGACTAGGAGAATTTATGATATGTGACAAAAATTAAACAACCAATGATCACACAGTTGACTCTTTTTGACTTTCATTGCTATTTTTTGGAAGAGCCTGTATTACCCACTTGAAATGGCCACGCAGTAAGAATGCAGTCAGCACACACGAGGAGGCTCAGAGGCTACAGAACCTCAAATAACTCTCAGTCATTCTGGACATTTGATGCTCCCTTGGTTAGACGGAAAAATATTTTATCTGGTCGAAGCTACGGAGCAGGATCAAGTGATCTAAAACTGTTTCCAGCTCTTAAATGTTCTGGCTTATGGGAACTGAGGCTATGAAGAACAATTGTGGTTAAAGAGCTCATATTATTGGAGTTGGGTGGGGAAATAAGCTACTCTTACAACCTGTAATAAAAGCCAACAAGCAATGTAGATGGGAATGCCAAAGAGCAAAACGTTCAGGCAGAAAACGTCCTTCAGATATACTCAGTTTTTGGGAAGCCATTTGCTATGGTTCCCTGCGGATTTCCCTAGCTCCTAACAAGAACTTCACCTAGCTATGCATAGGAAGGGAGGGAGGGAGGGAGGGAAGGAGGGAGGGAGGGAGGGAGGGAAGAGAAAGAAGAGAATGGAGGGTTAGGATGTAGTTCAGTTGGGAGAATGCTTGTCTAGCATGCAGAAAGCCCTGGGTTCTAACCTAGCACCCAATAACCTAGAAATTTAGTGCATGCCTATTATCCCAGCACTCAGGAGGTAAAAGCAAGAAAATCAGGAGTTCAAGGCCACCCTTGGCTACATAGTGAGTTTGAGGCCAGCCTGGGTTACAGAGAGAAGGAAGGAGCTCAGCAGTTGAGAGCATGTGCTGCTCTTCCAGAGGAACTGAGGAAAATTCCCAGCACCCACGTCAGAAGGCTCACAGCTGCCTGTAATTCCAGCTCTAGGGTATCTGACACCATTGGCCTCTTTGGGCACTTTTATTCACATGAACATGTCTCCTCCCGCACACACATGCACATAATTAAAAATAATAAACATTTTTTTTTTTTAAAGCGGAGAGAAGGTTGCTGAGGTTGCTTAGGGGCAAACTGCCAAGGCTGAGGACGGAGGCCACCGTGGTCGGGGAGAACTGATTCCCGGGAGATGTCCTCTGATCTCCACACATGCTCTGTAGCATGAGCATTCATACACACATACACACAAAATACACATGCATACATACAAAATGCATGCACGTATACACGTACATGCATATACATGCACCCAATCAATTAATTAACATAAAATACAAAGGAAAAATGAGGGAAGGAAAAAATAAGGGACCAGTTTTCGTCTTCAGCCTTTCCTTTATGTGTTCACATTTATGGAGAATAAATCCACCGCAAGAAGGAAAAGAGGCCAGGTAGTGGTGGCCCACACCCTCAATCCTAGAATTTGGGAGGCAGAGACAGGCAGATCCCAGTGAGTTTGAGGCCAGCCTGGTCTACAAGGCGAGTTCCAGGACAGGCTCCACAAGTTACAGAGAAACCCTGTCTTGAAAAACAAACAAACAAAAAACAAACAAACAAAAAAGGCAAATGGATGGATCTAGAAAACATCATATTGAGTG
The DNA here is from genome assembly GCF_903992535.2 of Arvicola amphibius. Lineage (NCBI taxonomy): Eukaryota > Metazoa > Chordata > Mammalia > Rodentia > Cricetidae > Arvicola > Arvicola amphibius. Next base: position 133,245,300 of record NC_052049.1, on the reverse strand, counting down.
AGGTAACCCAGACACAGAAAGACAAATATAATATGTACTCACTCATAAGTGGTTTTTAGACATAAAGCAAAGGAAAACCAGCCTACAATTAATTCGTAAAACTAGAGAACCCAGACAACAAAGAGGACCCTAAGAGAGTCACACATGGATCTAATCTACATGGGAAGTAGAAAAAGAGGAAACTGGGAGCATGGGGATCATGGGGTAAAGAAGGGGGAGGGGAAGGAAGGGGCGCAGAGAAACTATATATAGCTCAATAAAAACAATTAAAAACAAAGAAAAACTAAAAACTAAAAAGGAGAGAGAGAGAGAGAGAGAGAGAGAGAGAGAGAGAGAGAGAGAGAGAGAGAGAGAGAGAGAGAGAGAAATATTTTGTACACTATGTGAGCGGTGAAGGAGTTCTAGTTTGGTTCAAATCAAGGTAGAAGTTCAACTAGCCAGAATCATCCCTGCTTTCTTCAACAATCAGGGAGAATCGTTTCCATTTTTTCCATTTTTTTCTAATGTCACGGGACTGGGAAGAGAGAGTCGAGTTTAAAAGCCAGTCTTCCGCCTTCCATCAGGCTTATCCTCACTGTACCATGCTGCCCCTGGTGGTTTCTCGTGGAATAGCCTGAGGTCTGTGGAAGAGAAAGGAAGGACCTTCCCTGGCCTTTTGTTTTAAAAGCAATTACAGAAGTAGAAAGCTAATGGAAACCGAGTCACACTTCTTAGTGGCTGTGTGATCTTGGAAGAGCATTTAACTTCTCTGAGCCTCAGTTTCCTCAACTGAAATAGCACCTCCCTCTGTCTCTTGAAGAACAGATCAATTGAAAGAACTGTGAGAAAGTGATACGTTATTTAAAATAGTGGAACTAAGGGCCAAGCAACATGGTGCAAGCCTGTAACTTCACTGCTGGAGTGGCCTGGATGGGGGTGGGGGTAGGGCTGGGAGGGGGTAAGTGGGGTGGGGGAAGCAGGAGGATTCTGGGGCAGGAGGATTCTGGGAGTTTACTAACCAGCCCCTCCAGATTCAGTGAGAGACCCTATAAGGAGAGAGAGAGAGAGAGAGAGAGAGAGAGAGAGAGAGAGAGAGAGAGAGAGAGAGAGAGAGAGAGAGAGAGAGAGAGAGAGAGAGGGAAAGTGATTGAGGAGGAGACCCAATGTTAACCTCTGACCTTTACATGTGTACACATGGGGCATGGGCATCTGCACACACAGGCACACACGCACACCACACACATACAAAAATAAGTAAAATGAAGCTAAGGCAGTGGTGGCATACGTCTTTAATCCCAGCACTTGGGAAGCAGAGGCAGGCGGATCTCTGAGTTAGAGGCCAACCTGGTCTGTAAGAGCTAGTTCCAGGTCAGGTCAGGCTCCAAAGCTACAGAGAAACCCTGTCTCAAAAAACAAAAACAAACAAAAAGTTAAAGAAAATGGAGGGCTCCCAAGATGGCTCAGTGGGTAGGAGCTCTAGCCATGGAAACTTGACAACCTGAGTTTGATCTCTAGAGCCCACGTGAAAAAGCTGGATGCAGCAGTGTGCATCTCTAACTCCAGCATCCCGTAGTGAGAGGGGAAGTAGATAGCAGATTCACTCAAAAGCTTCCAGGCAGCTCGTCTGGGCTGTACAGTGCAGCAGTAGAAGCTAGAAATACCCTGCCTCAAAAGGTGGAAGTAGGGAACGGGTTCCCTGGAAGTAGTCCTCCGCCCTCCACACACACTGTGGCATGCTTGTGCCTGCATATACACACATACACACAACAATAATAACGAATTTAAATATATATGTGCTTGTGTGTGAGTGCATATATATTCGTGTTTTCGAGAGAGGGTTTCTCTGTGTGGCCCTGGCTGTCCTAGAACTTACTCTGTAGGCCAGGCTGGCCTCGAACTCACAGAGATCTGCCTGCTTCTGCTTCCTGAATATTGGGATTAAAGGTGTGAACACACAGTAAAATTAATTTTTTAAAAATGGAGAAAGGCAGATGTGCTCAGTGAGCTAAGGAATTAGTGATAACAAAGAAATAACACCTGATCAAAACACTCTGCGTGCATGCGTGTTGGCAGCTGAGCAGTGGCCGTCGTCCACATAAAAATTAATGGTCCTCTTCCGGCCTCTGTGGGCGCCAAGCACACATGTGGTACACAAACATTATGTAAGCAAACACCCATATACATAAAAAATTTTAAAAAACTTTACACAAAAATTCTAAAACAGGGGATATTATTTCTATTCAAGAAACAACCATAGAAATGCTTTCAATTTTCTAAGATTACAAAGTAAGAGTGAGTCCAACTGCCAAGCATGGTGGCACACAGCTTTAATCCCAGCACCGGGGAGGCTGAGGTGAAGTAGGTAAGTTCACATACTGGTCTATATAATGAGTTCCAAGCTGGTCAAGGCTATGTAATAAGGTCTTGTCCAAAAGAAAATAATAAAACACATCCAGCTAATGCTGAATTGGTAATATAACCTATCATTTAGTAGTGAAAAATGTAGTCAAGAATCATAGTCACCTAAAGTATGTGGATATTTGATATTAGGTGGAAACTGAGCGATTTTTATTTCCCTATTTTTGTCAGGATATAAAATGCACAGAGGTTAAGGCTCATCTTTTATGTGACTGGTTTTCAGTTACTTAAATAATTGATGTGTCCTCTATTAATATTTTACATTACTAGGGCTGGCAAGATGGATCATTGCGAAGGTGCTTGTCATGCAAGCTTGAAGACCCAAGTTCAGTTCCAGAATCCACATAAAAGGGAGGCAGAAAGAAGTGACTCCTGAAAGAAGTGATCTTCAAACTCAGGCCGTGGCACAGTGCCCACACACATACATCCTGCAAGCACACACACACACACACATACACACACACACACACACACACACACACACACACACACACTTTACATTGTGGACTGTCCTTCCTGGCATGGTTTTTATCCCCTTATCACAAAACATCATGTTTAAAGTGGAAATAAGGAAAACATTGCCAGTTATAAAGGAACAATGCAATCCCATCAAGAGTCTGAATTTGTAGGTATCTCCCATTTTGCATGTGGGGTGCTCATGGAGTTGGGGTTAAAACTGCACAAATTTGTGCCTTTTTCAGTTTATTTTATTATGAGCACTTTTGTATATTATCAAAGATCTGTTTGTGTATGTGTGTGTACATGGTGTATGCAAGTGTGCACATGTGTGTGGGGGGTACCCTTGTCCATGAAAACACAATGTGGAAGCCAGAGGCTGATGACTTGTATCTTATTCTATCACTTTCCCACAACATTTTTTGTGACAAGGTCTCTCATTGAACCTGAAACTCGCTGTTTTACTTGGACTAGCTGGCCACTGAGCCTCCCAGGGCCTGCCTGCCTTCTTCCTCCTCCATGCTTGTGTTACAGATGTCCATCATCACACCTGGATCTTGCTGCATGCTGAGGATCCAAACTCAAGTCCTCATGTTTGCACAAAAAGTGCTTTACCCACTAAGCCATTTCCCCAGCATCTCACCAGAGAGTCCTTTAAAATGCTTCTGATGGGGGAATCTGCTGTTGCTGCATTGCTAAATGGACATGTTGTCAAGCTTGCCTTCCAATACTTATCTCTAAACCCATAGATTAGTGCTGCCTTAGTCTGGACCAGAGAAACGTCTCTGCAGTGGTCAGCCATTATGCAGAGACTCATAACCGATTAAAGTACCGAGAATAAGCATGTTCTGAGTGTTCAGCCATAAATAGGATGTGTATGTCAACCCACTCGAACACACACATGCAAAGCTCGGGAAACATTGAGGAAGAGGGCCATAAAGAATGTAGGAGCTGGAGGATCCAGAGGATGCTGTGAAATGTTGTCTCCTGGACACCATGTGGCCAGCACTCCTATGAACTCACTGTAGCTCTGGGCACCCAGACAAGATCAGTCAACATTCCAGCAGGCGGCACTAACTAAACTCAGTAAGTCGGGTTTTTGTTTTGTTTTGTTTTGTTTTTTAAGGAGAGGGCTCGAAGCTGGGAGGGGAATATGTTTGAGGTGCCTCAGGGAGCAGAAAGAGGGCCTGGAAGTGGATATGATCAGAATACATTGTTTACATATGTGAAATTGTCAAAGAATATATTCAAGATATTCTACTTAAAATGTGATGGGAAAAATATGTTTTGAAGTGTAAATACATCATAATTTATCTGTAATTAATTTATTCTAGGAATACTCTTTTTTTTCCACTATTAAATCTGCAAAGAGCATCCACCTTCAATTGTGTCTCCAGAACATACATATACCTGTAAGCAGGATTGCTGAATTAAGGTGTTTGTCTTCCACCCACTCCCATTCCACTTAGGGACTGTATTCCAGGATTTCGTGTGCTCTGGCTTCTTGTCCATGGAACAGTGAGAAGATTAGAGGGTTAGAAGTGTGCACCTTCAGCACACTCCTCCTCCTTTGAAGCAGTAGCTGCACGCCCATGGCATTCCTGGTGCAGCCTCCTCTCTTGGTTCCAGCTCTGCCTGGATTGCATAGAATTATTTCCTTGGTCGCTTAGCTTCAGCGGTGGTAAGTGCTTCTCACTGTTCTCAAGGTGTTTAACAGCTCTTGCTCGGATCTCTTAGCCCAGACAGTCCACCCATTTGCAAACAGCTCTTTTCAAGTCAGTTCTCCCTCCCTCCTCCTGTCTCTTCCTCCCTCCCTCCCTCCCTTCCTCCCTTGTTTTGTTTTCTCCCTCTTTCCTGCCTTCATCTGTGCTCAGGTTCGGAGAGACAGCATGGCATGGCTTAGGGATGCCAGCCCATATACAGACCACAGATAAATAAACTCGAGCTCGGGAAACCAGGAGTGATATACCACTGTTTCCATTGAGGTCTTAGCACTTGAATTTTGGAAAAACTCAGACACCATCTTCCTTGTCCTGTTTCTTAGGAGAGTAGTTTGTAGGTGTGTGGGTTATGAAAAGGAGAAATGATCCGCAGAGACTTTCTACGTCTCAAATGAGAAGCAACCACTAGCCTCCAAGGTTGCTAGACTGAGGCTACGGTTTTAGATTTTATCTGCATTCAATGTGCTCCTAGCAGGTGGCTAGTGACCCAGGTGGAAACACCAAGCTTTTCCATTTTCTTGTAAAATAATGAGACACCTAGTGGTCACAACTTGAAAATGCATTTCTGGGAAATAAAGATCAGTTACTATCCGGGTAAAAGACATACAATAACCACCCCAGTGTTCAGTTAGACAAGAGTAGCCACACACTTCTTGCTGCATCAGGGTCTTATATATTCCAGGTTAGCCTCAAACTAGCTGAATGTGTCTTTGAACTTTTGCTCTTCTTGCTTCTACCCCCTGAGTGCTAGGATTACAAACATGTGTCAGCATGCTCAGTTTATGTGGTGTTAGGGATCAAACTCAAGGCTTCATGCTCACTCTGCCAACTGTGATACATTCCAGGCTTCCAAAAGTACTCGCATTAGAGAAATAGCCAGAGCCAGGAATCAGACCAACCACTGAGTCATAGCAGATAGATACATTGCTTATCATATTTCACAAGACTCCATGGTTTTCAAAGACTTTTCAGTATCATGCCTTTTTTCCTACACAATAAAGACAACAGCAAAGCTGGAGAAAGGACTCAACAGTCAAGCGTGTTTGCTACTCTTGCATAACACCAGAGCTCAGTTCCCAGCACCCACATCGGGTGACTCATGACTGCCTGTATTCAGCCTTAGAGATCTAATTACCTGCCCCTGCACACATGGGGCATGTACACACACAAATGCATACACATAAAAAAATAAAACTTAAAAATAGATAAATACAATAGTGTTTTTCTTTAGGTTGAAGATCCCCAAGGGAAGAGCCCACAGTAGTCTCCCCTAAAACTGGCTCTGTGTCCAACACATAAAGACTAAGTGCTTGGTAAAAGTTTGATGATTGGAGACCTGGAGAGATGACTCAGCAGTTAAGAGCACTGGCTGCTCTTCCAGAGGACCTGGGTTCTATTCCTAGCACCTATGTGGCAGCTCACAACCATCTTTAATTTCAGTTCCAGGGTAACTGACATGTACTTCTGGCTTCTGTGGTGCACAGATATAGTGCACAGATATATGTGCAGATAAGACAGCTACATACATAAAGGTAAATATTATTCCTTTTAAAAAGTTTGATAAGTTGAAATGACTGAGAAGGTACTTCAATAGTTTTTTAACCCTTCTTCTAAATAAGGAAAAAAAGAATAGAGAGAATTGGCTTTTAGTTAAATAATAATGTTATATGACCCATACCTTGTATGGCTTGGCGTTTGCCATGTCCAAATAAACAATGTAGGAAAGCCATCTACCCACATAAATTCCCGTTGGCCTTCATCTATTTTGTCTTGCCTTTTAAGATTTATTTTCTATCTTTATGGGGGGGGGGTGCATGTTGTGTGCAGTGCCCTCAGGGGCCAGAGGAGGGCATCAGAACCCCTGAAGCTGGAATTACAGAAGTGTAAACTGCCTGATAGGGGATTGGGAATTGAACTCTGGTCCCCTCAAAGAGCAGCAAGCACTCTTAACTGCTGAACCACCTCTTTAGACCAGTGGTTCTCGACCTTCCTAATGCTGCGACCCTTTAATACAGTCCTCATCTTGTGGTGTTTCCAACCATAAAATTATTTTTGTTGCTGCCTCATAACTAATTTTGCTACTGTTATGAATTGTAATGTAAATATTTATGGGACTACAGGGTTTCCAAGGCTGTTGTGACCCATATTTTGAGAACCGCTGTTCTAGACCCTTCTTATGTTTTAAGTTGGCAGCCACTGTCTTAATTCTGTGACCGGAGACCCTTCAGAAGGTCATGCTTAGTCAGAGTGGTTAATCCTTGATCTAAGTGAGGTCCTGGAGGGAGGCCTTCCTCAGAGGAGCTTCCACATTGACGTAGGCCAATCCTGCATGTTCGTCTCATGATAAACTCACATATTTCTAGCCTTAGAGATCGCATGCTCTATTAGGTACCTAGAATGCAGGTGGAACATTATGCTTGCATTCCCTAGGCGCAGACAAGGGACTCATATGTCCTAAGTTGTCTTTGGTCAGACTTTGTCTTTGGAAAGCACTTAAGGAAAAGTCTTTCCCTTGTCACTCAGTATGGAGAAAAGCCGACAAACCCCGAGCTAGTGTTTCTCAGACTCTTGAGCACCCCATGGATGCGTTCTTGGGTCTAGAAGTTATCTACAGGTATTTGTGGTTTCAGATTTCCTCTGTAACCATCTACAGTGAACACAAACATCTTCTGGATGACCTGGCTAGCCAACCCACAAGCGTGTGTGTGTGTAGTATTGAGGACTTGAACACAGGACCATGGGTATGATATCATGCCCACGGACTACAATGATGTACACACACCATCAGCCCACTCATAAGTGGACCTTGAGACAAGACTGCACTACTTCAAAGTAACTAAGACATCCTAGGGGCTGGCAATGGAGCTCAGTTGATGGAGCGCTTGCCTGGTCAGCATGCACCAAGTTCTGTTCTCGTTCCCAGTGCTAGGTAAACGGAGCATGATGGTGCAGGCCTAGAATCCCCTACTGGAAAGGCGGAAGCAGGATTTGAAGCCAGCCTGGAATGTGTGAGACTCTGTCTTAAAATCAAATCAAAACAAAACAGAAAGCATGCACAAATACTCAGACTGATGTAGATCTCAGGCCTCTGTGCAGAACCGCCGCCATCTTAATCAGATAGCTGCACCTACTCTCAGGCGTCCATCACCTTCAGACTGTTCGCACTTCCTCACATATGGAGGAGGTGAAGAAGAACATTCTAGTCTCACCTGAGATATCAGCCACACCTTCTAGTCATTTGTACAGACTGTTCTAATTGCACGTGACTGGAGTCTCAGAGGGTTACCTGATTATATGGCTGGGGAATTTTAAGGGAAGAGCCTCCACCTGCCCAGTTATGAGGAAGCTGTCATCCATGCTGGGTAAAGACTTTCTGGTGCAGCTGCTTTGGGGTCACCAACATTCCTGTCTGTTGTCCTTCACCCAGGCTCTGTAAGCAAACCCCCCAAACTCTCTGGTTCCCCAGAAACTGAACTTTGATTTGCTCTTGGCACTTTATGAGGGGCAGGCAGATATTGTTTGTGTACTCACTAGTGGGGGGGGAATTCTCAAAGCAGAGAGCAACTAAAATTCTAAGTGATTTTTTTTCCCCACTGAGCTATAACTCAGTCTCTATAAAATGTATTCTTTGAAAGTGTATTATTCAGGGGTTTTGAGTGTTGCTGTGACCCTGTGCAGTTATCACCACTATACAAACTATATAATTCCAGAACATTTTCACCTCCACCCCAGCCTCTACCACCTAAACCTTTCCCACACTCTTTATCAATCCTTGTCCATTTTCCTCTCCAGCCCCTGGAAATCATTAATCTGCTTTCCATGTCTTTGGGTTCGACTACCCTGGGCATTCCATACAAATGGAATCACACGCTACGCTATGCAATGTATGGCTTCCTTCATTTAGAGCAGTTTCGAGGTCCACCCACATGATAACATTAGCATTTAATTTTTTCAATTTATTTTGGTGTATGTGTGTGTGTACCATGTGAATTCAGGTGCCTGCGGAGACAAGAAGAGGGTGTCAGATCCCCAAAAGCTAGAGTTGTAGGCAGTTGTGACCTACCTGATGTGGGTGCTGGGAAGCAAACTTGGGTCCTCTGCTAGACCATTACACACTCTTGACTGCTGAGCCATCTCTCCAATTCCTCGCCCCGTTTATTTTTTCAAACGGCTGAGTAATCTCCCCATTGTATCTCACTACCGTCCCTCTCGTCAGTTGAGGGGCAGTCTGATTAGTTTCTTCTTTCTGGTCACTAGAAATAACACTGCTACTCCAACATGTAAAAATCAGGTTCCTCCAATCTTCAAATATGTTCTTGGGTAGCCCCAACTTCTCAAATTTGGGGAATACTGACCCAGGCTCACCCTTCGACAAAATAAACGAAGAAGTTGCCAGGTTCCACTCACAAACCGGTGGGAGTGTCTGACTAGGTGGGTAGCGCAAGCTTGCTGTTTTTGTTTCTGCAGTTGCAGAAGTCAGAACCTGGAGCTCACGTCTGCTAGGCTGAGTGACACTTGAAACGGAGGATAGGGTCAACACTGGGTGCCTCCCTCTATTTCTCTCCATCTTAATTTTTGAGATGGACTCTCTCACTGAACCTCAAGCTCCCTGACTCGTCTAGACTAGCTGTCTATCAGACCTCCAGTGTCCTTACATCTACCTCCCTCAGCACTGGGGTTGCAGTTGTGTGCTGCCATGTCCAGCTTTTGAAATGTGGATTTGGAGTCTGAACTTAAGTCCTGATGCTCGAGCAGCAAACCCTTTAGAGATATTCCCATCCACCTTGCTGCCTTTCTTATCTTCAGAGTGGCCATCTTATTTTAGGGCTTTCTCAAATTCTCAAGTTCTCTGTTAGTTCTATGTGGAGAGCCACCATGTAGCAGAATGGCTAACACTTAGGAGTGCATGTTTGATTTAAACAGATGCAATGTTTAATTCTCCCTACTCCTGGCCTGAATACCAGTAATAATTCCTGAGGCTAAAAGCCAGTCAAAAGAACCAACTGGTCAAACCTCCCCATTCAACCACATTTCCCAGAGTGACCTCCCAGGGGACTCATGGGGACATACAAAGCTGTTGACCCAGTTCGAAGGCCTGGAAAATCATGTGAGTCACTGGGACAACAGAGCAAAATGTCAGGCCCCTGAGAAACTGCAAGCATGGTTTTCCAGTGCCCTTTGTGTCCCTCTAGGGTGGAACTGGGAGTCCCAGGGTAGCCTGTCATTTTTCATCCAGCTGCTCCGCCAAAGGACTTCTGACCTCCTCAGCCCTGTGGCCGGAGCCGCAGGAGTCTGGTTCTGTTTTCTTTCCAGCAGGCTGCACACACAGCAGTCTGGAGAGTGACAGCTCCAGTTATAGGAACCAAAACAAAGCAGGAAATTCAGAGATAGATGCAGAGTGTAGTTTGGAGCAAGGCCACAGTCTCTCCCTAGGAAGGACAAGTTAAAGGAACGCCAAACAATCGAAACCAAAGACGGGGAATCCAAAGGCAATATTTTAAAATCAAACCCACATGACCGAAGTTGGGGCTTGCAAGTAAGCACCCCCAACTTACCTAAAGAATCTCTTGTGAGGGTCTGCAGATATTCTGCCTAAATTATACAGAGTCGGGGAGTTTCAGTTAGAAAAGTAATACAGGTACAACCGTCAAGTGAGGTGGGAAGTTTGCTCCCTAGATATCAGAAACCATAGCTGAAGCTCCATAGGTCCCCAAATAACACTTCGCATGAAAACAAAGCACTTCTGGGAAGAATGAGTGTGTTAGTTTATTTTTCCATTGCTATATCAGAATACCAGAGACTGTGCCATTTGCAAAGCAAATGGATTGGTTTAGCTTGTAGTTTTGGAGACAGGAAAGTTCAAGATTGGGTTGCTGCATCTGGTAAGGGTCTCCTCCTGGTCATAACCCAGTAGATATCAGGTGGCAGGAGCGTCGGGAAACAGAAGTGTGTCAGGATATCCAGTGCACACACAGGAAATAGAGGTCAGAAGTAAAGGCAGCTAGACGCTTCACAGTGTACTTGCCATCACTGACCCAGTCCTACAAGACTAAAAATTCACTTCTGGGAGGAAGACTTTCGTCCATCACCTCAGAATGGTCCATCACCTATCAACACTGTCACGCTGGTGACTAGGTCTCAGCATTGTCACTGCTGGGATCAGAGTCTGGGCTTCCGATGTCCTCACAAGCTGTGCTGGGCCGCTCATCCACAATCCTCCAGTTCATTTTATTTGTCTGTCTGTCTGTCTGTCTGTCTGTCTGTCTGTCTGTCTATTTATTTGTGTTTTTTTCAAGTCAAGGTTTCTCTGTAGCTGTGGAGCCTGTCCTGGCACTAGATCTGTACAATAGGCTGGCCTTGAACACACAGAGCTCCACCTGCCTCTGCCTCCCAAGTGCTGGGATTAAAGGTGTATGCCACCACTGCCCGGCAACAATCCTCCAATTCATAAAACAATGGTGAAAATCAGATAAAGGAGATTTATTTAAAGGGGCTGTGTTTGGGGAGAGGAACAAATAAAGACATCTATTAACCCCCAAGTCTGTTTTGGGGATCCTGACATCCAGTAAAGGGAGCTTGCCACACAAGCCTGGTGAGCTGAGTTCAATCCCTGGAAGCCATGTAAAGATGGAAGGAGAGAATGGATGGCATTAAACTGTGCTCTGACCTCCGCAAGAGTTCCGTGGCACATCTCTCCAACATAAAGGAATGAGGAACAAGTGGAGAAGGAGCAGAGAATGTGGGAGACGCTCAGAGCCAGAAGCTAGGCAGCTGCCAGTCAGCCAACAGGAGAAGCAGTGAAAGTAAGAGACAGAAGGAAAGAAAAGTAAAAGGCCCCGAGGCAAAGGGTAGATAGAGAAACAGGTTAGTTTAAGTTTAAAGAGCTAGCCAGAAACTAGCCCTGCATTCAAAAATAATAATAATAATAATAATAATAATAATAATAATAATAATAATATAATAACTATTATTATTATAATTATAAGCAGCTAGGCATTCAAAACTAATAAGTCTCAGTGTCATGATTTGGGAACTGGTTGGTGGCCCAAAAGAAAAAACCTGGTGTGTGCGTGCACACACACACACATATAATAAATTTAAACATTTTTAAATGCTTTTAGGATCTCTTCACTCCTGGAAGGATGTTTACAACCTGAGTTTTGATGAGGACAAATCCTGAAAACATAACTGTGAAAATTCATGGGAGCTTCTAAATAATCCAGAACAGTAAGAGACAACAACAAAGCAGACATTGCCGGGGACAGATGAGGAAGGATGTCTGCATCGATTCTTTTTTTCTTTTTAAAAAAGCAGTATCTGAGTCCAGCATTTGTTCTAGGCTATTTTGTTTGAGACAGGGTCTTGTTATATAGACCAGAGTAACCTTGAACTTGCTGTCGGCTGTCTACCTCCTGAGCGCTGGAATTGCAGGCATGCGCCAATACATCTAGCTTACACTAGACTTGTCATCGTTAGGGAGGTTGCTTTTATGTATAACTCAGTCCAGGATCACATCGGTTCACGTTCAGTGGGTGCATTGAGTGATTACTAAGTTCAATGGCAAATGAAGTGTCTGTCCTTCCTGGTTGTGGAGGGTCCGTGTGAATAGCTAGAGGAAGAGAATGGAGTCAGCAGGTTTGGGGTATCCTTAGCCCTGCTGATCCCATCCCCTCACTTCCCTTCTGACTTCCTCTCTCCTCTGTGCCTCTGGCACATCTGGCAGACAAGCAGCCGCCTTGCAGGGGTGTCTGCTGCCCACCCTGGTGCCTTCGCTACACATCACTTCCGAGCTGCTGTTTCTGGGTTTGGGCAGAGCGCCAGGATCCGTCTTTGTCATCAAAATCCCAGGGCTACCCAGTGTTGAGTGCGTTACAGAGGCAGCAGGCCAGCCCCAGGCAAGCACTTGGTGGAAGGCTCTGGAAAGAACGTTCAGAATAAGATGGTAGAGATAAAGGAAGGACATAGAGGAGAGAAAGCAAAGGCTTTTTCAGTCTGACTCGGTCTTGCTGACACCAGCACTCCGCCGTGAGCCCGCAGCACTGCCCACTAGGACCTTCAGCGATGATGGGAATGTCTTAGGACAGTTACGCTGATACAGCAGCCACACCTGGGTCCTGAGCACTTGAGATGTAGCTAGCAAGGACATTTTTAGTCTCTTGAATCTTTATTAATTCAAATTGAAATAGATGTATTGAGTTTGGGCTTACTGTATTAGACACATGAAAAGATAGTAGAGAGTGCTGTGGGGGTGAAGTGGCGCAGTTCAAAGAGCATCAGAATCTGGATTCCGTCTCCAGAACCCAGGTGAAAAGATCCAGGCGCAGCGGTACATGCAAGTAATCTCAGCATCGGGGAGGCAGAGACGGGTGGGTCAGTGGGGCTCAATTTGGCCAGCTAGCCTAGACAAACAGGCCAATAGGGCATTGATGTTGGAGCTCAGGGTTCAAATCTCAAATCTGTTGTGTTATTTTTCTGGTAACGAGGGGAGGCCGAGGCAGGAGAATCTCTGTGAGTTCGAGGCTAGCCTCGTCTATAGCGCAAATTCCATGACAGGGTCCAAAGCCACACAGAAAAGCCCTGTCTCAAAAAACCAGAAAGAAAGAAAGAAAGAAAGAAAGAAAGAAAGAAAGAAAGAAAGAAAGAAAGAAAGAAAGAAAGAAAGAAAGAAAGAAAAGGAAAAGGAAAAAAAAGATGCTTAACTTCTATGAACTTCTTACACAGGTCCAAGATGGGGCTAAGACCTACTGTGTGGTAGTGGTGTGTTGGGGGAGGTGGATGGAACCTCAGAGCAGGGAGTCGTTTATTAGTGTACTCAATTGTCAAAACTAGCAACAGAGGTCTAGGAAAGGTAGCAGCCTGGGGGTGTGCACCTTTCCACCCACCAGAGAACCTGGATGACTACCTGCTTTGTTAAGTTATTGTGCTTGCCTTAAAATTCTCATATTCACAAATCCACTTACTTTAAATATTTCATTTACTATAATTTTAAATGTCCATTGTGTTATTCCATAAGAACATTTTTAAAATTAGATTGATTTTTTTATCTACATGTGCATATATGCATGTGTGCACATATGCTCTTGGAGGCCAGAAGTGGACAACAGCTCTCCATAAACTGGAGTTATAGACAACTGTGAGTCATTCAACATTGGTGCTGGTAACTGAACTCAGGTCCTCTGCAAGAATAGCAAGTGCTCTTAATTGTTGAACCATCTCTCCAGTCCCACAGTGACATTTTTATTCAGGTGTATGTTGTATGCTGAACATATGCTATTCAAACATGGTGGTTTGAATAGGTATAGGCCCATAGACTACGTTTGGCCCATAAGTGGTACTATTAGCAGGTGTGACCTGTTGGAGTATGTGTGGCCTTGTTGTACCAGGTTTTTTTATTTGGGCCACCAACCAGCTCCCAAATCATGACACAGAAAATTCTTATTAGTTATGAATGCTCAGCCTCTCTTTGGCTCATTTCTGATTAACTTTTTTTGGGGGTTTTTTTTCGAGATAGGGTTTCCCTGTAGTTTCTAGAGCCTGTCCTGGAACTAGCTCTTGTAGACCAGGCTGGCCTCGAACTCCGAGATCCGCCTGCCTCTGCCTCCCGAGTGCTGGGATTAAAGGCGTGCGCCACCACCGCCTGGCCTGATTAGCTCTTTTAACTTAAATTAACCTGTTTCAGCTGGGTAGCTGGGTGGTGGTGGCACATGCCTTTAATCCCAACACTCTGGGAGTTTGAAGCCAGCCTGGTCTACAGAGGGAGTTCCAGGACAGGCTCCAAAGCTACAGAGAAGCACGGTCTTGAAAAACCAAAAAAGAAAAAAAAATTTCCTGCTTTTCTTTATCTACCTTTTCTTTTTCTTTCTTCCTTTTTTTTTTTTTTTTTTGTTTTTTTGAGACAGGGTTTCTTTGTAGCTGGCCCCTGCCTCCTGAGTGCTGGGATTAAAGGTGTGCATCACCACCACCCGGTTCTTTTTACTTTTCTTTCCTTCTATATATCTTTCTTTCACTGCCTCTCAGATCCGGCTGACTAGCAGCTGACTGGTTTCTGGCCCTGGGTATCTCCCTCTCTTTCTCTTTCTTCTCTCTCCTTCTCTTCTTTCCCTCTTCTTCTCTCTTCTTAGATTCCTCCTTCTATTTATTCTTTCTGCCCACCAGCCCTGCCTATCCTTTCTCTGCCTAGCTATTGACAAATCAGCTCTTTATTAGACCAATCGGGTGCTTTAGGCAGGCAAGGTGAAACAAATGCAACTCAATTTTACAGAATTAAACTCACCTCTTTCCATCATTAAACAAATGCACATAAACAAATGTAACACACCTTTACAGAGTTAAAGTAATATTCTGCCGCATAAACAAATATAACACATCTTTGCCCAGTTAAAATAATATTCCACAACACTTGGAGGAAGTGTGTCACTGTGAAGGTGGGCTTTAAGATCTTATATGCTTAGGCCACACACTTCCTGCTGCCTGTGGATCAAGATGTAGAACTCTCAGCTGCCTCTCCAGTACCACATCTGCCTGCATGGTGCCATGCTTGCCACAATGATGATAGTGGACTTAACCTCTAAACTGTAAGCCAGACCCTATTAAATGCTTTCCTTTATAAGAGTTGTGGAGGTCATGGTGTCTCTTCACAGCAATAGCAACCCAGGGCACCTCCCATATGTCCTCCTCCCCTCTCCAAACTCCTGTCAATCCCCTTTGTTCCCCTAGACTAGTGGTTCTTGACCTTCCTATTGCTGCGACCCTTTAATACAGTTCCTCATGTTGTGATGATCCCCAACCAGAAGATTATTTTGTTGCTACTTTGTAACTGTAATTTTGCTAATGTTATGAATAATAATGTAAATATTTGATATACAGGACATATGATATGCAACCTCCAAAGGGGTCAAGACCCACAGGTTGAGAACTGCTGGCCTAGACAGTTTGGCTTCTACTTTGATATCAAATATCCTTGCTTGATTTTAGGCATCTATACAAAATCTGGGAACCACAAATGAAAGAATCCTGTTACCTTTTCTGTTTTTACTTCAATATTTTGCTTTTATTAAAAAAAAAAAAAGCTGGCAAGTCAGACTTATGGATTTAATTTTGCAAGCAAGGAAACAGACTCAAAGGAAAAAAATCAAACAAACAAAAACCCAAACTGTCCTGATGAGCTAACAGGGGACAGTTTCCCCTCTGTGGGTCAAGGCCAAGCCTCACTCGTCAAAGCCTGGAGGAACATCTTCGGACTTCAATCCTGCTCCCTTTGGCTCCGCAGTCAGTTTATCGGGTGGTGTTAGCCCTTGCATTGACACCAAACAGTTCACAAAACCAGCAACATTACTCTGCCTTCTACCAAAGAGCCCCTTCCTCTTGGCACTGAGAACTGTTCTGTCCTGCTGCCTCTTCCTGTCTGTGGCCCGCTCCGTGCTGCTTGTTTACGAGAGCCTGGAATTATTTCCAAGCCCCTGGTGCTAATCTATAAAGTGGCATGTCTATTTGCCTCCATTTTCATGCCTATAATTATTTAATTGCCTTCTTGAGTTCCTGTAAACAAGAAGTCTGTCATCTGAGAGCAGCTTAGGAACAACAGTCCAGGCATACAATGAAAACCCAAGTAGGAAAATCTGCATTACTGGCTTGTGGGGCACAACAGCTCCCCCTTTCGACCAAGACATTCTAGTTTTTAAAGGACCCAAACAAACTCAACAATTGCACTGTTAATGGTTGAGATGTAATTGATGGACAATAATAAATTGCACCATTAACAGTGCAACTGTGTGTGTGTGTGTGTGTGTGTGTGTGTGTGTGTGTGCATTCCAGAGTGGTGTGCAGAGGCCAGAGGAAGTCTTGTCTTCTTTGTTACTTTCGGCTTTATTCCTATCAGATGGAGTCTGTCAGTGAACTTGGAGCTAGGCTGGCAACCAGCATCCTGGATCCTCCTTTTTCTACTCCATCCCTAGCACTGTGGTTACAAGTGTATATGCAGCCTTACATACTTTCTTGCATGAGTGCTAGGGATTTGAACTCATGTCTTCAGGCTTGCATCAAATGCTTTTATTCACTGACCCATCATCTCCCAAGCCTCCGATGCTCTTTAAACCATCACAATCAAGATAATACAATCAAGATAATTTCTTTCACAAAGAGCTTTTCTGTTTCAGTATTTGACTAATACACATTGTTCAAAACCATGATAGAAGCCAACACTTCTATCAAAAGTAATGACAAGCCAGGTGGTGGTGGCACATGCCTTTAATCCCAGCCCTCAGGGAGGCAGAGGCAGGCAAATCTCAGTGAGTCTGGTCTACAGAGTGTGTTCCAAGACAGCTAGAGATATACAGAGAAACCCTTTTTCAAAAAACAAAAAATTTTTTAAAAAGTAATGACAAAATGAGTTGACACTAGCTCAGCTGGTAGAGTGCTTGCCTAGCGTGCATCAAGTCCTGGGGTCCACCTTGCGTAAACTAGGTGGGAGTGGCAGCACACGCCTATAGTCCACACACTGGAGAGAGGGAGCTAGGAGGAGCCGAGGTTCAAAGCTATCCATGACTATATAGTGACTTTGAAGCTACTATCTTCAGCCAATGAAAAATTTAAGATAAATAAAAAGAACTTTGTTGTGTTAATAAAAGCAATGCCCTTTATAAAGAAAATAAACCTCTTTAAGAAGGGCATTGCTGCTGGGTATAGTAGCACACGGCTGTGCAGGTGGACCTCTGTGAGTTCAAGGCTAGCCTGGTCTACAAAGCGAGTTCCAGGACAGCCAGAGCTGTTACACAGAGAAACCCTGTCTCAAAAAACCAAAAGGGAGGGGCTGGTGAGATGGCTCAGCAGTTAAGAGCATTGCCTGCTCTTCCAAAGGTCCTGAGTTCAATTCCCAGCAACCACATGGTGGCTCACAACCATCTGTAATGAGATCTGGTGCCTTCTTCTGGCCTGCAGGCATATATGCAGACAGACTATTGTATACTTAATAAATAAATAAATAAATATTTAAAAAAAAAACAAAAGGGAGGGTTCTAAGGATGTAGTGTGCTTGCTTAGCATACACAAGACCCTGAGTTGGATCCCCAGAACCCAATAAATGTGGGTGTGTTGGCCCATATCTATAATCCCAGCACTGGGAAGATGGATGCAGAAGGATTAGAAGTTAAGATCCTCCTTGGCTTCATAGTGAATTTGAGGCCAGCCTGGGCTACATGAGACCCTGTCTCAAACAACGAATCATAAATAAAAACAATAGCTAGAAATCATTAGCGGGCTCCTCCTCTATCACCTGTGATAGGCAGAACTACTACAGCAAGGACTCTCAGCTGTCAGCCAGCCACTTTGTGTACTGCTCACTGTATGGGTTGCCTCAAGAAACCCCCATCACAGTCTTCTGGTGTGGGAAGTCTATTGCAGACATTAGGGAAGTAATAAAAAAAAGTAAGATAAAAACATTTAGGGACCAGGTGTTGGTGGCACACACCTTTAACCCGAGCACTCGGGAGACAGAGGCAGCCGGATCTCTGTGAGTTTGAGGTCAGTCTGGTCTACAGAGTGAGTTTCAGGACAGCTAGGGCTGTTACATGGAGAAACTGTGTCTGGGCATTGGTTTCCAGATAGTTCCATCCCTTAAGTTTATTGCTAGGCAAATGGCAGGAATGGAGCAGACAGGCATCTGGGAGCTTGTGGACTGATATGTCAGCTTTAGGCCTTAGGGTCTTTTTTGTTTGTTTGTTTAGTTTTTGGGGTTTTTTTGTTTGTTTTTTTGAGACAGGGTTTCTCTGTAGCTTTGGAGCCTGTCCTGGAACTAGCTCTTATAGACCAGGCTGGCCTCGAACTCATAGAGGTCCACCTTCCTCTGCTTCCCAAGTGCTGGAATTAAAGGTGCCACCCCCCACTAGAGCTTAGCGTCTTTATATCTCTCATGACTAATGTTTTTACTCAAGATAGAGTATAGGAAGGAAATACAAATTCCCCTGAGGTCCCATCCCCCCAGAACAAGCCATAATGTGAGTATTCATTAGACATCTCTATGGAGTGCATACACACAGTATGGCTATAGCTTTCCATCCATAGAATTACAATTTACAAGTATTTCTGTAATTGCTGTATTTTGAGATTTTTTTGTAGTTGTTGTTTAAAGATAGGGTCTCCCTGTGGCCTTAAACTCACAGAGATTGTCCTGCCCTGCCTCTTCAGTGCTACTAAACACATGTGCCAGCATACCCTGCCCAAAAGTTTTTATTTTTAAGTGTGTGTGCGTGCGTGTGCGTGTGTGTGTGTGTGTGTGTGTGTGTGTGTGTGTGTGTGTAGGGGACTGAGGCATGTGCATGTGAGTGCAGGTACCTAAGGAGGCCAGAAGAAGGCATCAGATACCCTGGAGCTGGAGTTATGGGCAGTTGTGAGCAGTCTGTTGAATGTACTGGAAACTGAACTGGGATTTTTTTGTAAGAACATCACAACTACTGAATCATCTCTTTGGCCCTGTAGCTACTATTTTCATTCAGAATATGTGATGGACAGATTTTTGGGTCAGTGTCTGTAGTTTAAGGTTGTTTCTTCCTCCTCCTCCTCTTCATTCATCAGTGCTCAGAACTGAACTAGGGCCTTACATGTTCTGGCAAGCATTCTACTGTTGAATACCCCACCACCAGGCTAACACCATGATTGTTAAAGAATGGCAATTATTTGTGTTATTTATTTATTTTTATTTATTTTTTTATACTCAAGAGCTTTGTTTTCTCAATCACACATGACAAAGGTGGTGTGGAACAGACTTGAGAAAAGTGGCAATCTTTCACAAACTTCTTTCTTGGAATAGAAGGGGGACACACAAAGACAGCAAAGCTGGAGACTAAACCCGGTGACTTTCACATGCTGGTATTCTACTACTGAGCAACATCCCCAGCATCTGCTGGATCATTAAGTCTCACCAGTGGCTTGAAGAAACGCAGGAAGACAAGTTCCATGCAAACCCCATGGATTTATTCTTTCAGCAGAGGACAATCAATCATCCTGCACCTCTCAAAGGTTACGGAGGAAGTGGCCCATGGTACAAGTATTGCTCAGGGAACTCTGGATAAAACCAAAGCAAATAGCGGGGCAATGGTGGTGAATGCCTTTAATTCCAGCGCTTGGAAGGCAGAGGCAGGTGGATCTCTTTGAGTTCGAGGCCAACCTGGTCTATAGAGCAAGCTCCAGGACAGACTCCAAAGTTACAGAGAAACCCTATCTCGAAAAACAAAAACAAAGCAAGTGTTCTGGAAGTTGAGATGGGGCAGAGAACTTCTAGAGACAAGTAGGTTCCCAGGGGACTGTGGAAAGCACTTAAATTTCTGATTTTCGGGAATCATCCTGGGGCCTCTTTCTTGGCCAGCTTCTTTTTCTGTACTGTAGAAGAGAGAAGTGATCAAGCCAAGCTGAGGCGTGTGTGTGTGTGCAACAGAGCTCTTTGTTGGTCAGGCCCTCCTGCTTTTAGCAAAGGGTCTCTCGCCTGGAGTGTTCTCCACAGTGGGCCTGCGGAAAGGCTTCATAGTAAGGAGGTCAACAGGAGAGGCCGGAGAGCCATCATGAGCCCGAGGGTAAATGGAAGAGGACACCGGTCCACTCAGGTCCTGTCGATGAGCAGACCTTGTCATACTTGTTATTTGTGTTATCCAGAAACCGTGATTTAGTCTACCTGTCTCCTACTCCTTTTAGAACATTTGTATCACATTCACTTATTTTGAGAAGGAAAGGAACATGCATGTGGGGGTCAGAGGACAACGTGAAGAAGTCGGTTCTCTCCTTTCCCCACATGGGCTCTGGGGATTGAGCTCAGGTCATCGGGCTTTGCAGAATGTGCCTTTACCCACTGAGATATTTTGTAAGCCTGTCTCCTATTCTCGAGCACTTTCTTCTTGCTCAGTTTTGAGAATTTGTTTATTTTTATTTTACATGTATCTGAGTGTTTTGCCTAAGCATGTGTATGTACTATGTGCATGCAGTGCCTGCAGAAGCCAGAAGAAGGTGTCAGGTCCCGTGGGACGGGAACAACAGATGGTTGTGAGCCACTGTGTGGGTTCTGAGAATTCAGCTTGGGTCCTCTGCTGAGCAATCCCTCCAGTCCTGGCATCCACCACCCCCCCATGTCATTACTACACAGCCATAGACGTCCTGTGCTCAGCTTTTTGCTTTTGCTCAGTTTTCTCCTCGGGGTGATTTTTCAAAGGGAACTAGTTTAATACAGTGGTCTGTACATCCTGCACTCTGAGACAATTACCTAACTGTCTTCTGGAAATGTTCCACCACTGCATACGGCTGAGCACTGGCAGAGGGAGCTCTTTGTTCTAGTCACAAACATTGCTTTTTTTTTAAAAAAAAATCCATTTCTGAGTTCAGATACAGCTCCTGTTGTCTAATTCAGCCTTTTGAGCAATCGAAGTGCTTTTCGGCAGACACAACTGACTTCATTCAGGCTTATCATCCTGTTATGTGCAACTTAGATCGGTTATCTTATTTAGCTCTTTTTATGTTTTTTTTTTTTTGCCTATAATGAATCTTCTATCTTTCATTTAATTCTGTGCTTTCTTTGGCTTTGTTTATTTTTAATTCTGGTAATTTTGAGGGTATTTACCTGCTCTTAGTTGTGTGAGTGAGTTCTTGTGACTTTTACCATCATGTGTTTAGATATGTCTCTCTCAAGGCAGGGAGATGGCTCAGGGGGTAAATGATTGCTGCCAAGTTTGATGACCTGAGTTCCATCCCTGGAACTTATATGATGGAAGGAGAGAATCAACAATCAAAATTTGTCCTCTGACCTCCATATGTGCACATCTCAAGTGAACATAAAGACACACAGACACACACACAGACACACACATACAGACACACAGACACACACACACCACACACACACACACACACACACACACACACACACACACACACACACCAGAAAAGTAAATGTTGGGGAGGGGAGATTACATTTCTCTAACAGTGCAGGGCTCATCCTTCTCTAGACAGCAACACTAGCTATCATTTCCTAGGTGACTACTGGTTTTCCATCAACCTTCCGAGGTGGGTGATAGTTTGTGTTTTCTTTTGATCCTCCTACCTGCCCTTTTCTCCAAGCCTGGGCCATGTCATCTGAGTGCGCCTTGAGTGCCCTTAAAATTATTCTGGAAATAAGCATTAGCTCTGGTTGGGTCTGAGCTCAAGTAGCACTGCTTGATGACTGGGCTGAGTGCTGTGATCACTTCTGTTTAGCACCCTGTGGACAGCATTACCCCAGAGGAATGGCATTGTCACCAGGCCAGTGTTTTCCAGCGTAGTCAGTGCCTCCTGTGGGAACTGTCCTTCAGTTCTCACAGGAGATCTTGAAAACTGCCCTCTTAGCTCCCACATTGAATAAAATGGAGATTTAAAAGCTTGTGTGGTTTGTTTTTGTCAAGTCTGTAGGTCACTGTCATTTGGCTGATGACCACATTAAAAAAAAAAAAAGAATAAAACAATCAAAACTGAGATAATCTCAAATACCAAATGAAAATTTTCAGATATTTGACTAAGCATATACTTTTTGGCGGGGGGATTGGAGGTTCAAGACAGGATTTCTTTGTAGCTTTGGAGTCTGTCCTGGACCAGGCTGGCCTCAAACTCACAGAGATCCACCTGTTTCTGTCTCCTGAGTGCTGGGATTAAAGGTGTGCACCACCACTGCCCGACTAGCATATACTTTTAACAGGATGCAATGAAGCCCCTTTCTCTTGGTGGAGAGTAGTAATATTTATGGAAAGTCCATCTGAAGTAGATAGAAGTCTGTCTCTCCAATCAAGCATTTTCTGAAGGATGTTGCATGGATGTGGTAAATGATTTTAATTGGTTTTACATTAAAAAAAAAAAAAACCAAGTGTGGTCAACTAATAATGGAAAAACACTGAATTACTCATAGAAATTTCTGGAAAGGGAGGGTGAGGTGGCCTCGGAGGTAAAAGGTGAAGGTGCTTTCCCAGCAATCCTGACTACTTGGATTTACTCCCAGAACCATATAAAGAAAGAAAGAAGTAAATCTATTTCACAAGGTTGTCTTCTGACCCCCACATGCACTCTGTGGCACACACGTGCCCCCGCCTCATAACACATATACATATACATAATAATAATGTCTTTATATATAAAAAAGAAATTGCTGGAAAAGAGCCTATGATAACTCACTTGGTAAATGCTTGCCTGGCATGCACAAAGCCCTGGGCTTAAACCCTAGCTTTTCATAAAGCCAGGGAGAGTAGTTAATGCCTGTCATTCCAGCACTTGGGAGGTGAAGCCAGGAGGATAAGAATTTAAGATCATTCTCTGTTGTCTAGGAGTTAGAGTTCAACATGGGTTACATGAGATCCTGTCTGAGAGAGGCAGGGACAGACACAGACAGAGAGGGAGAGAGAGACTGATTGCTGAAAGAGTTGTCTTTGGTCGATGTGGTGGTTTGAATGTAATTGGCCCCAATAAATTCATTGGAAGTGGCACTATTAGGAGGTATGGTTTTGATGTAGTAGGTGTGATCTTGTTGGAGAAAGTGTGTCTGTCACTCTGGGGGTGGACTTTGAGGTCTCCTATGCTCAAGAGAGGCCCAGTGTCTCAGATCACTTCCTGTTGCTTGTGGGTCAAGATACAGGACTCTTATCCTTCTCCGGCACCATGTCTGTTTGCATACCACCATGTCACACCATGATGATAATAGACTAAACCTCTGAAAATGTAAGCTACTCCAACTAAATGTTTTTCCTATATAAGAGTTGTTACAGGAACAAGAGGGCTGCTTGTTGTTCCAGCTGCCCCGCTAGCTTATATCTGAAATAATCACACAGAAACTGTATATATTTAAACACTGCCTGGCCCATTAGTTCTAGCCTCTTATTGGCTAACTCTCACATCTTGGTTCAACCCATTTCTAATAATCTGTGTTCACCATGAGGTCGTGGTTTACCAGGAAAGATTCAGCATGTCTGACCTGGCAGCTTCATGGCGGCTCTCCTTCTAATCATTCAGTTCTGTCTACCCCGCCTACCTAAGTGCTGCCCTATCAAAAGGCCAAGGCAGTTTCTTTATTCAACCAATGAAAGCAACACATAGACAGAAGAACCTCCTACACCAAAGAGTTGCTGTGATCATGGTGTCTCTTCACAGCAATAGAAACCCTATGACAGTAGGCTAATACATCATGAAGGTGCAAAAAGATATTATATATGACGGTTTAACTTACTAAAAGGATCCTGATGTTCTATATAACTCAGTTTAGAAAACAAAGCCAGGCAGTGGTGGTGCATGCTTTTAATCCTAGCACTCAGGAGGCAGAGCAGGCTGATCTCTGTGAGTTCAAGGCCAGCCTGTAGTGTGAACCACAAAGAATATATATATATATATATATATATATATATATATATATATATATATATGGGTGCTATGAGGGAAACAGACTCATGGAGCTGGGCCAATGGAGCTGGGGACTGACTACATGCCACTTCATGCCACCTGACCCCAGTCTTCACCACCCAAGAAAGTGTGAGAGCAAGAGCAAGAGACCCTCTCCCTCAATTTAAAAGTTGTCATGTCCCCAGTCAAGACCATGCCCTAGGGTTGATAGTCCTCAAAAGTCAATGGCTAAAGGGATTAAAATCCCACAACACCAGACTGGTCTACAAAACGAGTTCCAGGACATCCAGGACTGTTTCATAGAGAAACTTTCTTTAAACAAAACAAAAGAGAATAAAAAAAGGAAAAGAAAGAAAGAAAACACTAAAAATGTTTTTCATACTCACCCCCAATTAATTATGAAAGAAAGCACATTCAGATTAGATAACTATAAAGGGTTTGTTTAAAACATTCTATTTGTTTGTTTTCAAAATTGAGAACAAAACCCATAAAATCCTATTAGAGGAATGGGACCATGACTCAATTGACAGAGTGATAGCATACATAAAGCCTTGGACTCTATCCCCAGCACTGCAATAAACTGGGCATTTGGTGTGTGCCTGTAGTCCCAGTACCTGGGAAGCTGAGTCAGGAGGAACACTAGTGGGTAGGGTGGTGTGTTGCAGGCCAGCCTGGTCTATAAAGTAAGACCATATCTTAAACTCCTGTCCCATGAAAGGTTTTTAAACTGAGACTGCTGATTCCTTCCTTCCTTCCTTCCTTCCTTCCTTCCTTCCTTCCTTCCTTCCTTCCTCCCTCCCTCCCTCCCTTCCTTCCTCCCTCCCTCCTTTCTTCCTTCCCTCTTCTTCCTCTTCTTCTTTCCTCCTCCTCGTCCTCCTTGTCCTCGTCCTCGTCCTCCTCCTCCTCCTCCTCCTCCTCCTCCTCTTTCTCTTCTTCTTCTTCTTCTTCTTCTTCTTCTTCTTCTTCTTCTTCTTCTTCTTCTTCTTCTTCTTCTTCTTCTTCTTCTTCTTCTTCTTCTCTTTTCCTGTTTGCACTTTGGGTGAATTATAAACATTTACCATAAACCCTACCACTAAGGGTTTTAAGATGCATCATAAACCCATGTTAACTCTTTAACTCTTTTTATTCCTTTATAGCCAATGTTAGTATTCAGGCATCTGCACTGGCCTGCCCTTGGGGTCCTGACAGGACACATCCTCAGCTGTAGTCACTAAGAGCACCTCCTGTGCACATTTGCTACCTTCCCCTTTAAAAGGTGGGCCTTGCCCACCTCCCATCTCTCTCTCTCTCTGTTTCTCTCTCTTTCCCTCTTTTCCTCTCTTTCCCTCTCTTTCCCTCTTGCTCTCTCTCTTTCCCTTTGTCTTTCTCTCTCTCTCTCTTCTACCACTCTTGTCCCCAGGGACCAGTCTCTGCCTCGCTCTCTGCCCCTTCTCTCTCCGCTTCCAACAAACCTCCTATATGAGCCTTGTTGCATGGTGTGACTGGTCTTTGCAGCATTTAAAAAAAAACTACAACATTGGTTCCCCTGACTGGGAAAGGCTCTCCTGGTGCTTCTTCCTGCCTTCTGGCAGTCTGAGACACACCTGATCCACATATGACAACCTCGGTTCTCCAACTAACCCATCACTGGGCCCCTCCAGTGAGCCTCTTCTCCACCTCTGACCATTTTCCATGAGAAAGTACTCATCACTCGAGCATGGTTTCTTGCCTTTTGGTCTTGTTAAGCCCTGGTAACAGGTAACTACAGCTCTCTCAGGCTTGGAGCCCTTGACCCCTGCTCTGTGATTGATAAATCACTCAGCAGCCTGTGCCTTCTCAAAACTGATCCTCTCTGAATTCCTGGGATGCTAGGAATTATAGACCCTTGGGTCTCACTTATCCACTTATCCACCTCACTCATGGGAACTTTGGCATTGTCTATACCTCCAACTTTTGCACTCAGTGCTCAATTCAAGAGCTTCTAAACTCATCTTTACAGTCAGATATGGCTCAAATACCTCTTAGACACTGCTTTCTTATCTTCTCTTCCACCTGCAACAAATCTGCTTTCTCGTTCACTGATGGCTTTGCCTTCCATTCAATACTGGCAACTGGGTCTCTGTTGGGGCTATCTGTCTCTGACCATTCTCCTGGATGTGAGGCTTCCTTTCTTGAGCACAGTTTTCTGCTTGCCTTCTGGCTTTTCTCAAAGTCCTGGTACCAGGCAATTGTGTCTTTCTCAGGCTCAGAGCCCTTGGCCCCTGTTCTGTGTTTGACGAATCACTGAGCAGCCTGTGCTGTCTCAAAATCGACCCTCTCTGAATTCCTGTGATGCTGGGAATTGCAGACCCTTGAATCTTGCTTCTCTGCCTCACTCATGGAAACTGTGTCATTGTTTATTGATGTGAGAGTCCTTCTGTGTGCTGTGATTATTATTAATAAATAAAGAAACTGCCTTGGCCTGTTGATAGGACAGAACTTAGGTAGGTGGGGAAGACAGAACTGAATGCTGGGAGAAAGAAGGGAGGAGTCGAGAAGCCATGGGACCGCCAGCGTCAGACATGCCGAATCTCTGCCGGTAAGCCAAGACCTCGTGGTGATATACAGATGAGTAAGAATGGGTTAAATTAAGATGTAAGAGTTAGCCAATAAGAAGCTAGAGCTAATGAGCCAAGCAGTGATTTAATTAATGCAGTTTCTGTGTGATTATTTCGGTTCTGGGCAGCCGGGGTGAACAAACTGGCCCTCCTCCTACAGTTTATACCTCCTTGCTCCCATTGGGATGTTTTTGGAGCCCCACTGACCATTCCTAATCAGCTATTGTTGCAGAACTACCAGCTGTTGGCCACAGAACTGGAGGCACAAGACTACCAAACATGTCCAGGTGATGCTATGGATGGAAAAGGATCAGGTGCCTTAAGCCCTAGGGAATTGACTTGGAGCTACCTTAAATAGCATCTTGCTATGTCTAAGCTGTGCCTGATGGTTCCACAGAGCCTGGACAGTGAAACAACCAGATACTCCAGAACATGGCCAGCACCCCAACTTTCCCAGCCCCCCTCCCCAAGGTGAACAATGCCCTCAGGTCAGAAGGAAGCAATATCAAGAACATGGCATCCTTATCCCCACCTCACCTTTTTATAGTAAACAAAAGGGAGGAATGTTAGTATTCAGGCATCTGCACTGGCCTGCCCTGGTGTCCTGACAGGATATGTCCTTAGCTGTAGTCACTAAGAGCACCTCCGGTGCCTATTGCTACTTTCCCTTTTAAAAGGTGGATCTTGCCCCCCTCTCTCTTTTTCTTCTGCCACTCCTGTCCCCAGAGGCCCCCCTCTCCTCCCCTCTTTTCCCATTCTCTTTCCCCCAGTAAAAAAAACCCTCAATGTGAGCTCTGTCCCATGGTGTCTTTCTCTCACACGGTAGGTATTTTTTTAATTACAGCAGTCAACAGCCCTTTGAGATGGCAGTAGAGACAGAGCCATTTGACCAAAGACATATTTTTGAAAATTGGTAGAACATAATTTTGTGAAAATGAATAATTACTGAAAACCATAATTTTCTCATTAAATACTTATAACTTGGCATCACGGGGCAATTTTACAGCTGCCTGTTGAAGTTCTACCACCCCCCACTTCATTTTAATTCCTAACACATTACCACTTGGTTAACTAAGCCTTCTTTCTGTTCTTTGTGACCTACCAGTATTTCCTGGTTTGCTTTTGACCCCATGTTTTCCTTTGGAGTTCCCTTCTTTCTTCCTGAGTATATCGTTTAACAGTTCTTTTAGAGAGACCTTATAAAAGTGAACAAACCCACCTTTGTGTGTCTGGAAATGTCTAGGTGAGAGTATAGACGAGCTCAGCATTCGGCTACTGTCTCCTCTTGGAGCTGATCGTCTTTAGTTGACTGTGGAACTATTTGTCCATGAGAAGTTCACTGTCTATCAAATAGTGGTTCTGCATCCTTTGGGGAATAAGCTTTGTCATCTTTCTGGTGGTTTTGAGATTTTTCTCTTTGACTTTAAAATGAGAGTGTATTACTTCGTCTGCTTGGGTGGGTAGGCTTTTTTCAAGTAAAAAAAAAAACAGGTTTTATACTGTTTTGTTGGGGGCAGTGGTAGTGGCGAGATGGCTTATTGGATAGATGGGCTTGCCGCTCTGATCCTGGCAATCTGAGCTTCCAAGTGGTGGAAGGAGAGAAGCTTCTTCCCCATGTTGTTCTCTGACCTCTGCATATAAGCACTATGGTACATCCTCCCACACAATACACACACATTAATGAAAACTTCAAAACAATTGCTTGCCAAGTAGTGGTGGCACATGCCTTAATCCCAGTATTTGGGAGGCAGAGGCAGTGGGATCTCTGAGTTTGAGGTCAGCCTGGTCTACAGAGTGAGTTCCAGAACAGCCAGGACTGTTGCAGGATATTTGATCACACTGTGAACCCCAAGATTGCAATTTACTGGGGGAACTTGCTTCTAGCTGTGGTGTGGCTCAGTCCCAGCATACACCTTTTTTGGGGGGCGGGGGAGGATTCGAGACAGGATTTCTCTATAGCTTTGGAGTCTGTCCTGGAACTCGCTCTGTAGACCAGGCTAGGATTAAAGGCATTCGACACTACTGCCCAGCCTAGGACATACCTTTAATCCAAGAGTTTTCTGCTTGAATAATGTAAACAGGATTATATATAATCAACCATAGGTGTAGAGGCAGAGCAAGCAAACAGTTGAAAGGCCATAGAGAGTAGACGTTAGGAGGAAGGAGAGAGAGACTCGCAGGAAGTAGAAAGGAGGGGCACTAGATTGGAGGAGTTTTTGATTGACAGGTTTAGGAAAAAGCTCTTTCTGGGACAAAGTTGACTGAGGAGGAAGTAGCTGGGTGCTCTCTAGGCCTCTCTTGGCAGGTTTTCACCTTAGCATCTGGCTCCTGAGACTTTATTGATAAAAACAACACAACTAAAAACAACACAGGACTACACAATGAAAAATATACTCACAATTTCTCCAAATACCTACTCGTCCTAGCTTCCTTTGTCACTCTGTTTTGCTTTATTTTGCTTTGCTTTGCTTAAGACGAGGCCTCACTATGCTGCCCAGGCAGCTTTCAACCTGCTGGGTTCAATCTGACCTTCTTCAGCCTCCTTAGGACCTGGGACTGTCCTTGCATACTATGCTGAAAACTGGCCTTCTGCTTTTTGGGTTTTTTTTTTTTACTCATGTTTAAAAAATGAAACAGAAAACAACAAAACTTTTCTATTTCTTTATCTGGTTGTGCTTCACTGAGATAGGGTCTGTGACTAAGCTGGCTGCAACCTGAGCACAGCTGAGTGACCTTGAATTCATTTCTGGTCCTCCGGCTTCCACGCAAGGCTTCTGAATAGTTGCCCCAAGGTGACTCTCCCTTGAACATTCTGGAGTAATTTATTTAAAGATATCTTTGCATTCTTCTATTATCTTGTGTTTGGGGAATGTGTTTTTTCTGTTGTTTCTGCCCCTTTATCTTATAATCTATTACTGATTTCCTTGTGTCCTTTCTAATTTTTTACTTTGAGCTTATCTGAAGCAGGGTTGTTTTCTACAATGAGCTATGGACTTTGGAGGTCTATCTTAAAAGACCAACTTCAAACAATCACAGCTTTTCCTAATAATGGAAGAAGAATTTAAGGTTTTTGTGCTGAAGCCTAGTTAGCCTGAAACTTGATTCTCCAGGCACAGCTTTCTGGATGTTGGTGCTACATGTGTGCTCCACTATTACAGAATAGGAAGAGGTTTCTGTCTGTTTTGTGTGTGTGTGTGTGTGTGTGTGTGTGTGTGTGTGCGTGCGCGCATGTGCCCCTGAGAATTTGTGGAGGATGGAAACAACATTCAAGAGTCAGCTCTTTCTTCCATGTTGTGGGTCTGTGGGTGAATACAAGTCGTTGGGCAGCAGACATGTTTGTCTACCAAGCCATCACACTGGCCCATGACGAGTTTTGATTTTGAATTTTTAGCGCAAGATTCTGAACATGATACAAAAATGTGTGTGTGTGTGTTGTGTGTGTGTGTGTTGTGTGTGTACATGTTGTAACCTGCTTAAGAATGTATGAGCAAATTCCTCCTTCATTTAAAACAAGTGGAAGTCGCAGGACAACTTTATGGTGTTGATTTTCTCCTACTTTACATGGGCCCTGGGGATGAAACTTCGGTTGCTTGGCAGCAAGCTCCCTTACTCATCGTTACCCACCGTTACCACTGAGCCGTCTCACCAGCCCTGCCCCTTCATTTCATGGCATTGCATACAGACAATTAGTAGATCAGAGTCGTGATTTTAAAAATCTGTCTCATTTTCTCAGCGCTTCAGTCTCGAATTTCAGTTTCCTTTTAAAGCAGCGAGTGTTTGGCTCCAGTTTCCACGTCTTTGTGTGGTAGAAATGAGTGGCTGTTTTCAGTGAAGTCAGCTGTCCAGGGCTCGGGTGCTGTTTCCACCCCTCTGCTAGCTGTTGCTTTCTCCTCCTTGGGGACGGAGGCGAAGAGGCTTGAAGAATAGACTTCTTGTCTAGCTGTAAGGCCTTATTGGAATGCACTGCGAATCATCCTCAGAAACCACACGATTTGCTGTCAGAGGAGAGCTGGGAACTACTGCTTTAAAATACTTTATTAATGTATACCAATTTTGTATAATGATAATTTTATATAAAAACATTATAGTGTTTTTATGTGTGTCTGTAGTGTGTTTTGATTATATTCGCTCCATTATTGTATTTTATCTCCCTGCCACTCATGTTGATTCTCTTCTTCCCAACAATGCCCCCTTCATTGGTTTTTCTTTTTTTAATGACCCAATGAATTTTATGAGGGTTGCTTAGATTACATGTAAGAGGCTATTTGCAAGAGCACGAGCACCTAACTAGTGGCTACAACACACACACACACACACACACACACACGTAATTTTTAAAATATTTACTTATTTTTATGTGTAAGAGTGTTTGCCCGCATGTGTGTCTGTGCACCACAAGCATGCCCGGTGCCCGAGGAAGCCAGAAGAGGGTGTTGGATCCCTGCAGCTAGAGTTGTAAACAATTGAGAGCCACCAGTTCGGTGTTGGGAAGTGAATCTGGGTCCTTTGGAAGAACAGCCAGTGTGCTCTTAACCACTGAGACATCGCTCCAGACCCATAAAAAAGTAAAGAAAGTATTAATAAATGTTAATGATTATTATGTCAGCTACATATTAAGATGATATTATAGATAAATGTTGGATTTAATGAGTATTACCTTTTTCTAATTTTTTTCTTTTCTTTCTTTTTTTTTTTTTTTGAGACAGGGTTTCTCAGTGAAGTCTTGGTTGTCCTGGAACTTACTCTGTAGACTAGGTTGGCCTCAAACTCACCTGTCTCGAAAAACCCTGTCTCGAAAAACCAAAAAAAAAAAAAAAAAAAAAAAAGTGGAGAAGCAATTGGAGAAGACATCCAGTATCAGCCTCTGGCCTCCACGTGTACTTGCAGGGAAAGTGCAGCTGCACACACATGTGCATTCATGCACACACTACACACACACACACCAATAGCTTTATCGGGTTATAAGTCACTTAACATAAATTTTATCACTTTGAATTATACGATTTAGTGTCTTTTTAGAATACTGAGGTGTATCCTAAAGTCGTGAACATCTGGAGGCTGGCAACAACTACATTGCCTACAGCCAAAGAGAAAGAGATTTTAAAAGTAGGTTCAAGCATTACACCTAATAGTTGGTATATACACATACGTGTAGATACACACACACACACACACACATATACATACATACATACACACATAGTCACCTTTTATGTGTATGTTTTCTCACAAGGCTTAGGGTAGCTTCCTCTTTTTAAAATGTTTGTTTTTATCCTGTGTATATATGTGAGTGCCTGCCTGCACCTGTACGTTCCCAAGGCCTACAGAAGCCAGAAAAGGACATTGGATCATTATAGGTGGTTGTAAGCTACCACATGGGTGCTGGGAACTGAACCTAGGCCCTCTGCAAAAGCAGCTAGTGCTTTTATCTGAGCCGTCTCTCCAGCCTCATTTTTTCTCATGCTTCCATTTGTGGTGAAATGAGATGCTACCAACATACATATAAATTTAAATGGTAGAAATCAGCTACGATCTCACAGCTTATTAGAGACATACCGATCTAACATGGCCCCAATCACAGCGTCTCCCTATGTGATGTGGTTTGAGTGAAAAATGTCCCTCATACTTGGTCCCCATTTGGTGGCACTGTTTAGGAATGTTGTGAAACTGTAGGGACCTGGGATCTTGCTGGAGGAAGAATGTCACTGAAGAAGGGCTTTGAGACTTGATAGCCTTGACCCATTTCTAGTTCATTCTCTCTGCTTCGACTGTGAGACTAAAGACAGGAGCTCAGATTCCTGCTCCTGTTGCCATGCCACGCCTTCCCTGACATGGTGACTGTCATGCCACGCCTTCCCTGCCATTGTGACAGCCATGCCACGCCTTCCCTTTATTGTGACCACCATACCATGCCTTCCCTCCATTGTGACCACCATGCCAGCCTTCCCTCCATTGTGACCACCATGCCAGCCTTCCCTCCATTGTGACCACCATGCCAGCCTTCCCTCCATTGTGACCACCATGCCAGCCTTCCCTCCATTGTGACCACCATGCCAGCCTTCCCTCCATTGTGACCGCCATGCCAGCCTTCCCTCCATTGTGACAGCCATGTCATGCCTTCCCTGTCTTTCTGACTACCATGCCATGCCATCCCTCCATTGTAACTGCCCTGCCTTGTCTTCACTGCCATTGTGACAGCCATGCCACGCCTTCTCTGCCATTGTGACTGCCATGCCACGCCTTCTCCACCATTGTGATTGTCTGTCTGGAATTGTAAGCCAAAATAAACTCTTCCTTTTATATGTTGCTTTTGGTCATGGTGTTTCATCACAAGCATGAATAATACATATGACAAATACCTATAAGATTTATGTCGTATTTAACAGATCTAAGTCTCAAGGCAGTTGTCAGCATCTTCTCCAGTGTTAACAATTTTAGTGAGTTTCACTCTAACCCCCACCCTGACCCCAGCTTGGATGTATTTTATTTTTAAATTTTTTTTTTTTTTTTTTGGTTTTTTCGAGACAGGGTTTCTCTGTGGCTTTGGAGCCTGTCCTGGAACTAGCTCTTGTAGACCAGGCTGGTCTCGAACTCACAGAGATCTGCCTGCCTCTGCCTCCCGAGTGCTGGGATTAAAGGCGTGCGCCACCACCGCCCGGCTTCTCCACTTATTTTTAAGGACAGGATCATTCACTGAACTGTTTCCTTGTTCTAGCTAGATGGACTTACCAGAACACCCCCAGGACCCACCTGTCTCTACCCACCAGTACTAGAGTCATAGGCGCCTGATGTCACATCTGGCTTAAAAAGAAACACAGATGCTGGGCTCCAAATTCAGGCCCACTTGCACAACTAACCCTTTACTCATAGAACTGCCTCCCCATCCTCTCAATAAGGCTATCAAAAAAGAAAGAAAAAGGAAAAAGGCGAAGATGCCAACTACTAGTTTTATAGTTAAATGTTCTCTAGCTATAGAATAAAAAAAGGTATGTAACTTTTGAAGGACTTTTCTAAGAAATTGTTATTTAGAGATAATTTTATTATCTATCGAGAAAAAAACTGACTAGAGAATTCAGTAAGATAACTAAGGGGCAGAGCTGGAGAGATGGCTCAGTGGTCATGAGCACTTAATGTTCTGACAGAGGACCTGAGTTTGGTGCCCAGTGCACCTGGAGTCTCACAACCATCTGTAACTCCAGTTCCAGGGGATCCGGTGCCCTCTTCTGGTCTCCGTGGGCACCAGGCATGCACATGGTGCACAAACAAAAGTGTAGTCAGAACACTCATATGTATAGAATAAGTAAATATGAAACAATTTTAATTGTAAAATAACTTAGTAATAAAAGTCTGTAAACACCACAGCTCTTAGATTCTTCTCATTTCCCCCAATCAACCTTCACTGCTAACTTCTGAGTACTTAAGATTTTGAGTTGAATTATGTATGTCTTTGTCTTCCTTAGACTATAAGTGAAAAAAAAGAATGAAAAATTTAATGGTTACTACTAAAATATTTATAGGCAGAAAGAGATTATGTCTGGGATTCATTTCAAAAAGCAGCAGGTAGGACAAGTAGCTGAAGGTGTGGGTGCCATGGGATTGGCCACGTATTTATGTTTCAAAGGACTGGCTGCTGCATGGGCTCATTATTTTATTTAGCCTACAATGCTATATTTAAATTTGCCCATGATGGATTTTAATCTCAGCATTAGGGAGACAGAGGCAGGCAGATCTCTCTGAATTCAAGGCTAACTGAGCTTATAAAGCAAGTTCCAGGTCAGCCATGCCTACACAGTGAGACCCGGTCTCAAAAAAAAAAAAAAAACCCAACTAATTTAATTAGCCACAATAAAGTGTTGTGTTTTTTTTTTTTTTTTTAAAAAAACAGGCTGATTGTGAGTATTTAAGATCTACATATGACGTAGCTATCATGAAGCACAGCTGTAGCCCTAGTCCTTGGGAAGTGAGAGGATCAGATGCTCTCTTGGTTACAGGGCAAATTTAAGGTTACCTGAGACCCTGTACCAAAAAGAACAACAATAGTGGTGGTGTGGTACAGGCCTTTAATCCCAGCACTCAGGAGGCAGAGGCAGGTGAATCTCTGTGAGTTCGAGGCCAGCCTGGTCTACAAGAGCTAGTTCCAGGACAACTAGGGCTGTTACACAGAGAAATTCTGTCTTGAAAAACCACAAAAAGCCGGGCGGTGGTGGCGCACGCCTTTAATCCCAGCACTCGGGAGGCAGAGGCAGGCGGATCTCTGAGTTCGAGGCCAGCCTGGTCTACAAGAGCTAGCTCCAGGACAGGCTCTAGAAACTACAGGGAAACCCTGTCTCGAAAAAAAAAAAAAAAAAAAAGAAAAACCACAAAAAAGCACAACAATATCAACGTATATATATCAACATACATATGTTTATATTCACTTTATATGTTTATATTCACTATATCTTTCAGTAAATTAATTTTTTTTTTTTTGGTTTTTCGAGACAGGGTTTCCCTGTAGTTTCTAGAGCCTGTCCTGGAACTAGCTCTTGTAGACCAGGCTGGCCTCAAACTCAGAGATCTGCCTGCCTCTGCCTCCCGAGTGCTGGGATTAAAGGCATGCGCCACCACCGCCCGGCTAGTAAATTAATTTTTTAAATGAGTGTGTGATGTCCACAGAGGCCAGAACAGGGTGATAGAATCCCTGGAACTGGAGTTACAGATGTTTGGGGTACTGGGAACTGAACTCAGGTCCTCTGGAAGAGCAGCAAGTAATTTAACCATTTCTTCATTTAAACCATTTCTTCAACCTCATTATCTTTTAAAATTATTATTATTATTATTATTATTATTATTGGGTTGTGTGTCTTAGCTCATTTGTTCTGCCCCCAAAGATTTTTTTTTTTTTTTTTTTGGTTTTTCAAGACAGGGTTTCTCTGTAGCTTTGGAGCTTGTCCTGGAACTAGCTCTTGTAGACCAGGCTGGTCTCGAACTCACAGAGATCCACCTGCCTCTGCCTCCAGAGTGATGGGATTAATGGTGTGCGACACCACTGCCCAGCCCCCAAAGATATTTTTAAATTAAATTAATTTTTTTTTATTTTACATTCCAGCCACAGTTCTCCCTCTTACCCCTCCTCCCAACTCCCTCTCCTCCCTTCCAGCCCACCCTCCCATCCATTCCTCCCAATGGCTAAAGGTTCCCATAGGGAGTCAACAGTCTGGTACATTAAGTTGGGGCAGGACCAAGACACCCACCCCTGCATTAAGACTGAGCATGACATCCCACCATAGTGAATGAGCTCCAACAAGCTAGCTCATGCATCAGGGATAGAACCTGGTCCTACAGCTAGGGTCCCCTCAGAAGGTCCAAGCTTCACCACTGTCTCCCACTTGTGGAAGACCTAGTTTGGTCCTGTGGAGGCTCCACAGCTTTTAGTATAGAGTTCATAACTTTCCACATGCTTGGTTCAGCTGTTTATCTCGACTTCTGCATTATGATCTTGACCTCCCTTCCTCATATATTCCCTCCTCCCTCTCTTTGACTGGATTCCCAGAGCTTGGCCTGGTGCTTGGTTGTGGATCTTTGCATCTGGTTCTATCAGTTACTGGATGAAGGCTTTATTATGATAGTTGGGGTATTCACCAATCTGAGTACAAGGGAAGGCCAGTTAGGGCTCCCTCTCCACTATTGCTAGGAGTCTTAGCTGGGGTCATCCTTGTGGACTCTTGGGAGTTTTCTCCCTAACCCAATAGTGGCTCTCTCTATCAAGATCTGTTTCATTGCTCTCCTATTCTGTCCCTTTCCCTGCTAGATCACCCCATTCTCTCATGTTCTCATCCCCATCCTTTCCCCTTTACCACTTCCCTCCCACCCCCAGTTTGGCTATGATCAAAAATACTGAAGACAGCTTATATTGGAGGTGATATGGAGTCAGGGGAACATTCCTCCACTGTTGGTGGGAGTGCAAACTTGTACACCCACTTTAGAAATCAGTATGACGGTTTCTCAGGAAATTGAGACTCAATCTACCTTAAGATCCAGTAGTGCCACTCGTGAGCCAATACCCAAAGGATACTCAGTCATACCATAAGGACACTTCCTCAGCAATGTTCATATCAGCATTATTTGTAATAGCCAAAGATATTCTTATATAACATACATTGGGGCTGGATAACGGGTGGGACTTAGCAGTTAAGAAAGCAAAATGCTTTTGTAGAGGACCTGAGTTTGGTTCTCAGTGCTGACACTGGGCTACTCATAGTTACCTATAGTTCTAGTTCCAGAGGATCCAACAGTCTCTTCTGAACTCTGATGGTACCTGCATTCACGCTTGCATGCACATATATACACATGTATACATACTATTAAAAAGGGATATGATAGCCTGGTGGTGGCGGCACACACCTTTAATCCCAGCACTTGGGAGGCAGAGGCAGGCAGATCTCTGTGAGTTTGAGGCCAGCCTGGTCTACAAGAGCTAGTTTCAGGACAGGCTCCAAAACTACAGAGAAACCCTGTCTCAAAAAACAAAACAAAACAAAAAAAAAAAAAACAAAGAAAAAAGAAAAGAAAAAAGGGGGAAAAGATATCATATATATTAAAGATTTCAAATACTAAAGAATCTAAATGAATCTACATCAAATTGTTAATATCATTTGAGGAAAAAAAGGGGAAGATATCAAAAAGTAGAAGAATATAAAATATAAAAAGGCCAAATAAAAAATCATATATATTAGCCATGTAACCAAATATTCAGAGTTAGAGTGGGCTTTGCTGAAGGAACTAACAAAGGAGTAAATCAACATCCTTTAGTTTCCAGGTTTTTTTTTCTCTGTTTTACCTTGTATCTTCAAAGGTAAAAGCCTTGGAGTTGGAGAGATGGCTCAGAGGTTAAGAGTGCTGGCTGGATGGATGGTGGTGGCATGTGCCTTTAATCCCAGCACTCGGGAGGCAGAGTCAGGTGGATCTCTGAGTTTGAGGCCAGCCTAGTCTACAGAGGGAGTGCCAGGACAGGCTCCAAAGCTACATAGGGAAATCCTGTCTCAGGGGGAAAAAAGGCACTGGCTGTTCTTCCAGAGGTCCTGAGTTCAATTCACAGCACCCACATGGTGGCTCTGTAATGAGATCTGGTGCCCTCGTCTGACATGCACGCATACCTGAAAACAGAATACTGTATACATAATAAATAAATATATCGATATATAGACAGACAGACAGACAGACAGACAGACAGACAGGCTGATAGAAAAAAGATAAAAGCCTTTTGAAGACTTCTAGAATGTGGACCTCTGAGCAAAATACCTACCATCTTCCTCAACTCAGCTGTGCCTGAGACTATCACCATGGGTCCAGAGTCTGCTGACCATGCTTTATAAAAAGGAGGCACTGACAGGGTCATTGAACCCTCCTGA
This sequence comes from Arvicola amphibius, assembly GCF_903992535.2. Lineage (NCBI taxonomy): Eukaryota > Metazoa > Chordata > Mammalia > Rodentia > Cricetidae > Arvicola > Arvicola amphibius. The sequence continues at coordinate 133,207,371 of NC_052049.1, read as the reverse complement.
GTTTCCAGCCACTGCTCCCAGCCATTTGTACACAGTTCTGCCCCAGTTGCTCCGAGCCTCAGAATCCAGGGAGGTGGTAGAGTATATGACTATGAGGGTTAGTAAAAGAGAGAGGTTCACTATGTATCAATGGGGCAGCCATCATTCATGCTGGGAAAAGATTTTACTTGCAGCATGGCAGTTTTGGGGGTTACCCAGTCTCCTGTCACCCCCCTCCCCCATGCACTGCGAGCAAGGCTCAGTGAGGTCCTTGGTTCCCAGGGTAAACTTTGGTGGATTTGTACTTTGGTTTGTCATTGGGACCTTATAAGGAGAGGGTAGACATAATTTATGTCTCTCCAGAGAAGGATTCTCGCAAGGACATTATGTAAAATGACATAAGGCAGACATAAAAGTGGAAACATCGCCTGGTCTGCTTGGTGTGCACTGCCTGGACTAGTCAAGGGCGCAGAGATAAGCGGTAAGATGGTAGCTGCCAGCAGCCGACGGGAGGGAAGAACAAGGAGCTCGGCAATGTGTATAAAGTTTATTTTATCAGATGGGAAAGGGCTGTGGAGAATAGAATGCACAGTTTGGACAATTAGTTAAGAAACTGGCTGTCATGTTGCACACTAAGAAGTCTGAGGCAGAAGCATGACAAGTTTAAGGTCATCCTGGGCTACATAGGAAGGTGGAAGTCAACCAGGGATATGTGAGACCCTGACTCTAAACAAATTAAATGACTGGAGGACTACGGGGGACACAGCTGATGGAGTGCATGCTTGGCGTGTATGAAACCCTGGGTTCTATCTGAAAAAAGTTAAGATGGTCTTTTTTTGTTTGTTTGTTTTGTGTTGTTTTTGTTTTTTCAAGATGGGGTTTCTCCGTGTAGTCCTGGCTGTCCTGAAACTAGCTCTGTAGATCAGGCTTGTCTTAACTCATAGAAATCTGCCTGCCTTTACCTCCCGAGTGCTGGGATTAAAGGTGTGCAATATTACCACCTGGCCAAGATAAACATTTTTGTATATTTTACCATAATTTTTAAAACGTGAGCTGGCAAGATGTCTAGCAAATAAAGGCCCTTGCTGCTAAGCCTAATGTGGTGGTTGGAAAGAAAAATGTTCCTCATAAGCTCATATATTTGACCAGTTGATCCCTGGTGGTGGTGCTGTCTGGGGAGTATTTGGAGCCTTTGGGAGGTTGAACCTTGCTGGAGGAAGTATGTCACTGGGAATGGACTTTGAGAGTTTATAGCCTCACCCCATTTCCAATTTGCTTTTTCTGCTTCCTGTGTGTGGTTGGAAGTGTAATAGCTTCTTGATCCAGTTGCCTGTTGCCTTGCTTTCCCAAATATTATGGACTATTCTGGGACTTTAAACTAAAATGAACTCTTTCTTCCATAAACTGCTTTTGGTTCCAGTGTTTCATCACAGCAGCAACAACAACAACAAAATCACTAATACGTGTGATAACCTGATGGCTGCCAAGGCTGACTCCACTTAGTGGTAGCCTGTTCCAGCTATGACTCCAGTTCTGGGCTTCTTCGGGTAGCACATTGTCCTTCACCTGCCAGTCAGCAGTCCCTGGCTTCTCTCTGAATGGACCATGACAGGATAGCTATGCATGTCCTGGTGGAGAAAAATTTTTGTCACAATAATTGAGCCTTTAGAGAATGTAGGTTGGGAGTATTAGGTTTCTGATACCGTAAGGGACAGTCAAAGACACTGCAGACTTTCTCTCTGGTCTTACACCTTTTAGTGTGCATCAATGTAGATTTTTATTTTATTTAAATATTTATTTTTATGATTTTTAAGTGTGTGTGAGAGAGACAGAGAGACAGAGAGACAGAGAGAGAGAGAGAGAGAGAGAGAGAGAGAGAGAGAGAGTTGTATTCAAGTGCTTACGGTGTTATAGGTGATTGTGAGTCATCAAATGTGGGTGCTGGGAACTGAACTCTGGTCCTCTGGAAGAACAGTGCATCCTTTTTTTCTTCCCGATATAGGGTTTCTCTGTGTAACAGCTCTGAATGTTCTGGTACTAGCTTTGTAGATCAGGCTGACCTTGAACTCTGCCTGCTTCTACCTCCTGAATGCTGGGCTTAAAGGCATGGGCCACACCACTGGCTTCTGCAATACATTCTCTTAGTGACTGAGCCTTCTCTTCATCCTCGTATTAATGTAGATTGAAGAAACATATACAAAAATGTTGCACCTTGGCTCTAATCCTATCTTATATAAGTATGAACTGATTTGTGTGGCTTTAATATAAACTAAACTTCTAGATATAGACCTGTGGGTAAGCTGAGAGAAAATGGTACTTGATTACTTTTGGAGTGTTTCTGAAGAGTAAAGCACTCTTCAGAAAACCAAATTTTTTCCAGCTATTATTGAGGGGTTATTGACAAATTAAAATTACATATATTTATGATAAAAAGTGACGTCCTTTTTTTAAAAATTGTTTTTATTAAGCTATATTTTTCTCCGTTCCCCTCCCTTCCTCTCTCTTCCCTTTCTACCCTCTCCCAAGGTTCCCATGCTCCCAATTTACACAGGAGATCTTGTCTTTTTCTACTTCCCATGTAGATTAGATCCATGTATGTCTCTCTGAGGGTCCTCTTTGTTGTCTAGATTTTCTGGGATTGTGAATTGTAGGCTGATTTTTCTTTGCTTTATGTCTAAAAGCCACTTATGAATGAGTACATATGATATTTGTCTTTCTGGGTCTGGGTTACCTCACTCAATATGATTTTTTTCTAGTTCCATCCATTTGCCTGTAAATTTCAAGATATATTTTTTTCTGCTTTGTAGTACTCCATTGTGTAAATGTACCACATTTTCCTAATCCATTCTTCAGTCAAGGGGCATTTAGGTTGTTTTCAGGTTCTGGCTATGAAAAACAAAGCTGCTATGAACATAGTTGAGCACATGTCCTTGTGTCACGATTGAGCATCTTTTGGATATATACCCAAAAGTGGTATTTCTGGGTCTCGAGGAAGGTTGTTTCCTAATTTTCTGAAACACACTGACATCCAAAGGGGTTGTAACAGCTTGCATTCTCACCAGCAATGCAGAAATGTTCCCTTTTCCCCACAACCTCTCAGCATAAGTTGTCATCAGTGTTTTTGATCTTGGCCATTCTTACAGGTGTAAGATGGAATCTCAGAGTTGTTTTGATTTGCATTTCTCTGATGACTGGGGATGTTGAGCATTTCTTTAAGTGTCTTTCAGCCATTTTAGATTCCTCTGTTGAGAGTTCTCTGTTTAGGTCTGTACTCCATTTTTTTTTATTGGATTATGTGATCTTTTGGTGTTCAGTTTCTTGAGTTCTTTGTATATTTTGGAGATCAGACCTCTGTCTGATGTGGGGTTGGTGAGGATCTTTTCCCATTCTGTAGGCTGCCATTTTGTCTTGTTGACCGTGTCATTGAAGCTTTTCAGTTTCAGGAGGTCCCATTTATTAATTATTTCTCTCAGTGTCTGTGCTGCTGGGGTTATATTTAGGAAGTGGTTCCCTGTGCCAACGCATTCAAGTGTACTTCACACTTTCTCTTCTATAAGGTTCAGTGTGGTTGGCTTATGTTGAGGTCTTTGATCCATTTGGACTTGAGTTTTGTGCATGGTGATAGATTTTCATTTTTCTACATGTTGATATCCAGTTGTGCCAGCAGCACTTGTTAAATATGCTTTCTTTTTTCCATTTGATATGTTTTGCTTCTTTATCAAATATCAGGTGTTCAAAGATGTGTGGATTGATATCCGAATCTTCTATTCAGTTTCATTGGTCCTCCTGTCTGTTCTTATGCCAGTACCAGGCTGTTTTCAGTACTGTAGCTCTGTAGTAGAGTTTGAAGTCAGGGATTGTGATGCCTCCAGAAGTTCTTTTATTGCACAGGATTGTTTTGGCTATCCTGGGTTTTTTGCTTTTCCAAATTAAGTTGGTACTGTTCTTTCGAGGTCTTTGAAGAATTTCGCTGGGATTTTGATGGGCATTGCATTGAATCTGTAGATCACTTTCAGTAAGATTGCCATTTTTACTATATTAATTCTACCTACCCAAGAGCATCGGAGGTCTTTCCACTTTCTGGTGTCGTCTTTGATTTCTTTCTTCAAAGATTTAAAGTTCTTGTCCTATAAGCCTTCCACTTGTTTGGTTAGAGTTACTCCGAGATATTTTTATGCTATTTGTGGCTATTGTGGAGGGTGTTGATTCTTTGATTTCTTCCCCAGCCCATTTATCATCTGTTGTACTCCATTTTTTTTTGGAATATTTGTTCTTTTGATGACCAATTTTTTGAGTTTTGGAGATCTGCCCTCTGTCCGATGTGGGGTTGGTGAAGATCTTTTCCCATTCTGTAGGCTACTGCAGAAAACCAAATCTTCAGCAACAAACACTTGTGATGTTTGAGTTATAGATTTGGCCTTGCATATTGTAATTCACACTGCATAATACAATTCACACTGCATATTTTAATGTCTCTGAAATCAGGACATATCCTCCAATCAATGATATCATAAATTCTATGAAATACAGTGCTAAGTACTGGTCTGTTTGAGGCTGTCTCTTTAATTCCTTCCTCCCTCCTTTCCTGTCTCCCTCCCACCTATCTTCCCACCCTTCCTCCCTCACTCCCTTTTCCCCCTCCCTTATTTCCTCCTTCTCAGGACAACTTTCAAGTGGTCAGGCTTTCATAGCTAGGGCCTTTACCAACTAAGCCATCTCATTGGCCCTTTTGTCTTAGAGTCTTTGCACTGGCCGCTGCCTGGATACTTTCCCTCTGGATGATCTACATGATTCGTTACCTCTCCTCCTTCAGTCTTTGCTCAAATATGCTTTTTAGTGAGCACTCTTTGACCACTCATCTGGATATGTATGTGTGGCCAGGTGTGTGTGTGTAACGGGGTATTACTATATAGCCCATGCTGGTCTTGAATTCACAATCCTTCTGCCCCTGCCTCTAGAGTGCTGGGATTACAGGTGTGTTTGGATTACAGCCAGTTTGACCAATCTCCTTTAAACAACAACCTGCTACTTTCCTCCTACTCTGAATGTGTTCCCCTTCCTTGCTTATTCCACTCCCCCACATAACACTAATTACCTCCCAATGTAATGCATATTTTACTGCTAGAAATTTAATGAGTTTTGAGACATTCTTATGCCTGAGAAATTATTATTGCTATTTATTATTATTATTATTTGATTTTTTGAGACAGAGTTTCTCTGTGTAATAGTCCTAGCTGTCCTGGAACTCTATTTGTAGACAAGGCTGGCCTCAAACTCATAGAAATCCACCTTCCTTTTCTTCCCAAGTTCTGGGATTTAAGGCATGCACCACCATCACTTGGTGAGAAATTATTATTATTATTATTATTATTATTATTATTATTATTAACACAACCAAGACACTAAACATCCAGAGGTTACCTCTGAAACACCCCCATACCTTTAATCCCTCTGCTCTTCCTTTGCCCTGTCCCCAGACAGCTGTCATTCTCTGTCACTGTAGGTCTTTTGCATTCTGTAGACTCTTCCTATTTCTTTTGAGACAGGATCTCTCTTGCTATGACCAAAATGAGATCCTCCTGCCCCAGCCTGTTACTGGGATTATTGGCATGAACCACTGTGCCCAACTGTAGGGTTTTGTTGTTATTGTTATTGTATGGAGACAGGGCCTCACTTTGTAGCTCTGACTGGAATTTATATAGACTGGGCTAGTCTAGAACTCAGAGATCTGCCTACCATTGCCTGCAGAGTGCTGGGGTTAAAAAACATGTACCATAACACTTAGCTGGCATACTCTGTGTGTGTGTGTGTGTGTGTGTGCACGTGCGTGTGTGCGTGTGTGTGTGTGTGTGTGTGTGTGTGAATATATAGTACCTTTAGGCTGGGGATGTAGATCATGAGTAGAGTAAATGCCTACCAAGCATGAGATCCTGCACCCAGCACTGCATAAACTGGGCATGGCACACTTATAACCCTGGCACTCTGAATTTAAGTGAACAGAAGTTCAAGACCATCCTCAGTACATGACACCTCACCTCAAAAACAAAACAAAACCCAAAAGAATATAGTGCTTTCATTTAGGGGCAGGGTGAGTGTCCAAAGGCGGGTTGACTGAGCTGTGTGGCAATAATCTTCTCTTCCATGCTTTGGCTCCACCTCTACACCTGTCCCCTCAACTGCTTTGTGCTCACAAAGCAGCTCAGCATTGTGATACCTTTATCATTATTTATAGATAATAAAACACTTAGTATTTTTCCCAATAAATGGTTGAGAAACAAAGATGAAACTTTGATCTTTTCCTTTTAGCGTGTGCATGGCTCTTCTACACAGGAAAGACTGAAAACCTACGGAGGCCCTGCAGTGCCAAAGCCAATTCACTGGGAGGCAGTGGTAAACAGTACACAAGGCACCTGGCAGAGTGGGTGGAGGGCACTGGAAGGGATGGGAGTGGGTACACAGCCCGGGGAAACTCTGAGGCTGTATTTGGACTGACTGACCTGCATGAGGGTGAACCAGCTGACTGCGATCCGGAGAGGCTGCTAGCACACAGGAATTCTGGAAGGCTAGCTTAGCTGGTAAGGAGCCCCAGAGACACAGGGAAGTCCCCGGAAGAGACTCTCACGCACCTATCCAGTCCTGCCCCACTGCCCCCTTTATCCTGATCTTTACCATTAAAAAAGCAAAACAAAGGCCAGTCATGGTGGCTTTAATCCCGGTACTGAGAAGAACTGGTAGGTGGCCAATTATCTGGGAATTGTACCCATACTAAGTCCTGTAGAGATATTTTGTTTGTGTCTTAACAAATAAAGATCAGAGTGCAGAGTTAAGCTGCTAGAGGCCAGGAAGTTGCAGCACACCTTAGGAGACAGAGGCGGAGGGATTTCTGTTAGTTCAAGGCCACCCTGGGATATGGAAGATTGAATCTATCTAAAAGAAAAACAGAGTTGGTACAAAGGTGATCCCAGAATCCCAGCACTTGGGATCCCATGCCTTTAACCCAGCACTAGGGGTTGGAGACAGGAGTGATATGGCTGGGTGGAGAGAGGAATATAAGGCTGAAGGAGACGGGAGCTCAAGGGAGTCTGAGGTTTGGTGGAGACAGCTGCAATCTGAGGTTTGGTGGAGACAGATGGAGTCTGGAGATGCAGTCTGAGGACAGAATTGCCTCTTTGGTCTGAGCTTTGGTAGAGATAGAAGAACTCTGTAGTGGCTGGCCTCTCTTCAGCATTAACCCCTATATCTGATTTTGGGTTTTTATTATTAAGACCAACTAGAATTTGTGCTATGGAGTCCCATGCCAGTCAGGGCTAAATTGGGAAACTTCATCCCAAAAGCAAATAAATAAATCAATCCATAAAGTTTACTATTTTAACCACTTTAAATATATAACTCAGTGACCTTAAGAACATTCCCAGTGTTATGCAACTACCACCAGTACCAAAAAAGTTCTTCAATCTTTTTTTTTTTTTTGGTTTTTTCGAGACAGGGTTTCTCTGTAGCTATCAAGCCTGTCCTTGAACTAGCTCTTATGACCAGGCTGCCCTCTTACTCACAGGAATCTGCCTGCCTCTGCCTCCTGAGTGCTGGGATTAAAGGCGTGCACCACCACTACCCAGCTTTCTTCAATCTTTTTTTAACCTTTCTCTCTCTCTCTCTCTCTCTCTCTCTCTCTCTCTCTCTCTCTCTCTCTCTCTCTCTCTCTCTCTCTCTCTCTCTCTCTCTGTGTGTGTGTGTGTGTGTGTATGTGAAAGAGAGATGTATCACGATGTGTGGGTGGAGGAGACAACTTTTAGAAACTGATTTTCTCTTTCTACTATGTGGGTCTCTATATCAAACTCAGGATGTCAGGCTTGGCAACAAATGCCTTTACTTGTTGAGCCATCTTTCTGGCCTTTATTTCCAGATTTTTCTTTTCATCATTTCAAAGAGAAACTACGTTCACTAATCAGCGGCTCCCCATTCTTTTTGTTCCAGCTCCTGGCAACTTTCCATCTCCATGCCTTACCTATTCCAGGTACCTCCCATAAATGGAACCTAGCTATTTTGGGTTTTGTGTCTGGTATTTCACTCAGCATTGAGAGCAAGTCCGACAGTTTGAATCCTTGCTTCAGTTCTTTGGGGTATATACCTAAGAGGGGGATGGTTGAATCACATTATAATTGTTTAGATTTGTGTGCTGGTGCATGTATCTGTGTATGTGCATGTATGCACACTGGCCATAGGCCAACAGTGGGTATCTTCCCCATCTGCTTTTTCACTTTATTCTGTGAGACAGCATTCTCACTAGCTAAGCTAGACTGCTGGCTGGTAAACCCAGGGACCCTCCTGTCTCTGCCTCCCAGAGCTGGGATTACAGGCACATAGCTTTAGCATCATGTTCTTCAGCGACAGACTCAAGTCCTCACGTCTGTGTGGCCCTGCAGACATGGTGCCATTCCCCCCCCCCACCCCAGGCCTCTAAGTGTTTAACTTCTTAAGAAAGGAAACCATTGCACACACTGTCTGCTACACCATTTTTCTTCCTCACCAGCAAGGCATGAGGCTTTCAGGGTCACAGCCTCTCTCCATCCTTTCCCACACTCCTATGATTCTTGCTTTTAAAACAGTACAGCCATCCTGATGGGTGTGAAGCGGTAGCTCATTTATCTCTGATTTGCATTTTAAGCCCTTTAGAGATCTTTTTTTATTGATTTTTATTGAGCTCTACATTTTTCTCTGCTCCCCTCCCTGCCTCTCCCCTCCCCTTCCAATCCTCTCCCAAGGTCCCCATGCTCCCAATTGACTCAGGAGATCTTGTCTTTTTCTACTTCCCATGTCTCTCTTAGGGTCCTTATTTTTGTTTGGGTCCTCTGGGATTGTGAATTGTAGCCTGGTTTTTCTTTGCTTCATGTTTTAAAACCACCTCTGAGTGAGTATATGTTATAATTGTCTTTTTGTTTTGTTTTTCAAGACAAGGTTTCTGTCCTGGAACTAGCTCTTGTAGACCAGGCTGGCCTCGAACTCACAGAGATCCACCTGCCTCCGCCTCCCAAGTGCTGAGATTAGAGGCATGTGCCATCACCACCCGGTGATAATTGTCTTTCTATGTCAGGGTTACCTTACTCAAAATGTTTTCTAGCTCCATCCATTTGTCTGCAAATTTCAAGATGTCATTTTTTTCTGCTGTGTAGTACTCCATTCTTATTTTCCTTATTCATTCTTTGATCGAGGGGCATTTAGGTTGTTTCCAGGTTCTGGCTATAATAAATAATGCTGCTATGAACATAGTTGAGCATATGTCCTTGTAGCATGGTTGAGCATCCTTTGGGTATATAACCAAAGTGGTATTGCTGGGTCTTGAGGAAGGTGGTTTCTTAATTTTCTGAGAAATCGCCATATAGATATCCAAAGGGGCTGTACCAGGTTGCATTCCCACCAGCAATGCAGAAGTGTTCCCTTTACCCCCCCAACCTCTCCAGCATAAGTTGTCATTAGTGTTTTTGAACTTGGCCATTCTTATAGGTGTTAGATGGAATCTCAGAGTTGTTTTGATTTGCATTTCTCTGATGACTAAGGATGTTGAGCATTTTAAGTGTCTTTCAGCCATTTTAGATTCCTTTAAATGACATCAAGTCCTTTGCCTCCTTTTGAATTGGGTTGTTTGTAACTCTGTCTTTGCCCATGGAAGAGGTAGCTTGAGTTACGAGCTCCTCCATCCCAGGGGTTTACACTTTCCTGTGTTCCTTCTTTTGGTTTTGTTTGGTTCTATTTATTTGTTTGTTTGTTTGTAGACAGAGTTTTGCCATGTATTTTTGACTGACATGGAACTTTATGTGTAGACAAGGCTAACCATGAACTTACAGACATTTGCCTGCCTCTGCCTCTTGAATGCTGGGATCAAAAGCATGTACAATCATGCTTAGATCTTGTTTTTTAATTTTTATAAAATATTCACAATTGATGTGTGTGCATGGTGTGTGTGGGTACATATGCTATGACATGCAGATAGAGATTAAAGGATAACTCTGTGGAGTCATTTATTCCCTCAGCCTTTATGTGGGTTCTAGAACTGAACTCAGATCATCAATGTGGCAAATGCCTTTACCTGCTGAACCATCTCAATGATTCTGGTTTGTTTTTTATTACATTACATTAATTTCTTTATACGTGTGTGTGTATGTGTCTATATCCATACATGCACATATGCATCAGTCATAGTGTGGATCTGGAGGTTAGAGGACAAGTTTGTGGAGCTGGTTCTCTCCTTCTACCATGTGGGTCCCAGAATCCAGCTCAGCCTATTAGCCTTGGCCAGCAAGCATCTTTACCTACAGACCAATCTTAGTAGTCCCAGGCTGTGGCTAGCTTTAATAGTCAGCTTGACAGAGTCTAGAGTCATCTAAGAGAAGAGTCTCAAATGAGGGATTGTCTAGACCAGACTGACCTTTGGGCACGCCTGTAGGGGTTTGTCTTGGTTGTTAATTGATGTAGCTGGGGATAGTCCACGGTGGGCAGCACTATCTCTTGGCAAGTGATCCTTAACTGGATAAGCTAGCAGGGTCGAAGAGAAAGCCAGCTAGCAAGCAAGCATCATTTTCCTGCTGTTCTTCTTGGAAGTGGAATGAGTTTCTTGGTCAGAAGTAACACAGTATGGAAAAACAAACAAGCTTGCTTTCAAGTTCCCGTCTTGAGTTCCTGCCTTTACTAACAGACTATGATCTGGAACTATAAGCTGAAATAAATGTTTTCCTTCCCCAAGTTGCTTTTAGTAAGAGTGTCTTATTTAAAAAAAAGAGTGTCTTATCAGGAGCTGGAGAGATACATGACTCAATGGTTAAGAGCACTTGTTGCTCTTTCAGAGCCCGGGTTGGGTTCCCAGCACCCACATGGTGGCTCAAACCATCTGTAATCTCAATTTGCTTTTCAGATACAGGGTTTCTCTGTAGCTTTGGACCCTGTTCTGGAACTAGCTCTTGTATACAAGGCTGGCCTTGAACTCACAGAGATCCACCTGCCTCTGCCTCCCGAGTGCTGGGATTAAAGGCATGTGTCGTCTTCACCACCACCACCACCACCACCACCACCACCACCTGGTGCTTTACGTATTTCTTACCAATAAATGTATTATTCCTTCTTTCTCTAAGACTAGCTAGGACTTATGCGATTATGTTCATATGAACCAACTTGAGGATTTTTCTGATTTTTCATTCAATTTGTCTCTTCATAATACAAACACCAGAAAATGTAAGAAATGGAAGACAGATCTTACCCCTTCAGGAACTGGTGAGAAAGCTCATCAGGCAAAGATGCCTGCACTGAGTGGGTCTCGGGGACCTGAGAACCAAATCCTATGGAAGTGCTGACTTCACACATGCTAGGTGGCATGCCCCCGCCCCGCACACACACATATTAGTGAGCACACTCACATATACACAGGCAAAATGAAAATGTAATAAAACAGTTTCACCCTATCATAAGTTCTGCTAACTTCTGTCCCTCTCAATTTTTTTTTCTTGGTATGGTAGCACACGCATGTTTTCTCAACATTCTGGAAGAAAAACAGAAGCAGGAGTTCCAAGCCAGCCTAAGCAACAGGAAGGAAACTTTGTTTCAAAAAACTGAAAGGAACAATGGGACAAAAAAAATGTGTCATGGAGGACTAGAGAGACAGAGGAGTGGCTGAGAGCACTTCCTGCTCTTGCAGAGGACCTGGGTTTTGATTCCGACTATCAATTTGGGTGACTCACTAACTCCAGCTCCAGAAGATCCCATGCCCTATTCTCAGCCCCTTGGGCTCCTGCACATCCATGCACCAACCCACACCACACACACACACACACACACACACACACACACACACACACACACTTAAAAGCACATATTTAGAAAGTTATTATTACTATTATTAACTTTAATTTTATGTGCATAAACATTTTACCAACCGGCATATCTGTGCACCACAGAGGCCAGAAGAAGGCATTAGATCGCCTGGAATTGCAGTTACAAAGGGTTGTCTGAACTTACAGAGCATTGTGAGCAACAATGTTGGTGCTGGGACCTGAACCATGATGGCTCAATGGTTAAAAAACAGTAAGTGCTCTTAACCTTCTCTCTTAACCATCTCTCCAGCCTAAGAGGAAAAATAAATCTAAGAGGAAAAATAAACAGAAAATAGCTAGAATATATTAAAGAAACCTTCATATCAATAAGAAAAGGTAATTCAATTTGAAAATGGACAAATGATATCAATAGGCAATTTACAGAAGAACTCATTAATAGCTAAGGAATATAGGAAACGTGTTTATATTTGTTGGTTATCAGAGATGTGGCAGTTTGTGGGCAAACTGTTAGCTGGACACAGATGAAAAATATTGCTAGGATTCAGCAAGTAGCTACTTTACAGCCCAATGATGGCGTTATGTTTGATTTAGTCCTCTTGGGGAAAGGGAGCTGCCATATCTGTAGAGACAGGGTCAAGGGGCATGCAGCCCCCACCTCTCTTATCAACAAAACCCTTTCCAGATGCCTTAGGCTTCAGCCTTCAAGTAATTAAAACTGTTTCATGTGGCCACTATTAACAAATAATTGGTTTTTTTTTCTCCAGGCTCTGTAGGGAGATTAAAAAGGGGGGAAATGGATTAGAAACAGGTTTTAGGGTCTGGGAATGTAGCTCAATTTGTAGCATGCATCTCTATATGCACAAAGCCCCTGGTTTGATCCCCAATGCGACATACAGCAACCTGCTGGAGGATCAGGCGTTTACGGTCATCTTGACTCACTATATTGTGAGTTCAAGACTAGTCTGGGTTGTGTGAGAGCTTGTATAAGAAAATAAACTTTAGTTTGATAAGCCTTCGGCATCTTGCTTGTCCTGCTTACAAGTGAGCAAGTAAGAATGCTTAGACAAGTTATTTTACATCTTCGTTAAGGGATTCAGATAATTAGTTAAACCTGTCTGGATTTATATGGAAAGACTTTCAAGGTGAGGAAAAGATTAGAAATAATTAGTTATCTCTGGGGTCTGGAGAAGAACTGAAACAGTGAAGGAAGGCGTTAAGACTTTAGTCTATACTTCTGTATGGGTCACTTTAAGAATAAAGTTTCACAGCCAGGGTTACACAGAGAGACCTTGTCTCAAACAAGAACACACATGTGCGCGCGCGCGCACACACACACAACCACAACAACAACAGCAATAAACCCAAATAAAGTCCCAGAGGTAGAGAGATAGCTCAGTGGTTGAGAACACATGCTGCTCTTTCAGAGGACCTAAGTTGACTCTAATCTCTCCTCTGTCCAATGATCTGTTTTGCACTTTGCAGAGTACTTAAAAGGCTGCTAACTAGTCCATGGGAATTTTTTTCTGTGGTCTGGTGAATAGGAGAACTGCGTTGCATGTGTGTGTGTGTGTGTGTGTGTGTTTATTTTTTAAATGCCCGTGAGCTGAGGGAATCTATAAGATGGGAGGAGGCAGTGTGTAGTTCTCAATGTAGTTGATCATGCAAGTTTCTGTTGAGAAACACTATGATCCTGCTCGGAATTCAGTTGAGAAATAATGACACGGGAAATGCTTAGCGCTTGTGGCGGGGGGCGCGGCGCGGCCTTACTCAGCGCGCCCTCACAGTCATGCTTCCCCACTTTCCGAAGCGATCTTCTTTCCTTGCTTTTCCCATCTCAGTGCCCAGTTACTGAGCTTCCCATTTGTGGCCCTGGTTGTCTCCTCCAATGAGCAGCAGTCTAACATTTTACCTTAAAAACCTGTGGCTTTTTAAGCGATAGTATGTACCCCTCCCAGTTTGGATGGCTGTCACCTGTACAATGCTGGGGTTTCATGTAGCTTAGGCTGAATTTGAACTCCAGATCCCCTGGTCTCCATTTCCCAGGTGCTGGTGTTGCAGGTATGTACCATCATGCCCGGCAATCTAGCCCTTGGTACTGGCAGAGAAAGTACTGAAAATGTTATTGTGTTCATTTTCTATGCCTGCTGAAACTAATCATGAGCTTGGCGATTTAAATCAACTCAGCGCTGGGCTAAAATCAAGGTGTAGAAAGGGCTGTGTTTCTTCTTTGGGAAGCATCTCTTTTGGTTCCTTTCCCAGTTTCTAGAAGCCTGGCTTCTAAGGCTCCTGGTCCACTACCCTCCATCTTCAAAGCTAGCAGGGACCAGTTGAGAATTCTTTCTCATTGCCTCAGTCTGATCCGTTTTGTGCCTCTCCCTTCCTCTCTCCCCCCCTCCCCCACCTTCTCTTCCCGACCCCAAGCCCAGGTGACCTTGATCCTATTAGCACAAGTGCTGGAATTATTGACCTGCGACCCTACCTGTGATTCCTGAGGAGGCTAGAAGGGAAAACCTCTAGAGTCAGATTGAAGCCTTTCTCCCCAGTCAATAGTGAACAATTCCAACACAATTAACATTTGCTGTGAAGGCTGGCAATGCTGGAGACAACATTCGTTTTTATTATTATTTGGGAGAGACTGTAGATTTAGTAAGAGAAAAATTGAAAGAGAAAGAATACTGTATCCTTAAAATTTTTTCAAAACTACATTTTAATTTGAGGTGTGTGTGTGTGCAAAGCAAGAAACAATAGCAAGATAACGCAGCAGCACCTGCCACCATTCCTGAAGACCTGAGTTCAATTCCAGAGTCTTAAATCCTACTTGGAAGGAGAGAACTGACGACTCCTAAAAGTTGTCCTCTTCCACCACACACACACACACACACACCACATACACACCATCGCCACCACACACACACACCACACACACATACACACACATAATACCACACACACCACACACACACACCATCACCACACACAGACCATCACCACACACACACACCACCACCACCAACACTGCCACCACCAACACCTTTGAGACAGACTTTCCACATATAGCCCAGAATGGCCTAGAACTTGCAATCCTCCTGCCTCCACCTCATGAGTGCTGGGATCACAAGTGTGCTGCCATCCCTAACTGTAGGGATGGCCTCCTTTTTGTTTTTTCCTGTTTTGTAGCCCTGGCTGGTCTGGACTCACCTCGGAGACTAGGCTGACCTTGAACTCACATTTTCCTTTTCTCCCAAATTGGATTAAAAACACGTGCAACCACACCTGGCCTAGTGATGGCCTTTAAAACATATTTATATAATGTTAAAATAGCAATGAGTTATTAAGGACTAAGCTTTTATGATCTTCAGGTACGGCCTAACTCTTCTCCCAGATATTTCCCTCACAAACATGACTAAACCTTTGTTTACAGTAGAAACCTCTCAAGTTCTCCTGCGATCCTCCCTGTGACCTAGAATTTTACCCACCAATTATGTTCCCAATCACCAAATAGGAACCGCCCTGTGATCTCAGATTCCTCAGCAACTCCTGAAACCCTTGGTGCATAAGGCGCCTAGAAAGACAAGCCAGGACTCTGAAATGCTCAAGCTCTTGTCATGTCTTTCTTTCTGAGACCCTCACTTCCTCTTAACCATAGAATTTAGAATGTACATTAAGGCATTCTTTTAATCCCAGCACTTGGGAGGTTGAGGCCAGTCTGGTCTACAAGAGCTAGTTCCAGGACAGGCTCCAAAGCAACTCAAGAGAAACCCTGTTTAGGAAAAAAGAATCTATATTAAGATCTCTTTTAATACATTCCGATTCTATTTCATATTTTATCATTTTGAAAGACTTTTTTTTTTCCCCAGCAAAGTGAAGAATCAGGTTTTCCCTGAATCCAGGTCCCTCTCCTCAGACAGCTGGTGGCAGCCTGCGGAGCCCCTCATCCCTGCTGACAACCCCCTTCTCCACTTTGGAAAGACGCTAAAGACAACCCTGAGCCTACTGAGATTATCCAAGATAGTGTCCTTGCTTAAGGTCAGTTGACTAGCAACGTGAATTCCATCTATAGGTTGAATTCTCTTTTCCACGACCTAACATATGCTTCCCAGGACTTATTAGGTGAATATCCCTCTATGTGTATGGAGGGTGGGGTGCTGAGGGGCAGAGGAGGACAGCAGGGCCAGCCTGGGCTACACAGTGATTCCAAAGCCATTCTGGGTTACAGAGAGGAGTGAGGACTGACTCCGACAACATTAAGAACAACGCAACCATGAGGAGACGCTGTGGCAACTCTCGAGTCTGAACGTTGATATTCGCTAAAATGGAAAATTGCCGTTCTCTTGTGTTAAATTTATTTAACCTGGTTTAGCTTGTTGGCCAGCAGATAGGACTCAAGATCTTGATGAATCTTTTTATGAGGAGGGTGGGTGAAGTTCTCTTAATGACATCTGGAGATAGTGCCAGAGATTTCTGAAGAGATTGAGTGGGTGAGAAGTGCCTATCCTTAACTGAAGCTTAGTGTAGAAAATTCTAGCAAAAGGAATCAAGTACCAAGCTTTCTCCAAGTCTTCAAAAAAGGACTAAGGGTTTTAATTACTGGGTCTCCATGTAGCAGACACTACTGAACTGAAGAGACTAATTAGTGAAGTCTTCATAGGTAAATACTATATGTGATTCAATCCCAGAGCAGATATAACAGAGTTATTCTATTATTCAATATGAATTAAAAATAAATATAATGGCCAACAAAAGGCTAAAGAAATAGGTTCCACCGAGATTTGAACTCGGATCGCTGGATTCAGAGTCCAGAGTGCTAACCATTACACCATGGAACCAACACGACGGCAGTGATGTCTTCGGGTGTCTAATTCTGACAAAACCCCGCCCCTAACCGGAAGCCAAATACTAAGAACCTGTGCCAGGCTTCCCTACATGGTTAAGGAAAAAACAAGCCAAAGACCCGGAGGGCTGTGGCCAGCTGGGCATTTTAAGGCTGTTTTCCCTGTAGGCCTTCCCAGGCCAGGTAAGAGTGCGAAGTTCATGCCTGGGCGTCCCACCCTACCCAGCTAAGGGGCGGGGCGCCATTTCTCCGGAAGTACTTCCTGTGAGGGGCTGGGGCCTGACGGAAGTGACGCAGAGCCAGGGCGGGGCTCTTCACCGGGTCCGGCAGCTGAAGCTCAGCTCTCCGGTTACGCCTGCAGCGACGCCCCCTGGTCCCGCCGCCGTCGCCACCGCCGCTCCCTCCCCTCAGCTCCTCGGCCGCGCCATGGGCACCCGCGACGACGAGTACGACTACCTCTTTAAAGGTGAGCCGTGGACTGCCGAGTGCCCATTCGGGGGCCCGAGACACTCCCGTGGGACCCGCGCGAGGGCTAGCCCTGCTCGGGACGGTGCCCGCCTCAGCGCTTCCTCCCTGCCGCCCCGACGGGGGTCCCGCCACTCGTCGCGGTTCCTGCGCCCCGGGGAGGGCTACTGGGCCTTGTCGCCCCTCGCTGTGTGTCTTCCCTGACGGCTGCGTTCCTCACGGCCGGGCAGTTTCTTCCCTAGGCATCGCGGGCCCTTCCTCTCGGATGCTCGCTGCCGGCCTCACATCCCCTCTGACAGGCCCCTGCCTCGGCTCAGCACCCGTAGTGGGGCGCCGACTCTCTCCGTGGGCTTTTTTTCTTGTTTTGTTTTTTTAAGCTTTTTCTTTTCTTTTTGCTTCCTTTCCCCTCCCTCCGGGTGAGCCCTTCCTGGGCTTCGGCCAGATTGCCCGTCCCAGGGCCCCCACCCCCATCCCCGCAGACCTCGAGGTCGGCACCCGTGGACTGCCCTCTCCCTCCCCACCGCCGGGAAACTCCGTGCCTTTCCTTTTCACTTAATGTTTAGCGCTCCGCTGCAACCTGGCTCGTGGGAGGGAGAGCAGGGGAGGGCAAGAGGGGGCCGTCCATCACCCCCGGCGTGCGTGCACTTGTCGCAGTGTCCGAGCGCAGGCGACTTCCCACCTGGCCTCTTTAACCCCCTTCCCACTCCTGTCGCTGCCGGGCTCCAGCCAGACCCGGATGGCTCCTTTACTTTCGGGAAGGGGCTGCGGATGGGTGGTGGCTGTTATCCCTGCCAGACCTGAAGGCCCAGTTCCCGAACAGGAAAGGTTGCGCGCTGCACAAATACTAGCTAGCTTATCACCGTGGACTGCTTGCTTCCTGCTGCAATACTGGGAGGATCCAGCAGGAAGGGAAGGGCCCTGGTTGGTCCCGTACCTTTCCCAAGCGGTGGGAGAGGGTTCTAGTTGGTAGCGTGCTTTTAGGGAAATGAATTTCTTGCAAGGTGGGGCAGGGGTGGGGGGCGTTGAAGCGAGCGGCTGAACAGAACGTGGGAGGATGGGGAGTAGATAGAGAATTGCTTATTGGTTGAGTCCGGAAAGAAGCCAAAGTGAAAGGATACAGTTCTCAGCGAAAAGAGAGTACAGTGAACGCTTTTTTTTTTTGTTGTTCATGAATGCGCTCTCGCTTTCATAGTCTTGCCCTGCTCCTGAATTAGAAGGGCAGCCATCAGTAGTGTGCCGAACAAAGATCATTACCAGAGAGGAAGAGGCCATTGCTCTGAAAGCTTCTCTGTGGAGGGTGGAGTTTCAGGAGTGTTAAGCATGGTGTTTCTGACTTTGCCATTGGGTGCTAAGAGTGACCGACTAAATGATGAAGCAGGAAACACTTCTTTTGCGTTACCAAATACTTTACAAGCCTTGGCTTACCCGCTGCTGGTACACCCTTACCAGTCTTTACTCCTCCGAATATTCTGTTTATAGGGTAAGGACCTTACGTGTCTATCCTTACTACCATATTGGAAAATAATTTACAGTAAGAAGGTACCAAACTTTAAAAATATTAATAGGAAAGCCTGGTGTGGTGGTCCTGCCTTAAAATCCTGGCATTTAGGAGGACGAGGGAGGCTGATCATGTGCGTTCCCGGCCAGCCTGGTCTACATAGTGAGTTGCACACGTAGTGAGAGCCTGTCTCAAAAAAATCAAAACCAAACCTAAAACAAATAGGAGTCCTAGAATGTTTGTTGAAAGCATCTGAGATGATGTGAAATTACTTAAATCCCAGGAGACTTTGGGGTTTAATCAGTCAAGGGAAGTTTATCTTTAAGTACTGTGTGAGGGCAGTTAGTACCTAGTCTCTAGAAGTCATTTCTTCCATTTGATTTGCAATGTGAAGGTTGGTTATAGAAAGCTGTTTATTTTTCCTCAGAATATTTATTTGCCCTAGATTGGCTGAAAGAATTTAAGTTTCTTTTACGTTTAGACCATTCTTTGAACCACAAGAAAACACTGGGGTTTTATATTTGCATTGTGACCTTGTAAAAGTTAACTTTTAAAAAGTATTTTTTTATTTTTTGAGATTATAATATAATTATATCGTTTCCCCCTGCTCAACTTTTTATTTCCACAGTAAAGGAAATACTGTGATACCTTTTTGAGGAATACATGAGATTATAAAGTTTACTCTTGTGAGGACTCAATAAATAAATGAAATCATTATAGTTCTTGTCAGATTTTTGAGCCATGAATCTTTTTTGAAATTTTTCTTTTTTCTTTTTTCTTTTTTTTTTTGGTTTTTCAAGACAGGGTTTCTCTGCAGCTTTTTTAGAGCCTGTCCTGGACCTAGCTCTTGTAGACCAGGCTGGCCTCGAACTCACAGAGATCCGCCTGCCTCTGCCTCCCGAGTGCTGGGATTAAAGGCGTGCGCCACCACCGCCCGGCTCTTTTTTGAAATTTTAAAATTGTTTTTTTTTTTTTTTTTTTCGAGACAGGGTTTCTCTGTAGCTTTGGAGCTAAACTTGCTCTTGTAGACCAGGTTGGCTTCTAACTCACAGAGATCCTCCTGCCTCTGCCTCCCAAGTGCTAGTATTAAAGGCGTGTGCCACCACCGCCCAGCTTAAAATTGCATTTTTTAATATGTGTGTGTTAATATGCACACAGCACATGAGGAGGCAAGGGAACAACTTTTGGGAGTCAGTTATTTCCTTCTACCTTGTGAGTCTCAGGGTCAAGCTCAGGTCGTCAGGCTTGGCAGGAAGCACCTTCACCCACTAAGCCAGCTTACAAGTTTTAATCAAGAAGCAAAGAACTAAGAAACTTCTGAATTATTTTGTATCTTTGTGGGTTCTGGCTTTATTTTTTGTACATTTTGCTGTTTAAGACTGGGTATTTAAAAAATTCTGCTGAGAAGAGTTTCCACTTTTTAGAAACTGCTACAGGATGTGAGTCACTTTATTTTTTATTTCAACACTGATTACTTAGCCAATTTTCTTACTTATACAATTATTTTTAAATGATTTTATTTCATAGAGATTTTTTTTCACTAAGATGAACTATAGCATTTCTACTTTGGAGAAGGCTAACCTAGCACACTTGATAGTTAAGGAAATTGGGGTTTATAATATTTAACATGAAGGACAGAGGCAGGTGGATCTCCGTGAGTTTGAGGCCAGCCTGGTCTACAAGAGCTAGTTCCAGGACAGGCTCCAAAAGCTGCAGAGAAACCCTGTCTCAACCCCCCCACCAAAAAAGTTAATCTTGTAAATACACCAGTGTGGTTAAGGTGCTGTGGGACATAGTGAGGAAGCTGGACACCAGGACAGTCAAAGTGGCACTTTGTGGAAGCAGCTGGGAGCGCAATCTACCTCTTGCAGCTTTCTCTCTTGAGTTGCTTTGAAGTCCAGGTGTGATGATGAATCATCAGCTGGTCATTGGGGACCATCCCTGTCTTGAATCTTGCTAGCTTTTCTCTCATAGCTTTTGGTTGAGTAACTCAGATTCTGATGGACCTGAAAAACTTGTTTACACTTCAGCATCATTGATGCATTTTATTTTAAAGACTTGGTGAGGTTGGACTGTGAATGTGGTTGAAAGTAGAAATTCTTTTGAAAAGCAGTGTGAAAGTGGTTAGTGATTTTAGCTGCGAAGTTTGAAAAGCCAGTATTCTGTGTGTGAGGTGAGGAGTTAGCAGTAAATGAGCTTACCACAGAAGTAAAACTAAATGTGGACTGCACTTGGAGGCTCATGCCTGTGATGTCAGTACTTGGGAGGCTGAGGCAGGTGGATAGCCATGTGTTTGAGGTCAGCCTGGGCTACAGAATGAGATCCTGTCTCAGAAAAAAACAACAAAGACAATAGCAAAAATACCTAAATGTGGTTAGAGATAGAAACTTAAATTAAATAATGGATAATTAATATACATACTCTGCTTTTACAGTATTTAGCAGTCTAATATTTGTGGTGTGTATAATACATAAAGCATATATTTAAGCAGATTAATATTAGGCATTAGGCTGAGCTTCAGCAGATGAGGCTATC
The DNA here is from genome assembly GCF_903992535.2 of Arvicola amphibius. NCBI lineage: Eukaryota > Metazoa > Chordata > Mammalia > Rodentia > Cricetidae > Arvicola > Arvicola amphibius. The sequence goes on along the minus strand of NC_052049.1, from coordinate 133,186,244 downwards.
TGGATTCTAGGGAGGCATTATATTGGAATTATATTGATATTTGATGTATAGATATTGTTATTTATCTTATAGTCATGTTGTTTAGTATGTACTCTATAGATGGCCAAAATTGTGGAATATATGTTTATTTAACCTAAGATGTTAGTAATGGATACATAAAAATTACTAAAAATTTCTTTACATTTATTTTTATTGCATTTATTTGTTTGTGTGATTGTGTGTATGTTGGGGTTGTGAGCCACGGTGAGGGTGTGAAGGTCAGAAGTCTGTTCTTTCTACCATCAGACTTGGCAGCAAGTGCCTTTACCTACTGAGCTATCTTGCTGGCCCATAAATTGATTTCTTTATTGGATATGAACATATAGTTTCCTATATTAAAAAAACAAACAACAAAAACCAAGTGTAATAACTTGCCGGTGTGTAATAACTCACTGATAAATCATGTGTTTAGCATGAACCATAGGTTTAGATCTCCAGCACCACTGGGGGAAAAAATTAAATGTTGCCATCTTAATGAGAAAAAGTATTTTGAGTAAAAATTGTTTGATTTTGAGTCTGCAAAGAAAGGATCGTTAAGTTTTGTTTTTTTAAAAAATCATAACTAATGAATTGTCTTTTGTTTATTAGATAATTCATTAATTTTCATCCATCCATCCATCATCCATCCTTATCCATCCATCCATTGAGCCTAAATAGATCACTCTTGTTTTGATTCTCACTTGGTTAGGAAATAGAACCTTCTCTCCTCATGTTACATTTCAATATTTTTTTATTCTTATAAAACTGGAGTCTTCTGTCATTTCAAATATCCTTTTCCTTTGACAAGTTGATAGTCTTGACTTTGGTGATCTTGTCAGTAGCTAGTTGGTAAAAGTATTTTATAGTGTTAGAGCATTGTGAATGTTGAGTTGTTTGCAAACTATTGCTACTTCTTAAATAATAAAATTAATTGGTTACATGGGGGAGTGGATTCTTCACTCAGCACGGTATAAAGACTTGATGTTGGTGAGATGGTCAACTTAGTCCTTAGTTAAAAGTAGAGGTCAGAACATGAGCCAGGGGCTGCAGTTATGGTTCAGCAGTCAAGAGCACTTGTTACTTCTACAGAGAACCTGGGTTCAAATCCAACACCCACATGGTAGCTCACAATCATTCATAATTCCAGGTCCAGGGGACGTGACAGGCATGCATGTCATTTACATACTTGAATGCAGGCAAAGCATCCACATACCTAAAGTAGGATTTAAAAAAAACCCTGAAAACCAAAAAATGCAAGAATGGCTAATATTTTAAAACAAAACAAAACATGAACTACTGCTGGAGCTTCTGTGGGAGACATACGTTGTTCTTTGAAGGTATGCCCCCACTAAAAGGTGGTGCTAGCCAGATGCCATGCTCACATGTGTTCTTTGACTTTAAATTGTGACTGGCTCCTGAGGTGCTGGTTGAAATGGGGAGTGTCTGTGAATTAATTAGATGTGTTCTAACCTTTGGTTTTTCTTCTTCACTATATATACCTCTAGTTAGTGTTGATGCTAATGTGGGACCAGAAGTGATTCAAAGGAAATTTCTTTAGCAGGTGATCTGGCCTCCTTTTTTTTAAAGTTCATGTGTTTATTTTATGTATATATGTATGTTTGTGTATGTTTGTTTTGGTGGTGTATGGGCTCACACCATGGCATGTGAGTATAGAAGTCTAAGACAGTTGAAGGAGTTGATTCTTTCCTTTCTACTAAGTGGGTTCATGGGATTGAATTTAGGCCTTTCGGTTTGGTAGCTGTAAGCAGAGACCCAGACCCGAAGAATCACACAAAAACTGTATTAATCACAACACTGTTTGCCTTTACCTGCTGAATCATCTCCCAGGCTTAAGTTTCTGTACTCTTAGAGTGACTGAAGGATTGCTAGGAAAGGTGTAGGGAGTTTTGGCTAAAACCCAGACTAGGTTCTTGGCTGGGACCCTAGCCCCCACCCTGACACGCCCCCCCCCCCCCCCGGAGTTGTGCTCTGACCATTTAGCCTCTTATACTAAGAAACAACAGTGACTGTATCTTATTAATAGGGAGGCTCTATTAACGTAGCTAATATTCAACTTCATATCTACAGTGGTGGAGTTTGGAAACCTGCTTACTAACTAGCCATTCTGTAAAACTGAAAGTGTGGTTTTTCTGTTTTCATGACTTTGACATTATTTACTGCTATCCAGTAAAACCATTAATGTCTGTTTGCTAGGGTACCCTCTAATTGACTACAAAGATAGAAATAACTTCTCTTTACTGCACGGAGTCACTGCTGCTGGGATTTCTTGCTGAATCAGCTGATAGAGGAAACCAGAAAGATACACATTTGATAATGCATGGTTGTTCTAGGGCCAGCTTGTGTCTGTTTCTGTGACAGGAAAGGTGTGCATAAGGGGCTCTCTTACTCCTTTGGCTGGTCTGCAGTCAGCCTTCTTTCTGCATGTACCATCACATCCCAGTCTTCTGAGTAAAGCATGGCTTATTATTTCCTGGCCTTAACCTTTTGTGTTGATTTTCTCTAGTCTGATATATAAATCAATCAGCTGGTTTAGAAGTCAGCAGTAGAAATACAGTGTTCACTAAAATACCAACAGAAATTTTTATGAAGGAAAAAATGTTCAGCTAACAAAAACAAAAATCAAAACAAAAAAATGTTCAGCTCAGAATCTGTAAACCTACAAGCCCATTTTGATATTCCCCCTCCCTGCCAAGACAGAGTTTCTCTGTGTAGCCCTGGTTGTCCTGTAAGACCAGGCTACCTGCCTCTGCCTCCTGAGTGTTGAGATTAAAGATGTGTGCAATACCCCTCCCAATTTTGATCTTTAGACTCATGCTTTAATACAACTTATCTGAAGTTGGGCATGATGGCACACACCTATAATCTCAACAAAAGATTTTGAGTTCTAGACCAACCTTGGTTCCAGAGTGAGACCTTCTCTCTCTCCTTTTTTAAAATTATTTATTTTTATTTTATGAGCATTGGTGTTTTGCCTGCATGTGAGGGTGATAGATACCCTAAACAGGAGTTACAGACAGGCAGTTGTGAGCTGCCTTGTGGGTGCTGGGTATTGAACCTGGGTTCTTTGGAATAGCAGTCAGTGCTTTTAACCACTGAGCCATCTCTCCAGCCAGTGTTTTTTTTTTTAAAAAAATTTTTAATTTTAATTTTTTTTTTAAAAAAAAACACAAAAACAAAAAACACCTGGAAGTCTATATAGACTAGGCTGGCCTCTGCCATGACCCTCTCTTAAAACAAACAAACAATTCAGTTTGTTTCTCAACTTTGTTTACCTTTTTTGTTTGTTTAATTGTTTTGATACAGGGCCTCACTATGTAGCCCTGACAGGCCTGGAACTCTTTGTAGACCAGATTGCCTCCAACTCACAAGATTTGCCTTTCTTTGCTTTCTGAATGCTGGGATTAAATGAGTGACCATGCCTAGCTTTGAAATATTTTATTATTTTATGTGTGTGGATTGTTTGGTATGCATGTATGTCTGTGAACTTGTGTGCTATATCAACAGAGGCCAGATGAGATCCTTGAACTAAAATTATAAACTTGTCTGGAGTTAGAGGGTTGATCTAGCACCATGTGGGTGCTAGGAATCAAACCTAGGTTCTCAGGAAGAACAACTAGTGCTCTTAACCATTGAGTCATTTCTCTAACTCCTCCCCCAATTTTTAAAATTACATTTATTGTTACTAGAGAGGTGATTTAGCGGTTAAGAGCTGGCTGCTATTGTAGAGGACCCAGTTCAGTTCTCAGCACCTGTATTTGTCTGTTTATCACTACAGTTCTCTCTTCTGGCCTCTGGATACCTCCCCACCCCCATACACCATAGAAAATTATATTAATTCATCACTCACATGCAAGCTCTGCACACATGTGGAGAATAGAGGACAACTTGAGGAGTAGTAGTCTGTCTTCCTAGGACCATGTAGGTCCTAGGACTGGAACTCTAGTTCCCAGGCTTGGCAGCAAGTGTCTTTACTTGCTAAGTCATCTCACTAGCCCTATTTGAAAATTTAAAAAGGATAGTAACACTTTGGGGAGAAAATACTTAGTAAATAAACTGCTTTCTAGCCAGGTGGTGGTGGTGGTGGTGGCGGTGGCGGCGGCGGCGGCAGCGCAGACCTTTAATCCCAGCACTTGGGAGGCAGAGGCAGGCGGATCTCTGAGTTCGAGGCCAGGCTGGTTTGCAAGAGCTAGGTTCCAGGACAGGCTCCAAAGCTACAGAGAATCCCTGTCTTAAAAAACCAACAAAACAAAACAAAAAACCCTACTTTTTATTTTATTCATAGAAAACAAGTATAATCAAAACTTGATTTTACATTTTCTAGAGTCCTAAGTGAAAGTGTTTGCCCTTCTTGCTTTGACTTTGACTCAGTATGTCAGAATTGTTAGGTTCCTAGGGCTCCTGTTTGTCCATAGCAAGGTGAGGTGTCCCTGTGGCTTTCTGCCTGTCTATGAAGTGTAACTATTAAAGATGATTATAGTTTCTATGACCAAAGCAGCAAAGCGTGTAAGCCTCATGCCTCATGTTTTAAATGTGTTTCAGCTCTCATATTACGCAAAAGTCTTCAACAAAAGTAGTAGAATGTACACATTTCCCACTCTATGCTCTGACATCTTTTGTTTGATGTTTAAACAGTGTGAATAACACAAGTTGTTGTTTACCTTCTAGAATACTTTCTAAGGTAATGAGGTTGGTATAAATTAAAGGTAATTAATGTTTGCATTGGTGGCTAGGATACCATATGATTAAAATTGCATTTTTAAGAGCTGGGGATATATATTAGTGGTCTGGTGTTTACCTTATATGTGTAAGGCCTTGGGTTTAAGTTCCCAGATAGGACAAAAAGAGAGGGATTTTTTTTTTTTTTTGATAGGGTGTTATGTCTGATCTGTGCTGAGTAGATGATGTGTGTAAGTCATTTTAATCTAGAAATAGATGAAATAGATTTCAATTGATTGATCATAGACATAAGATATTCAGTACTATACCTCTTTAAAATCTTTGGTTGTATTTATTTTGAACTCAAACGTCCTTTTATTAAAAGCATGTTGGTTATCTGAATGTGCTTGCCTTCATCCAGGTTATATATTTTTTTTTGTCTTTTCAGTTGTCCTTATTGGAGATTCTGGTGTTGGAAAGAGTAATCTCTTGTCTCGATTTACTCGGAATGAGTTCAATCTGGAAAGCAAGAGTACCATTGGAGTAGAGTTTGCAACAAGAAGTATCCAGGTTGATGGGAAAACAATAAAGGCACAAATATGGGACACAGCCGGGCAGGAGCGGTACAGGGCTATAACATCTGCGTAAGTTCATGGTTTCTCAGTTCTGGCATATGTTGGTATCAATGACTTGCTAGCTTTAAGTATTGTGAAGGTACAGTAGTCCTCCCTTAACCTTCTGGAAGGTGTGTTCCCAGACCCTCCATAGATGCCTGCAATCACAAATAGTACTGAGCCCTGAATGCTTCCAATTGTGGTTTGTTCTTTGCTTTTTTTTTTTAAATTCATTTTTATTTTTATTCATGTTTTGCCTGCATATGTGTATGTGTACTGCATGTGTGCTTGGTGCCTGTGGAGGTAAGAAGGTGGTAAAAAGATCCCAGAAAGCTGTTACAAATGGTTGTGAACCACCATGTGGGTGCTGAAAAACAAACCCAGTGCTCTTAACTGCTGGGCCATCTCTCTAGCCCTCTGTATCCTTCCTCTTAATAAACCCTTTGTAGCTTTTCTTTGGCATGCTCTAGTTGCTTTTGGGGGCCATTATTCAACAAACCAAGGGTTACTTGAACATAGGGAAGACGATAGTGGGAGGGCTAGAAAGAGACTTTATTTAACAGGCAGGTAGTTTACACAGTGTGGGTACATTGGACAAAGGGTCATGTGCTGGCCTGGATGAAGTGGAACACTGAGAAGTTTCGTCACAATACTTAAAATGGTGGCAGTTTAAAGCTTATGAATTATTTATTTTTGGAATTTTCCATTTAATATTTTTGGTCTATGGCTGACTAGGTATAAAAAGCCTCATAAAGGAACAACTACTGTCTACCACATCTATAGATAGTGTGTGTGTATGTCTCCATGTGTCCCATGCATGTGTGTGTGAGTGTATGTAAATGTGCACGTATGTGTATTATTATGTGTATAGAGGTTAAAGGACAACCTTTGGACTGGTCCTCACCTTCTACCTTGTTTGAGACATGTAGTATTTGTTGTTCACTGCTGTTTATGCCAGGCTACCTGGCACTTGAACTTCTGGAGATTATCCTGTTTCAGCCCCCTTCTCACTGTAGGAGGATCAGGTTTGCTGTCCTTAGCTTTTACATGGGTTCTGGATCCTCTGCTTAGATGGCAAGTGCTTTACCAGAGCTGTCTCCCTGCCCTATACCGTCTCTGTTTTGAGTTTTTTCTGGTGTTCCCTTCTATTTTGTGATTGTCTTCTGATAGTTACAAATGTTTCTGTTTGCAGATACTATCGTGGAGCAGTAGGTGCCTTATTGGTTTATGACATTGCTAAGCATCTCACATATGAAAATGTAGAGCGATGGCTGAAAGAACTGAGAGATCATGCTGATAGCAACATTGTTATCATGCTTGTGGGCAATAAGAGTGATTTACGCCATCTCAGGGCAGTTCCTACAGATGAAGCAAGAGCTTTTGCAGGTTAGTAATATGAGCTCCACAATAATACATGCTTCTGCATTTCTCTGTTTGAACATTGCTCCTCTATTCTTTAGCAAGGCCTTTCTGTGTGAGTCTGAAAAGTAGTATGCCAAGGAGTATCAGGGACCGACAAGGATGCACCCATCTACTTAGAAGCTGAACACTTTGGGCTTCATAGAAGATCTGCTTGTTTCTTGCTTCCCTTCTGATAATTTATTGAAGTATAAGTAGAACAGTGTTCTTACTACCCCAGGAGTTGGTATGGTCTAAGGTTTTGTTTGTTTGATGTTTTAGGACACTTTCTCATGTAGTCCAGGCTGGTCTTGAATTCCTGGTCCTGCTTCTACCTCTCAAGTGCTGGTTGGTAGGTGTGCACCACCACGGCCAGCTAGGTCTTACTCAGTCTTTTATCTTCCTTTGTGATTATGAGCTTATCACATCTGCTGTTTCAAACCTTGAGAGGGGGGGGTAACTCAGTGGTAGAGGGCTCACCTAGCATTGATGAGGCCCTGGATTTGATCATCAGCACTATTATAAAGCAATCAAATTTCACAATATTGAAAATTTTGTTTCTCTCCACAGAGAAGAATGGCTTGTCGTTCATTGAGACATCTGCTCTAGATTCTACAAACGTTGAAGCTGCTTTTCAGACAATTTTAACAGGTAAGATACGTGTTTTCAGGTTACACCAGAGAAAACTGGAATTTTAGGAACTGATTTAAACAAATTAATTAGGAAACTGTTACGCCATCTGAAAATGACTATCATTTATGAGCCACTGTAGCCAAGAGTTCCTTGGGAGCACAGTTACAATTCTTTCATGTTGCACTTCAGTCACTGGGTTCATCTGGGAAAAAGTTCTTAGAAAATAATTTGGTCGCTTGTGTTCAGGCCATGTATTCTATATTTCATGGTCAAAGGGACAGAGTTGTGTTTTCTTTTTTGAAATGCACTTTAATAAGGTAAATACTGAGGTACTAACTATGGAGTGATATAAATAAATGCCTCTTGAAATTAGATAAAAATCTGGCTGAACAGATGACTCAACATTTAAGGGTACTTACTGGTCTTCCAGAGCACCTGAGTTGTGTTTCCAGCACCCATATGGGGCAATTCACTGTTACTTACTTTGTAGACCAAGCTGGCCTCAAACTCAGAGGTTCACCTGCCTCTGCCTGAAGAGTGGATTAAAGGCGTGTGGCATCATATCATAAAATTGTTTTTTGTTATCTGAAAAAAAATCAATAGGCAGCTGGAGGGGAATAGACAGTTTGTGGTACATAGCAGCTCTTTTCATTTAAAAAAAAATCTGTTCTGAGTGATCTCACTGCAGATTTTTTTAAGCTTGCAATATTTTAATGAATACACAGTTTGCCTCCAAGTCCTACTTGCTTTGTCTTTGTTTTTCTACCATGTAGGCCAGGCTAGCCTTGAACTTTCAGAGATCAACCTGTCTCTGCCTTGGAAGTGCTTAGATTAAAGGCATGTGATACTATACTTGGCTTAATATTTTAACGTTTTAAAAATTAAATCTTATCTATTCATTCAAAATATCAGGGGTGGGGTCATAGTGTTCATGTGGTGGTCAGAGGACAGTTTCTTACAGCATTTGGGTCATCAGGCTTGATGGCAGGAGCCTTTACCCACTGAGCCAAATGTAAAATTACATAGTATTGGTAATGTTTTGCAATAGATCTTCACTTTATTTACATCCTTTAGTCCTCAGTGGTTCCAAGAGTTTTCTGGTGGTGCTTTTAGTAGTTGACTAGTGCCAAGGTGGGCTGGTGGATTGCTCCACCCCTCCTTTTTAGATCAGCTTTGTTCTTTCCACCTCAAGTTTACTAGGAGATTGGGTTGGAGAGGGGCATGCTGCTAGGGATCCAACTCTGTCTTTAGCATGCCATGTAAGCACTGTACCAACTGAGCTTCATCCCTAAGAGAGGTTTTGAACTACTGTTTTTCATACCCTCTTTTCATTTCAATAATTTCAGAGGTGATTAAAACTTACAATAATATTATAAAGAATTTGTGAGTACCTGTACCCCATTTCCTTAAGTATAGTGTCTTTTCTTTCTATTCACCTGTTCCCTTCTCCCTCCCCTAAAGATACAGGCACACATACACAGAGACATACACACACACATAGACACAGACACACAGATATACACACACATACACACAGACACACGACACTGACACATACATGTGTATACAGCACCATGTGAAAGTAAGTGCTGCATATACCTTTTCCTGTCTTTTTTTTTGTAATATTTACTAAACACAAGCACTTTCTCTTTTATAACCACAAACTGTGACTTAATCATATCAGTGTTTAGGTACAGACCTTACTCATTCTGCCAGTTGTTCCAATAAAGACTTTGTTAGTTAAAAAAAAAAAAAAGTCTGGTATCAGATCATATGTTCCATTCAGCTGATCTGTCACTGCGTGGCAATCGTTCCTTTAATTTCCCTTTATTTACCAATCTTAGTATTTTTGAAAGGTACAGGTCATTGTCATTTTCTCAGTTTGCGTTTACTCAGTGTTTCTTTATGATTAAACTGAGGTGTACAGCTTGCCACAGGAACACCACACAGGTGGTTTCAGGTCATCATTTAGGAAGCTCCTGGTAATAGGTTTGTTTTACTCATTATTGGTAGCTTTAACTTTGACCTTTAGTTCAGGTGCTCTTAGTCAGGTTTCTCCATATAATTAGTAAGTTCAAAGTAAATGCCTAATTTGAAGACTAAACTCTTAATTCTGTAGCTGAAATAGCTTTAATTCATGTAACATACTGGCTCCTTAAAACACAGCTAAAGCCAGTTTGGTGGTGCATACCTATAATCTCAGCCCGTGGGTGGAGCTTTATGAGTGTGAGGTCATCCTGGGCCGTATGACATATAAAATAAAAATGAAGGGGCTGAAGTCACCAGGTGTTAACTTTATCAGAATATTAAGAATTGTTAAAGAGTTTCTAAATTCTACTTTACTTTTGTGTGCATGTATGTGAATATGTATCTGGGCCCAAGAGTTGAGGTCCGAGGACAAGTGTGGGAGTCAGTTTAGTTCTTTCCTTCTACCGTATGGTTCCCAGGAATGGAATGTGGATCCCTTTACTCATCTTGCCAGCCAAGTACTGGTTCTCTTTTCATTAGAGCTAATGGTAATTTTGTTCTCACATGGAGCAGAAAATGTTGGACTATCAAATTGGAATGTTTTTTGACCTTCAAGAACCGTATATGATGAGCAGGGGTTTGAAGAGCTTAATAAATGAGAAGCTTTTGAAGAGGCTGTCATGAAATTACCCTGGCTCCTGAGCTTTAAGAAACTTTAGAGGAACTAAAGAATTTTCTTAATTATTATTTTATTTTGTGTGTAGGTACACCTAAGTGTATGTATGTGTACCGCATGGCTAAGGAGACCAGAGAGGGTGTCGGATCCTCTGGAACTGCAGGTGGTTGTGAGCTGCCTTGTGAGTGCTTGAAACAGAACAGAGTCCTCTGCAAGAACCGTCAGTGCTCTTCTGAGCCATCTCTTCAGCACCTATGAAACTAACAAATTTAAGTCTCTTGTTCCTTAATTTGGAACAATTGTGTGTAATCTCTCTAGAATTATTTTGCCAGCTGTTCCACAGGTCCCATAGATTTAAAAAAAAAAAAAAAAGACTGACTTTTTTGCCTTATTTAAAGCTATACTATATTATTATTTCATTTTAGTTTAGACGTCCTATAAGAAATTCTGATGGAAGGTGAAAAAGGATTGCTTTTTTCTAGTTGCTCCTAACCTTTGGACATTTTGTTTCTTTGTTTGTTTTTTGTTTTATGAGAGAGGGTTTCTCTGTGGCTTTGGAGCCTGTCCTGGAACCTAGCTCTTGTAGACCAGGCTGGCCTTGAATTTACAGAGATCCACCTGCCTCTGCCTCCCGATTGCTGGGATTAAAGGCATGTGCCACCACTGCCTGGCCCTTTGGACATCTTGAAAAGGAACTGCATTCATTCCTTTTCAAAAAAGTAATCACATTCATTTTGTTCTAAAGGAGAACAGATCCTTGAGGAAAGTGTAGAACCTGCTTCTGTCTTAGCATGTTACTGACCCCTCCCCCACCATGAACTAAGTAAGCCTTTATAAATCAGATCTCTGCTGGACAGTTACTGGTTATTATTTCCTCTCCTCTCCTCTTTTCTTCCCTCTTCTCCCCCATTTCCCCCTCCCCTCTCTTCTCCCTCCCTCCCTCCCTCCTTCCCTCTGTCCTTTTTTTTCCTTTTTTCCTCTTTGTGTTTCAAGACAGGGTTTCTCTGTAGACACACCCAACACAAGAAACTTAAAGTAAATTACTTGTGGAGCTCTTTAGAAGTCTTTAGACCTGAATTTTCCCCCGATTCCTTTTGTTTATTGTCTTGTTGGTATTTTTCAAAAGTGGATATGTTTTTAGTGACAGGAGTAAACACAGTGCAGTACCTACTGTTTCTAGAAGAATGGAGCACTTGGAGACTGTTGCACAACACTGATCAAATTTCTTGCTTTGTGATGAGCTCTCTTTAATTATTTACCTCTCTGTCTTCTAAGAAGTCTCCCTTTGTCTCTCTTCTGGTGTATGCATTTGTATTTTATGGAGGAGTTTCTGATGTTTTGGTTTTGTTCCCCTAACTTAATCTTCAGAACAGCTTGTAAAGAAGTTAAATTTTAACAGGGGTCACATATTTAATGATTTTTCTCTTCAAAAAGATGATCTATCCAGTTAGGTATTATTAGTGGACAACATAAAGAACGAATGGTATAGTTTAACCACAAGTTGATGATTATCATTATTCCTTAGTCACTAGCCTGAAGGGAACTCTCTTTTCCCTGGACACATTCCCATTCCATTCTTTTTTTCTCATTCTTTTCTCCTTCCCTCATTTTCTCCCTCCCTCCTCCCTCCCTGCCTCTCTCTTCCTACCACAACCCGAACCCCTTCTTTGAGATAGCATATCATTGTGTAGCTCTGGTTGACCTAGAACTCACTCTGTAGCTTGGATTGGTCTCAGACTCACAGGGATTCACCTACCTTTTGCCTCTTTGCCTCTGCCTCTCAAACACCGAGATTAAAGATGTGTATGGCACCACATCAGGCTTTTTTCTTTTAGAGCAATTTTAAAAGTATTTGTTTATTTTGTGTCATGGTGGGACTCATTGAATGCACAGTGTGAGAGTGAAGGTCAGAAGACAACCTTCAGGAGTTAGGCTTTCTCCTTTTAATATACAGCTTCTGGGGATTGTACTGAAGTTGTCAGGATTAGGGACAAGTGTCTTTATCCACTGGGCCATCTCACTGGCCATCCCTATCCCCTGTCAGTGAAAGATCTGGCAGCATCACTTTAATCGATAGCTTGTCTTTATTGCCTTCTTTCTTTACTGATACTTCTTCATCTTTGAACCACTACCAACCTTCTCAGACAAATTTTAGCTACTTCCCTAAAAGATTATACAAAAAATTTACATTTTTGGTGTTGTGTGTGTGTGTGTGTGTTGTATGTGTGTGTGTTGAGTGTTGAGTGTATGCCCCATGCATGGGGGTGATTAAAGAGGCCAGAAGAGGAAGTCAGATGCTCCCATAGCTGGGATTAGAACCAGTTGTGAGCTACTTGACGTGGGTGCTGGTAATTGAACTCAGGTCCTCTGGAAGAGCAGTGGGTTCTCTTAACCACTGAGCCATGACTCCAGCCTCATTTATTAACTTACTGTTGTTCAACCTTAGGGGAATTTTTTTTTCTAAATTTGCTTATTTTTAATTTATGTGTATGAGTGCTTTTCTTTATGGATGTGTATACCACATGTCTGCCTCGTGTTCATGGAGGCCAGAAAGGGGCTTTGAATCCTGTGGAACTGTAGTTACAGATGGTTGTTAGCCACCATGTGGGTGCTGAGCACTAAACTCAGGTTCTGCAAGAGCAGTAAGTACGCTTCAACTGTTGTGCCATCCCTTTTAGCACCAAAAAACTGATTTATCTCTTGTGTGACTTCTAGCTTACCTAAACCAGAATAGATTATACTAGTCTATTTTAGTAACCATCAGTGTTGGTTCCTGACCTATGACCTTTTTATTACTTTTAAATAAATCCCAGATAATAAGTCATTTTATTTTCCAAATATTTCAGAATGTTTTAAAAATGGAATTTAAATTCATAATACAACCCCTAGAAGATTTGTAGTAATTTCTTATTACCACCGGCTATTTAAACAATATCAAACATACTCAAGCATTTTTAAAAATTACAATTTAAATTAGGATCCAGATAATGTTTATACATTATAGCTGGTTGATGTGTTTTTGGAACTTGTTTTGAGAAGGATCTCTCTACATAGCCCTGGCTGTCCTGGAACTCACTGTTGACCAAACTGGCCTTGTAACTCACTTGTAACTTGGGGGACATTCACTTGCCTCTGTCCCCCAAGTGCTGAGATTAAAGGCATGTGCCACCACACCCAAACTTTTTGGACCATTTTGATCATCTCTCTATCTCTGTTTTTCCCCAGGAAGGGTTTCTCTGAGTAAAAACTCTGACTGTCCTGGAACTAGCTCTGTAGACCAGGCTGTCCTCAAACTCGGGAGATCCACCTGCCTCTGCTTCCCAAGTGCTGGGATTAAAGGCATGCACCACCACTATCTGGCTTTGAATATATATCTCTTATTTTCTATTTTTTACTGTGTAACTTTATACTTTTAAAGTGTAAACTCTTTTTTTCATATGAACAAGGCATGATTCTAAATAGTCACAGACTGTAGGTCTAAAATTTAAGGTCTACAGTATTTCTAGTGTGCAGTTCTTATTCAGATTTTCCCAAGTTTTTAAATAATATCCTTTATAGAATTGCCTTTTGTTGTTTTTAATGACAAGGTCTTATTACGTAGCCCTGACTGACTTGGTTACTTACTGTGTTGACCAGGCTGGCTTTGAATTCACAGAAATCTGCCTGCCTCTGTCTTCTGAGTGTTGAGATTAAAGACTTGTGCCCCTATGCTTAACCATGGATTTTAATTTTTATTTAAATAGCTACTGTTTTGGTAGCCGAAATAGAAAGCTTATACTCATCTGATTCTGTATCTGTCCTATTTCTGTATAAACAAATTCACCAAGAGCAGTTTTACCAGCGACACATGGAGCCCATGTAGGAGTACATTGTGTCCTTCCTAGTACATCATATTGGATTGCCTATTTCTAGAGTTTCCCTACCTTGTGATGGTGTTGCTTTAAAGAGGGCATTGGAGAAACAAGATGGAGGTCTGTGTTTGTTGTTCTTGAGAAGAGTATTGTTGTTTGATTAGGTAGTATAGTGCAAGGCCACTTTGAATGAGTTCAGTACAGATACTGGAGGCATTCACTAATATTGAATAGTTCCTTAAGCCTCTACTCTGTGGAACTAAAGCAACAAATGAAGCAAATATTTTAGTTTTTTACAAGATTAATGTTTAGTGAGGACTAGAAGGTTAATCTTGATATATGCCATGAAAGTAAAATAGTACGTGTATGTTAGATTATCTCCTTGAAATAATTTATCCTTAGCCCCAGAGGAGGACAGTGTAAGTAGAGGTCCTTTTCTCTTTTGAGGCTCTTGGGATTTTAGTATGGTTAAGAAATTGTGTTCTTTTATGCAGAGCCTAGAAAACAGTTAGGTCTATGTGATAGTACAGGTTTATTTTACACATTGTCAGTTTGTGTGAACTTTTTTTTTGGAGGGCTAGTATATATTTTTATGATTTAATTCAGATTTATGTCCATAAATATGGCACTGTTTAATGGGTGAACTTTCCCCTCTAAAGTGAAGAAACCTTGTTACTCTTCTTACTGTAACAGAAATTGTTTTTTTAAAAAAAATGCTTTGAATCTAGTTAGTGGCTATTTGAAAGTAAAATCTTACTTTTTGAGACAAGGTCTTCTGTAGCCAGCCTGTCCTTGAACTTACTATGTAGCCAAGTTTGGTCCTATACTCTACCTCCCAAGTGTTGGGATCACAGATGTGCACTACCATGCCTGGTCTAAAAATAAAAATGTTAATATGTGTGTTTTCTGTTCTGCATATCTTTCGTCTCTTTCACACAAACTCTTCTTGGTTTTACACACACTAAGTGTTTCTGTTTCTTTTGTCATTCAGAGATATACCGTATTGTTTCTCAGAAGCAAATGTCAGACAGACGTGAAAATGACATGTCTCCAAGCAACAATGTGGTTCCTATTCATGTTCCACCTACCACTGAAAACAAGCCAAAGGTGCAGTGCTGTCAGAACATCTAAGGCGTCTCTCTTCCCCTAGAAGGCTGTGTATAGTCCATTTCCCAGGTCTGAGATTTAAATATATTTGTAATTCTTGTGGTCACTTTCTGTGTTTTATTACTTCCTCACACTTAAGAATCTTCTCATGTGTTAAGTCTTTTAATTTTGGCTTTATAAAATCATCAACTTTGTCCTGAATGACTGCAGTTCTTTTCATGCTATGGCTTCTGTAGCCTTAGTTTAATAAACTGAATGTTTGAATTCCTCATTATTGTTTACTCTTCATCATGGAAGCCTGTCACTGTAGAACATAATAGAACTTGATCACTTGAAGCTCAGACCTATTGGTCCTGATTGAATCTAAGACAACCTTAGAAATAAGCTATTATTTTGCCACAGAGCAGCTTGTAAGACTCTCTTCTCAATGCAGTACATATTTTGACAGACCTAAGGATTGCCCTATAAGCATAACAGCATTTTGAGAGCTTGAAGATTTTCCATCGTGAAAGTCAATTTCTAAAATGCCTTAATAGGTCTATGTTGTAAATTTTTTCTTTAATTTTTGTAAGCATCCAAGACGATGGGGATTCTTTTTTTCTGGAAAAAAATTATCTTAATAAACACAAAGGACTATTTTATTTGTGTAGGGCATCATGGTTATGGGGTCGCAAGTTAACCTGCTGCCTGGCAGGCTAGTGGACTTCTGTCTGAGATGTCTTTGTTGCAGTGATTGGCAGCCTAAGTAGCTTAACCAGTCTCATTTTCCAGAAGTAGATTGTCTGGCATTTTTATTGCTCATGCAGTAACTAGCTTAATGCTAGTAATATCACATTTTGAAGTGTGAATTTTGTGTTTAAACCCTTCTAGTAAGTGAAATGCAGCCTATTTTTATCACCATATTCACTAACAAGCATGGGCAATTATTTTAACAATGCTTTTGAGTTCTACAGTGTATTATAGAATATAGTTCAGTTAAACCTTTGGTTTTAGTATGTCTAAAGAATACAGTGAGAGGTTAATTTATGCTCAAGTGGTACCACTTAAAGGCATGTGTTCTTTTAGTATGAAAATGAAATAGTACCTTGAATTTAAGTAGAATGCACTTAGGCATTGTAGGTAGGGTCCTGAAATAGGTTTTTCCACTACATAATTGAAATTAATGGAGCAGCTAGTTTCTCATTCAGAAATGTACACACTAATACTTAGTTTTACTTCCTTGTGGATAATATTAAGCACTTACTCTGCAGTTTTCTGAAAGTTAACTGCAAAGTTATTGTTCAGGATGGTGGGATACCTGCAAAAAAAATGTGTGGGCTTGCATAGATGACTATGTTTCATGGTTAATCTGGTTTTTGCAGTGCTCATGATGTGTGGGGAGCACAGAAGGCATTGCTGTAGTCAGTCATTTTGTTTTTCTTTTGTAGCTGTTTGTTATTTTAGTGTATTGATTATAAAGATGCTGTCTATTTATAAATTGCTACTTTGTATTTTATGCATGCTCTGTAATTTGATTTTTTTTCTTTTTTTAGTTATTGATTTGGAGCATATTCTCATCCTAATAAACAGTTATAGGGGGACTATTCCCAGTGTTGTCAGATTATATTTTTCCTCTGAATGCTTTGGATGTAGCCATGGAATACTGCTTCCGATGAGTGAGAACATAGGTCCTTGCAGTGCTGAGTAAACTTGAATTGGGGGTAACAGTGTCAATTCAGGTGAGACTTTAGATCTGCAGTTCAATTATCCTCTTCTTGGGAAGTGTTACTAGGAGCAATGGTGACACAGTTTCTGTACTTTCCTGTCTAACAGTGCCACTAGACACAGGAAGAGTTTCCATCTCTGTTTATTAAAAATTTGCAGATTTATGAAATAAAACTAAGAAAAAGAAATTATGTAGTGTATCAAAATTGACTAAGGATAGCTTTTACATTTCTTTAAACTAAGAATAGATTTAAATGCACTTGGATATGGTCGGGTTTTGGGAGAGTTCCAAGCAACATTAGGTATTAGAAAATTTGCATGTCAACAAGAGTCTTCGTGTTGAGGTGGACCTCAGGAGACAAACTGTCCTGAGCAGGAAGCATTACAGTTTTATATTAGGGTAACTCTAAGCTCAAGGCAGTTCCTAAGTACTTTGGTGCTTGACCTTGTTTCTCATTAGCTTTTGTTTTGTTTTGTTTTGTGTTTTTTTTTGTTTTTGTTTTTTGTTTTTCGATACAGGGGTTCTCTGTATCTTTGGAGCCTGTCCTGAAACTAGCTCTTGTAGACCAGGCTTGCCTTAAACTCACAAAGATCCGCCTGCCTCTGCCTCCCAAGTGCTGGGATTAAAGGCGTGCGCCACCACCACCCAGCGCTTTTCATTAGTTTAACTTTAGATGTTTTTCTTAACCTGTTAAATTCAGAAAAGCCAGTTACTTATTAGACCTTGTCTTTTTCTGTTATTTTGAAAATTCTGTTTTGTATTTGTCACTATGTTAGTGTAAGTTATTGTTAGCCATTCTACTGAGCATGTTAAATTGGAATTGTAAGCAGAGGTTGCAATCAGTGTTCTTTGCCTTTGGTTTTTTAAATTCTGAAGAGCTCTGCAGAAAAGCTTAACCCATAAAAGTTTGAGTCATGCATCTGAACTAGTCTTACTTTTTGGTGTTAGGAAAATGATTATTTTTTGTCATTTCTGACTTGTGTTTATACAATCACAATACTCTCAATGGTTTGAGCTGTTGTGGTAATTAATCTCTTTAATCTATTATAAAGAAAATGACACACCATTTAGATGGTTTTGGTCAACATGAGAAGCAGAAAAGGTAGGCGGATAATTAAGAATTTATTACTATTAGTTTTAAGTTTTATAGAGTTTTGTAAAATGTTATTAACTAAAGAGAAATAGATTATACCTTGAAGAAAATTCAAAACTGCTAGTCATACTTTTTATGGCAGTATTCAGGTAAAGCAGGAGGTCCACCTGGTCTATATACCTAAGTTGCAGACATCCAGAGTCACACAAGGGAACATTATCTCAAAACAAAAACAAAAGAGAATAAAATATGGCTTTTGTTTAGAGTGTACATGACCTCCATTTGCTGTGCTACAGAAAAGAACATAGGCTATGACAGGAGCCACCTCCACATGGCTCCTTGGGCTATCGACCTGTCAGATAGGGTGCTCTGATGCTATGCCAGAGAGAGAAAGCAACCCAAGCTTTCTCCTGGTTGGAGCAGTACTGGGGCTGTAGTCCTTTTAAGGATTGAATACATCCCCAATAAAACAAAGTTGCCAGTCTGACATTTTAAAGAGTGGTTGTGTTCTTCCATATTGTAGGAGGCTGATAAAATGACACACTATGCTAATCACATTGACAGACTCTTAGCTGAGAGATCACTTTACTAACAGTATCCATTTCCCTAAAAATTGGAGAATAGAATGTTTGCAAGGATGTTGTATCCCAGGCAAGTATTAAAAAATTTGCTGCATTATATAAGTTAGAAGATTGAACTAATAGGTCTAGCATGGCAGTCAGCTGCTTAGAAAAGACAGATTATAGTCATAGTTCTTGTCTATTTCATGTTAGTTCAGATTCTTTGAAGTAATGATGTGACTGAAGTAGATCATTTCTGGGTTGTGTATAGGTATTAAAATCAAACTGAAATCTTAAATTTAAAAGATAAGTAAAATATCAGGTAAATACTTTGAAACAATGGTTTTGGTCTTAATATCTTGACTAAAATCATCTATCACCATGTTAATTCTCATTAAATAAAAGTTTTTAGGATTTTGAAAAATGTCAGTTTTATCAATGTGTGTCAAGATACTATGTGTGAAGGAACGGAGAAGCATTTGATCAGGTGCTGAGTCAATTATAAGTTGAGAACTCTTTGTTTTATGGTTTTTATTCTTTAAAAAAATCAACTGGCTTTTTGTTTCATTGAGACAAGCAAGATCTCATGTAGCTGAAGTTGGTCTTGAATTCCTGATACTCCTGTCTCCACCTCTGCAGTTTTGGGATTACAGGTATGTGCCACTGTACCTAGCTTGCATTCTGGGAGAGAACTTTTCAAAACATCTTGCATACTTGCATTCTTTTTAAGAACTCATATCTTGGCCAATCAGTGGTGGCACATGCCTTTAATCCCAGCACTCGGCAGGCAGAGGCAGGAGGATCTTTGTGAGTTCGAGGCTAGCCTGGTCTACAAGAGCTAGTTCCAGGACAGGCTCCAAAGGTACAGAGAAACCCTTTCTCGAAAACCTCCCCCCCCCCCCCCCAAAAAAAAAAAGAACTCATATCTTTCATAGCTCTACTGAGTACTAGTGACTAAGCTGGGCATGATGACACATAGCACTTGGGAGTAGGAGGATTAGGAGCTCAAGATCCTGTGTACACTTCAATATAACAAACAAAAAAGCCCTTCAGTGTATGGGTAATGTATGCATGATTAAATGACATTCTAGGGCTGTTGATATGATCTAATTGTTAAATTTATTTTATTGTAATTCATTGTCTTACCATTTATTGGACATGGGATTGGTAGTTAACAGATGTGAACACAAAATACTGTGTTTCAGTCATTATTAGTAGCCAGCAACATTCCCTTTGTATTTTTGAGTTAGCAGAACTTAACCTTTCCTCAAACCATAAACTCTCAGATCCTGTTACCCCCATCCCACCAAGGAGATAATCCTGCTTTTAGCTTTCATTCCCTACTGAGACAACCTCTAGTATCTCAGCAGATCATTTTCATATATCTCCAAGTAAGTGGTATGGTTTTTCATGTCTTTAAGGGATTGCCCCCCATTGTACTGGTTTCTATGCCAAAACTTTTCATCATTGGGGTCCAAGAATGCTAAAAACACACATGCATGCTCACACCTACACCTGCCCTACATGGAACAATTTAAGAAACAACACTATTTCATTTAAAGTTTTTTTGTTACACTTATTAGGGTGGGACGGGGCGTGCTGCAGTACATGGTTGGAGGTCAGAGAACAACCTGAGGGAGTTGACTTTCTCCTTCCACCATGTGGATCTCAGGGATCAGGCTGTCATCCTCAGCAGAAAGCTCCTTTACTACTGAGTCGCCTTGCCAGCCCCAGAAACTTGTTTCATATATAATGAGTTTTATTTTTTGCATTAAAGTGGATGCATAAATAACAGTACTATGTAAGATCTCTGATTTCCTACTTCTTCTTACCAAAGCTCTAGGGTAGGACAGTTGTTTTGGCAGCAGATGCTAGAATGAGAAGGGAATCTGACAACTGAAGTCAAAGAACAGAGCTTCCACTTGTGTGGGGTTGGTTTGGACCCCTGTTCGGTGCTCTGTAAGTCAAGGGAGAAACTGTGTAATTAGCACCCACGGCCTCCCTTTATCTCTACCCTTTTGTAATCACGTTGTAAGATCCACAGGCAAAAAATTGGTTTTGTTCATGTTTTTATTTCGAATATCTGTTTCTTCAGAACAGTGTGGGACGGCAAGGAGGGAGGAATATAGGGGTCCTTTTGGTATAGGTTGGGCAGCTATAATCTGACAGTTAACTATTCTGTTTAAAATAGCACAGGATTGTTGTATAATTCTATAAATACTTACAATTTTTAAAATTTACAAGGTACAAATATAATGAGCTCCATGTAGCCATCCATTGATCCACCCTTCCTTACAGAGCTTTTCCATCTCCTGTTGTTGCACTGATCAGATACACTTTGTCTTCCCTCTAAGTAGGTGAATGACTAACAGACTGTATGCGTGCTCAGGCGCCGCCTGCGGTTGTTGGTCCTTAGTTACCCTCTATCTGAAGACTCACAGAGTATAACTTTACCCTTTGTTCACTAAATGTGTTAATTTAGCCCTGGAGAATTACCTGTTAACTGTCTCTTATTTCTGAGTGGCAAATTTATTATTTTTGGTTAAACATTATACTAAATTGAAATAACTTTGTGTGTGGTGTGGTGGTGGTATTGGTGATTGAACTTGGGATTTCGCACATTTTAGGCAAGCGTTCTTCTGCTATTTGCTTTACTTTGACTCATTTGCTTTACTTTTACATGTTTCACTAACTTGCTTAGACTGGCTTTGAATTCCAGTCCTTCTAGCTCAGCCGCCTGAAGGGCTAGGATTGTGGGAGTGTGTTACCATACCTAGCCTAAAATAACTTTCAAGTACCACATAAGCCTTGTGAACTAACAAGGTGTAATAATTTGAATTGACTTAGTTTGAGGAGCAAATTTAAACTTAATGAACTCATTCTAGAATTTAATTTTTAAATATATGTGTATTTGTTTGGTGTGTATGCATGTGCGTAAGTGTGTGTGCATTCACACATCCACAGTTGCATGTGGAGGTCAGAGGACAGACAACTTGTACCTTAGGGGTCCTAGGCACTGGACTCAGGTCATCATATTGCCAGCCCAGTAAGCTATTTTTTGGCATCTGTATTTTCTTTTAAGCTTTTGTGCTGATGGGAATGGAACCCAGACCTTCATGCATACTAGGCAAATGCTTCATCACTGATCTCTTTGCTCAGTTAAATAATGTGTTATTTTTTTTTTAAAAAAAAATCCTGCTGCTGTTTGTTTTTGAGATAGAATCTTCTAGCCTAGGCTACTCTTGAACTCACTGTGTAGCCCAAGCTGCTTCAACTTGAAACTTTACTGCCTTAGCCTTCCGAATCCTGGGATTACAACAGTACAGCACCATGCCTGGCCTTTATTTGCGTAGTTTGAGAGGCTGGCTTATTACTCTTCTTGACAGTCCTCCTGCTTCAGCCTCCTAAGTGCTGGGATTATAGTCATGAATCATCATGACTGTCCTACAGCTTTTCTTTAAATATATATTTAATATATATTTAAACATTTTTAATATATATTTAAGCCTAGCTATATCAAAAATTTTTTTTGTTTAAAATGTCCTAAAGCAGGTGCACACGCTAATCTAATAATGAAAAGCTGTCCCTTGGATTTACATAGATTAGGTGGGCCTTAGACTTGCCCTTTTGCCACTGGAGCTGCCTTTGATTGCACATCCTTGGGAAAACAGATCCCATACTGGTGTGAGTGGGATTTTAAAATACTTAACATGAGTTAAATAGTCCCATTTATTACTTAAAAAATAACCTTTCACTTAATTTCTCAAGCATCTATTGTGGTAATTTTCATTCTTCCAGCTGTTTAAAGTAACTATACCAAATGTAGGTTAATTCTGTCTTAAACATAAAATGTAGATTATAGATTTTCAGTGTGTAAAACAATAGGCATTCTTGTTAGTTTGAGAAATCCATTTTATTTTGTTTGAGGTACAGTCCCTCTGCACAGTGAACAAATATATTACAAATCTGTGGTTTAAAAAAAGTATTGCCATTTCATAGTCTCTCATACTATTGTACAGTAACTGTGTTCTTTATTTTTCTGACTTGTATACATATTAATTTACTGGATTGAAGTTTTCATTTTGAAAAATAATTGAGCAGATCTTTCCAGTCATTGATAGAATGTGCAGTGCACGTGTTTAGGCTGACTGCAAACTTACTTGTGATTGTTAGAAATCTCTAACAGTAGCTCTGCATGACTGAAATGTCTTAGTGCTAACTCTTAGCTATGTGAAGGCTGCTCTTGTCGCCATAGTTAATCACATCTTTGCCCTTCCCCTCCTCCTCTGTATTGCCTGTTTGAGTTACTTACGTTGCTTGAAATGTTGTTGAGTACTACAGTTGGAGAGTTGTTAGAGCTCTCCTCCCACTAACGTGTCTCTTCTTTCATGTGTGGGAAATAAAAGAGCCCAAAGAGGGCAAGTGACTTAACAAGAGTGGTGCCAGCATCTCTTGACTTGGTGCTCCAGTCTCTCACCTCTTGCTCAATACTTTTGTGCAGAGGGTAGTTGGTAAGAGAGAAGTGAGACTTGGAATTTGCATGATTGCAGTTTGCCAGGTAGTAGTTATTGTACATGCAGGATAAGGGAAGAAGATGAAGCCTGGGATTGAGATGCCATTTCTCCTTGCTGATTGGATTTTGCTTCTTCATCCTTGCTTCACAAAGATAATTGAGCACTTGTGGCCCTGAAATACTGAGGTGAGTCTCTTAACTCTATTTCTTTATACATATGTATGAGAAACATTAACTTAGGTCTACAAAGTGATTTTCTAGTGTTCCTATTTTAATAAGGCTTTTTGGGAAGTTTACTATTGCTGATCACTCGCGTCCATGCACACATGCAGCATTCATGTTCCTCTATTGCTAAGATTGGCTTATGCCTGGAGTGAAGTGAGCGGGGAGATTTACTTATATATTTTCTTGCTTTTGCTAATTCTTACCCAAACTAAGGGGTTCCAAGCTGACTTCTAGTTAGTATCAACCCCACTTCCTGTAGCAGCATCCAGCTTTGCAGTTTTATTTCTGTAAACCCTGTTTAGGTAATCTTCATTGGCTAGACCCTTATTCCTCATTAAGAGCTTGGGGTGGCCATTAACTTCCAGTTTGCCCTTTTTTGTTCTTAATTCTTATGAAGGGGTCCTATAGGAATTGGGGATTAGCCACATTCAGAATTGTCCATGCTTCGGTTTACCTGCCATTACACCGTGCAGAGGAAGTTATGACTTATCTGAATAGAGGTTTAAAGCACCAACTACTGGAATACATGTTTGCCCATTTCAGTAGGTGATGGGCTTTTAAAATCTTTTTTTTTTTTTAACATTTATTTCATTTAGTTCCATCAAAAAGCATGATGTATGTTAAGCTACTTAAGCTTGCCATGCCCATATTTGTATAATTTCTTCTACACTTTTAGGTTCCATGTTACATCAAGTGCCATCTATGAAGAACTGCTTGAAAACAAGTCAAGGGACTCCAACTAAATAAACTGAATGGGCCATTTGGATGGTTTCTAGGGAAACTTAATTCTTATCAGCCTACACCTTTTCTGTGATGCTGGTGATCTACTCCAGGGCCCCACTCACCACCAAGCGTTTTTCCTCAGGGCTACATTCCCAGCCCTGTGACTACTATCTTAAAGTAGCAGCTTAGTTCTCTGGTACACACAGAATGACTCAGATGTTAGGCGTATTAATGCAGTGCAGCCAGGCCAGGACTGGCCTTCATTATTCTTGACAAGATTTGGTAAAGCAGGCATAGAAACCATTCTAGACTGAATGAAACTGTTGCGCTTTTGAAATAATTACTCTCCCCCACTTCTGTTTTGCCTCCTATCACTGATGGGACAGAAGAAAGTGACTCTGTCTTTATTAAATTCTTGTTTTTGAAAATGCAAATTGTCAGAAGTATGCTATATTTTAAACTCTGATTATGGCTGTTATACTTTGATGGACCATACCTATATGTACACAGATTTTACTATTAATATTAGAACAGTTCATATCCACGCACCAGTTCCCTTCGATACTGAAGCAGATGTTGATGGTAACAATAATCAACAGCACATACACGTTTCAGGTGTTCTAAAGTGCCCCTCTCCATTCTCCAGTCCCCTTCTTCTCCTAGAAAGTTTGCAAAACCTAAGCCACATGCATTGTAAGCATTGCTTCAGAATATTAAATACATATCTTTTATCTGAATTTAGCTGATGTTGATGAGTAGCGATATCTTAAATGTTTTAAAAATCATATCCAGGGCACTTAGGGCTGAAGGTGATATGATTTGCCTTTGTGAACAGACTCCTTGAACAGTTACCCCAATCCCATTTGGAAGTGCTTCTTTCAATCCAGATCAATCTGTACTGATATTTCAAGTCACGGAATTTCTTCTTTCAGAGTCAGAGAATAGTCAGCAAAGCACACTTAAGAGAGAAGTTTATCTCTCTTACTGTTTGTCCTGGGAGGGCCCATGGGCAGGGCTCTGTCTTACTGGGAGGAGGTCATAATGACCAGGAATATGGCTGTTCCTAGGTAGGTCGTATGGATTCTGGATATAGCTAGAGTTATGACCTCGGCCTTCTTGGACCACACTGACTGTGGGCTCTAAGGAATATAGTAAAAAATGAGTTCAGAGAACAGATTAGCTTTGTTGCCTTGGTGGGAGATTTGAAAGTTCTATTTAACTTGTTGGGGAGGGGAACTATGGATGTATAAATCTGACAAATGCATGATGATTACGACAGGCTTTCTCTAGAGATAGAAAACCCAAGGGTCAGAATCCCTGCCTCTGTTCAACAAGAGATTTAGGACATCGTAGAGGTGTGGGTCTTATGAGTACCTCTAGGATCACAGTTGAATAGGGGAGGTGTAAGGAAATGATTTGGAAACTTGTAAACAACAGTTCTAATGGTTTTCTTTTTCAAACTTGGATTTGCACCAACAATCAGTTGAAGTCTTGTATACTGGTTCCCCAACCTTGCTATTTCTACTGCTTATCAGTTGTAATTTGTAAGCAGAGTGGCAAAAGATTTTGTTTTCCTGCATTAGAGGAGAGGGAAGTTCTGGGATGGAGTTCCTCCTTGGGTTCCTTCAAATGCAGCCAAACAGAAGGGTGTGTTGTGGAGAGAGTGAGTGGAGGAGAGTTAGTTTTCACTTGAGATGCTGCACTGTTGCTCTGGTTTTGCTAAGTTACTTATGTGAGACACCTACCAACTTCATATATATTTTTATTAGATGTCGACAAGGATGGCACATCTGTGTACGGAGACCCCATGTGCACAGGTGACTTCATTTCTACATAGCTGCTTTCTGGAAGCTTGCAGGTGAGGATGGGCGGATCCTTAATTGTAGCGTAAGGGTTTTCACTGCTGTTCAAGGAACAAGTACTAGAACTGCACGCAGATTCTTTCATGTAATCTGCAAGGCAAGAAAGATTTCTTAGGAGAAACAAGGACGTAAGGATTCATTTAAATACCAGAAACAGACTACAGTCAAGTTTGTGTGCCTGGGGCTAGGACAGACTATGATATTGGAAGATTATTATTATTATTTTTCCCAAGACAGAGTTTCTCTTTGTAACAGCCTGGCTGCCCTGGAACTAGCTCTTGTAGACCAGGCTGGCCTTGAACTCAGAGACACCCCCCCCCCAACTCCTGCCTCTCAAGTCCTGGGATTAAGGGCGTGTGCCACCACCATCTAGCGGAAGATTAAATCTTATTCAGTGTCTTAAGGTATGCTTTCTCAGTTAGGCATTCCTTTCCCATAGAAACATGTTATTCACAGTATTTGTTTACATGTATCATTTAGTTTATACAAATGCTAGCTGGTATATTACAGGGTGGAAGCCCAGAGAGATAGTTAACTTGGCTAGGGTCATGAGCTAGCACTGCAGAGCCAAGACCTTAATCTATGCTCTAAGATCTCTTGGCCCCATGTTTTCTGTGATAATGACTAGAAACTTGGATTCAGAAGCAGCAGCAGCAGTAGCAGCATTTATGCATTTCAGTGTAGATGCCAACAGTTTAGCTGCCTTCAGCAAATAGTGGCATCCTGGTCTTTCAGGAGCCTATCCTTAGAATGGGCTCAGTTTCAAGCTGGCCTTTGAGAGGGTACCTGTGTCTTAGCAAACTCAAAGTATAGTCTAGGCTCAACTTCCTGGTCCTTGAGAATGTTGACTGGAGCTTGTTTCAGTCATATCCTGCTCTAGCATTAGAACTCAGCTGCACGAGGGTGCAGAATGACGTCTAATAAAAATGGGATGAAGTGACAGTAGCTCCCCTGGAGGAAGAAGACCCCTTAGTGACTTAGAGTCACAGAGAAAAACTTACTTCCACTCATACTCTCCTTCCCTTTTGGGTGATGCTCTATCTGTGCTCAGTAAACTAGAAAACGGTTGTCACCCTTTTCTGTGAGGCACTGGCAGGCAAGGTGTCTGGAATAACCCTGAGTGGCCAGAGCTTGACAGTCAAGAGTAACCTAAGAGGCTTCTTGCCTCTAAATGTCTGTAGCGGTCAGCTGGTGAAATTACTGGGAATCTTCTCACTAGAACCACCACCATTTCCATTTGGAGCTGTTATTTAAGCTCCCTGTCCCCAGCTGTGATTTTACTGAAACTGTTAAAAAGCGAAAGCTGTGTCTCAAGGGGAACTGGATATGCAAGTGGCTGAAGGAACTGAGATGGGCACCACCATGAATGGTCTGGTATACAGCGGGTCTGGTGCGGAGGGGTTTACTCTGAACGTTGGCAGCTCTTGTTTTAGCAGGCAGCATTTCCTTGGTTTTGTGTAAAAGTGTACTCACAATGCTGGGACACAGTAGAGCTGGTAACTAAGTCCCTCCTCCTGTCTCAGGGCTTGTGAAGAAGTTGAGACAGTGAGAAAGTAAACTCCTCAGGGTCCCACTGTCTCAGTACAGTGGAAATTCAAAGCACTTTTCATTGCAGCTTCCTCACAAGTTGGGAGGGAAGTTGGCTTTAGTCCGGTTGGTCTAAGACTGACCTTGGTAGCACCTGACTCTTAGGAGGAAAAACATTCTTGCTAGATAATGAGCAGTCTCGGCAGTTCTAGCTAGGACTGAAGGGTAGGTAAATAGGTACTTCTGCTGGTGGAAGCCTACCCACATGGAGAACCGCAGCCTGGGTTCTGGACTGTGACTTGCCTCAAGCTGTCATCTTAGTTTGCCTCTCAGTGCTTTCTTAGTACAGGGGAGTGGTATAAGCCTGAGAACCTCTGAGTCAGCCCAGTATGGTTGGTCTGAACTCACCAAGCAGGGAGAGAGACTCGGGGCTTCTTGTTGAAAGCTATTCATTACCTGTCACCACTGTCTTGGTTGTGTATTATGTGGAATTGAGGGATAGCTTAGCTTATTTTATGTAGCAGTGGAAGAGTGACCTTCATTCCAGTTAGGTTTTGGAAATGAGTGATTTGGCACACCTGTAATCCCAGCATTTGGGAGGAAAACGCTAGCAGATCTGAGTTTAAACCTAGCCTGGTTCACACATCAAGCTCCAGGCCACCCAGAGCTTTATAGTGAGATCTTGTCTCAAACCAAACAGAAAGAAAAAAACTTGGTGAGAGGCAGGGCAGGAAGAGACTGTTATTACTATTTAGAAATGAGGAAACCAAAGCTCAAAGTTTGTTAGTCTAATACTTAGTGCTTAGGACTCCTGCTGTCTTATCTGACAAGATTTTTTTCCATCAGCATATCTAGTTACCTGGAGTGCAAGGTCTTCACAGCTGCTTCAGTTTATCCTTCCTGGACATACCAAGGCCTGCTGAGAGGAAAGGCTAAGCTTGAAGCTTAGTGACTGAGTGGCTAAGATAGAGTAGTGGGAGAGCCTTAGAGCCTCACTCACTGTATGTTCACAGAAAGTGAAACAGCGGGTTGCTCTCAGTGTTTGATGAAGAAAATGTTAGCTTTTTATCCATTTCAGTATATTCCTTCTCCTGAGCTAAATTGGAGCTGGGGGTTAGGCTCTTCTATACAAGGTTTGCAGGCCAAGACAGGATGGAGAAATCCATGAAGAGTGATGGTTGGGGAGGGTGCTGAGTTATCCCGTCTCTGCTGGGAACTGGAGGAGATAGGGTAAGGGTATGGCAAGCTAGAAAACTCAGGAAGCCAAGCCTTTCTCTTGTTGAGTCATCCACCTGCCTGCTATGATGGCAGGGTGTGGGGAAGAGTAACCAGCTGGGCTAGGATACTTCCTCATCCCTTCAGCCCTACTCCCACCCCACTGCCTGCTTGTCAGGGCACTGTGCGAAGAAAGGGGAAGCATGCAGTCTTCCAAATGCCCTGACATTTACTCTCTTTGTTTCCTCCTGGACCATGTGCAGTCATGCATATTATCACAGCCAAGATGGGTTTCTGGAATGAACATCTTCATTTTTTGAGGAAGCACAAATATAAAGAGGAAACAACTTCTCAAAGCTGTTCTGTGAATATGTTCTGAATCTGTTAAGGCCTGATAGCCATTTAAGGCCCAAGTTACTCAAATGTATGTAGAAACTCAGGCACTAAGTATCTGTTGATCACCTCTGAGCTACTGCTATCAATAGGAGGTCACACTGCTGCTTCTGTTCCTGGGGTTAAGTTCTTCACTTCGGTGAGAAATAGGATATGGGGAGGGGTGAAGTGGGGGTGGGAGTAGAGTGGTGTCTAAGATCCAGAAAACACTGGCCAACCACAAGAGTTGTCAGGAATTCAGTGGGCTTCTGAATGTCTGAGAACCCAAAGTTACTTGAAGGAGTGGCTGGCAAGGGAGCACAGGTTGTCGGAATGGCAGTACAGGCTCAAGAATTCCCAGACAGAAGGTAGAGAGTAGATTTTTTTCTGTCAGACTCTGAATGCATGACAGACAAGGAATTGGACATGTGACAGTTTATTGAACAGTCATTATGCTGCAGAAAAAGGTAAGACAGGTGCTTAGCTGTGTAAGCAATCTCCTTCAGTCTCCCAGGGTGACAGTGAGTGGAGTTCCCAGTTAGAGAAAAAGGTAGATGTTACCTGAATTAGGACTGTTAGAATGTCAGAGTTGGGTGACCTTAGCAATGGTGCTGTTACAGCTGTCCTTTTAAAGAGGCCAAGACCCACATGGACTGCTGTGTCTAGTGAGCACCATACGACTGAACTGGGACCCAAATGTTTCATTCTCTGGCACCTGCCACACAAACACACACACCTCTAGACTCTTAACTAGTCCTGTGGGGTTGGCTCGCCCCTATTGCTTTAGGAAATAGTTTAAATAAGTGACAGGAAGTAGCTGGTCACGGATATTTGGGGAATTTAGCCTGTAAGTAGGATTTGTTCCATGAGTTTTGTAGCATTTCACTGGCCTCTTTTTGAATTCTGTTGTGCCATGTTGGCCCCCAACATGTACATTTGCCTACACAGCTTTCTCTCTCTCTCTCTCTCTGAAGGCTGATCAGAGCCATGCACTGAGATGACTCCAGGAGACAGGAATGCAATGATGCCCAGGTAGAGACTGGCTTTCATTGGCTTTGTTTTACATTTATAGTTTTGAGTTTAAAAGTAGTTACCCTAATCACCATGCACAGGATGACAAAGTGTATAGCGAAGGTGTGCTAGTCTCAGGGCCTGGGTGAGCTGTTCTCCATTGAGTCATGCAGTTTCTCAGAGCCGCAGAGGCCCTGGGAGAGCCCTCCAAGTCCCCATTCCACATTGAGAAACAGATTTTGGGTCATAGTGAACAAGTGGCATTATGACTCTTCTGTTGGCATCCTTACATCCCGAAATGGCGATTATTTAAGCCAGAATCCTCAGAAACTTGCCATAATCAAACTCCAAGGGTAATGCTGCCTATAGGCTAACTTGGAACTTGGGCTCTCCCTCCTCAAACAGGTCTCCTGGGCTTTGCATATCCTAAATGGTTAGCCCTGCTGTTCTTTTTCTTGTAGAACACACCACCTCCGAAGTTTTGCTCGTTTACTTCTGATAGCCAGCTTCCCAAGAGTTGTACACAAGTTGCTCTCCTTTCTCCTTGATTAGGAGATGGCCATGCTAGGTTTGAAAGGTCAGAACCTGGGAAATCTGGGGCAGTTTAGACAAATATAGTTGGATAATAAATTATATAAGGATAGCCTGAGATACTCCTCTTAATTGCAGAGTGAAGGGACCCCCTCTCCATCTACTGCATCTGATGCTGGTATAAACCTGCAATTTGAACATTTGTGGGGCGATTCTGGTGCAGAGGTAGATATAGAATATCAGTGGGATCCTTGCTGACTTCTGTTACTGCTCTTTCGGTTTGACTGAGACATTCCCCAGAGACATCACGTTGGTACCACTTTTATAATATACAAAAGCACTTCTCATCCGATTTTATTGGACACCCAAGATAACCTTGTTAGATAATAAGACAGGCATGAGTCAACAGGACAGGCATAAATATCCCAACCTTGCAGATGAAGAAACAACCTTAGGAAACACACGGTTAATAAGTGACAGAGTTCCAAGACACCCTGCCTAGCTCACATGTTCCAGCATTTAAACCGAGGACCTAATTGGGGGATGGGGGACTGGACTTGATCTTTGATTTTTGGCTTCACCTGTAGACTTCCTAGAGGGATTGTCCACCTTGTATGTAGTTCTTGTGGCGTAGGGGTCTGTCTTGGCTTCCCTGCTCTTGTGCGCAGAGATCTCCCGAGGGTAGGGGCTGTTTAACACTGGGCATCATTTGTATTCCTTGTGCCCCAGAAAGGTAGCAGGTGCAGGTGGTGGTCCTTGCCAGTACAATGGAAGGCCTCTGGGGCAGGTAGATTGACTTTATTTGAGATTTATAATCAATTTAGCTCGTACTAATTGGTTGGATAATGATGGTCTACATTTCCGAAGACATTTAGTTGGCATCTATAACAAACCCACAAGTGTTTGCTGAGCAGGTGCAACTGCACTGGAAAGATGAATTTATTATTATTAGGATTGCTCCTCCTGGGCAGAGCCACCCAGTGACTCTGGTCCTGTGATCTTTTTAGCTTTTTTGTTTTTTTTTAAGGGACATAAAGGTCTACAGTTTTCTCCCAGGCAGTATTCCTTGCCGTTTCAGATCGGTAACAGGACATCAGGATTAGATACTCTACCTTTGAAGCCTTTGTCCATAATGTATGTGTTCTGACGTCTGTCCATTCCACAAGTGCCTGCATAGAAACAGAAGGAAAGAAAATACAGGGTGAGGTTTCCTTAGACAGCTAGTGGCTTCCTCCTCTCCTTGCTTTTTTCTTCTTTTACCCAGAAAATAGTTTACTCCTAGCAAATTATTCTGGATTTAATCTATTCTAAATAGTTTTGAACACAGAGGGATTCTTAAAGGGTCCATCACATCAGATGGGCTGCAACCTTTTTTTTTCTTTCCTTTTAGTCTGCACCTGCCTTTCAGGATCTCTGTAGGTGAAGTGCCAGGCTCTAGAGGCACAGGGTAAGGAATAAAGCTAGACCTTTAGCTGGAGGGTTCCAGATGCAGAGAATTCTGATTCTCCTTTCTCTTGGTTTCAGAATGGAGTTGGAGACAGGGTTTCTCACCTCTTTGCTCTGATGGGGGCCAGGGAGAAATAGACAAGTAGCTGGGTTACTTAATTAGTTTACTTTCCGGGAAGAACAGTCATTCCCAGCCACAGCCCGCTTGCTCAGTCACTCATTTTGAAGGGCGTGGGGAAGTAGAGCTTTGTTCCTGAAAATGGTGCCAGTGTTTTTCAGCCCTAAGGACTTCTTTCTTAATTTTGCTGTTAGCTTTTTTTTTTTTTTTTTTTTAGGTTCCCAGAACGCATGGTCCTGAGCTCTAGCCACAGGCAGGACATAAACTTGAGTGGATTGCTATAAGTGACCCCAGGGGTGGGACAGGAATGACTAACTTATAGTTACCCCACCCTCCCCGGTGTTTCGTTTTGTCTTTGGGAGTTTTTTTTGGGGGTTTAGTCCTTTGTTTTAGATTGATTTCTATTTTAATAGACATCTACATATATAGTACATGAGTACAGGTGCCCGCAGATGCCAGAGGTATTGGATCACCTGGAGCTGGAGTTTCAGGTGGTTGTGAACTGTCTGATATGGGTACTGGGAACCAAGAGCAGTATGGGTTCTTAAACCAGATACACCTTGGTCTTTAATTGAAAACAGTACCAGGAAGGTAGTTGGCAAATACTTACTAAAATATAGTCTAACTCCAGTTAACTATCCCACATTTGTGACACCAAAGACAAACCCACTAATACTAGGATCCTTCCTCCACATTAAGTTTTCCCAAGTTGAATTTGCAGACCATGCCTATGTGCCCACCTTTTACACCTTCCTGAGTGGTATGGCAGAAGCACACCATCCTAAAAGTGCCCAAGAAGCCCATACCCTTAAACCTGTAGCAGGCCATGTTGACCTAGTTTAACACTTAGTCAAGGATTTCCTTTGCTCTGCTTGAAGAAAGGGGGGTGGCTACAATGTTAGCTCCCCTCTTTAAGAAACAGCTGTCCAAAGAATACCAGAGACTTTCAAGAATATACAAGCAAATACAAAGTTGAGTTGTGGTAGAGCCTCAGGTTCTCTCCCAGTAGCCACAGTTAGCTGGCTGTGAGCTAACAAAGACTGGTGTGAGGTGCTCTAGCTACAGTGATTGAAGGTCTGTGGAACATGGAGGAACTAGGGCTGAGTCCTTATGAGGCCCAGGTGCTCCCAAGCTCCTATTTGGATCACAGTGGCCTCAAGTGAAGTGAGGGCAGCTTAGCCATAGTTGACTTACAGCCAGCAGGGTCTTTGTAACGATGCCTACTCAACAAGATGAATTCCGAACCTTCATGCTTCCCAGACTACAGACCTGAGGAAGTTGACTTAGTTTCAGTGGAGCATTAAGAGTCACCTAGAGCTGGCTAGCATTCTGAGGCCCTGCCCTAAGGTACCCTAGAAGAGCTACTTTGTAGGGAGGCCGCATCCCGTGTCTATCCTTTGTACTCTTTTGACATTCATTTTTGTAACTGATGCACATGTTCCTCCTTTCAGGACTCACTTGCCAAGTGTCTTTTTCACACCCCTCTCAGGCCACCACTTTTGAGCTCAGTGTTTGAGTCCAGAGGATACTTAGTGGTAGATCTGCCTACCTTTTCCCAGTCTCTTCTCAACAACCCTACGTCATTTTCTAAGAAGATACAGTTTGAGCCACTGTTAGGTCTGGGGCCTTTCTGGGGATCTTTTTGTCCAGAGAGCCAACATTCTGTTATCTACATCATTATTGGGTCGCATGTTGCAGAACAGAGTATAGCCAGGCTGTGTCCCCTCCATAAGCAATCCCAGTTTGTCCACATCAGCTAGCATGGCAAGGGTGAACAGGGTAGTAAGAAGGACTGGGACAAACTGCTGCCTTTGGGTAGGGCTTAGGAGCTATAGACTAATCACGGGAAGGCTCCATGGAATCAGGGACAGGGTGTAGCGCAGTCCGCTATGGGGTGGAAGGAAAGGCTGGGGGTCTGACCTGGTGAGTGTGGCTCATTGTGGCGGCTGAGGTGTCTAAGTTCAATGTAGAAGTCCTCGGGCGGGTACCTGGCCTCCAGGGCACTGATCTGGAAATGGGAGTCTAGTGAGAGGAATGACAGGGAGGAGCCATTATTCCCAGGGCCTGGATGGCAGGGGAAGGGGGTGAGAAGCACAGGGTAGGGCAAGGGGCAGGCCAGAAGGAATCAAGATCTCCATGTAGCATCCAAAGGGACTGGGGTTATCTGTCCTCCTCTCTTCCCCTCCCATTCCATTCCACCCTCCACTGGGGCAGAGGGTAGAAGCCTTGAAAAGTATCAGGCAGAGGATCCTTTTCTGCCTGTGGCAAATACACTTTCTGCTTCCACCTGGAAATCTCCACATTCCATCCCTGGTAGTCAGTGGGCTACAACCATGCACTCCTGTACACCACAGGGAAAGCCATGCTCAGGACTCAACTCTCTTGCTTTGAGGTGGGGCAGCTCCCCTCAGTACAGAGATCAGGGTGGGACCGATGGGGATGATGACTCAAACCACTACTGACCTAACACGTTCACATAGCTGTAGGGGGTCCAGCCTGTTGTGTCTCTGTCAAGGGACTTGTTACTGAGCTGTTTGAAGAGGAGAGCCAGTTAATACCTCACGTCTTAGCTGCCCTTCCCCAAGTTGGTACTTGGTAAGATGTTCCTGAGCTCCCAGACCCTGGATGACTGAGTAAAGAAGGACCAGACAAATATTATATGACAAACTACCATGCTGTAGTTGAGGCCAATGAAAAGAGCATATGCCCAAACCAAGTTCTTAGGCCCCTGTGGCATATGGAGTTATGCTGCGGGGACAGGTCGGGGAGGAGGGGGAGGAGACACTCTGTCATAGGGCATCCCCAGCACAGAGGTAGGGGCTGCCTGCAGTTCTTGCTCCTGGGCCATATATGAAAGTCTAATGTGACCAAGGGGAAGTTCCAGTCATGAGACTGATGCAGTCCTCTCCCTGCATTCTCTTAGCAGCCCTTTATGTGAGGAAAGGATGTTATTTCAGATGTGGGACCATACTCAGATACACAGAAGCCAAAGGCAAAGCTGGCTCTAGAATTCAGGTCACAGTTGCCTGTCCCCTTCATGACAGTGCCTACCTTTGCTCCAGATGTTCTATCTCCCAGGAGGGGTTCTTGTGTACATAGGGCCAGTCTCAGCCCTGTGATGGGAGCCAAACCAGTCCTCTACTGAAAGAGTAGCTGGCTCTTGCACAAATAATGTTGTGGCCTGGAACCTCTGTCCCATCCCTGGCTTGTGCCTCTAGCCTGCTGCAGCTTTGATAACATGGCTGGAGTTAATCAAGGGCTGCCTGATGGGTAACTAAATTCTCTTCTCACAGCTCCTCAAGCTAAAAGCTGAATTGAGCCTGCACACAAGAGCCTTGTTGGAAGATGACAGGCAGAGTCGTCAAAGCTATTGGGCTTCTGAGTAACCTGCATACAACTTGCCTGTTTCATAGAAAAGCAACCCCCAGGTCTGTGGGCTGGTGGTCATTCTTCAGTGGACCGATGGGGAGGAAGGGATTCTCAGAGCTCCAGGGAAGAGGCCTAAAATATGAAAGTTGTGCCCCTGGTCCGGGATAAATGATGGTACAGGAAGCCAGGTATTCCAGGATTGTCACTCCCCAAATGGTCCTGCCATTCTGAATGTATGTGTTTGGCACGTGTTTAGGTAGGTGTTAGGAGGTATGTATGGCAAGAGCCCCTCACAAACCTTATCCTTGGAGCTGTTCATGTCTCAGCCTCTCACACTGCCTCTTACTGGTCCATCAAGGGATGTACTACATGCTGTCTTGTCTGTTTACATATACATACATATATTATGAGAAATCTAAGGTTTGGAATATTTGTGACTAAAGACACCTATTCATTCTGTGACTTAGTGCTATGCTTGGAGCTGTCGGGGAGAACACACCACTGGTCCACCCCCTTTCAGCAAGAACACTAGCTAGCATTTGGGTTCCTATCTGATGTGTGTATTGATGACATGTTTGCCCAAGTTTAAGAGGCATCAAATAGTTAATTGAATAGTGAGTTACTTCAGAGTATATTGCTAACACACTGTAGTAATTTGTGGTAAACACATACATTTTGAGTATATGTATTGGCACATGACCAAAGTGGTTACATGGTATACACGGGTGTGGGATAAGATGGTTGCATGTGATGTTACTGTGTTCTGGTAGGTACTAGTTATCTGTACACAAGGTGCAGATAAGTTCCAATGAGTGGGCAGCATGGTGTAGTTGCGTGGGATAGAGCTTGCTGTCTCCATAAAATATACTCTTTCCCAGTTTCATGATTCAGAGTGTTCTTATGTACCACGAGTCTTAAGATCGTTCTTAATGTAGAAGTTCCACACAGCCTCCATGTTGGGGTGCATTTCCTTCCTGGGCAGAAGGGAGTGTTTAATGGAGAGGATTGTAGGTGAGGGCTGGGGAGCCAAGGGGCCAGTACCTTGGTGGGGCTGTTCCTGTCCAGAGTGCTGGCCTGGCTGGTGGCAGGCCCCCCGCACGCCAGTGTGTGGTAGCTGGCATTGGAAAAGCACTGGGCATGGCTGCTACTTTGAGACAAATCTGGGAAGAGAACAAGGAGCCATATTCCATCAAACACCTGTCCTTGTTTGAGATGCCCCAAACTAAAGCTGGGGCTGGGCATTTTTGAGTGTCCCCTGCAAAGACAGCCAAATCCCCCACATCCTCCAAGCTACCTGGCATCCAGTAGCTCTAAAGCAAGCAAGAGAGCCAGCCATGTTTTCTTCTTACTAATGCCAGCCCTCTGTGTAGCTTACAGACCAGGATTGCTAATATGGGTTATCATGGTCAGCTGGAAGCTGTTCACTGCTGACTCTGGCTTTATGTCTTTGAGTTTCTATTTTAGGTAGATTGACTTTCCCTTGCTTCCCCCTATGGTCAGACACTAGTAATAAGTACATAGAGAACTCCATTCTTGTTGACCCTAGCTCTTCTGAAGTTTCTTCAGGACTGGGGAAAATCAGCCATTCCTGCTCATTGTCATTATAGAAGAAAACTGCCAAATCTAAATGGGCCTCGGCTTTCATCAGAAGATGTTGGCTTTGGCTAGACCCCAGAGGTCTCTGAAGGCAACGTCTGTACTGGGGCCAGCTG
This sequence comes from Arvicola amphibius, assembly GCF_903992535.2. Classification (NCBI taxonomy): domain Eukaryota; kingdom Metazoa; phylum Chordata; class Mammalia; order Rodentia; family Cricetidae; genus Arvicola; species Arvicola amphibius. The sequence goes on along the minus strand of NC_052049.1, from coordinate 133,149,320 downwards.
TCTATCCTGTTCCTGGCATAGAGCTGGCACACAGCAGGTGGCACTTAGCAGGAATGGCAGATGTGGTCTAGGTGCTCTTAAACACAAGGTAAAGGAGACTATAGATCAGCTACAAGCCATTGGAAGGTCACCACCCTCTCCTCAACAGTGCAGGCCTAACCAACACCAGGGTGTTTGGGAACCTCTACTGGTTAGCTAAATATGAAGCAGAAAGCCTTCTCTTCAAGGTATCAATCAGTTCAGGGGAGAGAAAGGATCTGGTCAGTTTCATACATCCTCTCTCAGACTACCACGGGATGCCATATCTAAGCACACAGGGCTCTTATCAAACATGCAGACCTCTCCTAAGTGAGGCACCCCTTCACCTGTTACTTCACTTCTGGGGTGCTCCTCAGGGATGACCTGAGGCTCTCCCAGAGAAAGCAAAAGTCAGTAGGTACTCAGGCTTCACACAGGGAACTATCCTCTCTGTTGCTTAGAAAAGTTGCTACTTACTATACATCTCTTATAGACACAGCCTGATGAGAGGGGTGGGGATGTGGGGGGTTGGCACCCAGCTTGGGCTCCAGTAAGCAACACTCCCCTGGAACTGCAGACTTCTCCAACTCCATTTTCTCTATGGGATTACCATCCTTGGGCCTAGCTACCCACCCTGCAGGTATAACGAACCACCCACGTTGAACCAAGAATATAGATGTTCCTGCGAAGACTGCAGGCCTGCTGAGTTGTGTGTGTGTTGGGTGGGGGGAGATAGATGTTGGGGCATAACCTGACCTGAGAGAGAGTAGTCTGTGCTGGTCATCCTCATGGCTGGGGTGTAGGAGACACGAGGAGCCAAGTCACGGCCTTTTTCTTTCTGCCGCCTCCGTCGCCAGGCAAACAGGCCCAGCAACACCACAACCAGGAACAACAGGAGGATGATGCCCGTGACAGCACCCACTGAGTGCCGCTCTGCTCCCAAAGCTGGACTGATCTTGGTGTAGGGATTCAGTTCATCCATCATGAGGGCAGCTGTGGGCAGAGGGAGGCCTGAGCCAGAGACGGGCCTGATTCCAGTATACTTCCTGGCTTTGCCCCTTTATCCCCACCTAATCTCAACCCTCACAGTGCCTCCGTTTCTTCTAGTGCCAGAATGATCAAGTCCCAGGGTCACAAGAAGAAAATGTGATTTAAGTGTGAAGCAAAATAAATGCTTACTGAATATTTACTCAGGTCCACACATGAGTTAAAGTTATTTTATCATTGTGTCAAGCCTACAAAAGGGGAACTAATTATTTACCTTTTCCACACAGTTGCAAAAGTAAACTGAGTCACCAAGGTTAGGTAACTTGTCTAAGTTCACCCAACCAGTAACTTAGTCAGGAAAAACTGGCTTCAGCTACTCTTCCTGCTTCCCAGCTATGTGATTAAAATGTCCATGGGAACAGTAACCCCAATGTCCCCAGGGAGTCATAAGCACCAAATGATAGACTGGCCTTGACAGCGGGGAGCTCTGTGACTGCCTGTTACTGCCCCAAGACACAACTCTTGATTATATATGTGTGGTTAGGTCCCTCTGAGACTGCTCAGGTGAGGGTCTCTTCTCCAGCTGGGCAGCATCTGGACCTCTCCCTGGCTCTCTGCTGCTGCCTGGAGAGAGCTGGCTTTCAGTCTAGGGAGGAAAATGCTGCATTTTTGCCTCAACTGCATGGCTTCAGACTGCCAAGTAAGTTTGTCTGACATGGGTAATTGAGAGCCTGTTTTCTGCTCCCAACTTCTAGAACCAACAATAACCTCTCAAGCCTACAAAACTTTACAAAGAGGTTTTTACATGCACAAAGCCACCATTTACAGAGTGCTCATATGTGCCAGGCATGCGCCAAGGCCTTCCTTGATCCCCTCAGATGTACCATGGATGTTGCCAAGCTGTAGCTCTAGAGTTCAGTTGAGCCCTTTGGACAAAGGTTAACATCTACTCAGTTGAATGTGGAGTAAAAGGCCCAGCAAAGGAAATGACCTGCCCAGAGACACCTAGCAGGGAGTGGCAGAAGTCAAACCCGGCACGTTTCAGTTTAGCCTGATTGGCCTTCCCAGCACTAGCCCATGGGGGAACTCCCAGAGAATATGCATGGAGAAGCTCTGAGGTGAGGCTCCCAACTATGAATAAAAGGTAGCGTCATAAACCTCAACTGGTCTGGTTAGAACTCTGAAGCCACCAATGATTGGGCCCTTTCCACCCCTGTCCAGACATTCTGCCACCTGTGTGTTACCTTGGTCACACCTGATTCCTTTGAATCCGGGGCTGCAGTAACAGGTACCAGTGACATGGTCACAAGTGGCATTGTTCATGCACTCACATAGCTGCTGACACCCATATCCAAAGGTTCCGGGGGCACATCCTATATGATATGCAGAGTGCAAGTAAACAGTGAGACACAGCCACCCTCCACGCCCCTCCCACTCCAGGTGGGGAAGCCCGTGGCAACAGGACAGTTGTATCCCACCCTCAATGAGGCCTTTTGAACTGGAGTGCCCGTTTTGCTTCGATAGCTGGGAATGGTAGAGTGTATCATGTGAGTCAAGGCACATGGGCACAGGAGCAGGCAGCCTCACCCGCCTCTCCCTCCTGAACTCATTTAAAGAACCAGAAAGTCCTGCCTACCACACCCCTGCCCTGTCTGAAGTGGCGAGAGATACTGTGACCATGAGTATGTAGGGTTAGCCTTAAGTCTTTCTCAGAAGTTGTCCTCAAAGTCTAAAGTTCAGGAGCTGAGGTGTCCTGGATGGGAGTGGGGGTTGAAGGAAGCAGCTTCCCCTACAATAGGCAGAAGCCCAGCCCAAATACCAGGAACAGGGTTGGGGCTGCTTACTCTGTTCACAGTGGCGCCCGGTGAAGCCTGTTCGACAGGTACATTTCCCAGTGATGTGGTCACAGTTGGCTCCATTCTGACACTGGCATATGTGCCCACAATCCTTCCCAAAAAATGCTGCAGGGCAACCTGCAACAAGACCACAGATCACAGCGGCCATGGGCTCAGGGAAACTGCAGAGATGTTGCTGGGACCAGGCTTGTCTGCTGCTTCCTCTGCAGCACGGGATAAAGGCTAGTGAGCCCCTCAGAGCCATCTGTACCCACTGAATCTTGGTCTAAAGGGGTGGAGGGTAGGGGCAAGGTAATCCATGCAACTAGGGCCTCAGCAGCAGAGAACATGCTCTGGTCTCTTGGTTGTACAACCCTGCGATTTCTTCCCCATGGTCCAAGGGCCTGATCTTGTTGATTGTTGGGGTGTACCCTATAGCCTTGACCTTTCAAGACTTTGGATGATCCTGAGGTATGATTGGTCCTAGGACCAGCCTCTTCCCCCCTCCCCCTTTACAAGCCAAGACTATTCACAAAGTGACCAGTAGGCCGCAGCATATGACTGGGAGTGGCTAGTAGGCTGGGAGGCAGGGCTTACGCTGCGTGCAGAAGAGTCCAGTCCAGCCAGGGGTGCAGTGGCAGGCCCCATCCTCGGCGCTGCAGCTCGCCCCGTTGTGGCAGCTGCATGTATGGAAGCAGGCAGAGCCCCAGAACCCAGATGGGCAGGCTGTGGGGGGTGGATGGGATGCAGAGGGGGAGGGCAGAGAGGAGCAGGAGGGAAGGGGGGAGGCGAGTACATGTCAGAGCCAGGACACCTGGATGGACCCAGAGGGGCATCTTTCTTGGCCTTCGGGACTTAATTACACTATTCTCAGAATCCTCTTGACTTCATCTACTAGGATTGCTATGAGGCCGAGATTCTTGTCTACTCAATCTTGGGTGATTAAGGCAGTCTTGCTCCAAGGGCTCCTGCACCTCCATTTTTAGGGGGACTGACAGGGATAGAGGTGAAGTAACACTGGGGATACTGACTTCTCCACAAGTGGCAGGGACCATCTCCTCTTTGGGTTCTTGTGATGTTTAAGGATGGAGCCTGTGTCTCCCACCAGAATGGAACTGCCCCAAGTCTAACCATTTAACTGGGACCTCCTTACAGATACTGGCTTTGTCTTACACATCAGACAGGGAGCTCCATAGGCCAAGGGCTGGGACCCCTTTGTATCAGACTGTTACATCCTGTTCAGGCTTAGGACACTCAGGACATTTTTCATAGGGAGATCCATCCCACAAGGTGTTCCCATTTTTCTAGGGGTGGCTGCCCTAGCCTAGTCACTCACAAACTCCAACATGCCAGCCTTGTTCCCTCCTCCCCATCTCTATGCTCCTTCTGCACGCAGATGCTAATGGAGTGTGAATTCTTAGGATTCCCAGCATTGATGGCACTGACAATATTGATACCTTTAATATCTGCAGTAACAATAGCCATGGTCAGTACCAGAAACTCAGCAAGTTCACTGTTGCGTTAAATGGGACTTTCAGGGTCGGGGAAGAGTGAGATGGCTCAGTGGGTAAAGGCACTTACTACCCAAACCTGGTGAGCCTGAGTTTGATCCCTGGAACCCGTATAAAAGTGGGAGACGAGAAGCGATGCCGTAGAGCTGGCCTCTCACCTCCACATACATGCTGCGGCACTTGGACACACACCATACACACAGAAATAATGCAAATAAATAAATGGGCCTTGGGTAGATGTTCTTGTCTCCAGGAAGAGTTCAGCCCTGTGGGTGGAGGCACCATGACAGAGGAGCAGTTTCGGGGTCACAGCTTACCCTGTGAGCAGTCCTTGCCGATCCACCCAGGGAAGCACTGACAGGAGCCATCGATGGGGCTGCAGGTCCCGTTGTTGGCACAGGAACAGAGCTGGGCACAGTCCTGCCCAAAGTGCCCTCCAGCACACACTGTGGGCACAGGGAAGCCTGGCATCTGCCTTCTTTCCCAGGCTCTAAGAGTCACCACCCACACAGCTGTACCCCAAGAGGTTCCTAGGCCACAGCCATGACCTGGACATGATCTGGATGAGAACCACCAGCTGCAGTGGCAGATGGTCCTCCATCACATAGAGTGAGTGTCCCTTGTCCTACAGCAGCACCCCCAAGAAGCCCTGTTCTGATTCCTGTGACAGGGACAGGTTGAGGCACATAGGGGAGACATCACTTGTCCTGGGTCTCACAGATAGAAAGTGGTAAGATGGGGTGGCATCTCTGGACTCTTTGTCCAGTGCTCCTACACTACCTCCCCTGGCTTATCCTTGACTGCCCTCCTAGACACATGGGCTACTGGACCACACACCTCCTTCTAAGGGTATCCAGGCCTTTCTGCTGTGCTTTTCCTATGACTAGTGCCTTCTAAATTCCTCTGACCCTCAAATCCCACTATGGATGTTCTGCCTATAGGACTCACCTACCTGGAACAATAAGATGGAGCAAGCCTTAAAATACTGACATCCTTGTCAGCTACCTTGGCATTCCCCAGCAGCCTGCTTTTGGATCTTTCTGGTGTTCTTAAGCAAAACAATATATATCCTTTCCAAGTCACTTGGGGTTTTTATTGTGTTTGACCTTCCTCCCTAACTGGTTCACCTATCTTCTCCCCTTCTGGGTGGCTGTGTCCCTATTTGAGGCTTCAAGTAGCTTCTTCCTTGAACATTCTTATTACTGAGACTTAACAGCTATTTCAGGCCAAGCCTGAGTCCTGCCCCTCCTGGTGTCCCCTACAATGCTTGGAGAGACAGCAGACGCTCAGGCCACCAGGACCGAACATCACCCTTCTCCCACCTCTCTCCCTGGTCCCCTGGCCTAAACTTTGCAAGGGCAGACAATGTGGTTTCATTTTCTATTGTATCTGACTGTCCAGTGAACGCTGAGGAAATAGGCCTTGGGAGTCACAGAATTCTAGAAGGTTCTATTACTGTGATCATCAGAGGATCAGGAATAGGTTTTGTAAATATTTATTTATATGTATCTGTGTGCAGACATGTGCACATGTGAGCCGGTGCCTGTGGCGGCCAGCAGAGGACATCAGAAACCTTGGAGGTAAAGTTAGAGGTGTTAAGCTGCCTGACATGGGTATTAGAACGTGAACTCAGATCCTCTGCAAGAGCAGCTAGCCTTCTTACCTACAGAGTCATCTTTTCGGCCCCCATGGAATAGGTAGGTATTGATTTTTTTGGAGGAAAATGGCTTCCTTTGGCTTAGGTCTCAAACCAGGAAAGTAATAACTTCCCTTCCTCCACTCTGCCTCCCGTTGCCAGCTTTTCCCTAGCCTGACTGTGGGCACCAGGTAGCCAGAATGTGCATGTAGTCTATACCTCTGTGAATGTGGCTCGTGGTTGGGGCAGATGATAAAGGCAGGTGGACCCGACTCTGCCTGAGGCTTTGGATTTGGGTCCTCGATTTGTTATGCCTTCAGCAAACACATGATATTTGCATTTATACCAGAAACTGATCAAAATGTTTCACCAAGACTAATAGTACTTTCACTTAATCTTGACAATGTCTTCATCATTGCTCCCTATCACTGAATCCCCCTGACACATAGGGAGAGGTTTAAGCTGTCTGTCTGAGGTTATACAGCAAAGAAATTCTACTGTTTCTTCGCTGAGGACAGTTTAACAAAGCCCCTCATGTCCCATCCCACCCCCTAGATCTGTTTCCTCATCAAAACAGGGACAGGAGTCCCCACTTAGGCTTCGGTTAGTAGCTGTAGGTAGGCAGGTTGATCGGAGGAGGCTCTATGCTTCCCTTCCCAGGCGAGTCTGCCCTGTTTGCTGCTCAGGCTCCACTCTGCTTCCTAAACTGCCTGTTGCTCTGCCTCCTCCCTGTCTCTGGGAAACGATTTATTCTGAGGATCCAGTTTGAGCCCCATCATTCCTTGCACCCCCCGGTGTTGGCTGAGGCAAAGGACTATCTACCAGCTTGGTGGGGAGCAGGTGCTGGAGCTGATCCAGCAGCCTCCACCCTACAACTAAACTTCTCTAGCAAGGCAATCTTCTCTTTGAAGTCTTCCCCCTACACAAGGCGGACAAATTCACCCGCAGAGCCGCTAATGTGATCAGTCTAATGCATTAATTGCAAGACTTCTTAGCTGAATCAAGAGTCAGGCATGGGAAGGGAAGGAGGGGGCCAGTGAAAAGAAAACATTGGGTTATATTTAATCTATGTTTAATGATTCTGGGGAAGCACTGTCCATAATTTGTAACTCACTGGAAAGCCAGTCATTAGAAAGTGTCAGTTCAATTTTTTACAAGGTTTGAGACTTAACCAGAGCAGTTGCCATTAATAGCAAACTCCATTAGATCTATATGTGGAAAATACTCATTAGGCCAGTGGGCAATAAATCAGACGACATGAGCTGCGAGGGTTCCTTCTCGGGCTTCGAAGCTCCTAATTTAGACTGGGCCTGCTTCTATTGACGGCTGGGTCTCCTATGTTTAATAAATAAACCTCAGCCTGTCAGGTGGTGATTAAACCATCCTAGGAGGGTTACAAGCAAATGAAACTGTCACATATGTTTCCCTGGGGTCCAAACTTCTTATGACCTCAACACATCATGGAGTCAAACTTCTATTCGCGCATATTAAAAATAGCCCAGCTCAGCGGTGATGATGTATCAAAAGAATGGTTTCCCCTGGAGGTAGTGGGCTCTTCATCAAGAGAAAGAAGTGTTTAAGCACAGGCCAGGTGAGGTTCTTGCCTAGGTGACTTTGAAGTCGCCTTTAGCTCTAAGCTCACATTATTCTCAAATGTCTTCTCTCTCACTGACGATAGTGGAAATTCTGCTAGCGAGTGTTTACGCAAAGCCATGGCCTAAGCCATTCTAAGTAATCCCGAGCCTGCCTTCCTAGCCCACTCCCCATCTTGAGTTGCTGCATCTTCCACCCATTCCCTGCTGCTGTGGACTAACAGTTCCGGGTTCTGTTATCCCAAAGTCCTGCAGAATCCCTGGGCCCTCTCCAACTGTCACACTGCCCTAGGCTTCAGGCGCCACCCAGGGAGCTGTGGATGGTAGATGCTGGGGCCAGCTCTTATCTTCCCATGGTGGCTAATGTGGAGGGATTTGTGACAATAGTGTTGGAATTTGCCATAGCAGAAATGTTTATGTCATGAAACCCTGTAAATGCTGCAAGACAGGTGCTTACCCTCAGAAAACTAGCTCGTTGGGGAATTATGCTACAGTAAACTTCGTTGCCCCTTTAGTACCACCTATACAGTATGCTGGAGGCCTGGAGTTGACACTGGGGAAGATTCTAGGGTTGAGCTGAGAAGTTGTGTGGGGCCAGGGATTAGTGCTGTTGACCTGAGGGGGATAGGAACCAGTGACAGACTGGGTCATGGCCATTCTGTGCCCTCACAAAACCTCTGCCTTTACTACTTGGCATTCCACACAGCCCTTGCTCAGGGCCACTCTGGATGTACCAATGCTCATTTCATGTTCCTACCTTTTGTTTGCTTGTTATATATTTTGAGACAGGGTCTCATGTAGCCCAGGTTAGCCCCTTGCTCTCTGTGTATCTAAGAATTACCTTGGACTTCTCCATCCTTCTGCCTCTACTTCCTGAATGCTGGGCTTATGGATAGATGACACCACACCCAGCTTATGTAGTGCTTGAGATGGATCACATGCACTCTAGACAAGCATTCTTCCAACTGTACTTAGGCCTGGCTTTGGTTTTCTGAGGCAGGTTAAGTAGCCCAGGCTGTCCCTGCATACGTAATCCTCTGTCTTAGCCTCCCAAGTTCTGGGATCACATGGGTATGTACTACCATGCCTGGCTTGTCTTCTGCCTTTCTTTTTAGAAGAATACTGGAGTCTGCATTTGTTTCTGCCGCTTGCTAGCTGTGAGACCATAGACATGACATTTAGCTTCTTTGAGCCCGTGCCTTTAGCGGCACAGTTACTTCTCATTTCACATATGTGCCGCTCAGTTCCCAACAGTGTAGGAAGAGAACCCCTGGACCCTCCCCTCTTTCTGCCCCTTGGTTCCCTGCCCTGGCCTTCCCACCACTTGAGGGTACCTTGGTTGCACAAGGCTCCAGAGAATCCTGGCAGGCACTCACAGATGCCACTGACATGGTGGCAGGGCCCATTGCTGTGCACGCAGAGAGGACAAGACTGGGTGCAGCCATGGCCGTAGAACCCTGGTGGGCAGACTGAGGGTGTTGGAGGGGAGATGATGGTTAAAAGCTTGTAGGGAACAACTGGCCTAGTCACCTCTTTGGTCCCCCATCCCAGTGAAGAGAGACTCCTTAAAAATAGGGAGTCTGGGATCTCCACACCTGGAGGCCCATATCTTTTGAAGAGAGAAACTGGTGGCTACTCCTGATTCTACCGAGAGGCTGAGCCCTGAACTTGAGGACAGAGCAGCCAGTATAGGGGAGGAAGGCACAAAATGGGGAACCACCCGGCTCCCAGAGGCCAGCCTTCTACAGGCTAGCACTGCTTCTGACTGGGAGGCGCTGAGTGGATGGAAAATCAGAAATCCTTGGGGTGGGGGCCTAGCCTTACTTCTCTGACATAAGGGTCCTCGGAAGCCAGGGGCACACTCGCAGCTCCCATCCTCTGGGGAACAGGAGCCTCCGTTCTCACAGCTGCAGGGCACCGAGCAGTTGGGGCCCCAGCGACCCGGGGGGCACGTGCTGTCACAGCGGATGCCTGTGAACCAAACGCAGAGGCAGATCAGCGGTCGGGGATGAGGGCAAGAGGGAGATGAAGGGAAACCCAGTGGAGGTGGGGATGACGGGGAGGGCTTCTGAGAGGAGACGATGCCCTTCCAGAGTCCTCAGAGATGAAAGGAACCAGCTGGGCAAAGGCAGTCACTGCAATAGAGAGCGGGTGACAACAGCAGGCCGGATAGCTTGGACTTGAACCCGGCACAATGGCAGACCCCTGGCAGGCTCGATGAGCCCAGCAAGAGAGGAGCTGGTGGCACCAGAGCTGGCATCAAGGGCATGTCGGGCCAGTGAGATGGCTCATCTCAAGTCAGAGTTCCTGGTGCGAAAGCCTAGTGGCCTGAGTTCCATTTCTGAAATCCATATAAAAATGTAAGGACAGAGCTGACTCTAAAGTTGGCCTCTGACCTCCGCGGTGGCACAAGCAACCCCACTCTGTCATACATACGCAGTCATTCATGATCTCTATCTAATTTACTTTTAATTTAAAAAGAAATGCAAGGTCATCCTCAGCTATATAGAAAGTTCAAGGCCAGCCAGGGCTGCATGAGACCCTTTTTCAAAATATGTGTGCGCATATACATATTTTATATCACATAAACACATATATAAAAGAAACTAAAGCTTTTTGCTGTACCTCACACATGCTGATAACTGACCCTTGATTAGACAAACAGCAATCTATGGGGAAACGGATGGAATAGCTCAGTAAGAGAGGGAGCAAGATCCACAGTCCCTCTGAGTTCAAAGAATATTTGAGCTGGGCTGATTTCAGCCTGGAGGCTAAGGAGGAATTTTAAAAAGCCAGGGTGGGGATTCCTTCCAGGCAGAGTGGCATCCTGATATGTGTGTGCTAGGTGATTGGAGCAGGCCCAGGAGACCAGCCAGTCTTTGGAAGGTGAGCTTCAGAGGCTCCAGGCAGCGCAGGATTGGTCTAAAAGTCACATCTGCCTTGTTAGGAGGACAGGGACTGAGAAAGAGCAACAGGAGGGAGGAAGACTCAGTGAACAGTCAAGCCTTTGAGGCTCTACAGCCCTACCTGCAGGAAAGGGAGGGAACAAGGGTGAGTCAGTCAGGGTGGGGAGCCAGGGAGGGGTGCTGCTAGCCTCCTCCCCCACTGCTGGGAATAACCTCCTTTCTTGTGCCTTGACTTGTGTTTTGACCTTCCTGGGGAGTATGGGGGGACTTCAGGTATCACTTCCTGAAAAATGGGTAGTGGCTTCTCCCCAGGGAGAACGTGGCAGGTGCGTCATTTCCCCCACTCCCTTTTTGATAGTTTCTCCCACGGAGTTTCATGGGGTTGAGAGGCAGACCAGGGAATGTGGGGTGATTATAATTGAAGCTTGGGAAAGGTTTAAAGCAGTTTAAAGATTTTGAGTACCTCTTCCAGTCTCCCCTTTATAGGTGTGGTTGACCCTCTGTATTTATGAAAGAAACCAATATCCAAGGATGATCATATCATCTGTGAAGCCTCCTGTACACGGTCTGGTTGTTTAGGGTGACCTTGAACTCATCTAGGACCAAGGATGACCTTAAAGTTCTGATGCTCCTGTCTCCACCTCCCCAGGGCTAGGATTGCTGCATGCATCACCATGCCTGGTTTTATGCTGGGCTGGGAATGAAACTCAGGGCTCTGTGCATGCCAGGTGAGCATTCTACCAACCAACTTGCAATCTTTCCCACATCCTTTATGTCCTGTGGAGACAACTTATAATACAGAATTCAGTGCAGGGCTGGAGAGATGGCTCAGAGGTCAAAAGCCCCCAGGTATGATTCCCAACATCCATATGATGGCTCACAACCATCTGTAACTTGATCTGGAGACTAGATTCCATGGAACAAACTGGCTAGTAAGACTAGTCACGCGGGTGAGCTCTGATTCAATTGAGAGACCCTGTCTCAGTGAATAAGGTAGAAGAGCAATTGGGGACAATTCCTGACATCAGCCCCAGGCCTCTGTGTGCATATGCACACACATGCATCCTCCCCACGTAAGTGCCTATACATACATACATGTATATTTCATATTCTTATTTGCAGTCTCGTTCTCTTTCTGGAGAATGAAAACAAACTCTGAAGTCCTCCCTTCCTACCTGGAGGAGGTGCTCCCAGCTTTAGTTTTCAGGAGCCCCTCTCGATGTACTAATGGGCAGTCACCCAGCAGCAAGCCCTTCTCAGGGAAGCCTTCCTACATGTTTGCCCAAGAGTCCAAACAGTTGCACCTGCCTGCTACAACTGTTTTTATATACCTAGCTCCTACCTCCCCTGCCCGGAACCAGAAGGGGGCAATGGCATCCTGAAATTCATCCCCGCCGACCTAGTTGCTCTTCACAGCAGAGACACCCCACCTGGGGCGTCTTTGTAATGCTGAAGATTCAGAAGTTCAAAGTCATCCTTAGCTACCTAGCAAGTTTGAGCCAACCTGGGCTACATGACAGATAACTTACTCACTGAATACTCTCTCCCCAGACTGTGACCTGGGCTTCCCCTTGTGTTAACACTAATATCGTGACACCTCCTTAGCTGTAGTAGAAGAGCCAGAGTAGATAATGTCTAAACTCTCCATATGTGGTCAAACCGGATGACGTTCTCCAATGGATTTCAAGAAGCACTTTTGTGAGCACCTATTATGTTCAAGGCAAGGTAAATAAGCTATGGTAGAAACTATCACGAGGGGGGCAGAGTGTAAGCCCAGACCAGGCGGGAGGTGAGCGGGGTTTCTGGGGAGGAAAGGGGGTATTCACTGTATGGGAGGCCCAGTTTCTGCCCCTCACCCTCCCTGCCATTCCTGGCCTTCCTCATGACATCTCAGGACATCAATCATCTGTTTGAGAAGCCTCAGCCCACCTTTGGAGAAATGGGCTGTGGAGCCAGCGGAAGCCTCGCCGAGACTCTCCATCAAAGCCAGGTTTGTAGGCATCGTCATTAAAGTGGGTGTCGTTAAAATCAGATCAGCTCTGTCAAAATTAGGGCAATGAAGATTTCAAGTAGATTTCCACTGGGTTGTAGCTGACAGTGTCGGGGACAGCGAGGAGGCTGGAGCCTTGGTGCACACTGAGGGGTAGCTGGCAGGGCAAGGGAACCTCAGCCTGGCATAATGTAGAGGGACGTCCCTGGCCTTTGGCTGCCAGAATAAAGGTGGGAGAATCCTGTGGAATGAGTATTGGAAACTTCCCCAGCTGGAAAACAGTGGGCACTGACTTGTGCACCGCTACGGAGAGCTTCCTGTACTGTGGTTTATGTCACCGGTCACGGTGCCAGGTGCTGAGCAGGTAACAGTACCCGTCACAGAAATTCCAAAGTAGCCCCAAGGTTCCTCACAAGGCTTTCTGGGTGGAGACTTTCGGGCCATATAGAGGAGAGGACTTGCCGAGGTTCACAAGCCCAGACTGTCTGGCTGGGGTCCTGGCTTAGCAACCTGGTTTCTTCTCTCAGCATGTGGCAGACAGTGGGTGCAGGGGTGGGTAAGGCAATGCCTTCCTAGGGCTGCTACACAAATAGCCACTCAAATCGGAGTCCAAGGTCCCTGGTGAGGGCTACAGAGGACGGACCTGGGTCACCAGCATTCATAAACGGGGCTCTTTAGTCCCAGGCAGGTAATCACAGACAACCTTCATCTGGTGTAAGGGAGTTATCAGGGCTGGAGGTGTGACCCAGCAGCACAACACTTGTCCAGCTCTTTAAATGAAGAAGAGAAAAGGGATTTACTGAGTAAGATGGGGAGCAATCATCAAGAGGAGAGGGAGGGCAGGTGCAGAGGTGAGGAACCAGGATAGTGGCCAGGGCTTGGTGGAACTTGCCCATAAACCAATCCTTGCACTTGGGAGAGTGGATTAGGAGATGATGCAGAAAGTTCAAAGCCAGACTGGGCTAAATAGTAAGTTCCGGACTGGACATAGCTACACAATGAGATCTATCTTTAATAAAATACATAAAGTTTACTTTGACCCTCAGGTGTTTGGAATGACCAAGTGATGGAAATAGGGCAGAAAAGACGAGCTGGGCAGGCCCATGTCACAGGGGGTGGAGCCTTATGACAAGAATTCTCATGTAGCCCAGGCTAGCCTTAAACTTGCTATGTGGCCAAGGATGATCTTGAACTTCCGCTCCCCCTGCCTCTCTCTCTTGAGTGCTGGGTTTACTTACAGGTGTGGACCACTGTGCCTGGCCAGGGCCTTTTACATCAGTTCCATCAAATCACGGAAGTGAAAGACTGGTTTAGAGGCTCCCTCTGCTCACTCTGTGCAGAGTGGATTCACCTGGGCAAGATGGAAGGCCTGAGACCGACCAGGAGGTGAAGGTGTAGACTGGAGAGAAGTGGCAGGGTTCATCCGTCTCGGACAGACGTGAAGACTGAGGTTCTGAAGAGCCATGCTCTCTGTACACAGACTGAGTGCCTGTCGGCCTCGAAATGGACACACGTCCTGAGAACAGAGTCTCAGCATCGTCTATTTTAAATAAACATCCCTGTGCTGGGCTGAAAGGGAGCAGGTGAGGGCAGGAAGAAACTGATGGATGACTCATCACGAGGAGAGAACCTGGGCAGTGGCAGGGCAGAGGTTACCTGTCCATCCTGCTAGGCAGCAGCAGTGGCCTGTGACAGGGTCACAGCCATCGGCATGGCTGCAATCGCAACGCTCGCTACAGTTCAGCCCAAACGTGCCAGCCTGTGGGGAAGAGGGAGAGAAAAATACCATCATACCTCGGCCCCTAGAGGTCCGCACACTTCCATCAGCTCTTAGGGGCTCCAGAGGGGAGACTAGGACACCGTGCGAGGCTTTGTGAGTGGGTGTTAGCGGGGCTGTGAAAACATCTCTGCAAATGATCGCCTGGCTAAATTATAGGAACAGGAGAGAGGGAAGTGATGATCGCCTCCAGGTGTCATTCAAATTGTAGATTAAAATGCGCTTGGTTGTTGACAGGCGTGGTGGGGAAAGGCCTGCCTCTAACTCCAGCAGTCGGGAGGTGGAGGCAGAAGGATTGCCGTGAGTTCAAGAGATCTCTCACAAAACAAAGCGTATTTTGTTAATTGCGACACACCTGTCCCACACGCAGACCGAGGATCGCCTATCTTGACCCTGGGGAAAGAAACGCATGCCCACTACGTCTCAAGTGCCCACCCCCTCTGTCCTGTTCTCTTAATTCTCACCTCAGTGTTCTAGGATGGCTCCACCCAGTCTCACTTGAAAAATGGGAAGCAGCTGGAGAAGCACACTCAAGGAGGCAGGAAAATCCACACCCAGTCTCATCAGTTGGTCTAGCAGCCTTAGGCTCAGTGATTGAGTTGGGTTTGCCGTTGAATGGCTTGGTTCCATGCCCCATCCTTAGTAGTTACAGTAACCAGATTGCAACTCAAATGCTACCCGGAAAGAGCCATTCTGCTGGTTTGGGTGGGGACTGGGAGTGCCCTGGTGGCTGCCAGTCAATCTGTTCAGCTTGCAAGAGCAGCAACGGGAACCGCATTTCTGAATGGCCATTTTATAGATGGGAAGGTTGAGGCACAGGGTTGGAAGAGGCCACACAGGTTAACACTTCCTGACTCAGAGCTCTTCTCTACAGACCATGTAGCTCCCCACCCCCCCGGAGAAGGCCCAAGGGACCAAGGTGGGTACTCACTGGGCAGGGCAGTTCACAGGAGTCCCCCAGCCAGCCTGGGGTACAGGCGCAGGAGCCGTCAGAAGGGCTGCAGGCTGCCCCATTGGCACAGACACAAGTCTCATTGCAGTTCAGGCCCCATGTCCCACTGGGACATGGCAGGGAGCAGTCCGGGCCCTGCCACCCTGGGGAGAGGGCAAAAGGTATCACCTAGTCATGCCCAGTGCAGGCAGGAGCCCTGTCGTCACGGCTGCCTAGATTGCCCTCCCTGACACAGGGTTCACGCCATTTCTGCTGCCTGGAGATGGGCCCACTGGGCCAGAGCACTGGCCTTTGGGGTGTCTGTCCCCCTCCCCGGCCATGGGTGGGGTTCAGCAGCATTTCTCCATTCTAAAATCTTTCACTGCTTCTGCCTCCAGGACTGAACCCTTCCCTCCTCTGTTCCCTCAAGCAGGAGGCTACCCCCAAGGGAATGCAGAACCCTGCTTCCCAGCACTGCCTCCAGGCAGGCTTCCTGAGGGAGACCTGCCTCCAAGACCAGAATGGGGAAGGAGCCAGGTGCACCTTTCTTTCTCCTTGTCTCGGACTGAACCTTCCTTAGCTTTTTCAGAGAGCACTTTTTTCTGTAGTCCAGGCTAATCCAGAACTACGGTTTCTTCTACTTCCTTATCCCACGTGCTGGGATTACAGGTATGACCAGCATTCCCCGCGTGGGCAGGCCTTTGACAGTGGCTGTGTCCCTGTGGACCTCCAGCATCTCCACAAAGCCCTTTCAGTTCCCACGGGGCAAGTCTCTCCTGGGCTAGAATATGACCTGCACAGACCCTTTGACCCTGAGTGGTGCCCAGCCTGAGATCCTCAGCTGTTGGCACACTGAGCCTGGGGATAGAGCAGAAGGGAAACTTACCCTCTTGGCAAGTGCAGGAGCCATCCACAGGGGAACAGGTGCCACCATTGCTACAGCTGCATACAGATGAGCAGTTGGGACCATAGGTCCCAGCAGCGCAGGGAACGGCACACACTTCTCCCTGCACAAAGAGGGCCTGGGTATGAGATGACGTTCCCAGTCTGGGTGGCTACAGAGGCAGCGTAGTGCCCCTCCCGATGCCTGTGCTCTCATTTCCAGCGCCTACTCTTCTTTACAACAGGGTCTCACTGCGTAGCCAGGGCTGCACTCAAAGTCACAGAGATCTGCTTGTACCACCTTACTGGCTGCTTCTGTTATATGGCAAAAGGAACTTTGCAGATGTGACAGAGGACCTTGAAACAGGGAAACTTGGATCACGGATGCTGGCCCAATATCTCAGAGTCTTTAAATCAAGCGATTAGAGAGGGTAGGTCAGAGGCACATACCCTAAATCCTCCCACAAACAATAAAGATGCTGAGCTTTCTACAGCCAGCAAAAGATTGGAGACCTGGACCCGACAGTCGCAGGACCAGATTGGCCAACAACCAGAAATGAACAAGTAGGAAACGGATCCTCCTCGAGAGACCCAGGAGGCACTGCTGGCTCTGGGATTTCAGGTGGAGGCAGGTGCTTGAACTGGAAGAGAAGCCAGTGCTGGTTTAGGCCAACACACAGGTGGGGATTCCTGCATCAGTTCTCTCCAGGTGGAGGAGGGTCCCAGGTTCCGCACCAGAGCTCTAGGATGGGCAAAGTCCCCGAGGAACATCAACCTAGGCGTCTGTGTTAGGTCTCAGCAGCGCAGCTTGTAACCTGGTACTGCCTATCAGTGGAACTGTCAGGGAGTGAAGGGGTTGAGGATCAGAAGTGGGGTAGGGTGACAGGGTCTCTTGTATTACAGACTGGCCTCAAACACCTTGTAGCTGAAGATGACCTTGAACTTTGATCCTTCTGCCTCCACCTCCAGTTTGCTGAGATTACAGGCCAGTGCCAAATGAGATTTCAATCTGTTTTAGTTCTCACCAACAAGGTACACAGAAGAGACAGCCAATCCCCACTTGTTGGTGCCTCAGAGAGGTGAGAGAACACCGACAGTGGCCTCTGAGTGCTCTTTGGGGATCACACATGGTCTCCTTTAATTCTCACCACACCTCAGAGACACAAACTATTGCTTCCTCTTCTTCCCATGACAACAAAAGCAGTTACCTGAGAAAGTCATGTAATGGCCCAGATCACAGAGCTCAAAATAGCAGAGGTCTCTTTGTTCCCAGGCTGACTACTTAACCACGTCACTTGGTGTGAATTAGCCTCTCTGGGGGTCGTTTTGGGACACAGGGATACCAATCTAAGACAACGCTAGGTGGAGTCAGGAAAGATGACTATGCAGACAGAAGGTAACCAGAGAGACCGCTGCATGGATGGATGGCCTCCCCCAGCTGTCGGCAAGCTCGGGATGGAAGGACCCAGAGAATGACCTGAGAGGAGTGGACATTGCATCTCTGAGAGTCATGAACCAAGGATGGCATGGCTCCTAGGAGAGCTGACTGTCTTTAAGGCCAAATTCTAAGGCGGGGCTCAGCAGAGGGCCACGGATTTCTAGCACCAGGCTGAGTGCCTCTGCCCCATGGGTGGCACAACACAGGGTATTGGCTGTGATGGTGGCTCCTGGGGTGGGGGAGGTAAGAGATCAAGGTACAGGGCAGAGGCTGGGAGTGAGGACCTCTGAATCTTGAGGGGGGGGCAATGAAGGCTGCCCAGGATGCCGCTTGATGTGGGCAAGACAACGTAGCAGGACAGGCTGGGAGTGTTTCAGGGGTGCACAAACTTAAAGGGGCCTGGAAGACGGTTGGAGGTACAGCTCATTTGATAAGAGTGTTTACCTTGCATTCATTAGGCCTGGGGTTCAATCTCCCCATAAAGTGGGTATAGTGGTTACACACCTGGGATCCCAGCACTTGGGAGACAGGCAGGAGGATCAGAAAATCAAGGTCATCCTTAACGACATAGTGAGTTCAAGGCCAGCCTGGGTCACAGGAGAACCTGTCTCTATATCTGTAACAGGCCCCAGACCTTAGCACAACTGATGCCATAATGGAAGTGCCGTTCAGGCTCTAACACTCGGTATGAAGACAGAACCACCTGCCAAAACTAAAACAAAGACCTAACCCATCACAGTCCATAGTTATGGGAAGTCTCTAAATGTGTCCTCTTGCTCTTTGGCTTTGTGGTTCCGCTTCCAGCTAACTGTTCTTGTTAACTGGAGTATGTCACCCCATATCATGGTTTTTGTGCTTAAAAGCTCACTCTGAGAAAGGCTTGGGGCTACACTGGGATCCCAAACATCCAGTGTAGTCAGTCGCTGGCCAGCTAATAAAGGCTTTCTGTTGGCTTAAAGCCATGGCCGAGCAGTCTTCTCTGGTGGATACCCCACAACGTTTCAAGAAATGAAACAAAACAAACAAAATGTGTGGAAGGGGGCCGGAAAGATGGCTTAGTAGTAAACCATGCTTGCAGCTCTTCCAAAGGACCCAAGTTCTGTTCCCACCACCTATATTGAACATCTCAAATCACCTGTAACTTGAGCTCCAAGGCATCTGATGAAATCTCTGGCCTCTGCAGACCTGCACACATGTGGCATATACTCACACAGATGCACATACACATAAATAAAAATAATTCTTTTTCAAGATATGGTTTCTCTGCGTAATCCTGACTGTCCTGGCATTTACCCTGTAGATCAGGCTAGCCTTGAATTCAAAGATCTGCCTTCCTCTGCCTCCCAAGTGCTAGGATTAAAGATGTGTGCCACCACTTCCTGGCAAGAAAAATAAATTTTAAAAGCCTTTAATTTAATAATAATAAGGAATGGGGATATGGCTCTGTGACTGAATATTTGCCTAGCATGTGCAAGGCAAATTCGGTCCTCTAGGTTTTATCCCCTCCCCCAGTTCCACAAAATAAATAAAAATAAGTAAGACTTATATAAGCCTCACTATTTGTGGGAAGATATAATGTATCTTCTAAAAGCTCTTCCAGCGGACCCAAGTTTGATTCTCAGAACTCATGTGGCAGCTGGCCACCATCTGTAACTTCAGTTTCAGGGAATATGTGTCTGGCCTCAGTGGACACCAGGCACACATGTGATGTACAGACATCCATTCAGGCAAACACCCATATACAAAAAAATAATAAAAATTAAAAAAGAGTATGACAAGCCCCTCAGGATTTAAGCAGAAGGAAGGGAGGGAGAGGAAATCCATTTCTCACCAACTCAGCAACACCAGGCTGGACAGAGAAGAGGAGTGTGTTCTCAGAGAGCAGAACCCTAACTCTAAGACCTGTTTCTTTCCTTGTCAGCACCTCGAGCTTGCCGCTCATTCCCCTTCTCACATCTTTAACTATCATACACCAAGTGCATAGTCTCAGGGGCTGGGAGGATGATCTCCTGCAAGGTCACCCTATGCCAGGGATGCTCCAAAAACTTTCATTTGTTACTCAGAAGGGAGAAACAAAGAATCTGGGCCTGGTGGCACAAGCCTGTAATCTCAGCAATTCAGGAGGCTGAGGCAGGAAGATTATAAATTCAAGGCCAGCCTAGGCAACTTAATAAGACTGTCTCAAAGCAAAAAGTGAAAAAAATGGCTAGGTGTCCGTGTGTGTGTGTGTGTGTGTGTGTGTGTGTGTGTGTGTGTGTGTGTGTGTGTGTGTTGGAGAGGAGCGTGTCTAGCATGCGCAGGGTCTGTAGTTCAATCCTCAGTACTCGGAGAAAGGAAAGGGAAAACGACAATGGAGGAGCCCTGGTGCTGTATGATTGTGCTCTGGCTGTCCACTGGTTTTCAGCACCACTGCCAGCAAGTTCAGCTCCCTGACCTTCCCAGTTCAGCAACCCCAGTAGTTTCCCTCCAGTAGGTTCTGGTTCCCTAGACTCCAACCTATGAGCTGAGGGTCAGGTAACTTTGCAGTTGATTGGCAGCTTCTGATGACATTTGCAGTAACCAATGGCTAGCTTCTTTGGTGAGGCTTTGTAGGGCAGCCCCTGGCGTGGGTTAACTGATACCTCCTCAGCTACCAAGAGTTGTACCAAGCCCGCATCTTGCTAATGTGGGTTGTGGCTGAAGCTAGGTAGTCGGTCCCATGTCTCCATGAGCATGTGCGGCAGAGATCACTTCTTGTTTGCCTCCGTGGGTCTGTCTGTTTATCTACTTTGAAGAGTCAATTTGATTGTATTCAAGGCTAGACCTTCAGTGTTTGGAACTCCGCCAAGTCATGGCCCTGGATAAATGTACAATTGGTCCAGGTGGATTGTGTGTACACACTGGCTTCTACTGTGAGCAGAACCAGACAGCCAAGGCTCTTTCCCTGTGCTTCTCGCTCAGGTCAGCAAGACCACAAATGTTTGCTTTGGGGCCAGAATGGAGCCATGTTCTAGGCTCTGGGGCGCAGGATGATCTGGGGACCAGCCTCTACCTATGTTTTTCTTTAGTCAGCCTTTAATCCTGTCCAGTGCTGCTCAGGAAACATCTCTGGTCTCATTCACTGAAGAACACTGCAAATTTGAGGCCAGCCTGATCTACAGAGCAAGCTCTTAAAGGAAGAGGGAAGATGTGGAAAAATCAAGGGCACATGAAGAAGGATGGGGGCCTCATCCCAGAGTCTGTTTGAAGTTTCTCACCCGCTGAGAGTCAAGAATTCCATTACAAGTTACAAAACTTGCTGTGAAGATTGCCTACACAGAGTGTTCCTTTTACATAGATGTTTTATAGTGTTCCTTTTACATGGGCATTGCGGTCTCCTTCATATGTGCTTGCATAATCTTCCTTTTACATGAACAGGTGTGGGGTTTTTGGTTTTGTTTTTGTTTTTTTGTTTTTTGTTTTTCCAAGACAGGGTTTCTCATTAGCTATGGAGCCAGCCCTGGAACTTGCTCCACAGACCAGGCAGACTGGCCTCGAACTCACAGAAATCCGCTTGCCTCTGCCTCCCGAGTGCTGGGATTAGTGTGCGCCACCACTGCCTGGATAACACGGACATTTCAGATAAGAATGTTCCACTAGCCCCAACGCAGCACATCTCCTGGCTTCCATTGCGAGGTCAGTTAAAGATAATAAAAAATATTAAATAAAAAAAAAAGAATGTTCCACTAGTAAGAAGCCACACTGGAGGGCTGCAGCGTAGCCTTTGAGTTGAGATTTGCTCTCAGCCGGAAACCTGCAATGCTCCCATTGCAGATGCAGTGTGGTCACTCTGCTTCCCGTCTGCCAAGCTGGCCTCATGCTCCTGCTGCCATGCCTTCCCCGCCATGATGGACTGTATCCCATCAGGAGCTAATGAATTATCCTTTGAATGAGCAGGAGAAAGAAAGCCTAGAAGAGACCCATGTTTTTGTCACCTCTACTTTTTTGCTGACCATACAAAATTTGTTTTCTGTAATAGTGAGTTGGAAATAATCAGGCAGTTCTCCAAAGCAAACTGACAAACACTGAAACTTTCTGACTCTCACAAGCAAGACCACCTCTTTATGATAAAGGCGTGTGTCTAAATATCCTTGTATCTAACCTAGTATAGTACGGATTCCTTCTGTTCTTTGGTCCGTGTTTTTATATTATCAGCCTGCATTCCTATCCAGTGCTCTTCAGGAGAATGCTATGGTCTCATCCACTGAAGAACAAAGCCCAACTAAATACCACCACCGCCAACAACAACAAATACCCCAAATTTCTTAAAACCCTATGAACAATACATCTTCAGAACTCACCCAAGCCGTATATATGACCACAGAGATGCTTTAAGGGAGACTTTCTCTTAAGAAACGCATACCCAGCGGAAGTCTCAGCAGGCAGAATCACTTGCCATGCAAGCCCATCTGAGTTTGATCCTGGAACTCGCATGAACGTGCAAGGGGAGAAGAGACTCTGCAAAGTTGTCCTCTGTCCTCCACACATGAGCTGTGGCACTTGTGCAGCTGCACTCATGCATACACAACAACGATGCATAAAAATGAATCGCAGACCACTTTCCCACCTGTGGGTGTGCACTGTTCTCATAGGGCCCTGTAGCTATCCTGGCAGGAATGGTAGTATTTTAAAGAGACATCTGTGGCCTCCCTTTGGCCATCAGACTGTTTATTGATGGAATTTTGTGAATAAAAAATTGGAACTTCCCCAGGAATCTCAGGCTGGGAGAAGGAAGAGTCTGAGGCTAGGTGCTGCCCAGAGGGGGAAGATGTCTCCCAGGAGGAAATCTTACAGAGCTCTGACAGCGTGACTGCCTGCAGGGAGACAGGAGCCTAGACGATGGTGGGGGCACCCCACACCTTGACCGTGACTGCTTAGCTGTGTGTGTCTAGCCTTCTAACACAAACCTCAACACCCATTTGTTTAGTTGGCCCCCTGAGGATGGGTGACAGGGACTACACACTGACCCTGACAAACTTCAGTAATGGTTTTTTGTCTCGCTCCCCTTTTATGCTCACGCTTAATCTATACTAAATCCTTTTCAAAACCAAGCTCCATCCCCAGTTAACACTGACTGGCCCTGAAATTCTCTGCTGGGGCCAAGAATCCCAAGCTCTCTGGAGTGGAGGTCTCTGGGAGAATGTTGCTGTGGGTAACAGTACACAGCTGCCCCTGCCAACTGACTCTGTCTGTATACACGGTGCATTTATCACCTAAGAACCATAGGACATCAAAGGATGTGCCCATGGCTTGACCCAGATGCACTGGTGCCCATGTATAAAGTCTATCTCTTTAATGCGTAAGCATTTCCAGGAAAAAGCCCCCACCTACAGGATCTTGTCCCTGGCTCCCACAGTGGGCTGCTCACTGGTATTCCACTGAGCGTCTTCATTCTGCTGTGGGAGGAGGCTGTGGACTCCCTCCTCTCCAAGGCTTGTTCATTATAGTTGCAGAATGGGCTGTTAACATCCTGAACTTGATCCAAGAGAGCTGCTGGTGTCATGGAAACCTCATTGCTGCCCCTGAAAGACCGAAGCTTCTCCTTCTGCCTGCTTCCTTGTACGAGTTAGCCGAGCAGGCCCAGACCCTGGTGCCTAATGACTTGTATGTTCTATGAAATTTGCTTCAAATGCTGCTTGTTGACTTTTTCTCCCTTGCAATATGCTGCTTTGTGGTTTGGCTCTGTTTGGGAAAATGAATCAACAGCCGGGCCTCTTATGCTGAATATCCCTTCTCCTCAAAATGGTCAAGAGGTTAGTGAGTGGTTTTGGGCATGGAAGGAGAAAGAGGACGGAAGGGGTTTGCTCCTCCCTTATACAAAGGAGGAAATTATGAAAGTTCATCTCTGAGTCCCTTTAAACACACTCAGTGGGTGGGAGGCAATATATGTGGTAGAACTGGGTTCTTTATATGCCAGTGAAGGAGGCTTGTGCACCTACTTGCCTATCAGAGCTCAGCAGAGGGGCCCCAGGAAACAGCAACCAGAGAAACTGTCCTGGCCCACATGTACTTTTTTTCTTCTTCCATTTTTCATGTGTGTGCACACATATATGTATGCATGAATGTCTTTTGCATGCACATATATGCACATGCATGTGGAAGCCAGAGGTTGTCAGGAATCATCTCCTATCACTCTTCTACCTTATTCAGTGAGGCAGGGTCCCTCCCAAAACCCGGAGCTCACAGATATGGCTAGTCTTTATTGCTAGCCAGTTTCCGCTAAGAATGGAATCACAGGAGGACTGTCGTGCCCACGTGGCATTTATCCACATGTACTTTTGCTGGAGGAGGTGGGATAATTGCAGAAAGAAAGGCCCTGTGTAGCATGATTAATATCTAAGCAGAACTCAAAACCAAACTGAGTGCGTTTTTGTTAAAGAGGCGCCAGTCAAGGCAGTCGTGCTGCAGGTGCGCATGGGCTGCGGGAGCCATGGGAAGCCGCGGTAGCCATGTGGGAGCCACACGCAGGGTTGGTGGCAAGCCGTGGGGACCGAGGGCACCACAGGAAGCTGTGGGGGTGGGGAGGTGGGGGCGGGAAACTGTGTGGGTGCTGTGCAGGGTGGCTGCAGGCTGTGGGTGCTACGGGAAACAGTGGGCAGATGGGCTAGGCAGGAGAGGAAGCTAACCCTCTCTTCATGGGTATACCTGCACAAATAAAAACAGACAGTGCTCCAGAATATGTCTCTAAAAAGTGGAACAGTATTTTGCTTATTATAATATAAAGCATATTACAGGTATACCAAACAATCCTACAGGTCAGGCAGTTATAGAAAAATCAGGTCAAACTATGCTAAATAAACAAAAAGGGATAATAAATACCCTCAGAAATAGATTACACAATGCTTTGTTATCCTTGAAGTTTCTTAATGCTAATGAGAAAGGAACAATAGCTACAGAGAGATACTGGGCAATAGAAAAAACTTCTGAAGTAAATCAGCAGGTGTACTTCAAGGATGTGTTGAGCTCAGAACGGAAACCAGGAGATGTACTATGTTGGAGATGGGGTTTCATTCTTGTTTCCACAGGAGAAGGAAAGCTATGGATACCATCAAAATTAATCAAGATTAGGTTTGAAAAGGAGAAGCCTTTTGATAAAGAAAAATGACAGCTTATCCACAGAGATGGCAATCCTACAAGTAATAAGAAGCCTCACAAGGGTATGTCAGGCTTCTGTTCTTGTCTTTGCAGGAAAATAGAAAATACCCATCTTTGAGAAGTCAGGATACCTTGGACATCTAGATGGCTAAAGAAGAAAAGATAGCTATCCAGGAAGAATCACCAAGCAAAGAGAAATCTGACTTATGATACCAATATTCTCTGCAGGGTAAAATTTCACTGCCTGAACATACCTATCTCCTTACTTTTCAATATAATGGTAGCACTGACTCACTTAGAAAGTAAACGGCTGGCTGTGGAGTTGGACTATGGCTATCCTCTAGATCCAAGCATGTTGTTAACAGAAAAATTTAGAGTTTCTGTGTCATATCAGGAGAGCCAACTGGTGGGACTAAGGTTATCAAAACTCTGCTTTCAAAAATTCTATTTCCCCCCCATACCTAATTTTTCTCCATAGTATGTCTTTGAATATATATTTATCGAAATTCAAACTTTCTATTTTAATATGAATAATGTTTAAGTTTTTCACAGTGAACAACAAATTTTCCTACAGTAATTTCTAAAGTTTCCAGGAAGAAAATGGGGCCCCACAGCAACAATTCCACATGGTTCATATGATGCCATTCAGCTGATAGCATCACTTAAAGGTCAGCTTTGGACTACAAACTGCTCAGGATAATTTCGAGATGGCTAGCCGAGATGATCCAGCCTAACAGACTACTCTTGCCAGGACTTGAAGCAAACCCTGCACTTTCCCATTATGTATAGATTGGACAAAAAAATGATACAGCTACCTCTCCCAGGACTTGACAATTAACCCAAATTTTTCTTTTTAGAATCCCCTAAAGATGCTGTCACCCTCAGACAGCAGAAGTAAATTTAAAAATACGATGCCCACATTCCCAAGAGGTGGGGTGGGTGATTTTTGGATGTTCAATGAACTATGGATATTTGTCATTGTTTTGGGGGGTCGTTTACAAGTTATTATTGGTAATGGTCAGGAAAAAAGCTAAACAAAGGAAATTAGATTCAAGGCTTTTGTTTTGAAAAGAAAAAAGGGAGGATATAGATATGATAAGATAAAAAGGTAGATTATTGAATCTACTTTTAGAAAGCAACTACTAGTTTTAAATGTTTTGCATTTGATTGGACTTTTGTATATTGTATACAAGTTTTGTATATTGATACAAATTTGAGATTAATATTGTTAAAACATTCTGTACACACATTTCTAATCTTGTTTAAGGTATGGCGCCTATACAGCTCATTTAACAACATAGGGCAAATTTCTAGTCTTTGAAAGTTATTATTACCAACTGCTTAGGATAATAAGGAAATGTAGATTAGTAATTAGTCACATTTTAAATTGAACTTGTAGTCACATTAGGTATGTTTTCAAGGTAAAAAAAAGATATATTTTAAATAGACAGATCATCTTCAAATACCTCAAAGATCTACAGAATATGGCATTTAAGATTTTTTAATAACATGGACTCTTCTTTATGACAATAGACATGTCTGCTCCTGGCAGCACCAATCTACTTCAGAGAAGATGATGGGCATTAAAGAATCTCCATATGGAGTTTACTTTCTTTGTGGCAAATGTAAGCCACTGGGCAAGGAAATGCCATTACCTCAACTTCTGATGTTATTCTGTTCTAATTGGGCAAGCAGGACACAAAAGAAGATGACTATCAAACACTGTAGAGGGACAGCCCTTCAGAATTTCCTGCTTCACAGAAAAATCTGTTGGGTATGCTAGGCTTGTAGGCCAAAGATGGATGCCCCAATGTTGTAGAGGAACTTTGGGTGACTGTCCAGGCAGCCAACTGTTTCTGTCATTTCTCATATTTTTTGGAAGTCGCTTGCTCACACTTCCTGCTTACTCAGATAATATTTCCTTCTTGGGTCTCTGAGGGAGCTGAAGACTAGATAGTTATAGTTTTCTTTGTTTGCCTGATGCAGAAAGCAAGTTATGATAGAAAGTAAATTAGGTACAAGACTTTAGTACAAGATAGGATAGATATGGAGTATTTTCTCTGAATTTGTCAAATGCAAATGGACTAGACTTTGTTGATATATTTATTGCCTGTATATATTGTATATAGTCCTTGCACTTATTGTATAATTTTCTTATATTAGTTATAGCCTTCTTTTCTATTTTAGACAAAAAGGGGAATTGTAGTAATATTTCATTTATATTTTAATAAATAAAGCTTGCCTGAAGATCAGAGAGTAAAACAGCCCCACTGGTCAGCCTTACAGACCAAGAAGTGGTGACACACACCTTTAATCCCAGTAGCCACAGAAACAGGCAGTAGTGATTCATATCTTTAATACCAGGCCTAGAGAGGAATAAAAGATGGGAGGAGTAAGCTCTCAGACAGTCTCATTCTGAGATTCTTGGAGGCAGGATCATCATTTCAGACTGAGGTAGAGTTAAGAGTCAGTGGCTGACTGTTTTGCTTTTCTGACATTCAGGTTGAACCCAAGTTTCTGTCTCTGGATTTTTATTAATTGTGCTCCAGCCCTGGACTTTCATGGTTCAGGGTTCATGGGTTGCAGTGAGACCAAAGCACTTGGCCTCAGCCAGCCCATCCAGGGTTGCTGAGTGCCCTGGGTCCTGCTGACCATCAGGACAGACTGAGTGTGACTTAAGTTACATTACTGTCCCTTTTGGCTCCCATATCCTCTAATCTGCTGCTTCTTTCCCCTTACAGAGCAAGTGCCCCTTTCCTGTGGCACTTACTGCATGGAACTCTACACGGAATTACATTTAGAACTCTAGTGATGTCTCATTCACTGGTAGGAACACAGGGGTGAAGACTGAGTAGGAAACGCTTGGCCCTGCTAACCTCACTCCAGCCCGGTGCTTCAGCTAGAGTCTGTGGTCAGCACATGTATACTGATTTAATACAGACATGGAGGACATTGGCAGGGTGGGGGGTTAAGTTAGTGCCTCCTGCAGTCCAGGCTGTCTTCCAACTCTCTGTAGTTAAGGCTAGCCTTGAATTTCTGATCCTCCTGCCTCCAGTTTATTCTAGGGATGGAACTGAGGACTTTATGCATGCTAACCAAGCATTCTGTCAACTGAGCTATAGTCTCAGTTAGAGAATATGTTTCTAACTGGTGTATGTCAGATACCCCACTAGAGCAGGAAGCGCTCCCGTGCTGATAGCTACTGGTGCTGATGATGCTGCTGGCTCGGGACGCCTTCAGCATCTCTATCTCATCCCCCTGGCCCTGACTTGAGTGGAAGGGCTTTATGCAGTAGATTGCTCCCCATTATTGGCTTCATCCCTCTCCCTGCTCCCTGGCTAAGCCCTGTCCTGCGCCTGTGTGCTGTGCTTGCCACCTGAGGAGCGGGGGCTGATTCTAGGCGCAGAAGGCTCATCTTGGCATCAATTGCAGTTCATCTGGACCAGAATGAGGCTTCCATGCAAAGTTGGCCTGAGGCTTCCTATGCAAACACTGATTGTAAGTAGCCTTAACTATTCTCCAAGTTTTTATCACTAGTGGTTTATCTCAAACACTGGCATTTCAAAGCAAGGCATGTAGTTCAGTTGGTAGAGTGCTTGCCCAACATGCATAACCCAATACCACATAAACCAAGCATGGTGGCACATACCTGTAATCCCAGCATTTGGTTGGTAGAGATGGGAGAATCAGGATTTCAAAGTTATCCTTAGCTACATAGTGAGTTCAAGGTCAGCCTGGACTACTTGAGACCCTGTCTCAAAAAAAACCAACAGAAGACCTTTGGTATTTTTAAATAGCAAGCAGACTTGTCTCTAAATGTCTGAGAAGGGCCCTATTGGATATCAGAAGATCTTTCTGGGTACTGAGAATGTATGTGTGTGGACTGTGGAGGAAGCAGGGATGGGAGGAGGCTAGCATAGGAGGGGCATGGCTGGCTATACCTCTCCCTGCAGATATTCTGAGGACTGTTTTTAGTTAGCGTGTGTGCATGTGTGTGTGTGTGTGTGTGTGTGTGTGTGTGTGTGTGCATGTGTGTGTGAAAATATTTATACTGCCAATAAATGTCACAGGATTAATACACATGTGCTGTGTGCACTCCATGCCTCAGATAAACATATATATTGCTGGAGGTGGAGAGAAAGCTAGGGATATGATCTAAGCCTGCTGTTTCACGTGGTAGAACTGGAAACAACCGGTATGTGGCCCATGAGCTGTGTGCTCTGCAGGTGCTAGGACTACGCAGTAAGCTGTCATATGCATGTCAGGTATCTGGGCTTGACCTGTAGGGACCTGGTTATCATTTAAGGTCACAGGCACAGAGAGGTGCCCGTATGTGAGGAAGCTGGGGTACAGCTCTGGGCACCAAGCCCAAGGAGGCTGGGATGGAGGAAGACACTTCCGAGCCTGGCAGGACCTATCCAAACTGTTTGTCTATCTAACTGCAGAGGGTGATGGGCACACCAGGGACAAGGGCTGGGGGCATTCAGTATGGAAAGCCTTGAGGAGGCTGTGCATCCTGGCAGTGGCTGTGCCTCAGTCCCAGCCCCAGTGTGCCTGGGCACATTGTCTGGTGTCTGCTCCCAGATTCATCCTGCTTGGGTCCCTATGATACCTGGCTTAGGACATTCTTCCACCACCCGTATGGATGCAGAGAAAGGGCCAAGTTTACCTGCACTGCCGCCTCAAGTTTGCAGAGTACCTGCCTCCTCACCTACCACCCCACAGTCATGAGCAAAGGGGGCTCAAAGAGGACCCTGCCTCAGCTACCCCGTAGAGAGGGGCACACTCTGCTCTGTCCAGTCACAGACAGGTGGAGGCAAGGGGCTCAGCATCAACTGAGTGCCTATTGCATGTGACACTTAGCCAGCACCAACTGAATTCTGGGGCTACACTGTCATCACCTACTTATATGCAGGAGTGAGGTCGAGGCCAGCTCCATGTTGTCATTCCCCTGCTCTAGGCTGCAGTGGCTCCTTTTAGTCTGGTGCATTAAGCACAGGTCTCCACCCAGGTCTTAGGGCCCAGACATTTGAGCCCGCACTGTCTCTCACTGTTTTCCCACATCCCTGCTCAGGGCATGGTGGTCTGAGAGCCCCCAGATACCTTCCCTGAGCTGGGTTCAAGAAATTACATCCTCCTCCTTAGAACTTTTGTTTTATAAAACAGGGCCTCACTTTGTATTCCAGGCTGGCCTTGAATCTTCCTCAATCCTCCTGCCTCAGCCTCTCTAGTGCTTGGATTACAGTGTGTCCCTTCCCCAGCCAGGTTGTTCCGCCCTCCGTTCTTGTTTATTCATTACCTCTTTCTGCAGCATCTCTCATTTTCCAGGCATAACCAAATCTCTGGCAGGAACTCCATCCCCTCCTGGGGTGTGATTCCTCTTACAAATAGGATTACTAGAGATTACCGCTAGGGAGAAAAGGCTGGGGCAGGGCTGCGGTGTGGGGTCAGGGCTGGAGATTGAGTTCACAGTCTCAGCTGTTCTTCTGTGTCATATGCCACAGGCCTGCTGGGGTTCAGGTTGCAGCCTGTGTACCCTCCTCATTCCCCGGTGCATCCCCTGTCCCTCTGAGAGGTATGCCAGCCGCAGGGGACCAGGGTCAGGTTTGTAGAAGATGAAAGTAAGGCACAGAAGAATGGAGTGACTTGACCATGTCTAACAGTGAACAGGTGCAGAAGCGGGACTGGAGCCCAGCTAGACTCCTGGCTGGTCCAGTCCTCGGCACTGACTGGAGGGGAGCCAGGGTCCTAGCTGCTCATCCTCCATGTACTCACAGTTACATGGTCTTGGGCAGGTGCACCCTGCAAGTCAGTTTTCTCATCTGGGAGATTCAGTGTCACCCGACTTTTCCTCCCAAGGAAGAAAGAGGTGGGAAGCCACCTGGCTCTGACTGAGACATTGAGTTGTCACTTGGTCCTTTCTATTAATGGCTTGGGAAGGTTTCTAGCCAAATAGAACTCTCCATCACAGCCCTCTCTTCTTCAGGCAGTGTGGACTCAAGGTTAAAACAGGTTCTGGGTTCAAACAGTGTCAAGTTCAGCTACCATGTACGGGGGACGGTCACTTTGCTTCCCTGAACATCAGTCCCATCTGCAAGGCAGGGGTCCTCACAGCCCCCATCTGAAGGTTACTGTGTAGAGAGGAACACAGTGCTGGGCTGGGCTCAGCACTCACAACACGCGGGCACACACACACACACACACACACACACACACACACACACACCAGCCATGCATTTCAGACTGCCCAGCGAGGTTCTGAACAACCTCGAGAATCCGAGGCTCAGACCCAGGCCTTGGATCCTGGCCAGCAAGAGTTCCATCCATACAAGTTACTTGGGCAAAAAGGAATCTGGGTACGATGGAAGCATGAGTGCCTGGCAGCTACCCTGGCACCTCTGGCTGCCCACAGAGCCGGCACCAGGCCACCGCCCCAATAATGAGGGCATGAAGAAGGGCAGCAGGAGCTCCACAGGAAAAGGGTGGTGTGGAAGAAGAAGAGAAGACTCAGCAGTTTTCCCTAATGAAGCCGCAAACCACAGAGTCCCAGAGGGAAAGCTAGCCTGGGCCTCAGTGACACAAAGCCAATTCTCTCTCCTTTGCTCTGTGGATTAATTGCCAACATGATTTAACTTCCTTGTACACACCGCCCCTGTGTCTTCGCCACTATCCCTTCTGCCCAGGGGAAAACAAGCTCATGACAGGCAGGTGAAAGAGGGGAGAGCAGTAGCTGGAGTTCTCACCTCTGCCCGACCCCAGCGCTGCCATGTTTTGCAATGTGACCACAGGCAAGTCACTCTCTGACCTCAGTTTCTTCCCCCACAGAATGGAGGTGGGGTAACCACAGAAATGCAGTGTGTCCTTCTGGCTCTGCTCTCAAGAGAGAATTCCCAGCTTCCCACAACAAGCTCTGGGCTGCCACTCCATCTGTGTCCTTGTGCATACATGGATGTCATTCTCAACCCATTGTACAGAGAGGAATCTGGGGCTCCGGGCTGAGCACATGGCTGTAGATGCTGAAGCAAAGGCAGAGATTCCAGCCCAGACCCATCTGATGGCAAGTCCTTGCCCATGTTCAGGCCCTTTGACTTAAACCCTACATAGTCCCATGATGCATTTCATCAAGCATTCGTTGGGCATCTACTACATGTCAGTTTTTTTCTAAGCACTGCATATATTTTATACTATTCAATCCTATGAATCACATTAGAACAGAATACCAATGTCCCCTGTGTTACAGATGAATTGTTACTATTTATAGCCCAGCCTGAGTTTGAACTTCCTATGTGGCTGAGATGACTGTGAACTCCTGATCCTTCTGCCTTCACCTTCTAAGTGCGAGGATTACAAACATGTATTAACATTCCAGGTTTATGTGGTGCTAAGAATTGAACCCAGGGCTCTGTGCGTGGTTGGTAAGTATCTACCAACTGAGCTAGGGGCTCAGCCCCACCTCATAGATGAAAAACTAAATTTACAAAAAAAAAAGCAAGCAAATGGCACAAAGATGCTCGCCATGAAAGCCTGTGACCTGGAGCCTGGAGTGGAAGGAAAGAACCACCTCGTGAAAGTTATCCTCCATACACACAGTGACATACACATGTCTCCCTAAGATTGATGATAAGTAAAAATAGAAAAATCAAAGCCATGACACACTCAGGTAACTCTACCAAGGCCACATAGCAGAGGCAACAGTCCTAGAATTTGAGAATTTCAGTGTGTGTGTGTGTGTGTGTGTGTGTTCATATTTGTGGTAACACTAAAAGCTTTATACAGTCTTGCTTATACAGCCACAGCAGCTAGAGGGTGATGCATGCCTAGTACTGCATAGGAAAAGTCATTTACAACAATAACTGAGACAGTAGTCGTGATGGGGGTGGGGCAGGGAATGAGACGCTGCTTTTCTGCTCTTAGGATTAGAGTTGATGGATCTGACTCTGATGAGCAATAAAACAATTAATTAAACAGATAATGCACAGGTGTGCTTTGTGTGTCACCCAGCTGTCACCTTCATCCTGCACTCTCTCCTGGCCACACCTGCCCTCAACTCTGAAGTTCCAACTCCAGAGCCACACACATTGAGGAAAGCCGCGGGGAGGAACATCTCTAAAGGACGCCTAGAGACCTTGTGTAGAGAAAAATTCAATTGCTGCCCCACTGATCTGGTGTTTGTAACTCTCGCCCCCACCTTCCTTCACTAGCCCAAGCAGCTGAGCTTTGCATATGACCTATAGACAGAGCGGAGAACGCTGAGAAAAATGCGGGAAGGAGTTGGTTCATTTGGGTGATGGAGTGCCCGCTCCCCTCGCCAGCATGCAGGGCTCAATAATGGCAGACAAGGCTTCAAAAAATTGCAGCATGAATAGATGAGCCCTTTAAGGTAATAGAAATGCTGTCATCCTAGGGAGAAATATGGGCCCTGAGTCCTGCGGGAGGGGACACTGGGCCCTTCTGCCCTGTCTGCTGAACTCTCTGTCCCCATTATAACCAGAACTAAAAGAAGGCATCAGGCTGAGGAATAGCCAGAAAGACCCCTTATCTCCTGGCCCCTGAAGGCTCCATGCAGGGAGGAGAATGTAGGAAGGGACTGGGAAATCAAGTCATTGCAGCTTGGCTGTGACCTTCCAGCCTGCTCCCTGCAGGCACTGTCGAGACAGCAATTAGTTCTAGACCCAAGTGTGCAGGAGGCTCTATCAGTGCCTTAATAAAAGAGAGGTGTGGTGGGTAGCAGAGACATGCTCAGGGCTGAGAAATTAGACATATTCCCTCCGTGCTGAGAAAGCCTATTGTCCTTTCTGGGGACATGGCTGCCCTACAGCTTCCACCCTGGAGGAAGCTGCAGCTGAGGGTTCACTTCTTCTCATCCCATCTGCATCTGCATCCCAGACAGGCTCTCAGGCCTCTTCAAGTGGGCATCAGCGGCATCAATCGGCATCAATGGCATCAACCTTTTAAGCATGGCCATCATGGCTGACACTTGTTGAAAGATGACTAATACAAGCTTTGCATGCAACAAATTAGCTTGATCAGCATATGAATCCTAGGGATTTATGACCGCTTCCTTTTTCACATATCATAAAAACAGGCAGAGAGAGATGGTATCCTGTCTGAGGTCACATAGCTATAAAAAGCGGTGATGCCGGTATCTGAAGGCAGAGTGTCTGGTTCCAAGTCTCTGTCACCTCTACACTATGTAAGGCGAGTCGTCTAAGGTACACCTTTGCTCCAGGAGCTCAGAGGTGGTGCTGAAGGGCAGCTTCTTCAGTTACTGCTTTAACCCTGAGAGAGGGCTTTGGCTAGATGGTTCAGCAGTAAGGATAGAAGGATGATTGTCACCACATCTGATGACCCAAGCTCAATACTTAGAATCCACATGGTAGAAGGAGAGAACGGACTCCTATGCATGCAACCCACAAAAATAAATAAATGTAACAAAAATAAATAAACCTCAGAGAGGCTCATGGAAGTAGGGAAAGATTCAAGCCCCAACCTCACCAGCAAGTGGCTCGAATCCCCCTTACTACAGGTGTCAGTCTGGAAACATCCATGTTAATAATACTGCTATTCCCAAGGGTTTCATTCATTAAGGACTTCACCAAGCAAGCTGTTGATGTGGCAGGCAGAGTGGGTGGTGTTTCAGAGGTATGAGACTAGGGGAGACAGGCCCTTGTCCTCAGGGAGGCAGACTAAGGCAGACTGAGTGGGAGCCATGGGCTTTGAACACAGAAGGAGTGTTGACTGTGAGTCCTACAGAGAGGAGTCTCTAGGGAAAGTTTTGTGAAGAGGTTGTCTGGAAAGCTGGACAGGATGCTCACAGATGCAATGAAGATGGGGGTGCAGCAAGGACGAAAGAAAAGAGACATGTTTGGGGCAAAGAAGGTCACGTGTGGTCACACAACAAATGAACTGGGACTGGAGAATGACGGAAGCAGAGGTGAATATTTCCTTTGGTGGCAATGAGGAATCACAAAGAAGGGTAAAAAAATGTATCCAGTCTGCAGGAGTGTGTATGGTTCCTCGTGGCCTGCCCCCTTGACCACAATTGAGCTATTTCTCTAGCCAGTACTGGGAAAGAAAGGGCCCCCCTTCTTCTCAGAGACACTGCCAGGACAGGACTACAGGTACCCCAGGACTTTAACATGGCATTCTCCCTACTGCCCTGCCCCTCCTCCAGGCTGGCGTTGTCTTTATCTGGTAGAGTAGCCGGCAGAGGCGAATGATACTGTCCAAGGTGCTGAAATCCTGGGCGACCCCGTCTGAAGCACTCCTGCTATCCCAGAGCTTCCTTTGGGTTGAGAATTTCATTCCTATTTTTCCAAAGGAGAAACAGACCCTAAAACATGAGCAGAACCCAAAATATAACTCAGTTCTTGCCTTCTATCCCAGTAATTATTTTTCCGCATCAGGAAGGCCTCATACCCCTCACCAATGGAGGCCCTGGGTGATCTTTTCGCCAAGGCTAAGCTAACACGGAAAATGACCCTCTTTTCTCCTACCCATGGTCTACCCATGATGACAGTGACATTTCACAGGACCTCCGGAGGGACAAGTCAGAATGGCCCACAGGGGCTGGTATAGGCTGGCATAGGCTAGCAGGGTATATGCTCATGAATCTGTCTCTCCTGGGATGCCTGGGTGCAGCTCACTCTGATACCCTCTGGTTATCACAAGTGTGCTGGACCTGAGAAAAACAGCATCTACTCTCTACCCTCATCGCTTAGCATCTGAGCATGTACCTATTGTACTTTAGACACTGATCTGCAAACTCATATGGAGAGCACCCTACTCTCACCACAAAGCCCCTTATCACAGATGAGGACAGTCAGGCCTCATCTTATCCTTCTTAACAGGATATAGGACTTGTCATAGGCAAAGGCGGCAGTAGAAAGCTGGGATTTGAACTCTGGTCTGTGTTGTTCTGGAGTGTCTCGTCGATCAATGCTCATTACCATTCGAGCATGTAGTGGCTCCTGCCACTTCTGGCTTTCTAATCCTGGCCAAGTTTCTTTCCCTGCCTAAATTTCAGCTCATTTGCAAGCTGAGGAAAGTGGAAATATATGTCTGTAGGGCTCTCATGAGACATAAACCAGATGATGCTTGCAGCAAGAACACAATGAGTGCTCTCCACTAGACTGAGTATCATTACGATGGGACAAGGTCCTTGATGGCTGGGTGGGTGTCTGATGAGCCTTACCACACCCCAAGTCCTTGGCATCATAAACATCAGAGTCTTAGGATTGAAGGGACAATCATCAGGAGTCATCAGCGTCAGCCCATGTCTATTCCTGCCCTGTGTCCCCATGGCCTCATGGAGTGGAGACTACCTGGCTGTCAAGTCCCTGAGCTCCCAAGGGCAGTTCTCTCCTAACTCATCAGCGCCATTCATGTTTACCTTCAGCCCAAGACCCTCCCAGCTCTCACAGGGTCAATGTTCATAAAGTTGCCCTCACATCCTTCTCAAGGGCCCTTGGAAAGGATCTGGGGGTGTAGCTCAGTAGGTAGAGTGCTTGTCTAGCACGCACTCATTACCCTGCTGCTACTCAATCACAGCTGATAGACTCCTCCCATCCTACATGGGTAGGGAAACTGAGGTCCAGCAAGGTAAAGTAGCCTGGCCAATGTTGCCAAGTTTAGGACAAATCTCCAACACCCAGAAATGAGCTTTTAAAATTAGCTCTTTATTAATTCCTTGTGCCGTGAAATCTTTCAGCAAACAGGCAGGTATGTAGTCACAAATCAACGAACACAAAGGCACTGCTAATTATTACTGACTGTGGGATGCTCTGGGGGAGACTGGGCTTAGTCTACTCTGCTGATTGATGGTCCCATCCCCCATATTACCAAGTGGGCTAATTGCAGGAAGTCACATCATTCAGAAACTGGGGCAAGGCAGGAGTAATGGCTTGGCCCCCTGGAGCCTGGTGCTCCTGGGAATGAGTCAGGCCATTGAGAACAATGACTGCTTTTTAATCACCTCCAGCAGCCCCTGTCCAGCACCACAGGCCCCAGAAAAGCCTCTCCAGGTACATAATGAGGCTGAGCAAGAGTGGAAATTCATGGGGTCTCACCAGGACAGTCTGCTCACAGTCTGTCCTGTGCGCCAGCTTAGAGTGCCAGGTAGGCAGGACTCAATGTTGAGAGGCTGCTGATGATCTGATCACCAAGCCCCGCAAAGTTCAAAGACAGGAAGTCATTTCCGTTCTAGATGGGAGGCAGCAGCCTAGCTTCCAGTGGATCCCTGGCTGGGGGCAGAGAGCACAAGGACAGACAAATGCTCCCTTCTCCAGCCCTCCTGGAGCCTCCATTTTCTTTTCTGAGCAGCAGTGCAGACAACAGGGGGCAGCGGGGGGGGGGGGGGGACAGAGGAGGAAGAGTATGAACAGGTCCGTGACAATGTACATTACCAGACAATGATGACTTTCAACCGGTCCCTAATTGGGTGCGCCAATGCATCCATGAAGTTTGCCTAGTAAACCATCTCAGAAATCAGCCCCTCAGGACTGGGGACATAGTTGGCCAAGTGCTTGCCTAGCACATGTGAAACCCCGAGTTTAACCCCCAGCACTACATAAAATGGTGGTGTGTACTTGTAGTTCCAGCACTAAGTGGATGGAGGTAGAAAGATCAGGAGTTCAAGGTCAGTTTCAGCAACATAGTTTAAGTCTAGCCTAAGCTACATAAGGTTCTATCTAAAAACAAAATCAGTGGGTTCTTCCTCCCCTCTGTGTTCACATTTGTATAGGATGGACCTGGAACCTGAGAGAAGTCATTTCAAAGTCATAGACATTTCTTAGCAGTAAAGTTAGGACAGGGACAGAATGTCCTTCCAGCAGCCTACTGCAAAGTTGAAGGTTATCCCTGCTATCTAGTGAGCCGGAAAACCTGCAATACATAAGACTATCTTAAAAACAAATAACTTTAGGAAGAAAGAAAGGAAGAGAGGGAGGAAGGGAGGGAGGGAGGGAGGGAGGGAGGAAAGAAGGAAGGAAGGAAGGAAGGAAGGAAGGAAGGAAGGAAGGAAGGAAAGAAGGAAGGAAACCTTGCTATGTACCTGCTCCCTCCACTGTGAGGACCACTGGTCAGCAGCACCCACAGCCTGTGGGAACTCATCAGACATATAAAGAAGCCTGAGCCACATCACAGACATGCTGAATCTGACCTATTATTTACCAAGGCTCCAGGAATCCCTTCTTCATGCCTGTAAGCAACCTTGTAAGGTGAGAATCCCTTTACAGAGAGCGTGTCCAAGGTCACATGATTGGTAGGTAGGACAGGCAGGATGTGTGTGACCTGGGCACAGGCTCCAACTCCACAAACACTTCTCAAAGCACAATGGAACATTGTCCCTGGGGACGCCTAAGTATGGGGGGGTCTTCAGACCAGCTGAGCATATCCCATTCCCAGTGTCAACTTCCCCCCAAACCAAACCTTGTAAAGACCAGCATGACTGATGAGGAAATACAAACAGTGAACAAACACGTAGGGGAATGTTCGCTCTACCTAGTAATCAGACATGCAAATGAGAGCAACATTTAGGAACCATTCTCTACCTATATAATTAGCAAGACTGGAAAAAAAAAAAAACAAGCAAAAACTGTTCTGAACAAGGCGCATGCATATACAACCCGCGACGGCATAGATTTATATAACCCTTTGGGAAAGTGATCTGGCAACATCCA
Source organism: Arvicola amphibius (assembly GCF_903992535.2). NCBI lineage: Eukaryota > Metazoa > Chordata > Mammalia > Rodentia > Cricetidae > Arvicola > Arvicola amphibius. Next base: position 133,111,025 of record NC_052049.1, on the reverse strand, counting down.
TCAAGAGCCATGAATATATTGTGCCCGCTGACCTGGGAATTCACCCGAAGGAAATAATTCAACGGGACAGCAGGGTGGGGAGCTGAATGTAAGAAGATGCTCACTGCAACACTGGCTGTGAACATGGGAAAATCCTAATATTCTGCAGGAAGGGAAGGAAGGGCTGGGGAAAATGGACATCTATCAGTTCCTGCTCTGAGGCAGCCATCTGAAATGAAAATTAAGAGGTCCAAGCAGGAACACAGAAACGTGAATAAAAGAAAGAATGGGGGTAAAGCTGGAGCTTAACGGCAGTGAGTGCACTTGCCTCCCATGTGGGGGGCTGTAGGTTCAATCCTCAGGATATCCCACCCCCCTTACACACAACACCCCCAACCCATCCATGGAATTATCATTGCCCAGCTTGATAGTGCATGCCTGTTATCCCAGCATGCCAAAAGCAAAGGTGGGTAGATCTCTGTGATTTTGAGGCCAGTTCAGTCTACATAGTGAGTTCCAGGCCAGTTGGTGCTATACAGTGAGGCCTTGTTTCAGAATCAATAAATAAGTAGAAAGGAGAATGCAAAAACTGCTCTGTGAGCTGGGGTGAGGATGCTGTGAAAATATTGTCTGCACAGGAGGACAGGGCAGAGCTGAAGACAGAGGAAGACAGTTGCAAAGTCGAGAACATGGACAGACAAATGCCTTCTGTTACCCTTGCAGTTAAAAGCCTCAGAGAGCAGCTCCGAGGGCTCTCAGACACAGACTCTATGCCAAAAGTGACACAGCCACAGTCCTATCCCTTATTCCGAGGTAGAGGGTCACATTCCAGATTGCCAAAAGTATGGGGAGCTGGCCCACTAGGGACTAGGGAGGCTATGAGAGGCCCCTTCTGACTCACCATGAAGCCTGGGGCACAAGTGCAGCCCCCAGTGATGCTGTGGCAGTCAGCGCCATTCTGGCAGGTGCAGGGCAGCTGGCAACCGTTGCCATAGTAGCCGGCAGGGCAGGACTCATTGCAGAAGTGGCCTGACCAGCCAGGTTGGCAGGTACAAGCTCCGGTGACTGGATGACAGCTGAGCAGAGGAAAGAAGGGAGAAGAGGGCATCATGTTCAGGGTTGTGTGCATTCAGGCAACTCTGTCCCCTCTTCTGCCCTCCCCAAGTCTAGCCTTCCCATGGTAGTGAGAGCAATGGACCCCTGTGGTTAAGCTAGTCATGTCTTGTTGTTTATGAGAAGAAGCCATGGCCATACATGGTCTTGTTAGTTCCCAGAAATGAAGACTCATAATTAAGTAACTTGCCTAAGTCATTCAGCAAGGAGGTACATGACCAGAATTAGAACCCAGGCCTTCTGGTTCTCAAAGATGCACTTTTTTTTTTCTTTTGAGACAGGGACTCCCTATGTAACTGAGGGTAACACTGAATATCTGGTACCCCTGCCTCCACCTCCCAAAGCTAAGGAGACAAGTATGGACCACCATGTTGTTTATGCAATGCTGGGATCAAACCCAGGCCTCCTGCATACCAAGCAAGGACTCTACCAACTGAGCTACCCATTCCCAATGTATATTCTTTATAAAACCACATGGCCCGAAGCATAGGGCAGGGTCTTACTCCCTTGACTGAGAGACTCTGAAGTTCAGAGTTCTCATCGCTCACCTCTCACCCACAGCAGATACCTAAGGTAGGATCACATCAGGAGGCACCCACGACACCAGTAGATCTCCATAGCGTGGGCATCGATAGAATTAAAACAAGTCCTCAGGGTAGGGTGACCCCTCCCTGACAATGTCCCGGAGGGAACCATCACTTGGGCCTCCTTAGGTTCTGTAACAGACCAAGCCTTCTCCCGCTTTTATCTGTCAAGGCTACAGAAAGAACCATTGGCTGGCGGCAGGAGCATGACCCTGGAGTGGTGTAACTTTGACTGACAGGGGTCTGGTCGGCAGCCAGTATCCATTCCTGATCAGGAGCCCCAAATGTAGTGATGGCGTGCCCTGCTGAGTACTGACGCATGACACCATCTGCTGAGTCCACACGCTGGGCCCTTTCCCTGGGACGATCTCAGCAGACACTAAGGTGGGCCACTCCTGGGTGGCCTGGGCTCTCTGATAGGCTCCTGTGACCTCATGGCTCCTTTGCTCCCACACTTTCTCAGAATTCTGCTATGAGCCGATTCTCTCAGCTTCCTTCGCGCTCTCACGTGAGTGCTCAGGCCTAGCAGCCCTTCCCAGCGCTCTGGCTCACATCTACCTCCCAACTCCTCGACCCAAACGCTTTTCCTTTGAAGTTTCTCTCTTGCATGGTTCTAGAAACCAGCCCAGAGCTTGCTCCTTGCAGACTAGGCAAGCGTCTCCTTCACCACATGCCCGCCCGGATGGCTCACACTTGGCATTTGCTTCTGGGCCGCTGGAACTAGCACAGCGGGGGTAGTGGAAGACAAGCTGCTCTGTTCCTGGGTCGCCTCCTCCCTGCCCTGGAATCCAGCTCAGGTCTGATCTGGGAAGGCCTGCAGTGGCTGCCAGTGCTGCTAGGCTTTGTTTCTTTAAGTTCCACAAGGACAGGGGCTGGGAGTCCCCAGGGTGGTGTTGGCTCCCAGATTCCAGGTCCTATTCATTGTCCAGTTTACACACCTAGGAATGCACACTGCTTTTCCCATATTTAGCTATTTTCTTTTTAAGCCCAGGTCCTCATATAGCCTTACACTTGCTCTGTAGCTGAGGATGATCCTGAGATTTTTTTTTGCATTATTTATTTACTTTGTGTGTAAGTGTATGGACACATGGATGCCACGGCGTGTGTGTAAAAGTCAGGGAACAACTTGTGGGAGTCAACTCTCTCCTTCTACCATGTAGGTACTTAGGCCACCAAGCTTGATGGCAAAGCAACTTTCCTGGTTAACCTGGCTCACCAGCTCCTGACCTTGAACTTCTGGTCCTCCTGCCCACTCCCTCTCCAGTGCTAGGGTAACAGCTGGGTACCATTACCACACCTGGTTTTATGCAGTGCTGGAATTCCAATCCAAGGCTTCATGTCTACTAGGAAAGCTCTCTGTTAGCTGAGTGACAGCCCTGGCTCTGTGTTGAATTATTTTCTGCATCTATTGGCTTGTTTGTTTTCTGTCTGTCCATTAGGGTTTGGCTCCCTGGGGAAGAGTCCTTGTCAGTCTTGTCACCTCTGAGGGCTCAGCGGGGTTCCTGGCCCAGGGGAAGCGCTGACCTCATGGCATGTTTAAATGAACAAATTAATGAAGGGACTAACTGTGAGCAGCCAGCCGGCCTCTCTTCTAGGGGGCCCTGGTGTTCTTGTAGAAAATGAGGGGGTGGACCAGAGCAGACGGTTCTGGCATAATAAGTACCAGCCGCTAATAATCACTTCAGAAAATGTTTAGTCTCATTAATCATCCAGTCAAAACAACAATTGGATATTACCTTCTCTCTATCAAAACACGGACGAGCTTTTCAAATGCTGGCAAAGGTCTCCAAACAATCTGAGGTTATGTATCAGGAGACCTAAATGTATGCAGAAGCCTCGGCCTTGTAATTCCATTTCTAAGGATCTATCCTAAGGAAACAATCGTGGTTGCGGAGGAAGATTTATGCACAGAGATGTTCCCTGAAGCATTATTTATAACAGCAGAAAATGGAAGCAATTTAAATAATAATAAATAATATGTGACCAGGCTATGGAAGCACCAGGCACCTCACACACATACTTCTTATCTCCCACAAACCTGTGAGGTAGGAATGGGAGCCTCCATGTTGCAGGTGGTACCCAGAGGTATGGGACCTGCCCAAGGTCATGCAGACAAGTGGATGAATGATGGAGCTGGGATTTGAACCAAGGTCTGGCCAAGTTTATCCTGTGCTCCATGTCTCCTCTGACAAGAAGGTGCTAGTTAAATGCGTTAAGACTGTCCATAAGAAGGAATGTTAGATGCCAGACATGGTGGCACACACCTTTAATCCCAGCACTTGGGAGACAAAGACAGGCAGGTCTCTGTGGGTTCAAGCCCAGCCCAGTTTATATAGTGAGTTCCAGGCCAACAAGGGCTACACACACACACACACACACACACACACACACACCCTCTCCAAAAAAACAAACAAATAAGCAAAACAAAGGAGGAGGAGTGTTGGAATGTTATCTAGGTTTTCATTATTTCTCCAAATAGCTAATGATTTAAGATTAAACAAAATATGCAAATTATATACAAAGTTATAATTTTAGGCCGAAGGATATAATTCAGTGCCTGCCAAGTATGTCTGAGGCTTTAGGTTCAATTCAGTACCACTGCCCCCTGCCACACACACAAAAACAAAGCAAACAACCCCAAACCAAAACCCTACAACAGGGGCTGGAAAGATGGCTCAGTGGTTAAGAGAACTGGCTTCACTTCCAGAGGACCCAGGTTCAAATCCCAGCATCTACATGGCAGCTCACACTGTCTGTTATTCCAGATCCAGGGAAACTGACACCTTCACACAGACACATACATGCAGGCAAAACACCAATGTACATAAAGTAAATAAATAAATAGATCTTAAAATGAAACCTATAACAAATAAAACATGAGCCACACAAACAAATCCTCAAGCTAAAACAAAACAAAAAACTCCCCCCATACTAAAGTCATGATCTGAAATATGAAAAACACACAGGTACTGGGATCTGAACTCAGATCCTCTACAAGGGCAGTATTTGCTTTAACTGCTGAGCTGTCTCTCCAACCCCATTTCTTTCCTTCTCATACCCCCATAGTCTCTATTCTTTTTCTTTTCTTCTTCTTTTTTTACTTGGACACAGGATTCATGTAGCCCAGGCTAGCCTTTAACTTGCTATGAAGCTGAAATTGGTCTTTTATTCCTCCTGCCTCCACCTCTGAAGGACCGAGATTCCAGGTGGTACACCTAGTTTATTGGGTGCTAGGGATGGAGTCCCGGGCTTGGTGTGCACTAGGCGTGGTGGCTTGAATGAGAATAGTCCCCATAGGCTCATTTACCTGAATGTGTGGTCCCCAGTTGTGGAACTGTTCTGAAAGGATTGGGAGGTGTGGCCTTGTTGGAGAAGGTGTGTCACTGAAAGTGGGCTGTAAGCTTTCAAAAGCTCATGCCAGGCCCACACTTGCTCTCTCTCTACCTGCCGCCTGTGAGTCAGGATGTAAGCTCTCAGCCACTGTTCCAGCACCATGCCTGCCTGCTTGCCTGCCTGCTTGCTGCCGTGCTTCCCGCCATGATGATCATGAACTGACCCTCTGAAACTGTAAGCAAACTCCAACCAAATGCTTTCTGTTATAGTTGCCTTGGTCCTGGAGTCTCTTTACAGCAATAGAGCAGTAACGAAGACTCTAGGCAAACACTCCACCAGCTCAACTACATCCCCAGCCCTACAATTCTATTTCTAGAAACGGGACATTTGCTTAATTGGATGATCTGTTGTAATTCTCTAAAAGTCCCTCTGAGAAGATGCTGAGGAGTGACAGCGGACAATTTGGCTTTTTATTTTTATTTTTGTTTATTTTTTTTTGGAGACTCTGAAGCCCAGACTGGCTTTGGACTCATGGCAATCTTCTTGCCCCCCCTGCCAAGGCCTCCCTACTCCTGGGTCACCTGGCTGTTCAGGCAGTGCTAGGGAAGGCTTGGACCAAAGCCCACATCACTGATGCTCAGGCTGCCTCCTCTGTCAGGTTTCTCTGATTTTCTTCCTTTTCCCCAGACACAGATTAATCACCAGCTAACAGGAGCCGAAAGCCGCACAGTGTGTGCAGCAGCTTTGCAGAGTGGGCTTTTCTGCCTTTCTTTTGCTCTGATGAGATTTCTATCTCTGTGGCATCTGCTGGCTAAATCAAATCTTTCAAAGGTAATCCGCCATCATGGCTACTGGAATTCATCTATGACAATCTAATTTCGGAGAGAACATTTAAGAGGCCTGACACCCAGACACTGTCCTCAAGGTGAATGCTCTATGGAGCAAGGTGGTCTCTTTTGTGTTTTCACAGAGCCCATAGAGGAAACAAAGCTCCCCAGCCCTGCTCCTTCCCAGGGCAACCCAAAAGCTCTCTGTGAAAGCTAGCCAGAGGGAAGGGGCAGGGAGAGGCTGTATACGGCTGGGGTTAGAGTCCTCTGTCTTCTCAGAAGGATTCTGGAGACTGGAAGCCACCATTTGTTCCCAGTTCTGCACAAGTTCAGGAAGAAATGAGGCTTTTGGTGACTTCACCTCCGTTTTACTTCTAAAGACCTCAAGAGAAGTTGTCCCTGTGCTGACCCAAAGTGATAGACTGGGAGATGGACACAGAGAGGAGAGGGGGTATATAACAGGGTTATTTTCTTAGGCAGGTAGTAAAGAACCAGCCTGCCTCCATCTTAGACTTAAAGGGCCATCTTATAGCAAAGATGAACTAGGTTCTCTCCTGTTACGATTAAACCTGTTTCTCAAGGACTGGGCTATGAGCCACCTGTCACCCAAACTACAAGTGGTTCTGCATTGCACATTCCAGGAGTGGAAATCATGTCTTTGTTTCAAAAGGTGGTTTATAACCATCCTGCAACCCTACCTTTGTTTTTAAAGTTTATATGGCCACCTATGGCAACTTTGTTCTGGCCAACCTGCAGCCATGCCAGGAGGTTGTTAGGAGTAATTGCTACGCTTATATTCTGCTCCTGTAACTCTATTTTGCCTGAGAAATCCTCTATTTGGAAACTCCCTACCCCTGAGCTATAAAGGCCTTGTCTTCCTCACAGCCAATGCTGACCTCTTGAAGCCTGCCTTAGGGGGATGCAGCCCATATACCCAAATTTAAAAAAAAGCTTGCTTTAAGCAATTGCTTGCTTTAATTAATTTCCCCATGATGATTTGGGTTGGTGATCTTTCTCCTCTCATCTTTGGGATTAACAATAGATCTAAAGCCAGGCCGAGGGGACCAACCCCCTTCCAGTACCTGCAACTTAACTGCCTTACGATTGGAATTGTGGGTCCTTTCCATTTGTCCCCCCTGATGGAGGAGAGTTATCTGTCTATGTTTCTTTCATTGGTTAATTAATAAAGAAAACTGCCTTGGCCCTTTAAGAACAGAAAATTAGGCAGGTGGAGTAGACAGAACAGAATTGTGGGAACAAGGAAGTAGAGTTGGAGAGACGCTTCAGGCAGTCGCGATAGGAGTCTCCATGCTGCTGCTCTCCGAGATGGACACAGGTTAAGATCTCTCCTGGTAAGCCACAACTCGTGGTGCTACCCAAATTACTAAATATGGGTTAAAGGAAGATGTGAGAATTAGCCAATAAGAGGCTACAGATAATGGGCCAGGCAGTGTTTAAAAGAATACAGTTTCCGTGTAATTATTTCGGATAAAGCTAGCCAGAGGCGGGTGGCGGGACGCAGCCCCGCCGCTTCACACTACAGATTGGCGCTCCAACGTGGTGACTAAATCCACTTAAAAACCTTGCCCGCTTGGGATCGGAAAGAAAGTTCTCTGAGACCATGCCAATGGCTCACTGCTCCCTGCCTGCACCTGGGCAGATGGCGGAATCAGGCTTAGGCGAGCGGGACAGCATTTGCGGATTCCTTCCGCCATAGAGAGAGAGGTGTTTTCAGTCTGCGCAGTGCTCTGCGCATCTGATTTGGCTGTAACTTGGATTAAAAGAGTTTCTGTGCTGCACGCTCAGTATCAAAATTAAACTGCTGAGTGCAGCTCCAATGTGGACTGCTGTGTACTGAGGCAGTAGCGGCTTTGGCTCTGCTCCGCCATGCTGAACTGTACTGATCTCAGGCAGGAACTATCGTAATTACCATGATAACAGCGCAGTTAAGGTTTAGACTTGGCTGTAAACAGGCAGTACCGTATTATTTTAAGAAGTGGTTAACCTTTTAAGAAATGCTCCTGGATAGTAAAAAATTACAGATTCACAATAGAAAAGATTCAGACATAGAAGGCCTTTAAATGGCTCACGTAGGCTTAAAAGAGAGAAAAAGAAAATATAGAGAATAAAGTTAATGCCTTAAAAAAAAAAGGTTAAAGTCTTTAAAGAGACAGAGTACAGATAGTTATAGATTAAAAGAAGTAAAGTGATAGAGTAAAAATAAGCCACGTAAAAATGGAAAATTCACAGAGAGTCTGGATTATGTATTTTGTTGTGTTTTCTTTGATTTTTTTGACTGTAAAGGAGCTAAATACAGAGAGACATTTCATTATATGGGCTGCCAGTCTAGACCAAAATGGACATCTTAATGGTATGACTTCAGGATTTGGATTTAAGAACATGATGCTTTGGAAAAGAGTTTCTTCTTTTGTTTTCACAGAGGACGAGACTCTGTGGATTGCTTCTATCCCAATATGGTATGATAGACCACGCCCTCCTGAAAGGTTGCTGTGAACATCTTCAAAAAATTACTTCACTCAACTGCCAACTGAGAGGAACCTAGCACACAGGTTACACCATGAAAGACCTAAATAACAGCGCCCCCATTCAGCAGGAAGCAGTTTGGAGAGAAAAAACTGCGCCCATTTTCCCAAATATTGTTTATAAATGTTCTTTTACATTTAAAGGGGGAGATGATATAGATATGAATTTGCATTGGTATAGATTTTAAGGTCAATTTTGTTATATGTATATGTATTTCTGATCTTGATTAAGCTATTGTGATTGTAGTTCATTTTAAAAATTGTAATGTATAATTAGGAAATATAGGTTGTTAATGGATAATCATTGATAATAGTTAAGCTTATAGTCATGTTATTAGATTTTCTAGATATGTAGAGACATATTTCAGTTAGATAGACATTCTTCATATCTTTCAAAGACTGCAGAATATGGCATTTAATGTTTTAATAACTTAGGGTTTTTCATGACAATGAGACACGTCTGCTCCTGGCAGCACCAATCTACTTCTAGAAGAAGATGGGCATCGAAGAGGCTACTTATGGAGTTTGTTAGCCATCTGGGCAAGAAACTGCTCTTGCCTGGACTGTTCCATAAACTGGACACAAAAAACCCGCAGAGAGAGGACTGCTGAACTTGCCTAAAGGTAAGATGGTCTTTCGGGGTTCCTGATTCATGAAAGTGTCTGCGAGACGTTCTGCAGGACACAGCAGAAAGTGACTGAACTGTCTTTGGAATTTTTCTGCTTCATGGAAATGTCTGCTGGATACTGTGGGCCTGAAGCCCGAAGATGGATGCCCCAACGGTACAGAGGAACTTTGGGTGACTGTCCAGGCAGCGAGTTGTCTCTGTCATTTCTAGAGTTTTATAAGTTACTTATTTCTTGTTTACTTAGGTAGCATTATATCCTTCTGGAGTCTTTGATGGAGTTGAAGAATAAATAGATAGTTATAGCTTTCCTTAGTTATGATAAAAGATAAAATAGATTTAAATATTGTAACTGTAATACTTGCTTGATACTGTTTTGTTATATGTAATTTTGCTATGTTAAAGTTGAAGCCTTTCTTTTTTGTTTAAACAGAAAAAGGGGAAATGATGGAGGAGAGTTATCTGTCTATGTTTCTTTCATTGGTTAATTAATAAAGAAAACTGCCTTGGCCCTTTAAGAACAGAAAATTAGGCAGGTGGAGTAGACAGAACAGAATTGTGGGAACAAGGAAGTAGAGTTGGAGAGACGCTTCAGGCAGTCGCGATAGGAGTCTCCATGCTGCTGCTCTCCGAGATGGACACAGGTTAAGATCTCTCCTGGTAAGCCACAACTCGTGGTGCTACCCAGATTACTAAATATGGGTTAAAGGAAGATGTGAGAATTAGCCAATAAGAGGCTACAGATAATGGGCCAGGCAGTGTTTAAAAGAATACAGTTTCCGTGTAATTATTTCGGATAAAGCTAGCCAGAGGCGGGTGGCGGGACGCAGCCCCGCCGCTTCACACTACACCCCCCTCCTTCCCTCCCACCCTTTCCCCTCTTCTCTCTCTCCCTTCCTTCCTCCTTCCCTTCCTTGCTTCCTTCCACCCTTCCTATTTTTCTTTTTTTTTAAAAAAATAAGATCTCATGGGGCCCATTCTGGCCTCGAAGTAGCCAAGGATGACCTTGAATTTCTGATCTTCTTGCCTTTGTCTCTTACATGCTGGAAAGACAGGTGTGTGCCACCATGCCCAGTTTATGTTATATTGGAGATGGATGCATGCCAGGCAAAGGCTCTAACAACTGAGGCACACCCCTAGTTGTAGGCCTTTGCTTTCTTTATATCCCAAGAGAAGGCTCTATCTATAGTGAACCAAAGCTTCATGGGAGGAGAAAGGCTGAGCTGTGTCCTCTGTGTGCATCAGGACAAAACCAGGAGCAGCAAGGATTCATCCAAACCAGAGGTTCTCATCTCAAACGTCTTGCTTCCTCTATCCTACCTGGACATTTGGCACTGACTGGAAGTGCCTTTGGGTGTCAGAACTTGGGGAAAAATGAATATTTAAGAAGCAAGTGGGTGTGCCGGGCGATGGTGGCGCACGCCTTTAATCCCAGCACTTGGGAGGCAGAGGCAGGCGGATCTCTGTGAGTTCGAGACCAGCCTGGTCTACAAGAGCTAGTTCCAGGACAGGCTCCAAAGCCACAGAGAAACCCTGTCTCGAAAAACAAAAAAAAAAAAGAAGCAAGTAGGCGGAGCTACATAGAAGGATGCACTGTGTAAGATGAATTCAGTGATTCCTGTCACTGAAGACTGAGGCAGTGATGACAGAGGTGGGCATGGCAGGGTGCTGGTGCCCTTGGGGGTCCAGGCTCTCCCCAAGGAGGTAGTGCTTTCAAGTCGAAGCAGCCTGCCTGGAGCTGAGCCGGCAGGCACCTCCCAAGGACCCATGTCTAAGGAGGGCTCTTGCCTCCCAGTTCTTTGAGACATGACACACGTTAAAGACAGTAAAGCAAATAATCATTAATATTGGATGGGCTGAGATTAGTGACAGAGAAGAGGGAGTCCTTCCAGGTTAATAATTCATGGAGGACTCCTTCAGAAGAAAGATAAATTATGCAGGGCACGGTTGCCCAGGCATGGGAGGAAAACAATAGCTTTTTAATTTGGGGCTTGAGTAGATCTCTGTGGTGGGGACTCTTCCTGAATGGAAACCTCATCAGCCTTCTTGGTTTCCCAGCAGGGATGGGGTGTCCCCATGCTGTCTTCCACCTATGAGCTGTGTTCTCATCTCCATACTTGGGACTCAGCCCTCTCACCCTGTCCTTCAGTCCAGGCCAAAGGCCACCTCTTCCAGGACGCCTTTCCAGACCAGCATCGTGGCCTCTTGTGATCTTTTATGCACATATCCAAGGTCACAGTGACTTGGACACCTGTTGGAACCCAGCAGAGCCAGGGGCATGCATTTCTACCTAATATTTACCAACCTCTGATGCTGGGTGTGACATACACTTAATGGTATGCCATGGTTCGGCTGAATGAATTAGGTCCATTAGGACACAAAGCAGGCTATGAGACACTCCTGGATGTGCCTTGTATTGGAAGAATATTCCAGAAAGAAGTGTCCGGTATCAGTGCATACTCAGAATCTAAGGTCCTAGGAGCACCTGGGCTTCCCTCTTATATCCTGACCCTGCCCTGTGGGGGCACTCCATGTTTGTTGAATGAATACCAAGGCACAGAAATGTTCAAGTCATGCACAGACCCACTGCCTTGGCTCTAGGCTCTCTCAGTATAGTTCTCTGAGAGGCCACCAAGAAACCACACTCATCTAAACTGTTACGTGCCGAGATGCCCTGCTTGCTGTGATGGGAGGTTCCAGGGTGACTTGTGAGAAACCAGACACTGAAGGTGAAGAGGGGCCTCAGAGCAGAGGCCTTCTCTGCCTGGCCATCTGCACAGCACCCACTGTCTAGGCCAGCCTGTCTGCCCCTTACTGTCCCGATAGCAGGCCGTCGGACAGAGGGCAGTGAGGCATCTCAGGGACTGACAGCCCCACTTACGACCAGAAGGCAGGGCAGCAGGAGCAGAGAGCAGGAAGAGGTGGGTGAGGAGGCTGGAACCATTTACTCTTCTGCTTCATAGGCTCGGTCCTCTCAGGAAGTAGGAGAGACTTGCTACTGTCCACAGATTTCCAAGCCATTCTGGGCACGGAGGCCAACCTCTATGTCCTTCCTGCTCTCTCTCCTGGCTGGGGCCTCTCTGGGTCCCGGGATGGGCTTTCTATGGTTAGAGGCTCAGAGTGAAGAAGAGGACTCTCCAAGATAGCTCCCCAGACACTGTGCCATAAGCCTTGTCACCCCAACCCACCCTGGCCCCCAGAACCATCCAATTTTAGTCCCCTGTTTCCGTGAGTTATTCCTATGTGAGACTTGAGACTGTAAAGTCCAGGCAGATGAATGCAGTGAACAGGTGGCAGATGACATAAGGTCTGTCCTGACTCCAGCTGGGTGGCACTAGTTTTCACTTTGTATCAGAGAGATCAAAGCCTGGAAGGCCCGGCTTCTCCCAGCTGGCTGACTGGCCACTCTGGAGGTGTGGCCACAGCCCAGGAAGCCTTTCTCCATCCTGGGGCCCATCCAACCCCGTCCCAGGCTTACCTGTCGGCAGATCATACCTGATAGTGTTCTCAGTGTCACAGGGACAGGGCAAGGTGCAGCCTGGGCCATGCAAGCCCTCGGGGCATAGCCGCTCCTGGCAGCGAGGGCCCTTGTAGCCAGGTTCACACTCACAGGCACCTGTGGTCGGTGAACATTGACCTCCGTTGTGGCAATCACAGCGCTGAGAGCACCGGAAACCAAAAGTTCCAAAGGGACATTCCTCTTGGCACCTGTGGGAGAACAGAGGAGGATGGAGCTGTGGGCCAAAGCCCTTGCTGGCCTTCTGGATGCATTTGCACAGACCCTCCTCACTTGGAATGCCTGGTATGTTCCTTTCCTTCCAGTCTCCCCACCCCCAACACACACACACAGTGTTTCCATGGAAACTTCACCCCGTCTCCTTAGCAGCCAGGATGAGTGCATTATCAGTGTCGTGATGCAAAACTTTGTTTCTTTTTCATTGTAAACACTGTGATGAGGCTGGGTGTGGTGGTGCATGCCTTGTTGAAAAGTTTCTGCACCCCAATAAGCCTCTCTGCAGACACAGTAATCCAAATCAGACCAGATCAAACCGAATTAGAAAAAAACCCAGGTTTAATAGATACCACACTCCCAGATGGCTTTCCAGGCCCTCAGAGAGGAGACAGGAAAGGAAAACCACGTGTCTGTTTTCTGGGGTGGGGGCAGCTTAAATTCCCTGTGGGAGTGGTCTTGGGCATCTCTGGAAGAGGGGTCATCATTTGATGGGCTTTCTGAGATGCAGCAGGGTTTGGAGAGAAAGAGAAATGGGAAAGGCGGCTTAGGATGGAGCTTCTACCTGAACATCCCAGATTCTTTGGATATATGGATGCCAAGGGCTGGGGAGAAGCTCCCACCCAAACATTCCAGCCCCATATATGGATGCCAGGGGTTGGGGTGAAGCTTCCACCCAAACACTTGGGAGGTTGGAGGCTGGCTTTGAATTCACAGCAATCCTCCTGTCCCAAACTCCTGAGCGCCGGGATTACTAGTATGTGCTCTCCTGAGTCCCATGCAGAAGCCTCTCTCACCGTCCTGTGTGGTTCCTCCAGCCAGGGTGGAATTTCCCTTAGGTACAAGTGTCTTCCTCCTTCAACAAATTGCATACTTCCAAAGACTGGCTATTTGCTCTTCCTGGGATCTGAGGCTGCAAGGCAGGGACTAGCTCTCTCTTATCAGCCAGTGAGCCCCCAAGGTGGAGGACAGGTGTGCCTTTGGTACTATGTGAGCTCATACAGGTAGGTGCTTGGAGGTCCTGTATCTGTTGGTCTCTTGTGAGGCCCTGCTGGCTTCCTGGCTTCCTGAATATGCTTTAACAATCTTTGCTATCATTGCTGCAGTCCAAGGTTTATTTCCCAGGTGACACAAGCTGATTGTCACAGCAACTGGACCCTGTGAAAATAAGGGGTTACCCTGGAGGCAGCCTGTGGGCAAGAGGGAAATAGCCTCTGGGTTTGGGGATTATCTATTTCTTAACTCTGCTTCAATGATACAGATAATGAAGAACTGACCTAAACTTCAGACAGAACACTTTCTTATAAAATGAATTGGTAAACCTCATCAGGTTGATTGAAGATGAAATAAGATAATACGAGGGGCTAGAGAGATGGTTTAGCAGTCAAGCACTCCAGTTTGACTTGCAGGACTTGAGCTCTGTCCCCAGCACCTGCATTGGGCAGCTCACAACCACCTGTAACTCCAGGTCCAGGGATCTGACACCCTCCTTCAGTCTCCTCTGGCACCACACTCACACAACCCACTCCCATACACACGATTCATTGTTTAAAGTGTGTATAAGTAGGCTGAGCGGCGGTGGTGCACGCCTTTAATCCCAGCACTAGGGTGGCAGAGCCAGGTGGATCTCTATTCTTGGGGCCAGCCTGCTCTACAAGGGCTAGTTCCAGGACAGGCACCAAAGCTATACAAAGAAATCATGTCTCAAAGAAACAAACAAAAACAAAAAAAAAAATGTGCACAACTGCCAGGTGGTGGTGGTGGCACATGCCTGCAATCCCAGCACTCAGGCGGCAGAGGCAGTAGAATCTCTAAGTTCGAGGCCAGCCTGGTCTACAGAGCAAGTTCTAGAACAGAGTCCAAAGCTACACAGAGAAACTCTGTCACAACAACAACAACAACATGTGTAATTATCCAGAAAAGCAGCCAGGAGGCCATTATCTGTTGTTACTTTAAAAAAAAATTTCTTAACTGCTGATCCATCTCTCCAGTTCTTATTAAAAGTTTGTTACAGCCCTTAAAACACAGCAGATCTTTAGCCAAGCAGTGGTGGTGCACGCCTTTAATCCCAGCACTTGGGAGGCAGAGATAGGCAGATCTCTGAGAGTTTGAGGCCAGCCTGGAGTTCCAGGACAGGCACTAAAGATACACACAGAAACCCTGACTCAAAAAAACAAAACCAAAACAAAACAAAAAACCACAGCAGATTTGACCTTCTTGCCTTAGATTCAGGCATGAAAAGGCTCAAATAAAAGAATTCTGAAATATAAGGGAAGCATAGCGTAAAATGAGGACAAATGGCCACACCGTAGTAGACTTGGGCAGACAGCAATGTGTAGGAGGGATTGAGAGCAGCCAGAATATTGGGGGCTAGCCTTGGCAACTAGAGACCAGGTGCCCTTTTTTTTTTTTCTGTCTTTGCTGTTCTGTCCAGAGTGACAAAGGATCAGGAGAGCGACTGGGAAAGAGCTTAGATCTTCCCTCAAGGGAGAGGCTATTGCTGTCCCCTCTCAGAGCCACTGTGTGAGGGGAGGAACCTGGCTGAAGGGAGACAGTAAGATGCAGGCTGCCCTGGGCTGCCCCAGCCTGCTGGGGCAGGAACAAAGGGAGAGGAAGGGAAGGGGGCAGGCAGGAGAAAGAAAGGAGCTGAGAAGGGAGGGGAGGGCAAGGAGCAAGAACAGCTAAAGACCCACCATCTAAACTGCTAACCCCCACTCAGCCTCCAGATTTTTCCACACAGATCCCCGAGCTCTGCAGGCCTCAGGAATCCCTGAGGTTGGGAGAGAAGTTCACACCAGGAGACACCTGCTCCCTTGCATTGGAATATTCCTATCCATGTGTCTGAAAAGAGTGTCCTACCTGGCTGTATTCCAGGGGAGAGGGCATTACATCCACACGCCCAGAACAAAAGATCTAGGAATGAAATATTGACAAGCTAATCTATTTCCATCATCCGCCTCTTTTTTCTTTTCTTCCCATCCACAATTTAAACAACTTATTTATTTAGAGATCAAGCAAAGACTGCTAATGAATTTTACACAAAGCACACCAATAACCGGCCCATGGAACAGAAGGGTAATCACAGCAGGGATTAGCTCTCTACTTAAACACCCTTCCTACCCACTGTATCAATCTAATGTGTCCGATTTTGCCATTAACAACCAGATACATTGCTCAATTAAATTACAAGTTATGTTTCGTGTTTAATTTGAGCTGGATCCTGCCTATCTGGGGAGACCCACATTATTATACCCGCTTGGTTTTAATATGCTCATGATAATTTGGGGTGGGCTAATGCAGCTGTCACCTACAAAATTAATGGAGGCAATTTTACAAAATATTAAACACCAGGCAGCCTGTTGAGGCGGGAAAGCCAAATGCTCATGGCATTCTGCATGAACTCTCCTGAGGCGGGTTAGGAAGCAAGCTGGAAGGCCTGCGGTTTTGAATTTTTTTTCTCTGCTCTGGGATCTGGGGTGAGACTCCAAGAAGAGACACTTGAGGTTATTTTTGCCCTTGGTGAACCCTGAGAGCAAATGAGGTGGTTCTACCGGTGCCTGGTAGCTTGCTAGAACCCTGACACCAGTTTCCAGCGCATGAACGAGGCTGGAAGAAAGGGGTCCTTTCTGGTTTCCAGCATTTCCTTACTTTGGGGCTGAAGATGTGATGGAAAGGTAGGCCTAGCCCTTTGATCCCCAGAGCTACAACCTGCTCTCTGTGGAGATGAAAGCTGGCACAAGGCTTAAGGATTTTAGGGTGTAAGCAAATAAGCCCAGTGCTAGCACCGAGGCTCTTTCTAGATATCTCTAAAGACTGGGAAAGCTCTAAGGAGAGCAGGGGAAATGCTGATTTTGTTAGTCAGATCTAAAAGGTGCTGGAGCTATATGGAAATCCGTTGGTTGAATGCCTACCTAGTACACGGGAAGCTGTGGATTTGATCCCTAGCACCACATTAATGGGCATGGTGACATACATCTGTTCCTCGGCACTCAGGAGATGGAGGCAGGAGGTTTAGAAATTCAGGTAATACTTGGCTATACTGTGAAACTGAGGCCAGCCTGGGCTATGAGAGATACTATCAACACACACACACACACACACACACACACACACACACACACACACACACACCAGAAAGGACTCATTAGGTGACTTAGCCATGATCCCTGCTTATGTCACCCAGACAAAGACCAGGAAACAAATTCCAGTACTGTATTTGCAAGCCCTGGGTCATAGCCTTCTAGAGACTGAAACCACGTTTAGACTTACTTTTCTTACACATTTACACGTAGTAGAACTTTGGGGGTGGAGGGACTCTCCACATGACAATTCTCATAACAAAGCTTCAGAGCTCGCTACATCATTTGCAAAGCAGCAAAGCCCCCGTGATATTTACAATAAGAATGAATTTTATTGGCTGATAAACACAGTTATAGTTAGGGCCTAAAGAAGGACCTGTGATCCGCACAAGGATGGGTTCTCTTGGAGGAGGGCAGAAAGCACACGGGGCCTCTTTCGTAGGGATGCGTTCTTTGCACTGAAAGACAAGGCTCAGGATATTGGGAGATCCAGGTGGAGGCTGGCTCCTCCCAGAAGGGCAAAGGGTCACCAGGTTGTTTGACCATGGCACCCCAGCTTTCCAGGTGGATCAGGCAACATTCATTTCCTTCAGTTGAAGGAGACAGGCCTGTGTGATCATCAGTCCTGGTTCTCCAATGCTTACCCGAAGAATGTGTTTTCTACATGATCTCCTCTCACTTTGTCTAGAAAGAGTAACCACATTCAGGGACCAGAGATGAGACTTGGATCCACCTGCACAGAGCCAGGCAAATGGCAGGGACTCGGCTGGCTGGCTGGTTGGTGGAGGAAGGGGACCTGGCCAGGGGTCTGTGGATACATGTTGTCCTCCACCTCCCGTTCATCACTTGTTATACAGGTCTTGCTTTTCCCTCTTCACGGCCCCGGCCCCATAGCTTTCTTCCAGCTGGTGTGGTTGTACCCAGAAGGCAATTCCTTGGCTATGTGTTCTGTTGCCTGTCCCCTCCGCCAGGCTGACATCATTCTAAGCCATCAGTGTCTCTCTGGACCCCTGCTCTGCCTACTCGCAGGCATCCATACAGCACAACTGATGTCATTATCTTTCAGAGATAATTCGATTTTGAAATAAAAATCTACTTCTATAATAACTTCAAAATGTAGGCACGGCTTTTTGTTCTCTGAGCTCTTTTGGGGTCTCTGTAGTTCTGCTTCCTTCTGTTAGTGTAGACAGGGGAGATGGAGCAGGGGGCTCACTCGTCTCCTTCCCCGGTGCAAGTTTAAGGCTATCAGACTCGGGGAGGGGTGGCACACACAGGGTGAGAGAGGGTGAGCTGATGGATTTCCCTGGTAGGACTCAGAATGTCTGGCCAGAGGTGCCATGGCTGGTATTCTCAGCAAGGCTGCTGAGGGTATGAACAACTGAACATCAAAAGCAAGAGTTAATGCCATCCTTACCTGTCCCCCATGTATCCAGCTGTACAGTGGCATTGTCCAGTCACATGATCACACTGGCCTCCATGGTGGCAAGGACAATCCTGACTACAGTTCTGGCCAAATGTCCCTGGTGGGCAGGGCTGGGCACACACTGCTCCCTGCAATAGAATTGAGGACAGGCTTGGTAGGGCTCCAGAGATATCATGTTGAGGTTATGTTCTCCAAGGTCACCCCCAACTTCCCAGTGTAATCAAGAGAACTGGCATTTATGCTACAGTTAGGACTACTGAGGTCAGTTTTCTCCAATTATTCAGCGCACAGTTAGTGAAACCTGTTGTATATCAGGTGCTGGGTCAGATACCTGGGGTGCAGAAAGCACGTGCTATTAATACCTGTCCTCACAGGGTCCTGGGGAGACCAGCAAGGAAGCAAAGTAGAGTACATAATGCTAGTCCTCTCATATGTACTAGCAGAGAGAGAGAGAGAGAGAGAGAGAGAGAGAGAGAGAGAGAGAGAGCCCCCGATTAAACATCCAGCTGTGGAGACACACTCACCTCTGTGACTTCCCTAAAGCCAGCTATTATGAGAACAGAGGATCCAAATGGAGGTGGGGAGGGAGGGGAACTGGGGTGAAAAGGGGAAGAAGGGGAAGAAAGGGCAGGAGACAGGAGGGGTGAAGGACTGGAAGGAGGAGAAATGAAAGAGGGGCTATATGACTCCCATCAGGGTACAGAGTTACAAATTTTGTTTTAAAAGATTTTTAAAAACCACTATTTTTATTTCCGTGTATGAATGTGTATGTATGCCGTGGGCATGTGGATGGCCAAGGAGTCCAGAAGATGACTTTGGATCCCCTAGGATGCAGTTACAGGAGGTTGCAAGCTCTCTGACATGGGTTCAGAGAGCTGAACTTGGGTCTTCTGGAAGAGCAGCAAGTGCTCTTAACCACTGAGTCATCTCTCCAGACACCAAAGTTTTCAGTTTCTTCTTTTAAAAATTGTTTTATTTTCTGTTTTATTCATATTTATGTTTTACCTCCATGCACATCTGTATGAGGGCATTGGATATCCTGGAACTGGAATTATAGGCAGTCGTGAGCTGCCATGTAGGTGCTGGGAATTGAACCCAGGTCCTCTGGAAGAGCATCCAGTGCTCTTAACCAATGAGCCGTCTCTCCAGCCCAATGTTTTATATTTCTAAATGTAAACTTAATCAAAGTTTTTAAGAAGAAGAAAAGTCATATACAAAACCAGGAATCAAGTTATTAGATCTCTTATCTAGAAATTAGATGACAATGGAGTAATTCCTTAACATTTTGAAGAGAAAATAATTTTTAATCTAGAACCGATTGTCAAGAAGCAGGAGGGATGTGGCTCAGAGCCAGGATCTTTAGCACGTCAAGAAAACCACTAGTTAAAAGACAAAATCCTTTTGTCTAGAATATTATACCTCTCAAAACAAATACTTGAGCAGGGGGTTTGATATGACAGCTTCAGATTTAAACAAAAATCATGGTACTTTAGGTAACTAACTGGAAGAGGCCCACCCCTAATCAGAAAAACTTTCCAGGACTGGAGATACAGGTCAGTTAGTAGAGTGCTTGCCCAGTATGTGAGAAGCATCAGTTCTCAGCATCATATAGACTCAATGTGGGTGCACACCTATAGGTGGAGGCAGCAAGATTAGAAGTTCAAGGTCATCCTCTGTCATCCTTAACCACAAATCTAGTTTGAAAGTGTGACTGATATATCAGATCCTGTTAAACCAAAAAAGAAAGAAAGAAAGAAAGAAAGAAAGAAAGAAAGAAAGAAAGAGAAAGAGAGAGAAAAGAAAGAAATGTAGAAAAAGAAGGAAGATAATTACTCAAGAAAAATTTTTGAAAAAAAAATGGATTCTGAGAACTAGGGACCTATCAAAAGAGAAACAAAAGAAATCCAGGAGAGTAGTGAGCATGCCATGCAAAGAGCTCACAACAGAAGCACAAGGTGTTCTGGGTGCCACCTCAAAACACAAAGGCAAAAATAACCAGGGAGGGAGGG
The DNA here is from genome assembly GCF_903992535.2 of Arvicola amphibius. NCBI lineage: Eukaryota > Metazoa > Chordata > Mammalia > Rodentia > Cricetidae > Arvicola > Arvicola amphibius. The sequence continues at coordinate 133,090,780 of NC_052049.1, read as the reverse complement.
AAGGAGGCAGGGAGGGAGCGACTTCTGAGGTGTCTGATCTTTTTTTTTTTTTTTTTTTTTTTTTGGTTTTTCGAGACAGGGTTTCCCTGTAGTTTCTAGAGCCTGTCCTGATTCTAGCTCTTGTAGACCAGGCTGGCCTCAAACTCAGAGATCCGCCTGCCTCTGCCTCCCGAGTGCTGGGATTAAAGGCATGCGCCACCACCGCCCGGCGAGGTGTCTGATCTTATTGAGAGGAATTTCAGACTTTGGCTGAGATGTTGGATAAATTAGTAGCCACACACAGCCATGCTAACATAGACACACACAAACATGTTATCCTAAGCATTATGAAGTTCTCTGTCCTTTCTCCGTCTTTCTTTAGGGAGCCGGCCTGTACTCTGGGATCTCTGCCTCTTTCTCTGGCCCTCCTCCCTACTAGGTAGTCGCTGTCTCCCATGTGGTCTGACTTCCATGCCAGCTCAAACAGCAGGAGGCTAGAATTAAATAAATTAAAAAATAAAATTTAAGTTTACTTATTTATACATGTGCGTGCGGGTATGCGGCATGCGTGTTGAGGTCATAGGAGTGTTTGAGTCACTCTCTTTCTCCCATGTGGGTCCCAGGGGCTGAACTCGGGTTGTCAGCCTTGAGGACAATAGCCTAAGCCACTGAGCCATCTCACCACCCTGAACCCTAGCTGTGGGCTGAAGTCATTAGTTAAGAAGTGGCAGTAAGGCATGTGAGGTAGGAAACAGAAGGAGACACCCAAACAGACATGGACTAGGGCTGCAAGCATTATGTACTGAGGGCTGTTTTCTCTCTGCCCCCACTCTCCAGTCTTAGCCTTCTGGTATACGTCTGTAAAACAGTTTATATAAACTTCAAGTCTTCATCAGACGTCTGAGCCTAGTCTCGTCTCCTGCCACCGTTTCACCCTCATGCCAGAGATAATCATTTCTCTCATGGAGAATGAAGACGATCTTCCAATTAATTAATCAATTTGTTCAACACACAGTTATTAAGCACCAATAATCACCGGCCCCAAAGAAGCTAGTTCAGTCGGGAAAAGCCTGCCAGACCGGAGCCATCTTTCCGCGTCGTGTTATTGAGTTGTAATGAGTTAAGTGGGAGGCTTTCAGCTCAGATTCCCCGCTGCAGGCACTGCGGAGCCTAGAGAAGCGAGGACTGAGAGGTGAGTGTGTAAAAGTGGGGTGAGAGCAGTCTGGGGTGACAGGGGCCTGCCTTTCTCCCCATGAGCTTAGGAATTCATGGGTGATAAGAGAATTCTTTGGGTTCTGTGCGAATTCTGTCCTTACTGTCTGTGGATGTCTGAGGGTACTCTACCCTGAAAAACATTTCAAGCTAACTCAGGCAGGAAATGCTTATGCCTTCCAGTCTCCTCACCCTTGAACAGGTGGAGCCCTCGTTCATGTACACACCACACACACACACACACACACACACACAGAGAGAGAGAGAGAGAGAGAGAGAGAGAGAGAGAGAGAGAGAGAGAGAGAGAGAGAGAGAAAGGGGGGGGGAGAGGTGACCCCTGGTCTCTAGGAAGTCGTAAAGATAAGTGAGATTAGGGAGACAAAGGAAGCCAGCTGATACGGTGCCTGATTGAGCGGCACTTAATGAATGTCAGCTGAACAAAGTTGACACTGACTGGGAGGTGCATGACTACATAAATGATCAACTACTGCTGGTTGGAAGAATGACCTCTGGAGGAAGCGGGCAAGCACGGGGGTTCCTCTCCTGCTGTGACTTTATCTCCTGGAGATTGGCTGCAATCCTCACTTTCAGTGTGCCAGGATATGACTGTATGCGGACACACGGCCTTTGCAGAGGTGAAGTTAAAAACTTGTGTATGTGGGCCCTCATCCGACCTAACTCGGGGATGAAGACAGATACATAGCGGGTTGGAGGGTTAGCTCAATCAGTAACATGCTCGCTATGCAAACATGAGGATTTAGCTTTGATCCCAGAAGCCATGAAAAAAGACAGACATGATGATGTGTGCTGGCTAGTTTTATGTCAACTTGACAGAAACTAAAATCATTTGGAAAGGGACTCTCAATTGAGAAAATGCCTCTATAAGATTAACCTATGGGTAAGCCTGTAGTGCATTTTTTCTTTCTTTTAAAAAATGTATATGTGTACATGCGTACGTATTTTATGTATTTAAGTATGGGTGTACATATGTATTTTATGTATATAGGTTCTTTGTTCGCATGTATATTTGCATACCAGAAGAGGGCATCAGATAACATCATAGACAGTTGAAGCTGCCATGTGGGAGCTAGGAATTGAACTCAGGATCTGGAAGAGCAGCCAACGCTCTTAACTGCCGAGTCATCTCTACAGGCCTATTTTCTTAATTGACAATTGACATGGGAGGGTTTAGCACATTATGGGTGGTACCATTCATTCTTGTGCTGGTGGTCCTGGGTTCTACAAGAAAGTCAAAGGGATGGCCATGCAAAGACCAAGGAAGAAGATGGCTATCTCCAGGCTGGGGAGAGGGGCTCAGAAATCAACATGATGGAGTCACCTTGACCTCAGACACTCAGACACTTTTTCTCAGCCTCCAAACCCAAGAGAAAACAAATCCCTATTGTCTGAGCCATTTGTCTGGCATCCTGCGAAAGCGGCTGTGTTTCTACCGTTGTGGGCTACATTTAGAAGGTCGGTGTAAAATGGGGCAAGGCCTGCTCTTCAGCTGGTCAGGCCTAATGTTTCTGTGAGACTCTGGAGAGAAGCTCCACTGTAAGAGGTCTGTGTGCACCAGAAGATTAAAAGGAAGGGGCCAAGATGGCGCCTCAGTCTTGCCAGCATTTTGGGCATTCACATTAGTGGCTGCTGCCCCCAGAGTGGCAGCAACCTATGGAGACACTGAGCAGCGGCTGGTGAAGGTGCTATGGAGGTGACCCCAGCTCAGGACCAGCCACTGGCCTCTATAGTCATCTTTCCAGCCCCCCGTGTCTGAGACAACAAAGCCTAAGCCACCAAAGCCCTCTCTGGGCTCCCACCCTCACTGGCCCCATTTCCCAGCCTTGGCTCCATTCCTCCTCCTGCCCATCATTTCCTTTGCACGTGAGTGTCTGTGTATACATGAGCATATGTGAATGTACCCATTCCATTCAGCCTCTATGTCAGACTGGGAATTCCCGAGGAACCGATTGCTGCCCTTCCTGCTTTCTGCCTGTCCCCAGTGTCCACTGTCATCAAGCTACCTGTAGTTACCCTCTTTCCTCTGCAAGGTCTCAGAGTCAGCAAAAGCGGGGAAATAGCTCCCAGGTTCTTTGTATGGGCCTCTCCGCACTGGATTCATTATAGCCAGGCAAGTGAAGGGGCCCGTGGCATTCTTGGGGGTTGATGGACTGGAGGGCCAGATGGGCCATAGATCCCAGAAGCTCCACTGTACTCAGTGTCCCTGCAGAACGGTGGCAGTGAGCAGCCGCTCCATCAGCCTCAGAGTGGTAAAAGGGATGAAAGTCCATGGGGCCAAGGGCAAGTCAGGCAATGAAAGATAAAGACAGGTGACCCTTCCCCCAGCAGCCTTTCCTTGGCTCCAGCTCTCCTTGGAGGAGCCTCAGACCTGAGTCAAAGCTTCATTTTTGTGACTCTGCATGCACCAGGATATTAATAATTCATGAAAATCTGCAAGTTCAATGCTATGTCAGAAATAGAAATATGATTGTCTATCATAAAATTTAAAACAAAGTCCTCAGCACCAAAGCTTTCTATAGACAGGGTTTCTTGGCACCCCGAAAAGATGTGTTAGGAAAAGAGCCACCAATATGTGTTGGCTTTCTCCTTCTATCCCTGAAGTCCTGCAGCCCACAGCAACATTTCAGGGGAGGTCGCTCCAGGGTCAGGGCTCCCTCACTGGCTGATGGGCTTCCCTGAGCCATGCCTGGCACTAGATACCTGGAAGCTGGTCTGGTGGTGATAGAGGCCTTTCAAAAAGCAGGCTAGGGTGGGAGAAGGGGGACAAGTGAGAGAGGAGATCTCATCCACTGTGTCCTTTCACGGGGAGAGGGAGGAGAGAAGAAGGACAGAGGGAGAAAAAGAGAAAGGAAAGAAAGAGGAAAAAGAGACACACAGAAAGAGAGAGATAAAGAGGAAGGAGAAAAAGAGATGGAGAGGCAGCAGGGGGAGAGGGAGAGAGAGAGCGTGCATGGGTGGGGTGGTTCTGGAGTTGAGACCCAGGTTCTAACTCCACCTCACTCCTAACCAACATGTGGCTTAAGGCACGTCACTAGCCTTCCCTGCTCTCTCTTCTCCAAGAAAGGGCATTTATGGTCAGACCATGCTGTTGAAAGACTCCTCAAGCTGTGACTGGTGTTGTTTTGTGACCTGTTTCCTAGAACATCCATACTGAGTAGACTCAGACAGAGTGGTAGGAGCCTGAATCCCAATGGTAAGGCTTTCTCCCCCACCCACCGCAAGGAGCTACAGGATTCTGTGAAAGACAGAGGGAAGCCCTTTGCTCTTGAGCAGTGACATCCAAAGGCAGCTGTGTCTGGACGCTGCCTGCCTCAGAGTCACCTGGGGGGCTCATTAAAGAAGACATTCCCAGAGGCTCAAGTGTGACCCCTGCCCCTCACTGACTCCACTACGTAGCCGTATTTGGCCACACTAGATTCCTAAGGTCCCTCCCTGTCTAGAAGCATCCTTGAGCCTACAGATAACTTTTCTGGCTGCCCTTGGTGTTGAAAGCCTCCTGAAATTCCTTGCTGTACTCAGCAGGCCTGTCCCTGGGGAGGCAACTGAGCCTCTCCTGAAGTGGGACATGTTACAGGGGATACAGTGTGGAAGGGCAGCCTCTGAAGCCGACAATCTTTCAGGGGCTTGGGAGCCATAGGGAGGTACTGATCAGGGGAGCCTGGAAGCTGATAGGAGGCTGTAGCTAGCCTGTGACATCCAGGGGGTATAAATCAAGCTGGTACAAAAGGCTTTGACATTTGCCAAGCACCGTGGATATGCAATCACACCTGAGGATTGTGCCTACCATGCCAGGCAACCCAAGCATGGTTCACTGAAGACAAATCATTTGTGTCCATGGGGAAGCTGAGACTAGAGGCTGGGAGGTTTGTTGGGGCAGCTTTGGACATGTCACCTGAGGGAAGGCCTCCATGGGTGAGGCTATATCTCCATCTGCTTCCCACAGAGGGGGTTCCCAGACTGGAGGCCTGTGCTGGTAGTGGCTGCATCAGAAGTACCTGAAGCACCTGGGAATATAACAGATTCTGGGGGCCACAGAGTCAGCATGAATATGTGAGCTAGGGTAAAGGTTCACAAATCCAGCTGAGCCCTTCCCTGCTGTGGCTCTCTTACCCAACTCCTGCCACACCTAAAACTCATTTGGGTACCCAGACCCAAATTCAGAGCTGATTTTCTGTTTAAATTAAAAATATTTTTTTCAGCAAGGTCTCGTGTAGCCCAGGCTGACCTTGAACTTGCTACGTAGCTGAAGATGCCCTTGAGCTTCTGGTCCTCTTGTCTCCACCTTCCAAGTGCAGGAATTATAGGTCTGTGCTACCAACCCTGGTTTTATGAGGTGTGAGGGATTGAACCCAGGATTATGCATATTAGGCAAGCATTCTACCAACCGAGATACATGTCCAGCCCTAGACAGAGCCAATTATATGAGGAAAATTCAACTCTTTTGCCTATGAGAGACCTATGACTCGGACAGGCTAAGTAACTTGATCCTAGACCTGGGACTCTTCACTGCTAGCGAGTGTCTCATAATGGCTCATGACTATAGATGTGGGTAGAGAGATGAATTTAGTCTTTCACAGTCTTGTGACGGATGCCAAGTCTTCTTATGATGCCCACCTACATCTTGAGGGTCCACCTACCGTCCAGCCTGGAGGGCAGGCACACTCTCCAGTGATGTGGTGGCAGGTGCCGCCATTTTGACAGGGGCAGCGTAGTTCACAGTGAGCTCCATGGCTCCCAGGGGGGCACAGCTCCTCGCAGCTGCATGGAAAGGGAGAATCAATAGACAACATCATTCCCCCAAAACGACCTAGAGCTCAAACCCAATGCCCAGGGTTCCCTAGTGCGCCTTGTCTACAAGGACAACCTTGTCAACCCCTACCTCCACCTGACACGTAATTCCTCCCCCACCATGGTGATGAATGACGGCAGCAATCAGCCTATCTGCCAAATTGAAGGCCTGAAACCCTGCACCTTAAGAATGGATGTTCTGATCCCCGCCAGTAGAGGGAGACAGATCTCAGACATAATATATCGAAATGCAGGGTACTTGGGCCAACCCTTGAAAATTCTGGGCAGGAAGCTGAAGAGACCTCCCCTAAGAAGATGGTTTTACTTAGGCCTTGAAGGTGAGGCTAATTTCACCAAGAGAGTGGAAGGACATGCCAGATGGATGAAACAGCAAGACCAAGGAGCTAAAAAGTGGCCTTGGATTTTGTCTTCAGAAACCTGCCATGGCAGCTGCCTCCTCTTCTTCCTCCTCCCTCTCCCTTTCTCTTTTAAAGATTTATTTCTTTATGTATTTTATGTGTATGAGTGTTCTCTCTGCACGTATGCCCGTATGCCAGAAGAGGGGATTAGATCCCATTATAGCTGCCATGTAGTTGCTGGGAATTGAACTCAGGACCTCTGGGAGAGCAGCTAGCACTCCTAACAGTGGAGACAAATCTCCAGCCTCTGAAAATGTGCCGATTTTCAAAGGGGAAGTCAGATATTCTGAGACATTTTCTTTCCAGACTCTGAAAAGCTCCCAGTTGCCATGAGTTGGGGGGCAGCACTGTGGGAGCACGGGGAAGGTCTGCATCATTGCCTTGGGTCTCATTCCAATGGCCATGGCGTCAAGCTCAAAGACCCTGGGAGCCCAGACATTGGGACAGGAAAGGATCTCAATCCAAGATGTCTTGTAGTCAGCATCACTGGCTGATGCCTAAGGATCCAGGAAGACTCTAGAGCCTTCAGCAGGGCTGGAACAACACCAGTCTTGGCTGTGAGAGTGTCAGCTAAGCTGTCTTGGGGAGCCCCTAGCAGTGTGGCTTCCCCAGGGCACAGAAGTGAGGGGACCAATCTGCACATGATGTATCAGTTGGGCTCTTACCAGCCCGATGCCTCAGATGTATTAATTAGGATGTGGCAAGCAGAAGCATACTGGAGAGGTCAAAAGAGAAGGCTAAGCTCACTTCTGTGTCCCCTAACTAGGAAGGGCCCTCTGACAGGTGACTCTAGTGGGACTCAAGGCATGGATGTGAGACTTGTGTACTCGAGGTCTGGATACTTACACACTGCTGCACTTGGAGTCAGAGGGCAGATTTCACAACCAGAACTTTCTGCTCTCATCTTCCTACTCACTAGGCTAATAAGTTGCCCCAAAGCCTTGAAAGCCCCGGTGACAGCCCATAGGCCCCTGGACTGTCCTGCTTCAAACCAGGGTCATCCAGGCCACGCCTTTCTCTCCCAGCCCGGCCTCATCTCTCCTGGCTCCACCCCATCCCCTCTTTCCCCGACCCCAGCAGTCCAGACCTCTCCCAGGCCCCCACCCCCAGGTCATGCCCTTCCTACTCACTAGACGCCAGTGTAGCCCGGTGCGCAGAGGCACTCGCCAGTGCGCGGATCGCAGCTGGCTCCGTGGTGGCACTGACAAGGCAGCTGGCAGCCCTTGCCATGGGTACCGGGTGCGCAGAGTTCTTCACAGCGCCAGCCTCGGAAGCCAGGGGCGCACACGCAGGCTCCGGTGATAGGGTTGCAGAGGGCACCATTCTGACACTGACACCGATTGCTGCAGTGGGGACCCCAGTGCTCACTGTCACAACCTGCAAAAGAGGACATGCAGAGTCAGGGCTTCCTTAGAACAAAGGGGATGTATGGAAGGAATCCTTGGCATATGGGGATCTCCATCAGGCTCCACCAAGCCACCAAATGTCCACCGGAGTTGAAGACAGCACAAAGTCAAAGGACCCCCAGCCCAGCAACTCAATTTCAATCCCTGTCACTGCCCCCAATACAAACCTGGCCACAGCTTTCTGCCTCCTTGGCTCAGGGAAGCTCTCCTTGGTTGGTCTGTCTCTAGCCTTCTCAGCGGGACCTTTTTTCAGTACTCCTGCCACCTTTCTCTTCTATGGGACCCTGTTCCTCTCAGTGCCAGCTGGGCCCAGCAGCATGTCTGCCTGAACCATCTTTCTCTCTCTCATTTACTCAGGACCGTTCCTTCTGACTCACTGTGCCCACTCCTGGCTCCACCTCTCGACTCTCCTTTCCCTCTTCTTCCCTTCCAGGAATCCCTCCAGCCCATAGTTGCTTCTTCAGTTCAATTTCCTCAGTGCCTAAGCGCCTTCAGAAATAGTAGGAGAAAACAAATGTATCCCTGGGAAGTAACAGACAGCCTTGGAGATCTTTCCCTGTAATTAAATGTTTTCAAGACTGATGGCTTTCCGGAAACCTGCATTCTAAGCCATGGAAGGGATAGAGCGGCCCACAACCCCAGGAAGGCTACCCACTGTTGTCACCTCCCACCTTGACCATCTCTCTTGGTGCATTCAGGACACAACAAAAATAAGATGCCCCCCAAACACTGGGATTTTTTAGTGGGAGTGGAGGTTAGGTACTAACAGGCACAAATACTGTTTTAGAATATCGAAGGCAAGAAAGATTGCTTCCAGTTAAGACAGTCAGGTGAAGGTTCCTCGTTGCAAGTGGGCAGTGAAAGATGGCTCAATTGTCTGCCTGCCAGAGGACCATCTGTCTTACTTTCTGCACCAGAAGTCCCCTGTTTCCAAGAGCACCTCAGTCCTGGGCAAGCAGGGAGAGAGGGTGACTCTGCTGCCTGTGGGCACAGATGGCCAGCTGATCTTTGTACCCCAGCTTTCTAGGATTTTGATACTCAGAGGAAAGGGGGAAGTGAGCAGCGTAGAAAATGTGTCCTTGGGGTAGGCCACTGTGAGCAGGGACAAAGTGGCACTCTGGTGATGAGCAGGCCCAAGAAGGCAGGGTTTGACGTAGCCTGTGAGCACGCTGGGGCTCCGCCAGCATCACCAGTTTTACACAAGTCTCTTCCGATGGCTGGTTGGGTCAGTATCTGGAAGCTCACATCCATCCTGCAGTAGATTGGCCCACTGAGTCTCTGATCCCACCACCTCATCTTGGCTCACTCCTTCATCTGTGCCCTGAATATTGATAAATACAGACTGGGGCTGCCAAACTATCAGTGGGCATCACCTTCTGTCTCCCAGTCCACTCAGAGTGACAGACAGCTCTGCTCACACTGACAGTGGCTCACAGTGGCAACAGTGGCACATGCGCGTACACACACAGTCTCTCTCCTTCCCATTTTTGAATGTGTACATATGCATGTTTGCAAATCTATGGGCTTCTTTGCATGTGTGCGTGCTGTGCATGTGTATGCCCAAGGAAGCCCAAGGTTATGGCAGGAACCTTTCTCAACCTTTATTCAGTGAGGGCCGGTCTATCAGTCAAACTCAGAGCATGTGGTTATGGCTAGTCTTACCAGCTGGCTTGTTCTGGGATTCCCCCTCTCTACCTTCTGAAGCTGGAAATACAAGTAGCCTCCACAACCACCAGGCATTTACATAAGTTCTGAGGATTTAGACAAGTGCTTAACCAGTGAGCTGTTCCCCACTTCCCATCTGTCTCTATCGCCAAGCACGTGTAGTTAGCATTCAATGTGTATGTGCTAGGATTCCATTATCATAATGATAATCATATTTAACTTTCCCCATGTGCCCAGCCCCTTCCTGGAAGTCTTAGAGGCATGAACAGTATTTAATCCTCATAGGCCTCACTTTCTTCCCTACTTTATAAGCAGGAAGATAAAGGATCATGGCAGTTACGTGATTGCTCAGATTCTAACAGGGCAGCCAAGGGCCCCTGATTCCAGGTCATTGCTCAGGCACACGGGACAGTTGCTGGGGATATTCCAAAGATGGGAAGCTTGGGGGGTGGCACTGATAACAGCAGCTGCGAAGCCCAGGTGGGTGATACAACAGAGACTGGTTACTTCCTTTCTGGTCACTACTGTGAGCAGCTTCAGGATGTAGACAAGCAACGCCCCCAATACTTTTGGGGCTACAGTCGCTATACGTGAAACTGTGTCAGACTGAAGTTAGTAGCGTACCTTCACGTCTTGCTGAGCATCCCATGACATTTTGCTTTTCAGGTGCTTATCCATTATTCCGCGATATTCTTCTTTTCTGTTTTGAGAGGATGCCGCCATGCAGCTCAAGTGGGCCTCAAACTCAAACTCTTCGCTCGGCCCCCAGAGTGCTAGGACTGTGGGTGTGAGCTGCCATGCTTGGCCATGGCCTCCCTTCTCTCGGGAGTAGCCCAAAGCCAAAAGGTAACAAAACTGTGGCCTGGGTAAGAGGGAGAATGATGTCACAGGGGCTTGTAGCTGTTCTCAGTCACTTCCCTCACTTGTCAGCAGAATGTTTCCCAAGTACCTAGGAGGGCTGTGTTGGGGAACGCTGTGCTCCAAGCATAACCGACATTACCATCTTCATCAAGCAGCTGTGACCACTCACAAGGGACCATGGAAACCAGGCCTGATGGTGTCCCCTCACAGAGGAGGGGCGGCTTCCAGTCTCTCCTTCCTACACCTCCTCCCAGCTGTGTGTACTTCTGCCCAGATGCTTGGAGTCTTGAGGGGTGCTGGAGTATACAGGAGGCGGGAGGGTAACTGAAGCGGGGATTCCATCTACGCCGCCATCCATCCAAGATAGAGTGACACCTTTCAGTGATGTGGTTGCTTTGGCCCCCTAACTCCTATCTGTGACCCCCTCATTCATGTTCTGAGTAAGAACATGTTTTGTTAAGTTGGTCTTTGGTGAAATTGTGACTTTGGTCCATTTGTAGAATCTGTTACTTTGATGCCCTATCTCAGGTAAGCAGACATTTGTTCATGTTTGGCCAGGAAAGTTCATACATGCTTGGCAATAACTTGCCCTCTCTGGAGAGAGATGGTTTGTCAGGGAGTGGGTGGAGGCAGAATCACAGAATTCAGAACTTGGTGACGGTGCTAGAATAAAGGTGGCTGAGGACTTCATTGAAGTTATGGGAACACAACCCTGGCTCCTCGCACTACAAATGGATGTGTATATGAACATGTCTATAACTGTGTCTCTGTTTATAAAGCCCCTAAAACCATAAGGCATAAGGAGATTGTTGCTGGAGGCTCTTTGTTCATTTTTTCAACTGCCCTGACTGGAAATAATCACACAGAAACTCTATTATTTGCAATACTGTTTGGCCAATAGCTTAAGTATATTTTTAGCTAGCTCTTATATACTAAACTAACCCATCTCCATTAATCTGTGCATCACCACGAGGTCAAGGCCTACTGGCAAAGTTTCAGGGGGTTCCAGTGGAGGCATCTGTCTTCCTGTCTCCTGCAGTGGCTACTTGGCTTCTCCCTGACTCTGTCTACTCTCTCTCTCTCTCTTCTAGCCTGGCTGTATTCTGTTAAGCCATTGGCCGAAAGCAGCTTTATTCATTAACCAATAAAAGCAACACATATGCAGAGGACTTCCCACATCAGGAGATGGCTCAGTGGTTGAGAGAACTTTCTGTGAAAGCAAGAGAACCTGAGTTCAAATCCCCAGCACCCACATAATAGCCAAGCGTGCAACCTCACTTCCGTGGGGCAGAGACAGACAGATCCCTCTAGGCTCACTGGTCAGCCAACTTGCTTCAGATTCAGTAGGAAACTTTCTCAAGACTAAGAAGGAGAGTGAAGCAAATGGGACGGCTCATCAGGTAAAGGTGCTGGACAGAAAGACTGAAGACCTGGATTCAGTCCCCAGACCTAAATGGTGGAAGGAGAAAAAGGTGTTCTCTGACTTCCACACACATACTGTGGCATTTACACACACACACACACACACACACACACACATGCACGCATGCACATACACATGCACACACACACACAGGCAAAAAGAGACAGAATGCCCTCTTCTAGCCACTACACATACGTGCAAAGCACACACGTACACACCCCAGCTGCATTGTGTTCAAGCAGGAAAGCATGGAAATAAACGGGAAACACAGAGATAAAGGAGGTGCAGCCATCGGAGGATGGACACATGGCCCCTGGGAGCCAACCCGGCAGGGAAAAGGTGGGCTAAGTCAAACAGTTCTGACCGAGGAAACAGGGAAGTACGTCACCACAGCAGAGGAATGTCTCCCCAGAGTGACTCAGTGAGGAAAAATGTTAGGGACCACAGTGATCAACTTTAGTTGTTTAAAATTCACTTAAAAACTCCTCATTCCCCAGTGATGCTAGGGAAATGAGGCGGAGCCAGAAGAGCCAATTATCTACTCTGCAGAAGGCAAGGAGAGCAATCACTCCGCAATTACAGTGTGTGTGTGTGTGTGTGTGTGTGTGTGTGTGTGTGTGTGTGTGTTCCTCCGCGGAGCCACACTCTGCTCAATTTGGCCAGGCCATGTCAAGCCCTCACATAGGTGATTGTTTTGTTTGTTTGTTTGTTTGTTTTTTCCTTCACTCTGTCACAGACTCTGCTCTCTAATTATATTTGGGTTTTGCTGATTGTTCAGCTTCTCTGGGCAGCTATGAAGGCTTAAGGGGCACCCAGAGGTGCATGACCAGCAGCTCAGGCCCCTCCCAGCCGGCCCCTTCAGATTCATGGATCCAGCCTGTGGGCTCCCGGGTCCTCACCATGGGGAACAGTTTTCTCAGTGACTTCACTATGGACAGGCATCTCAGTTTGTAGCCACGGTTGATGGAGCTTTTACTATGATGGAGTTTTTACCATACAACCAGGCTGTGTACCAGAGATGCAAAGTCGATTTTTCTCCTTTAGGGTCATAGATACTATTACTATTCCCATTTTTCAAACAAGGAAGAGAGGCTCAGAGAGGACAAATAATGTATCCCAGGTCATATAGCCAGGAAGTGACTGGGAGTCTAGGCTGCTGACACTAGCTGGGTAGAGGCTGCCGTCAGTGCAGGGGGTGTAGAGTGCTGGCAGCCAGCCTGGGCTTGACCAGCCAACACTGAGAATCCACTAAGACCGTAGCTCAGCTATAGCAGGCCTTCCCAATCTGCAAGAGGACACGGCATAAACGGAGTATGGCCGGCACACACCTGTCATCCCAGCACCCAGGAGGTAGAAGCAGGGGGATCAGAAGGTCAAAGCCATCCTCAGCTACACAGTAAGTCTGAAGCCAGCCTGGGATACATGAGACACTCTCTCAAAAAAGAAAAAAAAACTCCACATGATGAAGGGCAGAGGGCTAGTACCATCAGTGTTTTGTTTAGAGTTTGGCTTATGTGTAGATCATGGTCCCAGGCTTCCCACAGTTGACCCTATTTCTGATCATTTCATTCTCTTCAGTGAAGGCATGGACTTATTGATATTCCTCTGTTGTGTTATGTGGCATAAAATTCCCATGTTAATCACTTATGTACACAACCTGATAGTATCCATCAATGTGCTAACATTAACACTATCATGTTCAACTACCTCCAGAGACGCTCCAGAGCCAACTGCAGTGACTTCCCACCTTCCCTTCCAAAGTCCCACCTAGCTAGGCACAAAAGAGCTGCCTAGAGGCCTAGAGGCCTCTTTCCCCAGTGGCACATGGGGTTCCTTTCCCTAGACAGTGGGCCTTAAACTGGCTGCACCCCGGCGTCTAGGGAAGGCACAAAGAAACTCCCCCACAAAGCCTTCCCCCTCATCATTTATTTCCTTGAGACAGGGTCTCATGTAGTCCAAGCTGGCCTCAAACTCACCGCGAAGCTGAGAATGACTTTGAACTTCTGATCCTCATGCCTCTATCTTCTGAGTGCTGGAGTTACAGAGGTGTGCCTCCACGCCTAGTCTATGGGGTACCCGGATGGAACCCAGGGCCTCCTCACACAGCCTACAAAAGCTCTGTACCAACTGAGCCACATCCCCCACCTCTCTCCCACCGCTTTGACTTAACTCATGGCCAAAGGCAGAGGGCTCAACAGAAGTCTGCTTCCCTTTGGTCCTCTTGGGGAAATAGGCAAGAGGATGCCAGGTTAGGGTAGGAGATGAGGGGAGAAGGATGTCCCTCCTGTTTCACAGCCAGAGATCTGAGGTCCAGCAAGGGGCAGTGGCCATCGCGTGGAGTTTAAGGGGTTAGCTACTCCTGACCCTGAGGGAGGACCATCCTGGTTGACAAATACAGTGACTTCCCAGGGAGCCAGGCCACATGTCACCGGGCTTGTCCTAGTCAACACAGCCGGGCTCTCTCTGCGGGTTAATCACTGGACTCCGCCTAACCCCAAGCCTCAGTCAGAGGGAGGGAGGATGAAGGGATGAGTCCCAGCTGATGTCGTGCAAACCTGGGCAGCCCCCAGCCCTCTCTGGGCCCATTTGGTTTTCACACCTGCCAAACGACAAACTTGGATTGGATTCTGTCCTGGGGTCAGCACTCCTCAAGAAGGTATCTGAGAATGGATGTGTCTTCCAAATGCCTAAGGGGTCCTCATCCAGAAATTGGAGGAGGCAAGTGCTGGGTCTCTTCCAGCCCTGAGCTTGTGATGCTAATTATACCCACTTGAGAAATGGGCCAGAGCAGGCAGGGTAGCTACTTGGCTCTGAGCGGGCTCATTGCTCAACTCTCCTCCTTCATCCACTTAGATGGCTGGAAATCACATATTCACAGACCCAAGTACCGTAGATTAAAACTCAAATCTCCAGACACTGTGCCCAGTCTCGGCAGACAGTCAGAGCATGGGCTTACACCGATGTACCATTAGCTACACCAGTTATTCTCTCTATGGTACTTAAATACACTATCTATGGCTCCCTTAACCTCCAGAGGGACTGGTGCTCCCTACAGCCATGCCCAGTGTACCCTGTGCCTCCATGCCCCTCCATCTCCTGAGATGGCAGGATGCCCCAGTGGCCCTACAGTAAAGAACGGGAGATTGAGAATGAGACCAGTGGACTGCATCCACCCAGCTTTCTGCATTCTAGTACGCCAGCTTCTGGGAGTGGAGAGGCTCATGTATTCACTCATCAAACCATTACTGAGCCTGCACTGTGCACTGGGGGGGCTGAGAAGCCCACGGTCAGCTTGAGAAACAGGCAAGTAAATGGAAGGCAGTGCTGCCTCCTAAGAGCAGAGAGACAGAAGGTTCTGGGCTAGTTTGGGTGATAGCTATACCTGCAGTGCAGTTATGGAGGGACTAAGAGGTCCTGGAGCTGGGGTACAGGGCAGGACAGAGCAGAGCTAGCCCCGTCCATTCCAACTGCCAACATGTCGGGGGACAGTGGTGGTGGGCAATGTAGCTTTACTGGAGCTGGCATCGCTCTGGGTGGGCGAGTTAAGCTAGGATGAGGCCCGGGCTTCCAGATGTTATTGCTGTGACTGTGTGGCAATGCACAGGACACTGTGCACAAGGTTGGGGCGGGGCACTCACTGTTAACAGTGCAAGCAGCTGCTTTGGGACGTACTTTGGTGAGTAAGTTCCTGGGCTCTATCTCCAGCACTACAAAAAAAAAAAATTAACAAAAATAAAAAGTGATTGAGAGGCTGGGGAGATGGATCTGTGAGTAAAGTGCTTGCTGCTTGAGTATGAGTATCCAAGTTCAAATCCCGAGCACCTACTTACAAGGTTGGGCATGGTGGTGCATGCCTTTAAACGCAGTGCTGGAGGGGCAGAGACAAGCAGTTCCCAGGGGCTCACTGGCCAGCCAACCTAGCCAAAACAGAGAGCCCCAAGAGCAATGACAGACCCTGGCTCAAAAAATAAGATGGAAGGTCGGTGAGGGCATTAGCTGTCAAGTCTGATGGCCTGAGCTCAATCCCTGGGGTCCACATGGTGGAAGGAGAGAACCAGCTCTGGCAAGTTGTCCTCTAACTTCAAGCATATGCTGTGATGCACACGCATACACACACACACACACACACACACACATATTAAAATAAATGTTAAAGATAAAAAGGTATGTTGAAGGGAGATGGAGGAAGACTCACGATGCTGACCTCTAGCCTCCACACCTGCGCTCGCACACACAAAACAACAAAAGACTGGAATGCACACGGTCCCAAGTGTCTGTGTCTGTCTGTGTGTGACTGGTGGAGGGGGATGGCCACATCCTGAGACATCCTCAGCCACCATAATTCGTCCTCTGTCTGTTAAAGTTCGGGGTCATCAGCAGGTGAGGGGCCGACTGACGTGTGGGTGTGATGCTTTACAGTCCTGGTTAGGAGACAGGACGAGGGGGCGAAAGTCAA
This sequence comes from Arvicola amphibius, assembly GCF_903992535.2. Taxonomy (NCBI): domain Eukaryota; kingdom Metazoa; phylum Chordata; class Mammalia; order Rodentia; family Cricetidae; genus Arvicola; species Arvicola amphibius. Next base: position 133,074,553 of record NC_052049.1, on the reverse strand, counting down.
ACTTATCAACTGTACTGACTTCATCAGGGACTTTGTTTCTTTATCAGGGACTTTTCTGGATGTAGGAGTGGCACCGTGGCACAGGGCATGGATGGCAAAGAAACTGGGGCTCAGGTCCTTCCAGATACAATCTCTGGCAGAAGCCACAGCCCTCGAGTGGGCAGGTCCATCTACAGAGGATGTTGGGCCGCGTGTGGGTAGTGCTCACACCCACATGCCACTTTAGAGGCCCTCATGTCCCAAGGAGGGACAATTAACTACAGGCTCTGGAAGCATGGGGCCAGGACACTGGAGGACCTAAATCTGTCTCTCTCTGTCTCTCTCTCTCTCTCTCTCTCTCTCTCTCTCTCTCTCTCTCTCTCTCTCTCTCTCTCTCTCTCTCTCTCTCTCTCTCTGTCTGTCTCTCCAGAGAAGGGCTCTGACAGGTTAGAGGCTGAGGGATACATGACTGTCCAGCACTGAGCAATGGCTGTGCTGACTGGAGGCTCAACCAGCTGCTGTGGCTCCCACTGCAGCCCCACCAGCCCTCTGCTATTCTATAGACCCCGGCCTGTGGGCAGAGTCTGTAATGCAGTGACTCCAGCATTCTGCTTTAACCCATTTTCTGTCTCACCCTCTGCAGCAATGGGATCCACAAGGAAGAGAGGCAGGCTGTGGGCTGCTCCCCACCCCACCCCCACTCCTGGGACCTAAGGCTGTTGGCTAGCCCTCATGGCCCAAGGTTAGGCTGTGGGCTAGCCCTCAGGACCCAAGGCTGCAGGCTATCCCGCAAGGCTCCAAGCTATGGGTTGTCAGTCTCAACCTCAGTTCTGCTGGGAGCGCCTACCACCCAGGCTTTAATGAGAACAGCTCTACCTGCCTGATCTGCCACCTAGCACTGCCTTTGAAGCTATGGGGGCCCCACAGTTGATTCATCTTCCCAATTTGCCTGGAGAGCCTCAGAGATCATGCGGTGCACAAAAGGATTTCCTCTTTGGAAGAACCTTCAAAGGAGCTGCGGAGCCCTTGCCCTGCTCCATCCACACTGCCTTTCCTGGTTCCAAGAGGCAAGCTCAGGCTGGGACACACACACAGACACAGCCAGACACACACAGAGAGACACAAACACACACACACAGACACAGACAGACACACACACATACAGAGATACATACAGACACACACACAGATACACAGACACACACATATACACACATAGATACACACACAGAGACACACACAGACATACACACACAGGTATACACAGACACACACACACAAACGAGAACTTGGTGATAGTCCCCAGTGTGAGCCCCTATTGTGATGTGGGATCCATAAGAAACAGGGAAAGAACCTAGACTGTCACCATGAGAGTCAAACAAGTATCCCATAGGGACTGAACCTGGGACACTGCCACCATCTCTACCATCTTCTTACAGGGGATCGTTGAGTGACAGCCCTGAAGTTCTGTCATGGGCTCCGGTCCTTCCAGGCCTGGAGTCCTCATAGCAAATAACAGAATCAACACAAGTAAACGTATGCTGTGTTGGGCCCACAGAGTCTAAAGGTGTGGGCCTGGGTGGGCTAGGCATGGCGGGGTTTCCATATGCCTAGTTCCCTGATCCCAGAACTGCTGTGTGTTTTTGGCCTTTCTATAACAATAACGGACGAAGCAGGAAGCTTGCGTGGTGTACCAGCTCCTGCCTTTAAAGGTCTATCCAGTTTCTGAGAGTTCTTCCACAGGTCTGACTGAGGGATTTCCTGCTGTGGTATGAGGAAGTTCTTCTTCCCTGCTGTCTCTGAGCAGCCACCCAGGGCCCGGCCCTGCAGTGGATGCTCGTAGAGAGGCAGTTAGGGTCGATTAAGGTCTCTGCCTTCAAGGACATGTTTTTCTGCCGCTGCACACCCAGCCCTACAAAGAACAGACTAGAAACAGCAAAGCCAAGTCAATGGAAGCATGGCGTCAACTCTTAGAGCAGACATGTGTGTACTGAATGTCGCTCATAGGTGCCGCGGAACTGCATGTATCAATGAGATTTTCAAATAAATACAACCAATGGATACTTGCCTTACTTCATACAGTGATCCTTCCAACTGTGCACGGCTGGCTTTAACTGCAGCAGGAATCTTCTCTATGGAATAGCAAGGCTTATTTAGTGAGTACTTACATTTTTAAAAACTGTGTGTGTGTGTGTGTGCACATGCGCGCGCATGTGGGTGTGTGCGTGTGTGTGTGTGTGAGAGAGAGAGAGAGAGAGAGAGAGAGAGGAAGAAAGAGAGAGAGAGACTGTGTGATTATGTGTGGTGTGTGTGAGGGGTGTGTGGTGTATGCAGGTCTGAGAACCACTCTAGAAGTTTGCTCTCTCCTTCCACCATGGGATCCAAGGACGAAGCTCAGGTTGTCAAGTCTGTGCTGTAAGTGATTTGATCTGCTGAGCTACTTCCCTGGCCCATCTGGAGAGCACCTCTGACTTTCTTTCCCCTGTGCTTTACAGATCACCACGCAGAGAAAGGTATTTCCATTGCTCAGATGGATACACTGAACTGCAGATGCAGCCAGAGTAGAGACGAGACCCAGGTCCTCAGACTCAGAGTCTTCACTACTCCCCAGTGTCATTTCTAGGTGGCACTGGCCACCTTCCACTCCGTTTTGATACTGGAGCCTACTCAACTCTATCTTGTCATTTGTGTCCTGGTTCATTTGTCCCCAAGTGAGAGAGAGACTTGGAGAGTAGCTCCCAGTTTGGCCTGCCAGTCAAAGATGTTCTATCTGTCACTACTAGAGAGGAGGCCTGAGGATGAGTGACAAATGGCCATCTGTCTACCTAGAGTTACTGTCACTAGCCAAAGACTGACGGCTCCTGAGACCCACGAAGGACAAAGCCAGGAAGACACCTCTGCCACAACACTGAGAGGGCTGGTGAGCTGAGAGACACCTCTGATGTGACAAGCACGAGGGACCGTGTGGGGTAGCATCAACAGCTGGGACAGAATGGGGGTAGCATCAACAGCTGGGACAGAGTCAGGTAGCATCAACAGCCAGGACAGAGTCGGGTAGCATCAACAGCTGGGACAGAGTCGGGTAGCATCAACAGCTGCTCCGCACGGGTTTTGTCTAGGTCTCTGCTCACACGCCACTTTCTTGGATGCCCTTCCTTTTAAAAACCATCTTCTGTACTGTGTCTATGGGGGACACACATGCCATCATGTATGTGCGGCGATCAGAGGGTAACTTTCAGAAATCATCTCTCTCCAAGTACCATTGGGTCCTGGGAAGCAAACTCAGGTCACTAGGCTTGGTACCAGGTGCCTTTACCAGCTGAGTCATTGCACTTGCCTGGAGCCCCTCCCCTCTCTTTGTTTTTGGCTGCTGTTGTTTTGCTTTGAGATAAGGTCTCAAGTAGCCAGACTGGCACCAAACTCACTATATAGAAGAGGATACCCATGAACTTCTGATAATTCTTCAGTCACCTTCCAGACCCCAGCAATTCCGGAAGACTCCACCTAGCTCCTAAAGTCAGGTATAACTAAGGCTCAGAGTAAAGACCTGCTCAGAGAAGTCTGTTCCCAGTCGGCTCCGATTCGTCATGCTTATTGCTGTTTGATTTGACCAGTAGGCATACAGGCCTGGATTCCCAGTCCCAGCTCAAGATGGTCCAGAATTGGAATGGTCAGAAACAGCCTAAGACTGATTCCAGGAAACAGGGCAGGGGAAAGGGAAAGAGATGAGGAAGTGGGAAGTCGGGAGCACATCTGCAGCTGATCTCTGGGGTTAGGGTGAGTCAAGAACACTGCCCCAGAGCTGCTCCTTCCAGGAATCCAGACTTTCAGCCTGTGCTCTCTGGGCCTGCCCTGGCTAGAGGCTGCTGGGGACAGACATTCCCGCCTGTGCTCATTCTGGGGCTCTGGTCTTGGCCTATGGGGAGTTCCAGGTGTGTGTACAAGTGAGTGCTGTGTGGCTCAGTGAGCCAGGAACACCTGCTGATGGGAACAGGGTGGCCTTGTTCTCCACTGTACACACAGCCCCTGACATGTTGTCTGGCATGTATTAGGGGCTTGATATTAATATGTGTTGACACAATGAATAATTCATCTGGAAACTCTACATGAGAAATGGTTAGAGGAGCCAAGGCTAAGAAAAGGCGAGGTGGCTTCCGCCCTTGGGCCCTGGGGACTCGGTCTGGGGATAGGGTGGCACAATGACATATGAAGAAGACAAAGGCTAAGTCACACCAGATATCAGGGAGTAGATAACCAAAAGGGGTAAAGGTCACACAGAACTGGGTGGGGCAGGAGCAATCAGAGGAGGCATGGCTCTGGGTTTGGTAGGCAGAAAGGAGGGGCACAGGAAGAGTGGCTTAGATAAGGAGGGGTGCTGGAGACAGCATAGAAGAAGGCTTGGGACAGGCATGTCATCCCTGGGGGTAAGGGAAGGCTGGATGGAGCATCTTCATGGTTAGAGCTGGGGTGTGAAGACAAATTTATATTCAAAGAGCTCATACAAGAAAGATCCTAAAGGCCGGGCATCATGGCTGTGCATCCTCCTCACACCCCCCACACACCTCCTCTCATTCATTCTCTCTGCTGTGCCTGGGGGGAGTCTGAGTAGGAGGTTACCTCACCTAAAGTGTGAGGCTGCCCCACAGTGGCATACTGGTACATCCGCGAGACCTGAGTCTACTGGGATTGGATGTTTGAGACAAATGTGTCTTGGTGGGGCCTCCCCCAGTAAAGTCTTAAAGCCTTTCACTTTCAAAGGGATCTAGGTCTCTGAGAAGGGAGCCAGGATAAACTCAGACACAAAGTAAGATGCCTTTGAGCCTGAACTGAGAGCTCCCCAGTCCTCTGTCCAGAATCAGGGGATAGAGGAGCCTGGGATCCTAATTGGCAGCTACTGAACACTAGGGTGGGTGGGAGGTGAGGCCTGCAAGAGCTGTCGGGGATGAAAAGTGGCTGATCACGGGCTTCCTTTCCTGAATCGCCTTGGTGGGGGGTTGAGTTTCTGATGCCTAATGATCCCGTGGCTCAAGCTGTTTCGAGCTGGTGCATTCCAGAGGACTTCAAGGCAGTCACCAGTGCAGTTCTAGCTGGGCACCCATCATCACTCAGGCCCAGGAGAAAGACTCTTATTAACACAAACACATCAGGCATGAGCTGCTCAGGGATCTGGACCATGACTTGGGTTTCTCACGCAGACAGTGGACAAACCAAAGAATGCTCCCAGGTATCATTTCCCTGGCATTTCCACATGGGGCCCAGGGTGATGATACCTTGAACTGGAGAGCTTTGAAGGTAGGCAAACAATCCGAAGACCTGTAAAAATAAACCTGCCAATTCATGTCTGACTTTAAATCTAAAACTAGGAGAATCAGCTAGGGATGTGGCTCAAATGATGGGGTGCTTGCCTGGCATTTATGAACCTCTGGGTGGGCGGGGAGGAGAAGCAGAAGGAAGAATATTTTGTGAGTCAGGTGTGGTAGTGCGCACCTGTAATCCCAGCACCAGGAGGAGAAAGCAGATGGATTTCTTTGAATTTGAGGCCAGCCTAAGAAGCACACTTTTGTAATGGCTTTTCCCACAAACAGCTCTGAGGCAAATACAGTGACTGCTCCTATTTGTTTGATCGGGATGGTAGATGTGTTTCCATATTATTTTCTCTACTTATGTCACAAATATCTAGCAATTTCTTTCTGAGACAGAGTTTTTTGTATCCCAGGCTGGCCACAGAATCACTATGTAGCCAAAGACGACCTAGAACACCAGGTCATCCTGATGCTGGGATTACAGGTATGTGCCACCATGCTAGCTTATAGGATGCTGAGGATCAAACAGGGATTCGTGCCAAGTACTCTGTCAACTGATTTACACCACAAGCACAAATATTTAGTAGTTTTAAAGTAAATATGGTGAATAACCATCTTTCTGACTTCCCACTTGGAACAGAAGGGACCACGTCCAAGTACCGACTACATCCCAAAGGGAAGGGTTGGATTTTGGATTATAAGATCCCTGTTGGAGGTGTGCAAGCGGAAGTCAGACAGGTCCTTTATTTTGTGGGAGCAACAGGGGAGGAAGGTTGGACTCTGTGACCTTAGAGGATGCTTTCAGGTCCAAGGTCTGTGTCTGGCTGTCGTTCATCCTTCTGCAGGTCAGCCATGGATACTGTCCTTGGTGCTGAATCTTGTCACATACACTCAGTATGTGTGTAGGGGTGTGTGTGTGTGTGTGTGTGTGTGTGTGTGTGTAAGTCCAGAAGACAACAATGACTTTTCCCAAGCCTCCATCCCCTCTATTTTTGAGACAGGATCTCCCATTGTCTGGCACCCACCAAGTAGACTATGCTGGCTGGCCATTGAGCCACAGTGACCCATCTGTCCCCACCTCCCTCTTCCTGGGATTACAGATGTACAACATCATACTTGGCTTTTTTTTTAAAATATGTCCTGAGGACTGACTTCAAGTCCTCACACTTGTGGTAAGCACTTTACTCGCCGAACCATCTCCACAGCTCCACCAGCAAAGCTTTCCAAAGGTCTTCCCACACCACAGAATTCAGCACAATAAACCCACCCAGCCTCAACACTATGACACAAAGGAAAGCTTCAATTTCCAGGACATTTGGTAATCAGAATGACAATAAAAAGCCCTAGAGGGGCTTCTACCATTTGCTCTCCTGAAACTTGTCACCTTCTGCCTTCTTCTAGTCTTTGCTTGTTCCTTCCCATCCTTGTGCTGAGCTACACAGAAAGAGGCTTAAGGCTGATACTCACTGACTGAGAGTCTGCAGACAGCTTGCCCTGCCAAATGGAGGTGATTTCACTAGGTGAGTGAACGCTTACAAACAGGCCTGTAAAAACACTTCAGTGCTGAGCCTCAGGAGGTGGCTCATCATGAACACCTGAGTTCAGATCCCCAGAACCTGTAGTGAAAGCCAGGTGCAGCAATCTGTAAGCTCAACCCAGGGGAGGCAGAGGCAGAGGCAGAGAACCCTGTCTCTGGCCAGCCACTCTAGCCAAACTGGTGAGATCCAGTTTGGTGAGAGACTCTGTCTCAAAAAAATCAGAGAGAGATTGAGAAAGGCAACCAATGTCAGCTTCTAAAGTCTACATGCACTCATGTATCTATACATGTATGCACATGTGCATGTGTACATACACACACATACCCCTTAAGTGCCAAATAATTATTCATGGCTAATACCACTGTGGTTTCTGTTCCAGTGAGTATGGAATGAACTGACCTGCTGGGGTGAGGAGCCAAGATGGCTCTGAGTGTTGTGGGCCAAGTGGATACGGGGGAGGGGGGGAACCCTTGAGGATGTTTTCAGCAAACCCATCCAGTTGGCTTCTCCGCGGGGGAGATGGAAACCTTTTCAGGTGATGCCTGGTGACATTTGCAGGCGTCACAGGCCTTCTGAGTATGCTGGCATAAGGCATCACCGAGTGGGAAGGAGGTGGGGCGAGGTTTTCCTCACTGAGTAAGAACCGTGTCATCAAGTTGGGGAAAGGAGACCTATACGGGACAGTTCAAAGGATTGTCCTGGTCATTTTTTTCCTGGCTTACTTATCTGCTCATAGCTGGGCTCAAGTCCAGTTCACACACTGATTAGCTGTGTGATCTTTAAAAAGTCATTCTACTCCTCCTACCCTCTGTTTTCTCTAGTGGCAATGGATACACTAAAACTTTTAGGCTGGAGGCTCTAGCTCAGTTGGTAGAACACCTGCCAAGCATGCACAAGGGTCTGGGTTTGAATCCCAGCCCCACATGCAACAGATGTGGCATGCAACCACGTAACCCCAGAGTTTAGGAGGTAAAGACAAGGGAGCCAGAAGTTCAAGGTCATCCCCAACTATAGAGAGAATTTGAGACCAACCTGGGCTACCTAAGACCCTGACTCAAAAACAAAGAAGCAAATAAAACTTGTCCACCAGGATGGCTTTGGGACTTGAAAGAACTCAAATGACAAAGAGCTGGGTAGCCCATGGCTCTACACAGTGGCAGCTTGTGGCATCCATCATCTGCTACAGGAAACCCTGACCTCAGAGGAACATCAGTGGGACAAGGATGTGAAAAGCCACACGTGAACCCACTTGTTACCACACTCTGCAAAGTAGAGATGAGCCAGGGTGGGGCTGTGTAGACTGGTCTGGAAGGTATAAAAGTGGGGTTTTAGGTCCTGTTTCAAATGTCCCAGATACACCCACTATTTAACCATGCAGAGGAGGATGGGCTTGATTCCTCCCAGCTCTGTGCTCTGCATCCCCAAACACCAGGCTTTTCCCTCAACAAAGCTGGAGCCCTGAAGGCCTGGTGAGATAGAGGAGGGGCCCAATGAACACTTCTCATTCCCATTCCTCTCTGATGAGAGAAACCAGGCCTGAGGAGATCAGAGAGCAACTAGACTTCTTCCCCCTCTTCTACATATGGCTGAGCCCAGAAGTGAACATGATATACATGTGGAAGGCTCAAAGATTCTGTACTGAAGGGCTATGCATGTGAGATCTGTATGTTTTACTGAGCTGCTCTAAGCCTGTGGCTCTCTCTCTTTCTCCCTCTCCCTCCCTCCCTCTCTCTCTTTCCCTCTCCCTCACTCTCCCTCTCTCTCCCCTTATCCTCTTCCCCCTCCCTCCCTCTCCTCCGCCCCCTTCTGCTGCTACTAAGGCTGCTGGCATCCTTGACAGGAAAATTAATTGCTGTTTTCATTCTGTTTCTTGTTCCAGTCTATATCCCTGGAATAAGATCTCTGAATGACACTAAGTAACCTGTACACAAAAGCCTAGAGCACAGAGAGGAGGCTCAGGCCTGAGACAGAGCCAAGGACAGCTCCTTCTGACAGCCTGTGTGGTCTTCAAGAAAGGCAGCACACACACACGCGGACAGATGGGAGCAGTGCCTGTGTGCTTGAGTGTGTCCCCTGGAGGTAGAGACCCTGAGCTTGCTGCTCCAGTTCTACCCAGCCCTCCCCAACCCTCCCTGAGGGTATACCTCACCACAGGCTCTGGACCAGCTTTCTTTGAATTCTTCCCCTTTCTGGCTCAGTTGCAAGACTTATTTAGCTTCCAATTCAGTGGCTGCACCCCACTGTCCTGCCTAGGGCTTGGGAATGGGTGGGGCCCAGTGCCAATGTGGAGGGAATAGGCCAACTTCAGAGGCTTGTGGGTCAGCCAAGACTGAGCCCTGCTGCCAGCCCTGGCCACCTCTTCATGGTGATGGCAGAGTTATCATGCGTCACTACCAGTGTGAGGCTTATGCATGGTTCAGCTTCAAATGATAGACCTGCCCACACTCTTAGGACAATCGTAGGAAAATAAAGCCACCCACACACATACCACCAAGGACAACCAAGGACATTCAAAAGGTAAGTGGGGTGACTTCCTTCAGCCTAATGTGCTAATTCTCTGGTGTGAATTTCCTTTCCTTTACTTTTTCCTTTCCTGTTTTCCTTTCCTTTCCTTTCCTTCCTTCCTTCCTTCCTTCCTTCCTTCCTTCCTTCCTTCCTTCCTTCCTTCCTTCCGAATGCTGGTGATCAAATTCAGGGCCTTGAGCATGCTAGGAAAGTGTCACATCCCCAGCCCTTTGGTGTAGATCTTGGGGAACATCTGAATCATTTCCAAGACCCCACCTTATAAATGAACCAAGAGAGCCTAGTTACCCACTTACTCAGCCCACAACTGTCCACTGAGCAATTACAAGGCCCTTGCTTTGGAACTGTTGTGGGGTGGGGGTGGAAGAAGGAGTGAACAAGAGGGGCCGTTAGGAAGGAAGCAGCAATACAAAACTGGGATCTGGGGCTGGACAGAGCTTGGTTAGAAAGATGTTTGCTTTCCCAGCACCTATGCAGAGATTTCAGGTGTGGCAATGTGTGATTGTGATTCCAGCCCAGAGGAGGCGGAGACAGTAGGATTCCTGGAGCTCACTGGCCAGCCAGCCTCGTCCAGTTGGTGAGCTCTAGGCCAACAGGAGACTCCGTCTCAAAGTACCATGTTCCTAAGGATTGATCTCTCTCTCTCTCTCTCTCTCTCTCTCTCTCTCTCTCTCTCTCTCTCTCTCTCTCTCTCTCACACACACACACACACACACACACACACGCACACACACACACATACACACTACACACACACACACACACACCTGGGATCTGATATAGCCTCTAGTTAAGGGAGTTATGGTGTAGTCAAGGTTTTAAGTTTGGACAGCTTTTTACCATGACAGCCGTGACTGCCACTGCCTCCAACTCTCAAGTGCTAAGATTTCAGGCGTGTGCCACCATGCCTAGCATTTCAGTCCCGTTGGGCACTTTCAAGGAGGATGAGAGGGAGAGAGAAGTATCTGGGCAGGAGTCCAAGGTGACACAGGACAGCAGCTCTGAAGCTACAGAAGTCACAAGAACCCACACACCCCTACAGAGTTTGGCCGTCTATTAATGTTTCCTTTTAGATCGGGGGACCCCTTTCACTATGTGGAACCTTTCTCAGGAGCCTAACTACATGGCTGACAGAAGCAGAGATGGTTTTGCGGAAGCAGTGCTGAGAGGCTGGAAGGGGTCCCCGAGTCCTGCCTGCTGGTCTTCCTTCAGCCTTCCTCTGAGTGCAAGTAGAAATAACCAATTTTGTATCCATAGAGCACTGTGCCTGGTGCTAGGTCAAAGAGATAAACACAAACCTGCACAAACACATGCTTATACACCTATGTGCATGCACACACATAAACACATGACAATATGGTCCAGATCCCTTCTTTTAATTTTTAAAAACATTTACTTATTTGTGTGTGTGTGTGTGTGTGTGTGTGTGCGCGTGCGTGCGTGCGTGCCTGCCTGCCTGCCTGCCTGTCTGTATCCTGTATGTCAGTGTATCTGTGTGCACACTTGCATTGGAAGGCCAGAGGACAAGTCGGTGGAAGCTAGGTTTTTCTACCAAGCAAGTTCTAGCAATTCAACTCAGGTCATCACGTTTAGTGACAAGTGTCTTTACCTGCTAAGTCACTGTCTGCCCTAAGCCCCCTTCTTTTACAGGTGAAGATGAGGCAATGGCTTATTCAAGGTCGAAGATTCTCGGGCACTTCCCCTCATTGTGTCCTTTGCCTCTTTCAGCACCTCTGTTCCAGGACTCACCCGCCCCAGAATTCCTGCTCGGCGGTGACCTGTCAGGTGAACTGCCAATCAGGCAGGAAAGCCCAGCAACCTCAAGCGCATGACACTCTCATTCTGTGTTCCAGGAGGAAGTCCCTAGTTCTCCAGAGTCAGTGTGCTCCTGGTCTTAATGACTCAGTGTGCACAATCTTGTGATCTGCCCCTGGGGACTGAGAATTACAGATTAATATTCAACTAGCTGGAACGATCTTCAGGAGGAGGCTCGTGGTAATTAAGTTGGTTAGAGAACACTTCAAACTTTTTTTTTTAACAGCTTACAAGCGCTGTAAATTACCCATAGAAGGAAGACTGGTCCCTTAATGGAACTCCTTGACTGTCACAAGGGGAGGAGTAGGGGTGGCAGTACACAATTCTCATTCTGAAGAGACAAAGTCCTGGGGGTCTCCACCTCAGGCCCCAGACCTGAGGAGTCTTCTGTTGCAGGAGGAAAGAGCATTAGAGACAGGCTCTCTCTGTAGCCTTGGCGGTCCTAGAACTCACTGTGTAGACCAGCCTGACCTTGAGCTCACAGAGATCTGGCTGCCTCTGCCTTGCCTCTCAGGTTCTGGAATTAAAGGCCTGTGCCATGATGCCTGGCTTATATTTGATTTCCTAAACAAAAGAATATGAAGTGGATCTCTGAAAGACTTTCTTCAAAGTTGTAAATATTTTAGAAAATAACTTTTGGTATCAGTGCAGAATAATCTGTGTTCTTCAGACTAAGTCATCTCCTAAGGTTACTGTGTAGATAGCCCAGGCTGGCCGGCAACTCACTATGTAGGTAAGCCAAGGATGGCCTTGAACTTCAGATTCTCTGGCCTCTTCCTTCTCCTGGGTGCTGAGATACAGGTGTGCACCACCGTGCCTGGTTTATGTGATACTGAGATGGAACCCAGGCTGTTGAGCATGCTGAGGAAGCCCTCTACTAACAGCTATATCCCCAGTCATGTACCAGTGGTTAGCTCCTAGCACAGAGCCAAGCTGGTCAATAATTAATTGCTCATATTGAACAGTAGAAGTGCTGAGGTTGTAAGTACAAGTCTATTTCCCTGGTTTTGCTTACATGCCTAGATGTTTTCATAAACGGGGAAGGGAATTCCATGACCACGAAACACTGGGACTAACCACAACCAGCAGCCAATGTGATTAGGGCCCAGCACTCATGCACAGCAGAGGCCCTGAGGGCTTGAAGATAGAGAAAGCCACCCTCAATGATGCAGTTCAGGTAGGCCACTCCTGACTGGTGGGAGACATTAGACAAGCATGAATCAGTGGTTTGTTTCTCTCTCTCTCTGGCAGTAGCAAGGATTGAACCCAGGGACTCACGCATGCTAGACAAGTGCTCTTCCACTGAGCTGTAGCCTAAGCTCTATGTGAAGTCATGGAGCCAGCAGAGGATGGAGCATTGGGGTATTTCCCCAGCCAGACTGCTGGCCTCCCTGTGACCCTGAGTGTCATTTGCTCTCATTGGCATGGCACAATGGGGGCACAATGTGGGATCTGGCAGAAGCCCGCATAGGTGGTGACTGTCCTATACCTGGTAAGATGATAGCAGACAGGACAGGAATAGCCCTGTCTCTCTAGAAGCTTCAGCTTGGCCACCCTGTTGGGAAAATACTCTCAGGGATTGCTCCGCTCTGCTCTGGCCACCATAAGATGTCAGAAGATTCTGAGAATGAGGTGAAGAGAGAGGCGGAAGATGGGGGGAGAGTTCACCGCCCAGCTCTAGGCCTCAGTTTCCTAATGTGGAAAGATGACATTTGTAGAAGAGAAAGAAAGTAAAATGGGAGAATCAGCCACGGCCATCAGCTAGTGAGAATGTAGAGAACCCCTAGGCCTCTCATGAACTTAACCTTGGGACAGCTGGGAAGGGCATTCAACTCCTTTAGGCCTCAGGTCCCCATGTTAAGGAGATAATCCATGTACAGACAGGCTCCAGGTAGTCCAGGCTGACCTTGAATTTGTTAAATGGCTGAGGATGATCTTTAACATTGAATCTGCCTTCTCCTCCTAAGTACTGAAATTACAGCCATATTGTACATACAACACATGGTTGCTATTTGACAAAATAATGCACATGGGACCCACAGTACAAATAGGGAGAAGGGACCCCAGTAAATTTACTACTATTATGTATGTATGTATGTATGTATGTATGTATGTATGTATGTATTGAGACAGGGTTTCTCTGTGTAATAGCCTTGGCTATTCTGAAACTCACTCAGTAGACCAGTTTGGCCTCGAATTCACAGAGCTCTGCCTGCCTCTGCCTCCTGAGTACTGGGATTAAAGACGTGTGCCACCACCAACTGACAATTATTGTTATTTATCAACCAAAATATCCCCAAATTGGGAGTCAGAAAGGCAGACTATGGCATATCCAGAGAATAGTATGCAGCCACTTAAAAGATAATTATGGATCAAATTAAATAATGCTATATCATGCTGTTGGGGAAAAAGGACAGATATGACATACCTCTGTATATCTTATGATGCTAAAAGATGCATGCTTGAATAGAGATTAAAAATCATAAGTGACAATGAAGGTATTTTCTTCTTAAAGTTCTGATTTTTTTAGTTAAAAAATAATTAAGCTGAACATGGAGATCAGCTGATAGAATGCTTGCATAAAACCCTGGGTTCCATGATATATATATATATATATATACACACACACACATATATATATTTATATATATATGTATATATATGTGTGTGTGTGTATATATATATACATATATATATATAAATATATATATATGTGTGTGTGTGTGTGCACACACACTTATGAGATGCTCTCCAGTGCTCTGTTGTTCTCTATAAACAGCTGACCCTGGAGGGTCTCAATAAAGGGGAGCACAGGGATCACATGAGCACCAGACCCCTAAATTGGAGACACAGGATGTCCTCAAGCATCTATCCCAGCAATGTCAAAGGAGCCCAGCTGACTCCTCCTCTGCCTAATTTGTGTCAATTGATTTCCTATTTTTAATTAATAATTCTAATTATGATGCAGCAAATTTACCCAACGGCCATGGCTGAATTAATCAGGGTCTATCGATTGGGTCTGTAGAGTTATCCCACGGTTTCTGACACCATCGATTTCCTGCTGGGAACAAATAAGAAAACACATGGAGGGCAGATGCAGCTGTCATCTTGCTGGTGCTACGAGTCCTAAACTGGGTCCATAGTACCTGCCCTCACCCCTCCACCCCTCCACCCCTTCACCCTCCACCCGTCCACTCAGCAGCCACAGCCACTAAGGCCACAAGATGTAGTGCTGCCCCCGGGAGCCCTGAGGAGGGCCTCCTAGGCTTCATTAGTGTCCCCATTGAAGCAGGAAGGTGACTGGCCACAGCCCAGTCCTGGGACAGAGTCTCTGCAGAAAACACAAGGGTCTTCATTTAAGATGAATTTAGAATTCTGTAACTCTATCCTCAGGAGGTAGTTCACTTCCATCTCACTGCCCATGTGGTAGTGAGAGCTTCAAAAGTCTCCTCTTCAGTCTTAAAGAGATCAGGGGTTGGAGAGGTGCAGGGTCTTGCCTGAGATAGCCCACAGAGTTACAGCGTAGCTGGAGCTAGAACTCAAATTTGAGCTCTACATCTTTCCCACCTACAGGGGGCTAAGTAGGAGCCTGGAGGGTGGGATTAAGTCTCATCTGGTACCTGTCCCCTAACATGGGGTTGCTCACCAAGTAGGGACATACAGCAGTGCTGTGTATGGCCTTGGTAAAAAGGCCCTGCCTGGTCCTGGCCTCCTTCTCCCCCCAGCTCTGTGTTTGCCCCCTTTTAGTCTCCAGAGGCCTTGAGATGTCAGCAACACCTCTGACACCTCAGCTACTTGATAGTAGCATGGTGACCTGTAGGCCCACATCCTCAGGGCCCAGAGCCTCTCCGCCCACTGGCCTTCTCTTTGTTGGGACCTTGCATCACAGTCTAGCCCAACTTCCAGAACTCACCCAAGGACGGGGGAAGGAAGAAGAGGCCTAAGCCACCTACGCCAATGCCAATCTGGTTTCCTTGACAGAAGGAAAAGAAGAAAGAGCTCGGGAGGGGCTGACGATTGTGGGGACTGTGTGGGATGTATGGAGTTTCATTGTATTGCTGTGAAGAAGCGCAGCCAGTAAACACAAGAGACCTTCACCTGACACAGAAAGTCCAGAGTATAAGCAAGAGTATGTTAGGATACAGGCTGGCTTTAGCAAGAATGAAGGGACAAAGGGGCTCAAGGTTGGAGTGGCTGGTTGGGGCCCTCCCTGACTGGGCATTCCTAGACCTGTACTGAGTGGTGTGTGTGCATGTGTGCTTGTGTGTGCATTGTGTGTATGTGTGTGTGTGTGTGTGATTGGTTCCATCCAGTATGATCTCATTTTAACCTAATTACATCTGCAAAGACAACCTCTGAATCAGCTCACATAGGCTCCAGGAGGACATGCATTTGGGGGGACATTATCCAATCACTGGGAAACAAGACTATCTCCCTCACGGGGTGGAGTTCTTCCTGGGGCTTATTCCCATTCTCCTCTTGCATCTTCATGGGCTTCCTGTCACCTTGACAGCACCTGAATCAACCTGCAGCAAGTGGCTGGGGTGGAGGGATGAAGTCCGATACCCTCTCACCATTGGCACCTAGTTGGTGGTCTAGTCTATGGTCAACGACAAGCTTTCTAGAAAAAAAAAATCCTTGTTTTGGTTTTGTAGCATTGGTTGGTTTCTACAGTGTAAATGTTGCTACTATAGACAATTTCAAGTTGTCAGGTGAAGGAACAGAATGTAGAGGCAGGGAGAGAATACACACTGAGACAGTCTCAGAATGTCACACATATACAGCATCTGAGGACCCAGGAGCATACAGAGAGTCTACCCATAGTCCTCTAGCTCCTCACCAGCCAGAGCTCTTTCAGATTTGTCACCTCTGATGACCACACCAGCTAATCAAAACTTTCACCAGCTGAGGAAAGTGGGTGGTCACGAAAGGGGTACCATCAAGACCTGAGTTCAGATTCTTCTGTATCGTCTGGGACAATCGCAGAAGCTCTTGTTCAATGATTGAATAGTTTCTGTGACAGAGTATGGAGAGGTAATGATGAAAATTAGTCTTTGGATCAAGGAAGTCATATGACAGTGGAGAAGAGGGGCATAAGACAAGAACCCCAGTCTAGTATGGTGAGTAGAGAAGACTTAGCGCCTGGGTGATAAATCTCTATGACAAGCCTGTAGCAAGCACTTGGATTGGCGTGTTCAGCAAATGGTTCTAGCTCATCCGCCCTGGAGAGGACTATATCATGGCTCCAGGGCTGCAGCCCAAGAGGATGATGGGAAGGCTGACCTTTCTGCTATGCTGAAGGTCTGTCACCTACACCCGTTTGCCCTCCATGCTCTTGTGAGTTAGAGGGAAAAGAACCAGGAGAGTCTTTAGAAATGCCTGTTTGGGGGGCTGGAGAGATGAATTCTATCCCATGTTTAATAAAAAAGACGTATTTTTATTTGTGCATATGTATGTGTATGTGCGCATGTATGAGGGTACCCAGGTGGTCAGAAGAGGGCATCAGAGGGTTGTGAGTCACCCAACATAGGTGCCAAGAGCCACACTCTGGGCCTCTGTAAGAGCATGAGCTCGCTTCCTGATAACCCATCTCTCCAGATTCTCTCCCATATTTCCAGGCACCGAATCACAGAAAAGAGCGGGGCAAAGAATGTCTCCTTATTATAGAAAAATTTCCTTCTTTCTAATTAACAAAACCTTTTCACTTAGTTTTCATAACCATCCGTGTATGGGCCAATCTTGTGTCAATCACGTTGTGATAACTCCCACCCACTGACCCAAATATCCTTTCTTCCTTTAATAATCAATTAGGTCAGTTATTTGAAGCTATCCTATTGGCATACATTTGCAGAATACATCTCAACCTTTTTTTTTTTTTTTTTTTTTGGTTTTTCGAGATAGGGTTTCTCTGTTGCTTTGGAGTCTGTCCTGGAACTAGCTCTTGTAGACCAGGCTGGTCTCAAACTCACAGAGATCCGCCTGCCTCTGCCTCCCGAGTGCTGGGATTAAAGATGTGCGCCACCACCGCCCGGCTTCATCTCAACCTTTTGAGTATTTTCCTGCAATATGGGTATACTGCCACTAGGGGCAGAAGGTTGCCTCATTTACTCATCACAGAAGGCTGTCTCATTTTCAGGTCAAAGGTTTTTATCTGATTGCAGAATGACAGCCCTGAATTTCCCAACTGAAGCAGAACAATTCTCTTTTTATCTTTAAAAAATAATAATAAAATAAAAATTAAAAAAAATCTTTCCATCCATCCAGTGTCCTCTATTCCCGGCAGCAAGGAGTTAAACGGTATTTAAACACAGTGAGTCCTCATAGCAACGTCCTTGACAACCTGCAACATTGACAATTGTGTCTGATCCAAACTGCCTTCTTTTACAAAGCTTCCAGCTACAAATCCAAGCTGACAGCCAAATATCACCTTCAAAAAGACAAGTTTAAATGAGTTATTATTTGTAAAGGGCTCTGAATGGTGTCTAGCACCTAGCAAGCTCTTGTCCAATATTTAAGACTTTATTTATTTTCAAATTTTTAATTCCTTTCTCTCTTTGCACAGGAATGTAAATTCCTTTCAACACTACAGGAATTAGCACTGAATGAGTCTTCATTACTCTGGTTTAATTATCTGTTCCCTGTGAGTAGGAAAAGGTTGCCAATGGAGACAGGAAGTTGTCCCAAAGGTGGCCCAGCTCAAGCAGACTAAGGCTCCTCCCCAGATACCCAGACACTGGAGACCCCACAGCTTCCTCGGCTCATGGTGGTCATCCTATTCAGGACAGAGTCAAATCTCCTAATTACAGGATGCCGGACAGAGGTTATTTATTTATTTATTTTCTTTCATTCCTGAGTTAAGCCAAGAAAAGCTGCACAGCCAGGGGAGAGAGGGAGATCAATTATCATTAACAGCGGGGGAGAGTGGGGCTTGAGCAGCCCGGCATCGAGTACTGTTACGTTGTCAAACGCAGACAGATTGGCATGTCCGCCAGGCAGGCACAGGCAGACTGAGGGGCATCGCGAATGTCCATGGGTCCTTGGGATACTGGGGATGATGGTGGCAAGAGTGTCTGCCATTCAAGGAGGCTCTCTTGTGGGCAGTCTCCACCAGTTAGCACCTACAGGAGTTACTGTGGCCATTTTCCAAAAGGGGAACAGACACTTAGGATGTAGGGGCAGTAAATGGCACACACCTTGTAAAGTGAAGATGCTGGTTGAGGCTAATTTGTCTACCATATTCATTTTCTCTGTCCCCCCTTTAAATTACATTTTATTTCTGTGTGTGTATGTGTGTTTGTGTGTGTGGTGTATGTGCATGCATGCGTGCACACACATGTGCATGTGTAGAAATCAGAGGTCAGCTTGTGTACATTCTCTCCTATGCATGGGTCCCAGGACTCAAACTCAGGTTGCTATGCTTGGTGGCAAGAGCCTTGACCTGTTGAGCCATCTTGCTTGTCTGTAGTTTTTCTTATGGTCAAAGCCAGGGGTTCTCCAATCCTTTTCCTTTTATTCTGTCTTTCCCCCTCTTCCTCTCTCTTCTCCACAGGAGGTTCTGGCTGGCTCCCTGCTGCCTGAGGGTCTCACCCTTCGTTTTCATACCCACAGGTTCCGCACATCAGAGGGATATGAGGAACGGTGGTCAGAGGGTATTTGATGATATCTTTACCTAACACAGAAATGGCTCACCTGAATTCCCACCCTTCAGGACTGGTGGTGAGGCACATGGGGGCAGGGTGGAGGGGTTTGATGGGTCAGGGAGCTGACAGAGCATAGGGAAACTTGGACCCTGAGGCAGAGGTGGTCAGACAAAGCCCACAAAGAAAGAGAGGAACCAGATGGCAGAGGACTTGGGGAAGGAGTAGCTTGTTTGTTAGGCAAAGAGTTTGACTCTAAATTTCCCAGACAAGGAGGTGGTGGGTTGAGGCCAGAAGAGTCAAGTGGGCAAAGGCATGAGGGTACTGGGGGTTGGCAAGTGTGACGGGTAGACCAGATAGAAGCAACTTTGAGGAGCTGCACTGCAGTATGGCACCTATCCTATTAGGCTGTAGGACCTGGGGAGCATATGGGTTTTAGGGACCCAGGCACTAGGCCAGGCCTGTCAGGGTCACAGTAAGATTGTATGCCTGTCTGTCTCGGGTTTCTGACTGCCTAGGTTCATGAGTCATGACATGTCACCAGGACAGCTCAGGTCATCTCTCATGACATGATCAAGCAGGGTAACAGTTTGCAAGAGAGACAGCCCAGGGTCTGGGGTCCTCCTCCTGGCTCTCACCTGGGTCTCCTCCCTGTGAAAGAAGAAGGGGGCCCACAGGCAGGCGAGACTGGGCTGTTCCCAAAGCTGCCTTGTGGTTTGGGCAGGGCAGAGAGGGTGCAGAGCCACATGCTCACTAAGTACAGAGAACGAAGACAGAAGCCCCCCATCTGTGCTGAGTCAGCCAGCAGTGGGATAGTGGGAGACGAGTGTGAGCTGGAACATGGGGATTTCATGAGTGTGTGTGTGTGTGTGTGTGTGTGTGTGTGTGCGTGTACGTTGTGTGTATGTGTGTGCATGTGCATGTGTGTGTGTGCGTGCATGTGTGTGTGTGCGTGCATGTGTGTGTGTGCGTGCATGTAAGGGAATCAGAATGGACAGGGGGATGCTGGCATGACTTGCATGTGTGTATGCACACACACACACGTGTATGTTCTAATGGTTTGTGTGCAACCGTGTTGGATGTAAGGTTAGGGAGAAAAAGAGACCCTCGCAGATAGCCAGGAAGTCACGAAGAGCTGAAGAGTCTCGGGTGGGAGCCTGGGAACACTGTATGATGACAGGAAATGAGATCTGTAGAGGCCGAAGGCACGGCCCAGAGAGCTGAATGGAGGAAGAAGAACACTGAAGGGTCAGAGAGGGAGCATGAGGACCCAAGTTCATCTCCTGTCACTGAGAGACTTTGCCTCAAAAAACAGGGTGAGGGCTGGCAAGTAGCTCAATGAATAAAGACACTTGCTACCAAACCTGACAATCTAGGTTTGATCCCTGGGATCCACATTGTGGAAGGAACGAGCCGACTTCTGTAAGCTCTTTCTGACTTCCACATATATACACACCACACACACACACACACACACACACACACAATAGGTATAGATGAATGGATGGGTGAATAATAAATAGTTTAAAGCAAACAAAAAACAAGTGTCTAAAGCTGTCTTCTGACTTACATATGCTCACGCTTGCGTGCACATGCGTGTGCGTGCACACACACACATGCACACACACACATATACACGACAGATAGGTATTTTGTATCTGCTTCTCCCCAGAATGGGGCCTCTACAGAGGAACTGCAGGCTTAGCCTAACTGTGAGATCATTGCCATGACCCCAGGCCTATGACCCTGTGTTGGACTTGACCTCTCACAAGTGCTAGGGGAGAGGGGTGTTGTGAAGGGGACAGTGCATGCCAATAAGTGGTTTTGTGTGCAGCCTGTGTAAAGGCATGGGAATATGGCCTATGGAGGGATCTGGTCCATCTGATTTCTTCCCAATGGTCCCAGGAACCTCCCACAGCCCCCAGAGGGCTGTTCTCTTGCTTTGCTCCAATCCTGACACAACATCTTTCTTTTGCTGACCTAAGTCCAATTTACTCTGGGAAAAAAAAAATTTTTTTTTCTCCAGCCCCAAATCAAATCACTCAGGGAGGGAAAGGGGTTGAAAGGAACCAGAGGAATAAATGTATTCAGCAAGTGTGTTTTTATTCCAATAAAGCTTGATTCAATAACCATCATGAATATTTCATAGGCAAGACACTGCCCCCTCCTGTGGCTGGCTCTGGTCTCCAGCCAATATCTCCATCCTTTCCCTTGGGACTATACAGGCCCTTACTCCAGCGACCCAAGCAGCTTTGAGAAGAGGCAGAGTGTGATGGGACCTCCAATCTAGCAGTCAGTGATCAACTCCTCAAGGGGCCTGGCGCTGTTTTAGGATGATGCAGCTTAGAAAGCTTAGGGTGGAGAACAGAATTTGACTCCTGACAGTATCTTCTCCTTAGCTTGGGATTTTAAACTTTTTTTCCATTTATCTTGTATGTATAGGGAAGGAAGGCGTATGGGTTTCAACGCATATGTGTAAAGGTCAGAGTTCAACATTACATGTGTCCTTTCTCTTCTTCTACCATGTAGGTTCCAGGGATTGAACTCAGATTATCAAGTTTGGTGGCAAACACCTTTCCCCACTGGGCTATCTCGCCGGCCCAGAGCTGAGGACATTCTTACAAGGATCACTGCTGACTCAATGGGTACAGAAACTGTAGGGCTATTAGTTCCCATCTTTCTTGAGGACAGAAACTCTGATCCATCCAAAATACTTCCGCTCTGGCCCAGCTCACTAACCATTTCTCCCACTACCCTTTTATCCTACATAGCTCCACCCTTGTTCCAAACCAGGCCACGCCCCTGGACAACACTGGAGAGGGGACGTAAGTAAAGGTGTTCTCTCAGCCCAAGGGCACCAGGTTCAGGTGGTTGGAGGTGGAATTGCTGAAACCGATACTGCCGTGGTAGTACCTGAGCCAGGCCTGACCTGACCAGTCAGGACATTCGTTCCCTGGCACAGTGATTCACTCAGGGATGGCCCCACCCTAGACTTCTACAGAACAAGTGGGTAAGAGGGCGCTCTCATCCCGCGAGGACTGCCAGGCTGGAGAGCAGGGGTCATGAGCTGATGCTCCATTCAGGAAAAGAACGCTGGAGAATGAAGCCAACATTAAGGACAATGGGGGCTGGGGATGTAGCTCATTTGGTAGAGTGTTTGCCTAACATGTGTCAAGCTCAGGGTTCCACCCCATCCTTCCATAACACTGGGCGTGGTGGTACGTATCTGTAATCTTAGCACATGGGAGGTAGAGACTGGGAGATCCGAAGGTCAGGTCCATCCTCAGCTAGCTATGCAGTGAGTTTGAGGCCAGCCTGAGCTACATGAGACCCTATTTCAAAACAAGCAAGAAGCAAGCAAACAAAAAAATATCAAAGGGAAATGGAGCCAAGGTAGAGACCCACATAGCCATTATCTGACCATAGGGTGTAGACAGGATCCGATACCCACTGCAGTCCCTTACTTGCTAAAGTCCTGCTTGCTGCCCAGAAAGCACATCTTTCCACTCACAAAGGCCTCTGTCCTTAGGGAGCTATCTGGGTAAAGAGACCATTGGGCCAGAAGAAGCGGAGGAGATTCTTGTGGGGTTGTAGCAGTCCACTTAGCTGGAGGCGCCTTTCAAAAATCACTGGACTGGGACAAGGAATGCAGCTCAGTGGAGGCCCTAGGTTCAATCCCCAGCATTGGATAAGAACAAAACTTCACCTCAGAGGCAGTCATATTGGATCCTCAGCCATGTGGACAGGAGAACACTGGTATCCTGAGAAACATCCATTGTCTCTCAAGGAGACTGGTATAGGGTCCCACAGAGAATACACTTGGGGTCCCCCATCCCTCCTACAGCAGCTGCCCTGTGTTACCCATCAAGCAGCCACAGAGGTAGCGAGAGGGTGTGCTTAGGAGCAGAAAGCCTTGGGCAGGTGGGATGCTTCTCTGAGACTCAGTTTCCTGTGTTGGAATGAGAAACTCAAACCCAAATATACCACCTTTGATGTGAGTCTTCATTGTGCTTTAGACATATAGGGATTCCAGTCCTTAATCTACAAGATACTGGGAACTAGGACCCATGCATACATAAACAAATATGCATATCAATAGTTCTGCCTTCAAGACTAAGTCTAAAGTAGAAGAACCCGTCAGGATGGGCCACAAAGTGGTTTTCCATCCCCGAGTCTGTGGGAAGGACAGAACCTGCATCCCTAGAAACGAAAGAAGCCAGGCAGCCAGCCATCCCAGGGCTCCCATGTGCCCCCTCCCCCAGTCCTCTGGCCTTCAGTGCTCCCTGGGTAGACTGTGAACTAAGACTCAGGTGATGGAGCACAGGTTAGACAGCTGGCGAGGGGCGGGGGGGGTGGAAGAAGAGAGACATTGCTTTCTGTTCCTTAGCTGTTTCCAGTTTTTGCAGGAGTTTGCACATTTTAAAGTGGCTCCTGGCAAGAGAGAAAAATGTCTCTCCAGGGCTAGAAGATGCCTTACAGCGTGAGTGGGGGACGGCCAGTACGGAGGAATGGCTGGCCCTGGGAGAGACAGCCTCAAGGGATTAAGGGTGTAAGGCAAATGAGGAAGTTAGTCTGGCAGGGCAGGGTGTCTGGAGGCTCTGATAAGATCTGGGATCAGGGACAAGTCAGGGGCAGATCTGAAGATCCCTGCAATGGAAGAACATCACGCTGGCTGGGGGGCCATGGCTGGCTGAGCTCAGGGCTCTTTGCCTAGGCAGGGCCTAGCTGTATGGGACCAGCAGCCAGATTGGCCTGGGCGCTGGTGGCTATTGTATGAGGTACAGGTCAGCTATGTGCATTCCTAGTTACTTTTCTGTTTCTGTGACAAAATGCCATGACCAAGACAACTTCTAAGGAAAATACTTTAATTGGGTTTATGATTATAGGGGTTAGAGTCCAGAATGGTGGAGCAAAGGCAGGAATAGTCAAGAGTTCACATACTGATCCCAAAGCAGGAGGTAGAGAGACTTCACAGAGAATGGCAAGAATGGCTCAAGCCTTTTAAACCTCAAAGCCAGTCCCCAGTGACATACCTCCTCCAACAAGGCCACACCAACCTGGGACTAAATATTTAAACCAATGAGCCTACAGGGGCCAATCTCATTCAAACCACCACATTAAGGCGAGGTGTGACCACAAGGCCTGGTCTTGCCAAGCGAGAGGCTTGGCCTGGACGACCCAGAGATCCCATGCAGAACTGATGGTCATGACTGATTCTCTAGCAGGCATATCTAACCCTGTAGCTCACAGGCCCTGCATGCGTTCCAAGATGGCTATCAACATGGCTGAACACACTTGTAGAAAATATCATATTGCAATGTTGAAAGCATGAACACACAATCAATCCTAGACCTTATGATTCTCCAGAAAACTGTGGACTGTCCCCAGCAAAACACTCATGAGCACACGTACACCTCACACACACATGCATGTACAGAACCGCCCACAAAGGCAAGGCGTTTATGTCCTACATACTCCAGGCTAAGATCTTCCATTTGAAGTTCTAGGTCCCCTGGGCCCTCAGAAAAGCCTAGACTGAGGCCCTATCCTTTGGCCATCCTCTGGATGTCCAGCAGCAACTATTATCTCAGGATCTCAGGCTCTTGTAGACTGCCTGTCAACTCAGGGCCTGAGGCTGGATCGTCTCCCAAAGAAGCAGGTCCATATCTCCCAGCCACTAAACATGGCCCTGCAGAGTAACTCAGTTTGTAGGTGGCCCAGCTGGGGCTGGAGACAGTAACCATGTGCCTGGGACACACGCAGACCCAGTTAAAAGGCAGATTAATGGGTGGTCAGGTGCGAGGAAGTCGGCCAAGAAGCCATGCTGGGGGAACACAAGGCGTTTGTTTGGGTTCATGAAGCAGTTTCTGCATCCTTCCGAGCAAGCCTTTCTGAATGGATAAGCTTCTCAAAGACTTGTGGCCCAGCTGTGAAAAGGCTCCTCTGTCTTTGCTGGCTGCACGGTTCGCACAGATCCAAGAGGGGTCTGCCTGCCCAGGAGCGTGTGCGGAGGAAGAAAAGATGAATGTGCTGGATTACAGACTCTGTCGCCATGGGCAGATAATAGCGGCGAAGTGCCAGTTTCGCAGACCAAATGTCCTTGCCCTGAGTGGTGAGAGAGTGCCAATCACAAGGGATTAAAACCAGCTGGGGGCATGGCTTGTGGAGAAAGGCCTGAGGCTGGGCAGCCAGCCAAGAATGAGGCTGGGCGGGGGGGGGGGGGGGGGGGGGGGGTCTGCGGACTCAGGGAGTGACAGGGCTGTAATCATGGAGATTTGAGGGTTGGGATACAGGGTCGAGAGGGTCAGAGAGGAAGACCTTTGGGCTTAGGGTGGAGCTGTTCTGGCTGTAAAAGAGCTCTGAGCAGAGTTAGGACTCAGATTGGGAAATCCTGCTGGCCCAGAGGTGTGGTCTGGGCACAAGTCAACCTCAGGGAGAGTGCCAGCAACCACAATGGCTCGCAGCCCCCACTCTGCGAGGTACCCAGCTGCTTTGAGGAGCAAGGTAGCCGAAGCACATCCCATTCAGGGCGGCCAGGCCATCTCTATAATTCTGAGCCTGTAGTCAGCCCTGCAGCCCTGAACCTGCCAGACAGGAGCCCACCCGACGCTGTAGCAGGCCTAGGGTAGTGACAACTCACTGCAGAGGACACCCAGGCTTGGAAGGAAGGGACTCAAAGTCACTGACCAAGACACCTCCATGAGCCAGTGTCCCTGTTTATAAGCGGTGTGGCAGTGCTTGTCTGGAGGCAGGAGGCCTGGTGACTGACAAGGACTGCATCAGCCTCTGTGTTAGGACTTTGATGTAGTATCATCATATGTAGAACCATTGCAAGAGTGGAGTTATCGCCCCGTTTTATAGATGTGGAAAACAAGGTCATTGTGTAGGCATATTGAGGCAGAATTTATACTCTTGCGGGTCTAGTTTCAGAGAGTTCTTTTTAAGAACAGGGTCTTGTGCTGCCCTGATTGACCCCAAACTTGCTATATAGCTAAGGATGACCTTGAACTTCCGGTCTTGCTGCTTCTACCTCCCGAGTTCTGGGAACACAGGTGTGTGCCACCATACCCAGTTTAAGTGGGGTTGGGGCTCAAGCCCATGGTTTTGTGCATGCTAGTCAGACACTAGCAACTGAGCTACCACCCCAGCCGAGGCTTTGGAGTCTGCAAAGCTGAAATGTGAGAGGACTTTGCAGAGCGCTACGAGAGTGTCAGTTATGAGGGTCAGGAGACACGATGGGGACAGGACCAAGATGCCAGGATTTCAGTCCTGCTAGCTTAGCTAAAGGCCAGAGGCTGAAGGAGGCAGCCTGGGCACAGGTACGGATGGAGAGGGGCCTGTGTTGGTAGGGGACGGTCGTAGCTCCTCCCTGGCACTCAGCCTCCTACCAGTCCCGCTAACGGCCTTCAGGGGAAATCATCTGCACGAGGCGATTTTCTGCTGCTCTGAGATCAAAGCCCGGCCTGGAGTGAGCCCCTCACTGGATAATGAAGATGAATCCCAGCCAGGTCTGCCCAGAAAGAGCGTTAACTAAATGAAGATGGCAGTTTAGTGACTGGGGAGTTTGTACTGCAGCCAAATTGAGCTCTCTCTTCCAGCAAGGAGATGCAAAACCTGGGCTGCTGCCCAAGACGGGAGTGCATACCCACCCAAACATGTGTGTGTGTATGTGTGTGTGTGTGCACGCTTTCTCCCCCAAACTCCATCCTTCACTGCCTGTAGCCATTCCGGGGAGGGGCTGGTCCTGTGTCGACACTTGGGTGGGGGTCTTCTTCTGGTCCACTCTAGCTTGCCTTTGCTGGACCACGGCCCCTGCAGAGCTAGGAAAAGACCAGAAGCCTAGGATGGGGAAAAGCTCATGTGGGAGGGGCTTGGTGTCTTTTTCCTTACTCTAAGGACAAGGGAAACACAGTGGGGTCAGATTTGACTTCAAGTCTCAGCTCTCACCAGCCTAAACGACCTCCAGCTAAAACCTAAAACTATCTCTTCATCTATAAGGGGAGGATGAGAGGGAAAGCTGGCCCAAGATCCAGGCCTGCTGCACTGCGTGAGCCCCTGTGGTCTCTCTTCAGTGCCCCCTTTCCACAGTTGCTGCAGACTCTAAGATACGGAGGCTGGGCCTGCAGACCTAAGCTTTTATGAATTTCCAGTAATACGTAGGCACCTGCTTCCCAGGTTCTGGGGCCCATGATGGGATTATTCCCCCCAGAAAGAGTCTCAGGAACCCAGGCAGACGTCAAACTTGGCATGTAGCTGAGGCTGACTTTGAACTTAGATCTTTCTGTATGCTGAGATTCCAGGCACGTGCCACCATGCTTGTTTTGTGCAATGCTGAGGATCGAACCCAGGGCCTGAAGCACGTTAAGCAAGGACTCTACCAACAAGCTACGTCCCTAGCTAGTCATTGTCACTGATGCCTCTCATTCTCCTCCTCCTCCTTTAAACAGGCTGGCCTTGAATTCCTAATCCTCTTCCCACTACCTCCCAAGTGCTAGACTTAGAGGCAACCATCACCATCCATACTGTTTAGTCTTTGAAGAATGATTGTTAACATTCTTCAAAATTGCATTTTTCAAAGTTGATCGTTCCAGTTGCATTGCACTGTCTGCTTCAGGGAGGAGGGTAGGGAGTCGGGAGAACTAGGCCTGGCCAGTCTAGGATGGGACATCCGAGGCCAGTGACTGTGTCTAAGAGCCATCCAAGGACTCTGAAAATGTCTCTGCTAAATCCTAGCCCCAGATCTTGGGGTGACTTCCAGAGGTGGGGCCTCCCATGTCTGCAGGTGGCTCTGCTGCATAGCCAACTGCACACTTGGTGGAGAGAGGCACCTTGAACTCTGGTGTAGGTGAGAATTGCCTGGGTGGGTGCAATAAACACAAGAGCTGATTCAGGAGTTTGGAGTGGGCAGAGCTTCCACCAGCAGCTTCCCAGAATCCCTCAGCATGGTCAAAGCCATGCGAGCCTGTGTTGCCCACCATCGCTCAGAGGGTGGGCTAAATCTGGGAGTCCCTTACCTGGCAGATAGCCCTGCCCCCAATTAGCTGTGTCACATTGCAGCTGGCTCCTTTTCTATCCTCTGTCCCAGGTCCCTGGCCATCCCATACAGTCCAGTCTCTCTTCTCTTGTTGAGGTTTAAATCCCCACACATCAGGCTCTTCTCTTTTGGGGTCCACAGCTTGCCTCTCCTCCCAGGGACACCTCAACATCACCTTCTCTAGGAGTATGCCCCCTACTGTATCCAGTCTGCTCTCCCAGCAGCCCCAGGCCCAGGGCACTGAACTGTGAGCTTCCTTAAGACAGGGCCCTTGTTTTACCATCCCTGTAGCCCAAAGAGTAATATAATATTATCTAATCCAAGTCTTTTGTGGGGTTGAGGTGCCTGCTACACCAGCCGAGGACCTGAATGCAGGTCCCCAGTGCCCTTATAAAAAGCCAGGTGTGGAGATACGTGCCAGCAATCCCAGCACTGGGTGGGTGGAGGTAAAGACAGGCAGTCCCCAGGAGCTCACCGGCCAGCCAGCCTAGCCCAGTTGGTGATCTTTCGGTTCACTGAGAGATCTTGTCTCAAAATATAATGTGGAGAGGGACTGAGTGCAACAACCAATGCTGCATTTGGGCTCCTCTTGTACACACACATACGTGCACAGATGTCTGCAAGCACATGTGAACACATGCTCACATGCACACATGCACATAAACACATTAGCACACAGAGAGAGTCTTTCATAACACAAAAAACATCTGTCCTTGCTGGGAGACCAATAAATGTAAATTAACTCATGATGGCAGTTCCATTTCACACCTCCTAAATTAGCAATTGAGGGGAAAAAACAATAAGAAGCCCCATTGTCAACGTTACATAGAAGCCGGTACACTATTACAGATGATGGTGGAAATTGGAACAATTGTTTTGGAAAGCAGTATGTCAAGGGTTATAAAAACGCTCATTTACTTTGACCCAGTAATCCCCATCATGACATCCTGTCCAACGGAGCCATTCGCAGGAGTAGCCAGCATTCCACATGCACGGTGATGTTTGCGGCAACATTATCTGTAATAGTCCCAAATGGGGAGCAACCTAAATAAATGTTCAACCGTCGGGGAATTGTTTAAGTAAATCATGGTATATGAACTCAACAAACTATTATGCAGCCATTTAAAATATTGATGAAAACTGTGTTTCATGAAAAAATGCTTATGATAAAATGTGAAATGAAAGACCTGGAATGCAAAATTATGTACACATTGTAACAATGGAATGAAAACATGGGCATACTGACAAGAATCAGAAGGGACTTCAAAAAAAATGAAATTAATTATCTTGCTAGGGTGGTCAAACTCGAGGTGGTTTGTTTTGACTTTTCAGCTTTTTCCTACAATATTGGTGTAATTCCACTTGCACAGTGCAGGAGTTAGGAAGCCAAATAATAAATGTATGTTAGATAAATATAAGAGGTTGTATCTGGGGAACTTGGATCCAGTCCTGTTTCTATCCAGAAAATTCTGGCAAGAGTCCCTGTGGTCAGAACACCCGGTGGGATTGTGGGTACAGCTGAGTCTGAGGAAATGGGGCGGGGAGAGTGTCAACAGGATTGCCCTGCTTTAAGGTAGAGTTTCTTTTATTCTGGTATGCTTGGGGGAGGTGGGCTTCTCCGAGCCTCCTAGGGCTGGGCCAGACAAGGCTTCAAAGATCATGGCCATGAGGTTTCCTCTGCCAGGCCGAGCCTGGACACGGGAAGGCTGTTCCTTCCACCCACACCCCTCCTGGCCTGCGAGCCTTGGGACATTCTAGACGTGCAGACTGGACATAGTCCCAATTTGTACCTGCTGTCCTGGCATAATTATTAATAGTCCTCTTCAGTCTCAGAAGTGTCTCAGTTGGGACACAGTCACTTTACAGGAAAAGCTGGCTGTGTGGCTGAGGAGCAGGGAGAGGAGGAGGAGGGGCTATCTTCCACCTGGAAGCCCAGGCACGGAGGTGACAAAGCGTTCTTGGCGGGGGCTGGGTCCACCAGCACCCCAACCCGGCTCCCACAGGCTGACTGTCCTGAGAGCCCCATGCTTCCCTTTCTCCTCGAGGGCCTGCTTCTTCATTCATGCCTCCACTAACTTCTACTATGGGGAACCACATCTCTTTGTCTTCAGGACGAGCTGCCCTTTCCTTCCTCAGGACCTCTGAGAGTTTCCATTTTAATCAAGTGCTCTTCCGTACCACACTAGGCTCAGCTCAGCCTCTGCTGAGCCAGTCAAATTCCTTTTCTCTATTCCCAGGGACATTTTTCACCTGTCCTCCCTGCAACCAATGTTATGGTAGTGCTAAGCGGGGCCATAATTCTCCCTGGTGTCATGGGGATGCCCAGAATCTGCTACTCTGACTCTGACAGAGTCCCTCAGGCTGAGCACATTCGCGGATGGAGTCCTTCCCATGTACATTCTGTGTACCTGTGATCTGCATCCTGGGGACATGCCATAGGCAGACCAGCAGAAGACGCCACAGTGCCACGTCACACAGGCTTAACATATATCAGAAATATCCACGGAATGCCCACGCCTCACAAACTCATGCTAGGCAAACACACATCATAGGACACACATCATAGGAGCTGTATACATGCCTCAGACCACACGTCCATTCCGTACCCTGTATGTGCTCCTCATCCAACCCCCCCCCCCCACACACACACAGGCAGATACTTCCTCAGTGCCCCACACTGCTTAGGACAAATGTTCAGTTCTTTACACAGAAGGTACACACACACCCCCAAGCTGCTCAAGGACTTCCATGAGGGATATTCATTACTGCTAATGAGCACCACACGCCTGGTTAATTCCAAGGCTTGGCCTGAGGGACTGACCTAGGCTCTGGTTCTGAAAATTCAATGGAAAGCTAACAGACTCGTGGGCTGGTTTGTAGGGTTGATGGCCTGCTTGTACCAGCCAGTCCTATCCCCAAACAACAGTGGGCTGAGCAGCTGGACTGGGAACAGCAGTCAGCCTGTCCTATTGGACAACTGCCTTTCCGGAGTATCGGGACCAAATCCTCATCGTGATGGCATCTCACGGTGTCATGGCGGATCCCCAGTGTTACTGCAGTGCCTTTGCTGTCTTCACCTTTATTCTTTGAACTAACATGTGACCTGTGGGATGATCTGCTTGGCAGCTGGGACCTTCACCTGTCTAGTCCGGCTTCCCTCTGTGAGAGACGGTCTTGAACAAGCATGTCGGCTGCTCTAGCGGGGCCTGGGTGCAGAGGAGTCAGCCTCAGCTCCTGGTCAGCACCCTTGGCTCCACTGAGACCAGGCTAGGTTCTTCTTTGCCCAGTACACACCACTACATCGGAGGTGAGTGAGGGTGGGAATTACTGCCACCCTAAGGAACTTACTCTAAGGAAATTACTGCCCTTACTCGGGAACCGACATGGGGTGGAATGGGCTGAAGACCCCTCCTTAAGTGACCACTCAGCACAAAGCAGCAGGGCAATGGTGGGGGATGAGCGGGGATTGTAGCTGACTTCGGCTCCAGCTCATGTTCCGCCACCAGTTAAGTGTGTGATCTCAGGCAAATGCTCATCTTTCCTGCACCTCAGTCTCCAAATGTGTAAAACAGGACAAAAATAGTTTAGACTCTGTAGGGTTGTGTGCAGTGTAAATGGGCATGGAGCACGTGGCAAAATGGTAGGCACAGCATAGAATGACATAGGTCGTAGCATGATTGCTATCTGATAACCAACATGTTATTACACTTTCTTCTGATATCAGCATATCCAGTATCGCTAGCCTGCTGCTGCCGCTCTGATATCCTCGTCATGTTTAACAACACAGTGTGCACCGGGCGTGTGTTACCCTGCCCATCACACATTCATCTCCTCCACACAGCTATTGAGCTGTACCCGGCTGACCCTGTTTAGTCTCAGCTCTGGGCCTTCGCCTTCCAGGTCCCCTCACCCACAAGGCCCTGTCTTCTCCTTTGTGAAGCCAAATAAGACTCCTCCAAGTGGCTCGTGCTGAGGTCCTTCCACAGACATGTCTATGATGGAGTATCTTTTTTTAATTTAAGATTTATTTATTTTATGTTTTGTCTGCATGAATGCATGCGTGCCATGTGCACGCAGTGCCTATAGAGGCCAGAGAAGAGTGACAGATCCTCTGGAACGGGAGTTCCAGACATTTGTGAACCACCATGTGGGCTCTGGCAGCTGAATCCTGTCCTCCGGGTCCTCTGCAAGAGCAACAAGTGCTCTTAATCACCAAACCATCTCTCCAGTCATGATGAACAATCTCTGACACACAGAAAGCCGTGTTGCAGTACCGCATGCGCACCCTTCGGTTAAACAGACACAGCGTGTGCCACCAAAGTTGCTGCTGCTCCTCCTTTGGGGTTCTCCCCACGGGTACCCCATGTCTAAACGTGATCCTGGACATTGACACAATCATCTTATGTTCTACCACACACATACCCGTTGGGGCAGAACGGTAGTTCTTCGTGTTTGCAGGCCTGACGTGTGCATGGAATCTGTGCGAGATGCTTTTTGTTCTCCTCAACCCATCCCTCAACTGACCTTTCAGGAGGACAGCCCTGGGGGACCACTTGGGGGTCATCCCAAGCAGCATCTCTGCTTTCCTGGTTTGGGGCTTCTCTCTGTGTATGTATCCCAGGGGGCTCAGCCTATCCAAGCACAACTTTCATGGCCAAAAATTGGCATCCTTGGTGGCAAGGTTCCCTCAGCCTGGGACAGGAAAGGCCGTATCTCATACGCATGCTACCCTGCTTCTCAGTAGAAGCCCAGTGGGCCTGGGCCCCAGCCGCTCAGGACGCAGCCCTGCTCACAAAAGCCCCTTCTCTGGCTTACCGTTGCCCTGTCTCAGTTGCTGGCCCCTCTCTGTCCTGAGATGACTCCCAAAGGAACATCCACGTGCAAGCGTTCAAAGGTGAGCTTCCTTCTCTCCCACTCGGCTCTGGGTCATTAGCTCCACTTCTTTCACTTGTTCTGTCACAGTGTTCCATAGATAAAACGTGTGCCTTCCAGCAAACAAATACACGGCTCCCAGGAGCTCCGTTACACAGAGCTAGAGCCAGTTCATCTCACTGTATAGCTCAGGCTGGTCTCAAACTCACAAAAGTCCACTTGACTCTGCTGGGATTAAGGATGTATATCCCTACACCTGGCCCACTTTTTTTTTTAACATTATGTTTTTCCTATTTTGTGTGTTCATGTGTGCACACCTTAGCACACACGTCTGCTGTGATATGCAGAAGACAACTTGTGGGAGTGGATTTTCTCCTTCCATCATGTGGGTTCCAGGGACCAAACTCAGGTCATCATGTTTAGTGACAAATCCCGCCCCCCCTACACACACACACACACACACACACACACACATATTGAGCAGCTCCCTCACTGGCCCCAGAATGCACTACTCTTGGCCACATTTCCTGGCAGTCCTAGTGCTTCCCATGGGCTTGTGTATCGCTGCTTCATCGTCCAAACTCACATCTCCTAACCAAAGACAAGCCCCAGGGAAGAAGTCGGGAGAGACATGGATTCAACAAGTAAAGTCAGGGGAGTGTCCCCTCCTCCCACACAGGCTGGAGGCAGCCTGATGCTTAACTGCTGCCTCCCAAGTGCTTGCTCATCCTTTCACGGGGCCCAGTTTCCAGACCAGGCACAAGAGATGGACCCATAGGCCTCTAACAATTTCCCTGTCTCCTCCCCATTTCCTCCTTGCCTTCTGCACTCCTGCCTTCTCCTCTCCCCTGTGTCTCTGGGCATCCTCCCCTGCCCCAGAAGCTCCTACAGGAGGAAAGTACAGGGACAGTCTACCTGGGCCCCATGGCCAGCAATAGCCTATGCTATTTTGTTGAACCCCACCTGGGTAATGACATTTCATGGCCTATTAAGCTGTGTGCAGGTGGCCTGGGAAGGCAGCTCCAGGTTCTCGCCAGGCCACTGTGGGGCAAGGAGGGTGGTGGAGACAGACCATCCAGTTGAATTCAATTGGCTCTGGGAAGGTTTCCTTCTCCCTCCAGCCACAGAGTCCAAGGAAGGTCAGGATTTCTCAGTCTTGCAGTGAACCAGTTTACTGAACACCTACTGTAGCCAGGGGATAAATTTACCCATGATCTGCCAAAATTAACCCATCAGTTTTCCTATCAGAGCGCTGCTGGTGGCTTCAGGAGGTAATATCACCTTTTCATGCCTCAGTTTCCTCAGCTGTGTCATGAGGACAGGAACAGCCACTTAGTCACTGGTGAGGGTAAAATGACAGTCACACGCAAGTATCTCAGACTGTCCCTTGGCTCCAATCCGTGTTCCATAGCAATTATATGGGTTGAGTACTTGTTCAGTTGGCAAAGAGATTGCTACACAAGTATGAGGACTTAGTTTAACTGCCCAGGAACCACAGTAAAAAGCCAAGCATGGTGGTGTGTGCCTATAATGCCAGGACTAGAGGGCTGAGACAGGAGGATGCCTGGTGCTCGTTGACCAGTCAGGCTAACTGAATCATGAGGTCCAGGTGGAGAATGTCTGGAAGTCACCCGATGTCAATCTCTGTCCTCCACAGACATTCAGTCACACGTACACCTGCTCACACATACATACATACATACACACATGCGCAAACACACATGCAAACACACGCGCACATACGCATGTATGAACATACACATGCACGAACACACATATATGTGCAGATGAACACACGTGAGCACACACGTGTGCACATGCATACATGTACACATACAACCTAGAAAATTTCTCTTTCAAGGCCTTTCCTGTCAGTCTGAGAGCCCTCCCAAGGGAAGACCTTGTTCCCCATTAGACTAAATTTTCCCAGAGCCAATTTCCTCATCAGATGGAAGGTATGTTCTGAGGTAGAAGCCTGAGGTCTCCAGCACCCTGATGGTCTCCCCAGGGTCCAGCCTGAGGGTCCATCCCAGATCTAGTTCCTCCCTAGCTGGACAGGTTTGGGGATAAGGACAGAGGGCTCCTGTCTTCAATGCTCCAGCCTGCCATCCTGAGGGCCACAGGGTACCCAGAGACTCGACTAGCAGGAAACATAAGAACAGGTTGCAACACCTGGAGAACCCGCTTTATTATCCGCTAATGGCGGCACTTAGCAAAGCAGTTTTAGGCCTAATAAAACTTTTTTATTATTTCAGTCTTGGCTGGGAGAGGCAGGAAAGGAGACGAGCTCAAAAGTGGGGAGCAGAGGGAGGTGTAATTAACAAGATTCATAACGGAAGCTTCCTGAGAGGGGTCAGGGATGATACACTGGGGTGCACACCTGGCTCTTTATTAATGATGGGGTGACAGAGAGGCGGGAGGAGCTGAGAGTCCTGAGCCTGTCTGGAGAGATGCAAACAGCAATGGTGCTTTCCAGCCTCTGAGCCCTAGTTCTTCCGCTGTATAACGGAGGGATGTTTAGGAGGGGCAGAGTTCAGTGGTGGAGCACTTGCCTGGCAGGCACAGGGCCCGGGTTTGCCCCCGTACTAAGACATATAGATAATAAACAATCACAATGGAATCAAATGACCTCCCCAATCCTCACTGGGGCTCAGCCAGGCCACCTTTGTGCCGTTTGCTCGAATTTCCCACTCTTTCCTCTTCTTTCACTCAGGGAGACTGAACAGGATCCGAACCACAAAATACAAGGTGTAGGGGTGGGAGATGTACCAGGGTGATCGCCGTCTCCATTTCACAGATGGGGAAGCGGAGGCCCAGGCAAGCCAGCTCACTTCTGCGTCAGTTACAGCTCTGAACAGCTCAAAGTCACACCTCCTGCAGGGCAGATGCCAAGCTGACCTGGTCTGCCTCCAAGTCCCGAGATCTCTCCACCATCTGATGCCATTTTTCAGAACAGATGACAGAGAGAGCGCCAGGCTTCCTAATCCAATCACCTGGGTCTCACTGGCACATGTCCCCGAGTGGCACCTGGATCCAGAGCAGGAAGGAAAAGGCAGGAGCACTAAGCAAGCCGGGTTTAATTCTTCAGCATCAAGAAGAATTAATGCACCCACCTAAGGTGCATACTCCTGCTGGCAAGGCAGAGGCAGTGGCCCTCAACTCGGGGACAGGGGTCCCATCCACAGGACTGCCAGGAATGGGTCACTCCTGGGAGCTTGTCGGAGAGGCAAAGCCCCCAGGCTACAGCTCAGTGCACCTCCGACCTACTAAGCACAAACTGATATCATGAGTCTAATCTATACAAGTAAGGGTCATTTTAAAGACTCAGATTCGGCATTCCACTGAAACTTGTCTCTCTGAGTAAATGAAAACAGGGGAGGAGGGACATTTGTCCCACAGGGAGAATGTTAACAGGGACAAGTGTCTCCAGGAAGGGGCCACAATGGTGGTCTCTCCCGGACAAGGAAGGAGGAAGGGCCTCCTGAGTCTCCAGGATGACACCCCATGTCATTATTATGCTTACTTCTTGAGGAAGAAAGACAGGTCAGCTTTCTACAGAGGGAAGTGGGCTTCCCAAGCTTAACCACAGTCTCCATGTTCGAAGTCACCAGCCTTGTTCTCTGGGAAACTACAGCACCCAGGGAGCCAGCACTGTCCCAGGGGCAGGCTGGGACAGCTGCAAAGTCCTCTGGGCTGGGCCAGGTAGAGGCAAGGTCAGCTGCCCCCTCCAAAGAATAATGAAAATAGGGGACTGGGGGTGCCGGGTAGATGGCTGCAAGTCAGCAAGGCTAAAACATGCAGGAGGTGGATGAATCTCAGTGAGGCAGAGAGGGGCTGGGACAGCTGGGGAGGCTTTCCTACGTGAGGGGCAGGTTACAGGTGGGTCATTGGGGCTCAGATGAGGGTGTGTATGTGGGTGACTGCAGAAAACAAGCCCCTTTAAAGTGGCTCTTCATCAGGACTCTCAACCATTCCAGATGTTTCTCTGGTGCATTCAGGCCCTTTCCCCTCTACACACACTAATTATCTCTTAATGACACTCATTAATGCAAATTCAGCAGGAAGTGTACTTCACAGAGAAGTGTGCCCTAGTGCTCCAGGTGGGGCCCCTCCAAGCCCTATGAACAGGAGGAGTGCTCTGTGGTGGGAGTGGGGATAAGGGTCCAGGTCAGGGGCTGATTACGTGGGGGAAGGCAGCAGCTCCAGTGGAAGTCTGCTGGCAGGTATAGAGGAGGAGTTGGGCATTCTAAAACATTCTGTTGGGTTTTCTTTTAGAACACGTATTATTTCCATGCTTGAAATCTTTCCTAGACTTAAGTTCCAAGGCACAAGAACACTATGGATGGTTGAGTCAGTTGTATTCTGCTCAAGGTCCCTGGCCAGAGGGAAACACAGAACTGAGACCCAGCAGGCCCTCAGCTTTACACCGAACACCTAGCACAGGGCCCTGTGCACATGGAGGAAGGGCCACTTTCTACAATCTTCATAATGGAGTCCTTCAGGCTAGCAGTGGCCCTACCTGAGATTGTACCTTTGTTCCTGTCTTGTGTGTGGTGTCAGAAGTCCATGCCAACAAGCAAGACTCCATGAAGGACAGTGTGGGACAATCCTGGAACACCCAGTTTTTCATGTGTGTCCACTTGCTTCTCTGTCCTCACTGATTTACATCCCAGGCACACACAGAGACCAGGAGGGCCAAGCCCTCTGCGAGAAGGACCCTGAAGGAGCTCACACAACCTTTGCCTCTGGCTCCCTCCAGTGTGAGGCAAGGAGCCCCTGTAGCCCCGCCCCATCTCCCAGGGTTTCTATGAGGGTGATGGGCTCACACGGAAGGAATGCATTGGTCCTGGGAGGTACCACACAGTCACAGGCCTGAGCGCTAAGGCTGTTTCATATGGCAAGTTCAGTGAGGCCCTGGTATTCTGAGGGTGGCAGATCTCAGCCTGTGGCCATATCTGCTGCCCCTTGTTTCCATAAATAAAATGTTCTTGATTCTCAGCCATGCCCTTTCTTTGTACTCTACAATGGGAGGGTGCAGTAATTTCCATGGAAACCTCATGTAGGGCTCATGAAGCCTAAAATCCTGGCTAGCTGGTCATTTACTGAAAAACAAATGTGCCAACATCCCACCC
Source organism: Arvicola amphibius (assembly GCF_903992535.2). Lineage (NCBI taxonomy): Eukaryota > Metazoa > Chordata > Mammalia > Rodentia > Cricetidae > Arvicola > Arvicola amphibius. The sequence goes on along the minus strand of NC_052049.1, from coordinate 133,036,720 downwards.
ACTCACTTTCTGGAGCCTTCTAACCACTCCATGAGTTGAGAACTAGTATTTCCCCACCCTTTCACAGGGGAAAGCTGAGGGCAGAGCACTTGAGTTCTTTGCAAACCAGGGTGGGAGGGGTACATGCTCTCAAAAATCAAATGGTCCCCTTGCTTTGGAGAAGCTTTTCTGGTGACAGCAGTTACTTAGGGACAGAAGCACAGACTTCATCACTTGGGCAGAGGTGTGGGTGGGAAGAGGAGCGACACAAAGAAAGGTTACATAAAGCCAGGAAGCAGGTTGTTTTTTCTACAGAGCTTAGCCCTGAGGAGCGGGGGTCCAGTCTTCTCAGGTTGCTGTCCCCAAAACAGATATCCTAAAATAACAGGAAGTCATTTCCTTGTGGAGCAAGAGCCGAGAGGCTCTGCAGTAAGGGGCCAGCAACTCCATGCTCCCTCTACAACCTGTTAGCTCTCCTCTTTGCCTCCTGGCTCCCTGGTTACTTTGCTGGTGGCCCTTGTCATTCCTGGTCTGTACCTGCTAACATCAGTCCCTTTCTACAGCTGTCCTTCCGTGGCACTTTCTCCGGCAGACAGCGGCTGTGTTGGATGAGGTGTTCACTGCTTCAGGATGACCTCATCTTAATGGAATTAATTGTGTCTGCAAAGGCCCTGCTCCTGGGGGTGGGGAAGTGGCTCAGTGGATAAAGTGCTTACTTTGCAGCAATGGGGGCCCGAGTTATAGTGCAAAGCACTCGTGTGCAAAGTTTCACGCAGGGGCACACACTGTAATCCCAGATGAGATGAATTCCACTGGGCAGACAATCTAGCCAATGACTGAGCTCCAGGTTCAGCGAGAAACCCCCAACTCAATAAACAAGCATGGAGGGGCAGGAGAGACAGTTCAGTATGTCAAAGCCCTTGATGTCAAGGCTTAGGACCTGAGTTCAATCCCCAGGACCCACATGGCGGAGAGAACAGACTACTGCAAGCTGTCCTCTGACCTCCATAGGCATGATACGAGCTGCATGTACCCCCTACCCCATAAAATAAATAAATGCAATATTTAAAAAAAAAAACCAAACATGGTAGAAAGCAACTGAGTAGTCTAGCTGATGTGACCTCTGGCTTCTGAACGCACACAGAGAGAATCCATGTTCAAATAAGGACACATTGGTAGGGGTGGGGCCGAGACTTCAACATTTCCCTCCACACTTCCTCCCTCCCTCCTACCTTCCTTTCTTCCCTTGTTCCATTATTTACTGAGGCAAATCTCACGTCACCCAGGAGGACCCCTGAACTTTGGGTTCCCCTGCTTCCGTTTCCCCAGGTGTTGGGATAACTGATATGTACAACCACTCGCGGTACCAGTGCTGTACACGCGAGGCAGACACGCTACGTCCTGAGTCACACCCTCATATCCCCAGTCTATCTTTTCAGAGGGAACACAGCTCATCCTTGAAGGGACTGTCCATCACTGAGGGACATAGCCACTCTTCCCTGAGGCCTGACAGGAGAACAACCAGAAAAGAGGCCTCAGACACCCACTATGGTTTGTGTGAGTCCCCACCAGTGTTCACACGACAAACTCACCTAATGACATGTTTCTTGGCAAACATGTCTGCTTTTAAAAGATGCATAGCTTTATTAGACATATCAAATGCGGTTTTCAGAAAGAAAAAAAAAAAAAAAAAACAAGGAAAAGAGGCAAAAAGCACACAGTTCCCAGGTCTCAGCTTTGGACTGTTTAAGCAAATTTCTTCCAGAACTTTGTGTCTCTGCATGTTGGGAGATTTTTTTGAGGCTAGGCCTAGGTCCCCTCTGACTTCATCAGGTAGACAGGCAACCCAATGATCATGTCAAAGACACGCCCCTCATGTCTCTAAGCAGTGAGGCCACTGAACCTCGGTGCCATGGGGGTCACTGCCCAGTGGCCAAATCAGATGCAGACAAGCGGGACACTGCCAGCCCAGTTGGGATGCCCAGGCTGTCCCAGGGCAGAACAGCTCTTAACCGGCCCCATCTGCTATCCTGGCAGGGCTTCTGGGGGACATCTGGGCCAGGCGAGGACATGCAGTCCAGCGGCTCTCTGCCAGTGTGTTTGCACAGCTAACATAATTATGCCCGCGGGATGTTGACACAAAAGAAGCCATGTTTAAGGCCTTATCAGCTACCCAGAGAGTTCCAGATTACTGTACCGGAAAGGTTGTCTCACACAGGCGACTCAGGGAGCAGCCGTCCAGAAAGGCTGGCTGTGAGGCTGGACCTGCTGATAAGCCAGACCACAGGAGCTGCTCTGGGGGCCAGGAGCAGGCACCAGGAACCTCTAATGATCCTATAGGCTCGGTCATTTATTCACTCAGCAAACACACCCTACCAGCTTCTAGTTAACTGAGTCCCAGGGATTCGAGGATGATAAAGACCCCAGTACTAGCCTCAGATGTGAAGGAAGATTTACAGAAATGCTGGGACATTTATAGATAAACCACTCTGATGTCTGGGATAGGGGGAAGGTGGGATGGAGACGAGACAGGAGCAGCCAGGGGTTGATACTTAAAGTTACACAATGATTCAGCGCATGAGTTTGTGTTTGCACATATGTATAGTCCATGTGCCACAGAAAGGCGCTTTGGCCAGTGACAAATTGTGTATGTGACAGTGAGAATATTGTATATGGTGAGAATATACTGCTGAGTGACGTCACAGCCGTCTCAGCTGGTCTACTCCAGGGGGACTGGGGTGGAAGCAGGCTTTTCTGGGTACTTCCTGAGGAGGCTGCAATACAGGGTTTTCTCTGAGCAAGCAAAGGAACCCTCTACTGCTGGGAGTTCATACTAACCAACAGACACCTCACAGCATGATGGTGCGGGAGGGAGAGGGTCATTTAGTGTGGGATTCCCATCTGTATGCTGTAAATATGTTTTTACTAGCATTAATTAATAAAGGAAGCTGCTTCAGCCTATAGCAGGGCAGAATATAGTCAGACTGGAAGAGATATATAGAGAGAAAGAAGGTGGAGTCAGAGAGAAGCCATGTAGCTGCTGCAGGAGGAGACAGATGCTGGATGCTAGATGGAATCTTACCAGTAGGCCACAACCACATGGCAATACACAGATTAATAGGAATGGGTTAATTTAAGATATAAGAGTTTGCTAGAAATACACTTAAACTATTCGCCAAACGGTATTGCAATTAAAATTGTTTCTGTGAAAAAAAAAAAAAGAAAAGAAAAGCCGGGCGGTGGTGGTGCACGCCTTTAATCCCAGCACTCGGGAGGCAGAGGCAGGCCAATCTCTGTGAGTTTGAGACCAACCTGGTCTACAAGAGCTAGTTCCAGGAGAGGCTCTAAAGCTGCAGAGAAACCCTGTCTCGAAAAACCAAAAAAAAAAAAAAAAAAAAAAAAAGTTTCTGTGTGATTATTTCGGGTCTGGGCAGCCTCGATTTACAGTCACTGGGACCTATGCTCAAATCTTAGCCCAGGATCAGGGTGACTGATCACACCTGATAGAACACAATGGGTCTTCTGGAAGGGGTAACCCAAGAGGTCCTGAGCCAATGACTCCTCCACCCATCCCTCCACTCTATCCTCCCACCCATCCAGCCCCACAGCACTGGAGTCTGGAGGCTTTGCACCTCCAGCTCTGGGCTCCTAGGTCTGCCAGGGCAGGAGAGCGAGGTCTCCAATCCCTTCTCCTGTGCATGCCTGTAACAGGCTCTAGATGACAACAACAGGACATCACCAAGTGAGAGGACAGGGGCCTTCTGCCACACTTAAGGCACTTTCCAAGGAAAGATCTGTAACCTTCCTACTCTATGACCTGAACGACCCTGGGCAATGGCGGTCTCCAACTCAAGGCTCTTTGTTCAGCTTCACGTTCACTGAGCATCTGGGCAGAGATGACGGCCACCCAACTGTCTGTGTACCGTCATTGTTTCATGTCCTGGCCAGTGGGCTGCAGGCAGTTGCCGTATGTCACCTCCAGTGGAACATGAGAAAGAGGGCCTGACTCTAGCAACTTCTCACGTAGCCCAGGCTGGATGACCTTGAACCTCGTATCTTAAGCCTTATCTTAAGATAAGGTCCCCTTCGCTTAAGCCTCCTGTGCTGGGCTGACAGGCCTGTACACCCTGGCTATTTTATGTGGTATTGGGGGTAGAACCCAAGGCCTTATGCATGCTAGGCAAGTACTCTACCAACTGAGCTACATTCCCAGCCCTGCCTTCCTTGTTCTTAGCAATGGCGGTGCTCTGGGTAGACAGAGTGGTTTACAGGGTGCAAAGCACTTAGGTATACACCAGGCATTTAGAAGTTGTTGGGCAGTTGGTTATAGCAAGGTTGGGGTGGGGGGGAAGGCATGAGTTCCCAAGAGCAAGAAGTGGGTTCAAATCTTCTTTTACTAGCCTGAGATCTTGAGCCAGTTCAAGAGCATCTCTGAGCCTTTGCTTCTGCTATTTATCTTTTCTGAGCCTCAGTTCCCCATCCAGAAGGTGGGCTGACTCCGTCCTCCTCCTGGGATGGATATAAAGGTCTGGACACACACAAATCGGAGCACCAACTCTGCCCACTTCTGGCTTACGACCATTAATAACCTGTTCCATGGTGTCCAAAGCAGACTCCTCACTTGGTTCCTTTCACATCCTCTCCATCTGGAGCCCCTTTCCATGGCCCATAAGCTGTTTGGAAATCTGAGAAGCAATAGACTTACAGCAGGCAGGGAGCCTTGGGGAACCTGAGAGCCAGCTAAACAGCTCCCTCCATGCTACTCAGATGGCAGGGCATCCAGAACCTGCAGGCTGAGATCCTCTTTGTGGCTTAAACACCCTCCGGTAGATCAGCAGTGAGGTCTGGAATAAGGTGCCACCTGAGCCTGGAAGGATGCTGTGGGGGCACCGACTCATACCGCAGTCCCTAGGAAGAGCATTCCTCTTCTACCTGCCCATGTAGAACCTCTAGGAGCCCAGACAGAGGACCGAGGCTGAACCTGTGGCTCCCAATCATGTGGTCACTGTATGATTTTTCTCTGAGAGGTTTGAACCTGCATGGAAGAGGTGACGTTTTTCTACAACCTAAAGGCGCTGCTGGATCTGTCTTGCGTTCATGGGCCTGACTCAGCTCACCCCCATGATCAAAAGAAATACAGCACACACCAACACGCTGGTCTGTTGACACCCAGCGGCTGTTTGTGCTGGGTACCCAGCAGGTGATGAACGGGAGAAGAAGGCTTGGCCCCTGGGGATGCAGGATGGACAAGCCAGCCTCACTAGGAATATCCTGAGTGCTAGGCATCACCATCAGCAGAGAAAATCCCAACTGCCAGACTGGTAAGTTGACTGACTCAGAAAAGCACTTGGCTTACAAATGAGTTCAACCTCGAGCTCACCTGGAAAAACAGCCAGGTATAGGGGCTGAGTCGGTCAGCGGTAGAGCACTTGCCTAACACGAACAATTACCTGGGTTCAAGTCCCAGCAAGGCCAAGTACAGTGGTGCATGCCTTCAGTCTCGGTGATGACAAGATGGCAGGAGGATCCCTGAAGCTAGCCTACCTTACTTGGTGAAGCTTCAGGTCAGTGAGAGACCCTTAGGTCCCTGATGAAGGACCCCAGAGGTTTTCCTCTGGTCATCACATGCACATGCACACACAGACACCTACACACAAACACATACACACAGATCACAATTGCCATCCCTTATTGACCTCCCAGGTAGTGTTCTGGGACATCCATCTTTGCAGGCTTAAAATAGCTCTGTTGGGGGGACACCCCACTTAGCATATCCATGCTACAGCTGGGGGAGATGGGGTTAAGGGATCTATGGTCCGTAATCTTGGGCTTGGGCTCCTCTCATCCTAGGGGACATAGGGGAAGTTCAACAAGCTTCCCCTCAAACAAGGGAAGAAGATGCCCAAATGGTAACCTGCCTCAGTTCAGGGAGAGTGAGCGCAGGAACCTGCTGCCTTTGGAATTCACAGGTGACCATTTCCAGTTAGCACCAGTTCCCGCATGGTCCTGAACCTCTGCAGGTTGCAGGGAGGTAGGAAATGAATCCCCATTCTCTTGCCGCTATTGCAGGTTCCAGCTCTGGGGTACCTGGGCCAGGCAAAGGGTCAGGGTGAGGGGAGAGGTGGGGAAAGAGGAAGGCTGGTGTGGTTAGAGTTCTAATTTACAGATGGCAGGCAATTAGCTTCTTGAAAGGGCCAACCTTTCCGCTTTCTGCCTCCATCGCTGGGGAAACTATTGACATTTAACATCTGCAAGCTGAGTGCCCCGTGAGGAGGCTTTTTCGCTTTTTTTTTTTTAAATAGGGACCCGGGCTGTGGATTCATTCTCCAGCTGAACTGTTTTCACCCTTCAGAGAGGAGAAGTTGGCTAAACTGGAACAAGTTTGTGAACTTTCTGGACCACTGAGTGCCCGAGCTGGGAATTATTGCCCACAGGGTTCCCAGAGGCAGCCAGATCACCCCTTCATACTATTCCTGATCTAGACTCATGGACATTGCACGCAGAAAGAGCATGCAGCTGGGTGGGGTGGTGCCCACTGCAATCAACACTCAGGACGCTGACGCAGGGTTCTAGAAGATGCCTGGGAGGAAGGGTGACTAGCCTCATACACTGCATTTGCTAAGGGAGCTTGCCAAGAGAACCATGGAGCCTCTGGCTCAAGTTCTAGGTTCGGGATTCCAGATAAAAGCTCCACAAATCAATAATCCCAAGTTTTGAACCACACAGCACTTTTACCCTGACAAAGGACGCCACCTGCATTCTCTGCTGGGACTATGACAACCTGCTGAATTAGCATTAAATTGCAGCTCCACTTGCAGACAAGACCATGCAGCATGCATGCAGGGAAGGCCAACCAGGAGCTAAGAAGGGCCAGGAGAGGGCTGGGTCCTTGGAAGACCCTGAGCTTTCCATTCTGGCCAGGTGAGTCCCTGCCATCTCAAGAGAGTTATAAACTGGCAACACAGCTCAGCAGGCAAGGAACTTTCCACCAAACCTGACAATTTGAGTTTAATTCCCAGGACCCATACTGGGGGAGCAGACAACTAAGCCTGGGCAAGATGTTCTCTGACCTCCACAAATGTTCCATAGCATACAGGCCTGCATACATACGTGCCACACACAAAATATATAAATAGGGCTGGGCATGGTGACACACGTCTTTAATCTCTTTAATTTCAGTTTGCAGGAGACAGAGGCAGGTGGGTCTTTGTGAGTTTGAGGTCAACCTGGTCTACATAATGAGGCCATAGATAGATAGATAGATAGATAGATAGATAGATAGATAGATAGATAGATAGATAGATAGATAAGAAGACAAGCAGATAGATGGGCATAGGCCGGAATAGGAAGCAGGAAAGCAGCAAAGACCTCAGATTTATGGACGTTGACTCTGAAATCTGCCATCCTAGACATGGGCTCAGGACTCTCCCCCTCTTACATCAAAGGATTTGGTTTCGGCACCACTGAAGAACAGAGAGGAAATGTGCAGTGTAAGTCAGGCTGTGCAGATGTGGAGGCAGTGGGTGAGCAGAGATGGCGTTTGAAGCGGACTCCCTGACTCCTTGTGGCTTGCGCTTTCATAACTGACCAGAACTTAAGACTCGGGGGAGGGAAGAGGCAACCAAGAGGCCATCCCAGGGCATTTGAGGCCCTCTGAGGCCCTCTTGGGCACCTGACCACTCTCTCACTCATCTGGACTCTGGGGCGAGCAAGTTGGGCTGTCTAGTGGAACTTCACACATTTATAACAGATTTATAAGGCCGTGTGGACATGTTTGCTTTTTTTTTTTCAGTTCCTCATAAGTGATGCCATTATGGCAGCCATAACTCTTATTTACTCCATCAGCAGGCTGCTGGCATCGGCACAGAAATAGATTTGGAGAATTTATCTCATACACGCATCGTGAGGAAGCGACAAAGACGCACAGGTGAGATTTATGTGGGCGGGGGCCAGCATCCATCACCCCCACTTTCGCATTAAGGGCCGCTCCTCCAAGAGAGACATTACCCTTCTTAATCAGAGCAAAGTAATTGTTTAAACTTCCTCCCCGTGACAGCTCATCACTCCTCATTGCTCTCCAGGTGGGGCTGCGCAAGAGGCTTTGGGAGAACCACGAGATCAGTGGCAAATTATGATCATGAGATGGCACGGGGTAGCCCTTTGGTCCTTGTAACTGCACCCAGTGACAGGTGTGGGGGTGAAGCCAAGGCAGCCTGCAGAACGGATGCCTCAGTGTTTGCAAACATGTCTGACAGATTTGTGCACTGAAAGCACACCAAGGCTCTCGGCTGCAAATGTACCAGCCTCGTTCCTGATCTCCAATCCTGGCTGTACTGGTTTCCCTACTCGAAATGCCTTTTCTCCCTTCTATCTGTTCCAGGCCTGCCCCATTATCCAAGCCCTGCTTAAATCCTGCCTTGTTCTGACACTATGACAGCAGAAAGCAGTTTGTGGATGAAGAGGACCAGGGACCAAGTCTGGCTATGGGTGTCCATAATGTCCAAAATGAACTTCATTTTGGCACTGCAGTTCTCAGCAGGCTTCCTTTCTTCACACTGCAGCCACTTCTGAGTCTTTCCAGCTCTGGCTATAAAGGAGAATCCTCTAGGAAGTGTATGGAAGAAGTTATCACTCCTGACCCATTCAAGTAGCATGTCTGGGATGGGGCCTGGTGTTGGGAATGTTTAATTTCCCAGGGGTTGGGAGAGCAACTTCGGATCTCCATGCCCTGATTCATAACTAGTGCACCAGAATCTGTTCAATGGAAGGGTGGCTGCATGGATAGATGCATGGACAGGTATACAGGTGAGTAGATGAATGGGTGGAAGGGATGGGTAGACGCATGGACAGGTAGATGGATGGAAGGAAGGGATGGGTAGATGCATGGACAGGTAGATGGGTGCATAGATGGATGGATGGAAGGGATGGGTAGAAGGGTGGGTGGATAAGTAAAATGGTGGGTACATGAGTGGGTTGGTGAGTGTGTAGGGGTGGAATATATTAGTTACCTTTCTATTGCTGTGATAAAACACCATGACCCAGGGAATTTATAGAACATTTATTCTCAACCTTCCTAATGCTGCTACCCTTTAAGACAGTTCCTCATGCTGTGGTGATCCCCCCCAAGCATAAAATCACTTTGTTGCTATTTCAAAACTGTAATTTTGCTACTGTTACTAATTGTAGTATAAATATCTGATGTGTGATCCCTAAGGGGCCTGTGACCCACAGGTTGAGAACTGCTGTTAGAGAGGAAGTGTTTATTGGGCATATGGTTCCAGAGGGTCAGAGTCCTTGATGGTGGATGGAGGCAGCAGGCATGGTGGCTGGAGCAGACACTGAGAGCTCACAACACAACTGCAAGCACAAAGCTGAGAAAGCAAGCTAGAAATGGCTCGAGTTTTTAAACTCTCAAAGCCCGCCTCTAGTGACGAACCTCCTCCAATAAGGCCATGCCTCCTAGGCCTCCTCAAAGAGTCCCACTAGCTGGGGACCAAGCATTCTATGCCTGGACTATGGCGAGCTCTCATTCAAACCACCACAGGGGGTGCATGAATCATAACCTAATGCTTCCCTGTAACCACCGGGTTAACCTTGTCTTCTTCTCTAGACCATGAGTTCCCTTGGGGCAAGGTTTCAAGTACCTTTTGCGTCTCGCAGTGCTCAGAATGGAGCCAGACAAAATGCTCAAGGGTGTACCAATACTCTTGCTTGTTAAATCACGATACTGGGGGAAGGGGCACTAAATATGGCATCTTCAAATCAACCTGCCTTAGATTTCTTACAGAGTTAGTAGCATCAACAGTATGGCAGGATCAAGTTTTTGAGTGTGGTAGAATGGGAGAGTGGCCTGCACTTGTCAGTTACTTCCTCTAGTCAACATCAGTGTCCCCAACCGCCCTTGTGCTGCTGCTAGTCATTGGCCGTCTTAGCTTTGGGGATGTTGTAGTTGCTACCCAGCGCCTGAGATCCCCACTCTGGATATCCTTAAACCCTATCATGCACCCCCTCCATTCCCAGCCTCCACCACCCCCACCCCAGCCCCCTGGGTCTTCCAGATGCCTTGGCCTTTTCATGCTAGCTTTTTTTTCTTGGCCATAGTTACTATCCCAAATCTCTCAGCAGCTGTCCTGGCAGGCTTGACTGTGTTCTGTCTCCCCTGGCTCCCTTGAGCGCTGGCTGATACAGTAGCCCCTAGCCAGTCCCCTGCACCAACATTAGCCCCATCAGGCTAGCCCTCATCCTTCACTGCAGCCTCCCATGTGATCTCAGAACCTCATGGCTTGTCAAGTTCTTCTTGGTCACAGTTCTCTGTAGCTCCTGTGAGCATCTCTATGAGGCTGATCCTTGTAGGTACCCTTGGATTTGGCTCCCATCCTTACCTGCTCCAGACCTCCTGCCTACAGGCTTTCCAATGTTTTCAAAAGGGTGGGAGCCTATTCAACGCCCCTCCCCACTCCAGTCTCTTCTCAGAGCTAAGTCTAGTTCATTCCGTAAGAATCATCCAGCCCCAGCTGGAGGAAGAGTCCCCCCACTGTCTCAAGGCAAAGTGGGTGGCCTGAAAAATGTGGAGGGGACAAGTTAATACTCATGCTCCAATGAACTATCAGAGGTCTGATAGTGAAATTAGCACTCAGAAGGTCATCCATGTCTGTCTTCAGCTTCTATGTCATACAGGAGCAGGACCCCAAGGAGCAACCACTTCTGGAGATCTAAGGCAGCCCTCAAACCTGGGGTCCAGCCAGGATACCTGGATGTTGGATGGTAGGTGAAAGGAAAGGAGACACAGGGAGAGTCTAGAGAGAAAGGACTAGCAAAGGAAAAGGGAATAGGCTGGTGTTTAGAGTTTGTTTGTCTGCTGTTTTTAGATTTTTGAGTTAGGGTATCATGTAGCCCAGGCTGGCCTTGAGTTTGCTATGTGGCTGAGGATGACATTATGACCTTGAACTTCTGACCTTTATGCTTTCCTCTCTTGAGTGTTGGGATCACAGGTGTGAACCACCATGCCCAGTTTATCCAGTGCTGGGGATGGAGCCCAGACCTTCATGAATGTTAGGCAAACACTCTGTACTACATCCCTAGCCAAGGAATAAAGAGCTCTTGATTTTATAAAAAGTAAGTGTTTTATAAAAGCAAGCAAGGAAAGCAGGGGATATTTCCAGTGTAGACACAGGATCTAGACAAGTGGTAGCCATGGACCTAAGACCCGAGTAGCTGGGTCACTATCCTCTAGGCTCTAACCGCACAAGGAAGAGTAAATTTCACTCAGTCTTGATAAAATAACCTCCAAATTCCAAAAGGAATTGCCCACTGCCCTCACACAGAGTTTACAGTCAAACAGTACCAATTTCCCCCCACAAGCCTGCAGACTACTGAATCTTCAGAGTATTCCACGAATATGATGTATAAATACCCCGGGCCACTGGCACTAAAGATTCAATAAAACGATGAAAATTCATAGGCCCAGGATAAAGCTCATTTAAAGTTCATATTCTTTAGCTAATGCAGCTTTCAATTATGCGCACCCATTTTAAGCTGCAAAAGATGTAATGTTAATCAAACATTTAATTTGCAAGTGTTTTTCTTCGTAAATGTCATGTACAAGGAGATACTCAGACGTGAGCCACAACATAATGGCTTGAGGTGCCTCGTTTGGAAGTGTGTATTTGCACTGGTGTGTGAGACTGTGGGAGACAGGCAGCCTCCTCTGGCCCTGATGCTCTGTGAGTCCCTTTCTTGTTACAAAGCAGAGAACACTCAGAAAACAAACTCAGAGATACTTACAATGTTTGGTAACATTCGAGTCTCAATTCAATTTTCGCAGTCAAGATCCGGCTCCTGAAGCCTGTGCCGTGTGTGATTCAAGGACCGAGTAAGTGGGAGCTACTGCCTTGCTGTTCGATGACTCGTTATTTAATGGCAATAGTGTGAGACCTGATGAGGCCTCTCCAGGATACAGACGAGCCTTGATTTGCTCTGGAATGTTCTGTAGGAAATTCCCATCTCTCTCCTGGGGGTGCTCACAGTACAAAAGCAGCTCAGAATCCCAGAGGTGGAGGAATGAGCGCTGGTGCCTCCTGGGCTGTATGACTGGGACACGGGGGCAGAACTTCAGGGACCAAAGGGTGGCAGCTCTGACAGAATGATATCCACCCAGCTCCTCCTTCCGCAGGGAGGGAACATTTTAGCAAGGTGGTTTGTGGTGTATGATCCTATGAAATCCATTGCTCTATTAGTGCCCATCCAATACTCCTGGCCCTGGAAACCTCTGATCCCTCTCATTGCTTGCTGCTCTGGATTGGTGAGTTGGGGAAGGGCTTCAGGGGACCAGGCAGGGTAAAGAGGTAGATAAAAGAGACAAGGTTGAAACTTCAGAGCCTCGTTTTTCCCATCTGTAAGATGAGACATGAAAATACATCTATGCTAGGACTGAGAGACAACTTACTTGGTAAAGTGGCTGCCTTACTCAAGGACCTGAGTTTGAGCCCCAGGACCCATATAACAATGCCAGGTATGGTGTGGTGTGATCCCAGAGTTGAGGATGTGGAGACAGGAGGATCCCTGGGACTCGCTGGTCAGCCAGTTGAGCCGAATTGATGAGCTCTAGGCAGTGAAAGACACTATTGCAAAGGATGTAGACAATTCTTGGGGACGATAGTCAAGGTTTTCTGCTAGCCTACACACACATACTTGTGTGCACATCCACACAATACATACTCATAAACACACACAAGTGCATAAAAATGCACACTGTACCTATTATTAAAAGGCAATGTAAACACAAAGCCCTCCCCTGTGCCTTACACACATGGGGTACTCAGTACATGCTAGCCCCTGCCCATATGACCCAAACACTCCCATAAGGACAGTCAACGCAGCAAAGAACCATACTTAGTCCTGCCTCTTGAGCCTTAAGCATCCAACTCCTGGGTCAAGCAAAGAGTTCTCATTCTAAGAGGGAAGGCTCCCCGTCCCAGGGAGCTCTAGGTTTTAGTGTAATTACACAGACAGACCCATGGCAACCTGCCAACAGAGAGGAACGCAAGGGATGCAGGAGACTGGAGCCCTAGGCTGGGCTCAATTGGGAGCTGACCATGTAACTATGGGACTCAGTTTCCCTATTCATAACATGGAGGGGGTGAAATGTATCCTCTCCATGTTCTCTCTTGGCCCTGACATTTCTGGCTGCGCTGAGGTACCAGAAACCGCACCCCTGCAGGCCGCATGCAGACTTTCCTTGCTGGGAAGTTAATTCAGTCTTCAGTGTGGCGGTCTATAAATTACTGGCCAATCTGCTTCAGGAATATTAAGGGAACATTTATAAATTGTCCCTTGTATTCAATGCTGCAAAATAAAGGTTCTAGGGATCCAGATGTTCATCTTACTTAAAACCATCTCAAGGATCCATCTTCCCCAGCCTTCCCGTCACTTAAGGGGCTGACTCTTCCCTCTGGGTCCCAGTCTCCTGCTTCTGAGCGTCCTTGTCCCCTATCCAAGGAGAGCTACAGGAGGAGAGGGTGAGGGTGGTAGGTGGCTGGAGCTAGCAAGTCCCCTTGGCCAGCAATCCTGGGACAGGACAGCCTGGCTGGCTCCAAGACCCCGAGTATAAGGCTGGGGAAGTTAAGCTGTCTTTGGCAGTAATTGATTTTGACAGCATAACAGGTTAATTCATCTCTGTTTTGCAATTATTTGAGAATTCATCGGTAGGCAGAGTCCCACAGGATAGTTTCTAATTACTTGTAAACTTCAACAAGGCCAGGTGAAACCTCACAGATACAGGTAGGTGACGGCAAATGTGACCACTGCCCCTTTCTCCTCTGTCAAGAACACACTCTGGTTAGAGGTACAGATGAAGGCCATGGCCAAGGCCACAGTGGAGACTCTTTTTGGTAGGAACAGAAAAGCCTCCCCTTGACTTCAAACACCCAGGCATTCTCTCAGTGATGACAGGCGATGACCTTCAGGCTCAACGACACACCATCATGAAAACAAGATGGAGGAGGGACAGAGACATGTGTAGCAAGATGGGGTTCATCGACATCCCATCATGGAGAGGGAGGGGCTCATGAGGCCTCACCCATCCCCAGGACCCCATATGCAGTTAGTGCTTGCTGGGAGAGGGAGAGACACTTTCTCTTGCTCATTCTCCTATAAGAATTAACTCCCTGGCTCACATGTACACACAAACACATGGAGAACAGGGACCAGCTGGGAGAGGAAGAGGATCTGCAGGAGGGGGAGGGGGACAAGAGGGGATAACAGGGTGAACATGCTCAAAAGACATTATGTATATGCATTCAATTGTCAGGTACAAAGGAAGCTCCATTTCCCCAAATTCCAAAAGGCAGAAGGGATGTGGTGTCTATCAGCATACCCAAGTATATGCTGGCTTCCAGGCTCCCTCTGTACCACAAGTGCCTGGTACACATTTCAGAGTCCCTAGGCATCCTAGCCCTTTTCACCCTAAACATTCTCCAGCTCATTGGCTCCCTCCACCTCCAGCTACTCACTCTTTTAATCCTGCTATTGCCAGTATGTCCTCTGGCTTCCTCTCTGCTCCCTCACTCTCTTTCCCGCTGTCTGTCTCTGTGTTTCCTGCACTCCCTCTCTCTATGTTTCTCTCTCTCAGGTTTGCTCTTGCTTCTCTCCTGGCCAGGTCCAGACTGCGGACATATTCAGTCTTCTTTCTCTCTCTGCCCTGGACTCTTCCAAACGCCTCTGGCTATTCTCTCTCTCTAATACCTACAATAAAAACCTTCTCTTTAACCATATCATGTCATCAGTTTATATGAAAACGTCATAATGAAATCCATTATGCATAATTAATATATGCTAATTTACAGGTTTTTAAATATACTTGTGCAGGGCCAGGTTCTTGAGTAGAATTAATTAATAACAAAATGAAGCTCTGCTAACGGGGTCTTCCCAACACTATATTATAATAGCTTTTCAGGAAGTTATTTTAATTCCAGGCCATAAACAGCATATCAGGTGACAGCTTTATTTCCCAAGAGTTAAATATTAATTGCCACACAAAAGGAATATAAAAGTGACACAGGGAACAAATTTCCCGGCTTCCTGCAAAGTGGAAAGAATTCTTTAATATGTGTATCTTCACAATCTGGTGCACACTGAGGTTAATTAAAACCCATGTTCATTCTACCACGTTTCTTCCTTCTTGGTGGCTCGGATGCTGTGGCCTTCCAAATGGAAGCAGGGACCACATTCCTACAAGATGAGCAGGCTCTCAATAAAGCATTATTTCTCCCCACCATAGCAGGGCCCCTGTCATAAAGGGATGCTATCAGAATCTAGGCTCTGCAGAAGGCAAATGCACCTTTACCTAAGAGCCTTAAAATGGTTTAACTAGTGCTTCAATCAAGGCTGTAGGTTTGAAATGTGGCACTAAACACACTTCTCTGAGAAGCTGTTTGCCTTCCACCCCAGAACTAATAAATCTGAAAGGCCTATTTAGGCAAAGACAAGCTGGGAGCTGACGAAGCAGTTTCAGGAGCTGGGGGTTGCAGGGGTGGAGTGGGGGATCATCCCTTTGAAGGGGCCAGGGATGTCGGTGGGGACTCCTGAGTTCCAAAGGGCAGTGACTGTGGGTAGCACACCTAAGGTGCGCCTGCCATTAGGTAAGTCCTTCAGAGTCCTCCAGCTGGGCCAAGAGGGCCCAGGGAAGAGATCTAAGCACTTCCGGGTGCCCAAACACACCCTCTCTTGAAAGAAGGCCATGATGGAGGTCACTCCACCCTCACTGCAAGTGGCCCTGCTGCTTTCCCATTCCTCTGGGAAAGTGCTGCTTTCCCATTCCTCTGGGAAAGCCCGCTCTGGCTGCTGGGGTGGTGGGAGTGGTTGTGAGTATGCCTGTTCTAGATGCGGTCTGAGCCATATTCCCGAGTCCTTTAGAGTCATTTTCCTGCGGCACCATCCCGCTCTCTCAGTCCTTTCTGGGACCTTTCTCCATCTGTCCCATCTTACTATCTCAGTCTTTTCTTTCTGGGACCTCTCTGCAGGACTCTAAGCCATCCATCAGTCACAGGGCTAACTCCCGCCTTGGGATGGGTGTGACACTATCCTCCCCCTATACTAATGATTGATAAATATGGGATCTGTCACTCCTGGCTACTTTAGAGGCGCCTGCTTCTTCCCTGGCTTGTTGAGAGACCATCTCAGGACCTTTACTTTGTATGGAAGGCCAATGGGAGGGTACGGCATGGTAGTTCAAGCTCAATGAACCCAGGCTTGTGCCCCTTCCCACAAGACACCCTTCTCACTCATCTCTAAACCAGGTCTTTGCAGCCCCCAGGCTCTGCTTTCTTGGGCTTAGTGTTACCAGCCTCGTCAGAGTCCTGCTGTCCTTCTCTGGCCCGGCATTCCTGTGGAGGAAGGTCTGGGTGTGTAGCACTCCTAATTTTGTTGATTGGGTTTTAATGCTCCTAGGCAGAGAGGACAGGGGCTCATCGGCCAGCCACCATTTTTGCCCTAAAGTCTTGCTGAGGCCATCAGGAGATGCAGAGAGCTTGGCTTAATGACCAACACCTGGTCCTCATTACCAGCCTACTGCTGACTTAGCAGAACACACCTTGCCTCTGTCCTGCCTATTCCAGACTGTCCCCCAACAACCCACTTGTTCCATAGAGGTGTAGCATGGAGATGGGGGAAGGGACACAGTCAGTCATGCCCATCCATCAGGCCCTGGAGAGGATCAGCAGGTCCCAGGCCTGCAGGGACTCCCTCTGAACTCTCTGCCTCTGCCTCAGAACTCTTCCTTCTAGACAAAGCTGAGCTCCCAGGCAAGGGGCTAATATGCTGATTTATTTATCTAATTACAGTAAAACAAACACGCTGGAAAGGAGGCAAATCTGCTTTTATGTTCAGAAGGCAGCTGTGCCTCCCTGCCCAGCGTTCTCAGGGAAGCTGGGTGACAGGGAAGGAAGGAGGCAGAGCTGAGGGGAACCTGGGAAGAGACAAGTGAGAGGCACTGGAATTGGGGGACCTGGCCTGAAGGCAGGGGATGGAGAGACTGAGAGAAGGATCAGGGACCATCGACAGGGAGAGACGGCAAAGAGATGACGGAGGGAGGACAGAGATGAGAGACGAGGAGGGTGGGGGCTGGGAACACAGAGACAGAGGCAGGGAAGCTGATGTAAGGGACAGAGAAATGGAACAAGAGATACAGACTAGGGCTGAGGGCCAAAGAGTCAGGCGAATGGGGACAAAGAAGGCACAGAAGCCAGACAGGCAAAGGACGGAGACACAGGACAAATGTCAAGAAAGAGCCAGAAGAGGTGAGCAGGGCATGGTGTCAAGAAAAGACAGCCACATTCTGTGGTGTAGAGATGGAAAGTGTCACCCGTGGGTTCATGTGTTTGAACACCTGGTCTCCAACTCGTGATGCTGGTATTGTATAAACTTTGGGAAGTGGGGCTCAGCTGGAGGAAGCAGGTCACCTAGAGGCTTCATAGGCCAGCACCACTTCCTGGTCGACTGAGGTGTGAACAGGCAGCTAATCTATAGCCGGCTGAGATGAAAGCACAGCTGCCCTGCACCATGCCTCTGCCGCCATGATGGACTGTATCCTGTTAAACTGTGAGCCAAAGCATTTGCCTCCAGGTTGCTTCTTTTCAGGTCTGTGGTGGCTTGAAAGAAAATGGTCCCCAAAGGGAGTGGCACAATTAGGAGGTGTGGTCTCATTGGAGGAAGTGTGTCACTGTGGGGACTGGGCTTTGTGGTCTCTTTTCAAGTTTTCCTCAGGTGACAGTCAGTCAACTTCCTGTTGCCTGCTAGATGTAGGACTCTCAGATACTCCAGCACCATGTCTACCTGCACAGTGCTAAGTTCCCCATCATGATGATCATGGACTGAACCTCTAAACTGTAAGCAAGCCTCCACAATGAAATATTTTCTTTGTTAAGAGTTGCTGCGGTCATGGTGTCTCTTCATGGCAAAAGGAAACCTAACTAAGACAGAGGTCATTGATCACAACAACAAAGGAACTCACACCCAACCAAACCGCCTTTCAGTGATGGTGGGAGGACCCTGGGACTCGTGAGAGAACCAGACAGGCCGGAATCCTTGCTTTGCTGGAACTTCCCTTCTGGTAGCAGGAGACAGAGAATAAATGTAACAAATGAGTACATTTATGTCGTGGTCAAAGGTGTATGTTTTCACAAACAGGATGGGGCAGAGGGACCAGAAACTCTGGGAACTGGGGGACAGGAGTAAGACTGCAACTTCCCGATGATTCTAGGCAGGCATACCCAACCCTTTGACATTGTGACATAATGTTGTCATGTAACCAGTTCACACCCGAAAGCTGTGCAGTTAGGTCACAAATTATAGTAAGTCTCTCTCTCTCTCTCTCTCTCTCTCTCTCTCTCTCTCTCTCTCTCTCTCTCTCTCTCTCTCTCTCTCTCCTTCTCCCTCTCCCTCTCCCTCTCTCTCTCTCTCACACACACACACAATCTTGTGTTTTCACAGCTGTCCATGGAGTATGCGCATGTGTGCGCACACACACACAAACACATTCATATACACACATACTGACTCACACACACACACACACACACACACACTCTTCTCGTGTTTTAGGAAGTTTACCATTTTTCACTAGGCTACATTCACAGCTATCCATGGACTGACTGCGCATTAGACAGGTCAGTTTAGGAATACCCCATATTCCTAGCCTGCAGACTTCCCATGGCTTTGGAACTTGCTGGCTACTAAGGGTGCCCCTCCCAAGTCGTATGACATTATACGGTGCCACATCTCTAGCTTGCACTAATAAGACATTTCCTTTGCTGGCATTGGAAGTAAGCTCTGTGTCCTGAGAAGGTTTACAGGTGGGGTCACAAACACTGTCGTAGCCCCTAGAGACTGACCGCAGCCCCAACTGACAGCCTGCAGGGCAAGCCAAAGATATGGCCACATGACAGGCCTATCAATGACTGGAGGGTGCTTGCAGGTGAGTCTTCATTAGTCATTCTCTCAGTAGACTGTGGTCCACAGCTACCTTGATTACAATTTTGTGGGAGCTTAAACAGAGGACTCAGGTAAGCGGAACCCAAGTTCCTCACCCTCAGACACTAGGATATAATAACCTGATATTATCTTATGGAATTCCACTACACTAATTTGTAATCCAATAATAGAAAATTAGCAACATGAAAACATGGGCTATGGCAGCTATTTTGAAGGAGGAATGACAGGCGTAGCCAGTGCAAAGGTCCTGAGGTAGAAAAGGAACCTCAGGAAACCAGAATAGGGGGGCAGAGGCACCAAGAAGCAACCACATGAGATGAGGCTGAAGGATGTGGCCAAGGAGGTTTTGTTTGTTTCTGAGAGTGAGAGACAGTTTGTAAAACTACCCGTGATGGAAATCCCAGAGAACCTAGACAACAATGAGGACTCTAAGAGAGACATACATGGATCTAATCTACATGGGAAGTAGAAAAAGACAAGATCTCCTGAGTAAATTGGGAGCATGGGGACCTTGAGAGAGGGTTGAAGGGGAGGGGAGAGGCAGGGAGGGGAGCAGAGAAAAATGTAGAGCTCAATAAAATCAATAATAAAAAAACCCCACCTGTGATGGTTAATAGTGACTGCCAGCCTGACAGGATCTCACCAGGAGACAAACTTTGGGCTTCCTGGGAAGAGGTTTCTGGATTAGTTTAACTGACTTAGGAAGACCCACCCTGAGTGCAGGAGGTGCCATCCTAGGGGCTGGGGTCCTGGGCTGCATAAAAAGGAGAAAATGAGCTGAGCACCAGCGTTCTCCTCTCTCTGCTTCCTGACTGTGGGTGCCATGAGACTAGCTGCTTTACACTCCTGTCTCCCCACCTCCCCTCCACGATGGACAGCTCCCTCAAACTTCCAGCCAGAATCAGTGCTTCCTCCCAAATTCTTTCTTCACAAGGACTGTGCCGCAACAGTAAGAAATGCACTAATACACTAGCCATTTCTAATTATGCAAACTAGTATTTTCAGATATGAATTTATAAGCTGTAAGAACAGCAAGGTCAGATAAATGAATTCCAGACAATGCAGCTGTGTCCTGAACCCCAGCTGAAGTGGGAAAGGGGGCCTCAGAATTCTGCTGTGATACAAACACTTGCAGGTTGCATAATCTCAAGCCCATTGCTTTATTCCTAGACAAATTGATATTTTTATTTGGAAGCACTCCAGGACCTGCTTGAAGCTTTAAATGTCATTTCTAAGTGGCCTCTAGAGGCTAGAAGCAGGAAAGGGACCTGCTCCGACTCACATGTCAGCGTTCCCGCTGGCTGCTGGGTGGAAGGAGCTTTGGGGGAACAAGAGCTGCTGGCAGGGAGCAGCTGAGGGCCAGCTGTGTGACTTCTGGTGGGTCACGTGACACCTTGTTAAAGGTTCCTTCCCATCAGCCAGCCTGCGTCACAGCCCGATCCTCAACTGCAAGCAGCAGAGACACCAGGCCACAGCTTCAGCAACAAGCCAGCCTGTGAGCCCTTAGCATCACTTAGGTACCTACTGGTACCTACTGACACATGCCAGGCCCAGGCGAGGATTCCTCTCTTTCAGGCATTTCTGCATGTGTGGGGCTTGGTGGAAGACACTGAAGTTTTTAGGGTGTCTTTCTTGATTGACCCTCAAAGTCAGGAGTCCATGAGAATGGAACTAGTGTCCTCTGCAAGAGCGATACATACTCTCTAACTGTTGAGTCATCTCTCCAGCCCCTTGGTTAATGATCTGAAAGAGGAAGCCAGGGAAGGGAGCTACTGCCACAAGGCTCCAAAAAATCCCAAGTGTTCAAATTAGTTCACAGTCTTTCTCCTGTCTGTGATTCGGTCGTGAGATCCAGCATAACGGTGGGGAATACAGCTAAAGGGAGTCAATAACAGAGTAGACTTCAACGATGTAGACTCAATTTGTTTCCAGACCTTCTCGAGAGCCTTTCTGCACAGTCGTTGCTGGCAAATGAGAAGACAAAGGACACAGCCACCACAGCCCCTCCATCTTCCCACCAGGTATTGTCCCTTCAGAGTTGAACACATTCCTTCTGATGAGATGCATGGTGCCCTCCACCTGCCTTCCAGAACCACACTCAGGGCTAGTCTCCACATGGAGTACACTCGTCTGCCACTACAAACGCTTCCAGCCAAAAGCACTGCAAAGTTGAGGCATCACTGACAGCTTCTCCCTCATGTCTGGGAGCCTCTGCTTCATAGAGCGTTTTCCTGCTTATGTATTTTTAAGTGTTGTAATCCTGTTGTCTTTAAACAGGATCTGGACTTTTCCATCAGAGCAGGATCTGTCACTCAGCCTGGGTCTCCAGTACCAACGAGGGTTTTAAGGGCTGGGGCCCAGGCCTCTAAACAGAGGTGGGAGCAGAAGTGGATGCTGCCACGGGAAAGGGGGGTGAGGACCCCATCCCTCACCATAATGCCCCTTCATCCTTCTCGCCACCTAGTGCGGCAGGCTTTGGCAATAGTCAGCAGGATTGCAAACGAAACTTCACAGGGTACAAAATAGGCAACGAAACACAGAACACAAACCACGAGTCTGTTTATTCCATGATGTGGCAGGCAGGGTGGAGGTTGGGGAGACAGGGTCATGTTTGTCTCTGGATTTGAAAGTGAAATACCAGAAGAGACAGGGTCCACCAAACTCTCTGTCCTGATTTTGGCCATCATCAGCCTGTTTCTGGATTCCAGAGCTCGGGATAGTATTGGGGTTGGGGACTTGTTAACTCACCTTCTACGAGTGTCTTCCCTAACAGGAGAGTCAGACTGGCTCCCTTAAGAAGTTCAGTCCCCACAGGGGGCCCTTAGGCTGATGGGATGAGTGTTGAGGCCCATCTGCAAACACTGGCTGGGACCCAGAGGACACTGGCGTGTGGCTCAATGGCCTCCAACGCTCTTTGCATTATTGATCGCGGAACCTGCTTAGGAGCTTGGAAATGAGATTCCACCTCCCACCTCCTATTGACTTTCCCCCTCACTAGGAAAACACCAAAATCTCAGCTGACTTTCCACTGTGGAGGGTACCCGGGAGAGCACGGTGAGCTGGGGAGCGGGGTGCTCGTCTCATCTTCCAAGGTACCCTGCTCCGAGGGGCCAGGTCCTGGGGGTCAGGGCTGTGCCCTAGGGAAGGGATGAAAAGGGCATCATCGCATCCTGCAGAGTCACCTCAAGTTGACAGGATTTGCAATCTGAAAGAGCCACTTTGCACATCTCCTTTTCCACATCCATTCTGAACAAGGATCTAAGTGGATGTGGAAGGTGCTAGACGACTCTGTGGGTTTGCCCTTGGCCTAAGAACCTGTCAAACGCTAGAAAAGGAAGCCTGTCAGTGAGGCCTCTTGCACTCAGGATCAAAACTGAGAGAAGGAATCTGAGGACAGATCTTTAGGAGCGAAGTAAGGGAGGGAAGTGGCACTGAGCTATAGGGCCTTGAATGGGGACATGAATCTTAGGGCCCCAGCAATGGCATCATGGCCTCTGTAGTTGAGTATTGTCTGTCCCCTCCCCCACAACTCATCACCCATACTTGGAGGTTTGTTTAGGACACCTAAGAAGAATCTAAATAAAACACAAGGATTTGAATTGTTATGTTTCTATCTCAATGATAAATATTTTTTTTGAAGTAGGGTCTCAGGCTAGCCTTGGATCCCATTTCGGCAATTATCTTACCTCAGTTTACCTTGTCATGAGGGAGAGTCATAAATCCCCCAGTCCTCCCCTCCCCCTCCTGCGTGCTGGGGCTACAGGCCCAGATTCTGAGATAATTTTCTTTGTTTGTTTCAGGCAGGGTCTCACTACATAGCCAGTCCTGGCTAGCCCTGGCTGGAATGAAACTGCTATATAGACCAGGCTAGCCTCTACCTCTCTAAGCGCTGAGATTAAAGGTGTCTATTACCACCAACACTGTGCCCCAACCAGTGATAATTTCATCAGGGCTGGAGAGAGGGCTCAGTGGTTAAGAGCACAGGCCACTCTTCTAGAGGATCCAGGCTCAATTCCCAGCACCCATACAGCTGCTCACAATTGTCTGTAACTACAGTTCCAAAGGATCTGAAGCTCTCTCTGACCTCCATCCGCACCAGACACATACATGGTGCACAGACATATGTGCCTACAAAATACATAAAAAATAAAATAATTTTTTTTAAAAAATCAGTGTGTTATGAATGAACTACACATATGATGTTCAGAACTGAGGCCCTGGTGTCCTGCCCTCTCTGAGGTGGGGGCCCTTTGCTGTCATTCAGAACTGAGGCCCTGGTGTCCTGCCCTCTCTGAGGCGGGGGCCCTTTGCTGCCATGCAGAACTGAGGCCCTGGTGTCCAGCCCTCTCTGAGGTGGGGGTCCTTTGCTGCCTTTCTGAGCTACACCCACTCTGCCCCTGTGCATCCCAGTTAAGCCTGGTACACTGAGCTCACACTGAGTGTATACTGAGCTCACACTCAGTGCCAAAGGAAGAAATTACCCAGACCTTAGGCCCCACATTCTTGCCATGCCCTGGTGGTATGGGATGTCACCTCCCAAGGCCTCCCAAATACATCTCCCAGGTCAGAACTAAGGTCTGGAGTCATCTGCAAAGAGATGGGACCGTTCCCTTTTGACTCTCAGGTCGCCCATACGGATTAAATGAGTCTGTACAAATAGAGTGCTCAGAACAGCGCATTCGACACGGGAGCACATGAACAGTAGATGCCCTTAAGCCGTGGGAGCCAGGCTATGTGGGTTTATTAAGCTTCTCCTGGATCTAATGTCCAATTCCCTGTCCACGTCTACTGTGGCTATTTCTCCCGCCATGGCCACTGACAGAAGAGCCCCCTCAAGCAAACATCCATTCTCCACTTCACAGATGAGCAAACTGAGACCCAGGGTACCCACAAAATTAGCTGGAGGCTGCAGGCTGTCCTTGGATCATAGAAGGGACTAGACTCCAGCTCCCCTGTGTGGCCTGTTCTCTCCCAAGTCCTCAGTGGGCAACATCTTACCTGACAGCCTTGGCCTCTGCTTGGAAGCTGCCCCCATGCCTGGCGGTCCCTTCCTGCTGACCAGCGAGAGCTAAGTGGGGAGGGCTGCCATCAAATAGCCTTTTATGGCTCCCATAACCGCTCTAACAAATGTCCTTCCAGCAGCCGTAGCTGGAAGCAGATTAATGTCTCCGTGGCCCTAACACTTCTCTGGCCCCCTCTGTCTGTCAGGTCATTACCGGTTGGTTTATAGTCATGAGGTCCCTTTCCAATTCACTAAACAGTTTGCATGATAAAAAGACCAAAGAGCATCACTTCCTAAACTGCCTCTCTTCAGGTGTAGCTAGTGGGCTATTGGGGACTAACCTTAAGGTGTGTGGGGGGGGTGAGCAGTTGGGAGGAGGGACTTCGCTATTAAAAAAACAAAGCAAAGCACCAACACCACTGCTTACGACTCACGACTCATGCATTGGAGACTAAGAGAGGCCCTCTGTCTTGCTGGATTTCAATTCCCTACCCTATAAACCCAGAGTAATTTTACTAGTGTTTAAAGGGTTTTGAGAATTGGGTGTGGCAGTTCATAGAGAGAATATGGAATGTGGTTAGCAGTTAGTCAATGTTTCTGTTTCCCTCTTATGCCCTTCGAGACAGGGTCTGCTGTAGTCTAATCTGCTATGTAGCTAAAAGAAACCTTGAACTTCTAATACCTCCCTCTCTGGCTTCTGAGTTCTAGGGTCACAGGCTTGTGCCACTGAGCTGGTTTTACATGATGAGGAGACTCACACCCAGGGCTTCATGTGTGCTGGATAAATACCCTGTCCAACTGAGCCCCAGCCCAGCCCACATCAAGACTTTAATTTTTAATTTAGTGTGCATCTGTGTGCAGGTCAAAGGACAGCTTGCAGGAGTCAGTTTTTCCTTTTCTATCATATGGGTCCTGGGGATTGAACTCAGACCTCCTGGCTGCAGTTGCCTCCACCCATGGAGTCACCCCACAGACTCCAACGTCAACTCCATGTTCCCATTATCCTTAGAAGTCATGAACCTTGAGGGGGCAGGGACTCTGTCCTACCCAGTGCCTGGCACACGGCAGGCACCTGTCATACGTGTCCAGGAATAAATGTAAGAAGAGGTTTCAGAGATGCAAGACCCTCTGCAGTGGTCCTCTTGCCCCTGGGGTAGGGACCATTCTGCTCTAAGGAGCAGCATTCCTGGCTTCTTCTGTCTCCACGATTGTAACACTGCAAGCAACAAATGTCCTTAGCCCTTGTTAAATGATCCCCAGAAGGCAGGGGTTGGGGAAAGGAGGAGTATCTTTTCCATAAAAAGATCATGAAATCTGCTGAACTCTAATATGCTCATGTAAGGCCCAGAGAGAAGTAGCTTGCCTGAAACTGCACAGCAAGTTAGTGGCAGAGCCGGGCCTGTAGCTCAGGGTCCTGTCTCCTGGCCAGCACTCCTATCTCATCAGCCCTTGTGTTGGCTGGCTCATGGTCAGAAGAACCCCTCTGTAAAGCTGCAGCGAACGGCTTCACACCAAGGAGGCCAGTTGCTGCTCTGCCCGTCAGTGAACTTGGGACTCTAGGAAACCATTTGTGAAAGTCCCTATTCTGGTGGCAATGCAGTTATAACCACCGCCGAAGCCATCCCTAGGTAAGAGCAATCTGGCTTGCTGATAAGGTGTGCTCGTGCTGCACTCGAGAACGGGCAGGAGCTGAGCCAGGGGTTCTGCCAGGGGGAGCGGGAAGCGAGTCTGCCTGATGAGTGCATGCTGGGGTCAAGAGCTCGGTCCTGCTTCTCTCAAGTCCAGCTTCTCCCAGTCTCGGCTCCTAAACTTGTAAACCACAAAGGACAATGGCAACTGTTTAAGGAGCCTGAGTATGAACGCATGTCCCTCACTACCCGTGTCTGTTTGGTCCCATGTTTGGAAGGAAGCCAGCAAGGAAGCTGTCACAGCAAGAACAGACCTCAAGGGTCTCAAAAGGCACCAACAGCTGTGGCATAAGAGATAAAGCGATGAGTCAGGCATTGGTGGGATATTCCTTTAATCCAGCACTCAGGACGCAGAAGCAGGCAGATCTCTGTGAGTTTGAGCCCAGCTTGATCTACAGAATGAGTTCTAGGACAGCCAGTGCTACACAGAGAAATGGGGGGGGGAGAGAGAGGGGGAAGAGAGAGGGGAAGAGAGAGAGAAAGAGAGAGAGAGAGAGAGAGAGAGAGAGAGAGAGAGAGAGAGAGAGAGATCTGAGGATGAGGAGAAACCCAGCGCTGGGGCTGGGGAGACAGCTCAGTCATTGAGGAGGTTGTTTGCTGTACAGCCGCAGGGACCTGATTCCCAGAGCCCATGTATAAGCAGGGTGTGGTGGTATGGCGCCTGTCAAAAACCCAGTACTTCAGAGAGAGAGAGAGAGAGAGAGAGAGAGAGAGAGAGAGAGCCAGCACTTATCAGAGCCCTGTGAGGCACATGTCATAGTGTTTGTAACACAGCTACTTTAAGATACTAGTTCTGAGTGTATCTTTATATAATATCATTTAATTTTTATTTGTTTTTGGTTTTTTTTTTTTTTTTTTTTTGGTTTTTCGAGACAGGGTTTCCCTGTAGTTTCTAGAGCCTGTCCTGGAACTAGCTCTTGTAGACCAGGCTGGCCTCAAACACAGAGATCCGCCTGCCTCTGCCTCCCGAGTGCTGGGATTAAAGGCATGCGCCACCACCACCCGGCTTGTTTTTGTTATTTTATATTCAAACAGGATCACAATATGTTGCCCATGCTGCTCTTACACTCATGGCAATCCTCCTGCTTCAGCCCCCTCCGTGCCAGGATCACAAGTGTGCACCCCCATACCCTGTCAAGTATGACCTTTCTCTAGAGTTTAATACAAACACTTCTAGGTTAGGCAAATGTTCTTGCAAGCTAATCCCTGCTCCTGTTAGCAGCTGTGACATCCTGACGCCAGCGTCACCTCTCAGTGCCCTCATCAGTCCAATGAGGGGGATTTGCAAGGCTGTCAGGAGGATTAAACAAGATCAATGTGTGTTAAGTGCCCAGCCCAGAACCTGCCATGGCATAAATGCTTAATAACACCTATTCCTTCCCTAGGTCAGTATAGTGAAGGAGGGGCCGCAAGCAAAAGTAACCGATGGGAGCCACAAGAGAGTTGAGGGGAAGCTATGCATTGGCTCAACCTCCCCGACCCCTCCTTCCATATCATCCATAGCCTTGGCTGATGAACCTTAGTGACCATTTAGCCCCCATAGACTTCAGTCTACTCATCAAGCAAAGCGCAAGTACAAGAAGAGCTAGGAACTCCATCCTAGGGCCACCCTAGGGAATTGTCCCTTCTGTCCCCTGCCACCTAGCCCCAAAGGTGTGAGATAACACCTGTCCCATCTTCAGGCCTTGTTTGCCTGTTCCTTTCTATCTGGTCCTATGCTCTCTGAGGTTAGGAATTGTTCCTATCTCCCTGGGGCCAGGTACCTTCAGCAGTACACAGAGCCAGCCTAGGAAGGCAGTAATCTGCTTGCAAACCACTTCTGAACTGTCCCCTGGTCCCTTTGACTGTCATAGATGTCAAAAGAAGTTTGGAACTGAACGCAGACAGAGTGCTCTGCCCTGTTAGTCTTGCACTTGTGTGTGTTGCGGGGGTGGGGGTGGAGGTGGGGGGCTGTTCTCTTGTAGATCTGCCTGGGTGTGTCCTCCCCAGAGAGAAGCTGCTTTGGAGAAACTGCCACTCCTGAGATCTGTGTTTTGCAAGGCTCTGTGACCCAGGGCTGAAACACACACAATGTGGAGGAGAGGAGACGCTGTGGCGATTTCCTTGGCAGCGGCGACAGCTGTGAGGAGCCCACGCCACATGCTCAGTCATTGGTTATTAGTGGAAAGCTGGTGCCACTGACTTCGCTGGGCCCAGATTTCTTTTGCTGATGAGGTGGCATGTGTCATCTGTGTGCCTGCACTCCAAGAAACAACATGGTTTATCTTGGTAATTAATGGAACACACGCAGTCACCCAGGACTGGCAGCTGCCAGAGTAAATGAGCCCCATAGGGCCCAGGCTGGTGCTGGTCTCAGAACACAGAGCTCAAATCAGATCTAGTCCTCTGTTCTCCTGAGCCCCTGCTTCTCCCAGCTCTGGGTTGTGGGGACAGGAACCTGTGTCTTCTCTGAGTTTTCAGCAAGATGCCTCAGTCACTACCACATAGGGCACGATGACATCTACTGTGTCCTGGGTAAGCAGGTCCTTGCTTGTCTGTTCTGGAGTCCTCACAGAGCCTGGCTTAGCAACTGTACTGTGTGTAAAATAAATTTTGTTCTATTGAATCAAAAAATGGCCAAGAATTAAGATTGGATCAAATACAGTCACCCCGGGATTTGGCATGGCTGGTTCCTTCTTGGCTTTCAAGTCTCAACTTGTGTCCCCTCCTTCACCCACTTCAGCCACTCCACCCCAGCACTTGTTAGTGGCTCCTCAACTCTCACCGTCTAAAGTTATCGAATTTTGGTAGATAAACATGCAGAGAGTCGCCTGTTTTCCTGTTAGAAATATCCATAAAAACACACACAGCCTTAGTTTACTGGTATAACAAAGGATAGGCACGCAGGGTGGGACACAGTACACAGCATGTCCGGGGTTGGGAGGCTGAGTGGGTGAAGCGCTCGCCGTGCAAGGATGAAAACCTAAACTCATTT
The DNA here is from genome assembly GCF_903992535.2 of Arvicola amphibius. Classification (NCBI taxonomy): domain Eukaryota; kingdom Metazoa; phylum Chordata; class Mammalia; order Rodentia; family Cricetidae; genus Arvicola; species Arvicola amphibius. Next base: position 133,008,090 of record NC_052049.1, on the reverse strand, counting down.
CCCAGTGTCCACGTAGAAAGCTGGGCACGTGGCTCATGCTTGTAATCGCAGGACCTGGGAGGTGAAGACGGGTGGATTTCTGAGACTCACTGGCCGGTCAGACTAGCCTTCTGGATGAGCTTTAGGCCAATAAAAGATCCTGTCTCAAAAAACAAGGTAAAGGAGTCGGAGAGTAGCTCCGTGGTTAGGAGTGCATGTTGTTCTTCCATAGGACCCAGGTTCAGTTCCCAGCACCATGCCAGGTAGCTTACAACCACCTGTAACTCCAGCCTCAGGTGATCTGATGCCCGCTTTTGGCCTTGAGATGATCTGAATGAGACTGGCCTCCACTGAGTGTTTGGTTCCCAGTTGGTGAACTGTTTGGGAAGGACTAGGAGGTGTGTGTGGCCTTGAGGGAGGTGTGTCACTTGGAGTAGGCTCTGAGGTTTCAAAAGCCCACACCATTCCCCGGTTCCTCTCTCCCTCCTTCATGTTTGTAGATCACATAGAGGGAAGCTCTCAGTTACTGCTCCAGTGCCATCTCTGCCTGCTGCCATGAAGCCCACCATGATGTTCATGGCCTCTACTACCCACTGGAACCATGAGCCCCAAATTCAATGCTTTCTTTTCTAAGTTGCCTTGGTCATGGTGTCTTATCACAGCAATAGAGCTGTAGCTCTGACAGGCTCCCCAGGTACCTGCCCAAACTTGGCATCCACTCACACAGACACACACACACACACACACACACACACACACAACATGTTTTAATCTTAAAAAATAAGCAAGGTGGATGAAACCTAAGAAATGACACTGATATGGACCCTGGCCTCAGCATGTGTATGTGCACACATGCAAATTTACCTGTACTCACATATGCACACACAGACAAAAAGGCATGGGGCATAGTGTGCAAATTAGCACCTGTGGTCCCAAGTAGTGAATGACAGATGAGTGACGGGATGGTACATTTTTATGGATGCAGGCCGCTCAACCTCAACCTTCTCCCTGCAGCCACGCGAAAGACCTTGCTTGGGAGGCAGTCCATCCTGGAGTATCAGCCTTGAGGCCTAAGAGGTGGACTGGCTCACCTCCACAGCGTACTGGCACCTCATCTTCCTGACTTTCTGTCACCTCCCACTGTCTCCCGGTCCTGTGTCTCTCCCTTGCCCTATCGGCCCCTTGATTTAAGGTGGCGACTTTTCCAAAGGAACAGCAGAACCTTAATAAGAAACCGGCCAGGGCTGATGGATGGCAGAAAGTTGGCACCAGCCTCAAGGTCGGAAGGAGTTATTTTAAACTATTCAGATTTACTAGGGGGGAGCAAGTCAGAGGAGGATTTAGGAGCTTGCCTCCTAGCAAGACATGTGGCCATGTCCCCGAGCAATCTAAGACCGACGCTTCCTCTGCTATCCACCCCCACTGCTGTCTCTGCCCTGCCACCTGAGATGGATGGCCAGGCCTCTGGCATGAGGAATTTATTGGGAGCTGGTCAAATAAATTTGCAGTCTGGGATTTGAGCAGGCCTTTGCCCCCACCCCCCTTACTCCCTGCCTGAGGATGGGCAGTGGAATGGGCTGTCCCCAAGAGGCTATGCCTTTCCTGAGCAGGCAAGTTATCTCCAATTTCCTACATCCTGGAGTAGCCAGCTCTTCTGAGGGCCCGTGATTAATGAGAACCCCTCTCCGCTCCATTATCTCGCCCTGGGTGAGGTTTGAACTCTTCCTGCCGCGGTGCTCAGGTCAGAGAGGTAGGAGGTCTACTTCCTTCTCTTCCATTCAAACCAGAGCTCTCTGCAGCTACGGCTTTATCTCCTTTCCAGAACCTTCAATGAAGTCTCTCTATCTATCCTTCAAGGCTCATCTTGTGCTCACCTCCTCCAGAGAGTTTTCCTTATTCTCCAGGGATTCACACATACTGAATTCTAGCTTCTTCCTTGAAACATGAATGTTGACTTGTCTGTAAGTGTACGCATGTGTGTGGGAGGGGGTATTTGTGTGTGGTGTATGTACACGTGCAGGTGTGCATGTGGAAGCCAGAGAAGGGCCTGAGGAGTTACCCTCGGAGGTTCTCCACCATGTTTTGTAGACAGAGTCTCTCACTGGGACCTAGGGCCTACCATTAGGCTAGGCTGCTGGCCAGTGAGCCCCGGGATCCTCCTATCTCTGTCCCACTAGGGCTGGGATTAGAACTGCGCACCACCATGTCCAGTTTTCCACCTGGGTACTGGGAATGTGAACTCAGGTTCTCTGCATGCACGGCAAGCACTTGACTGACAGAGCCATCTCCCCAGCCCTTCCCCGTCTGCTTCTGATGGCACTGATGGGTGGGCAGCTGTGCCCTTTTGGAGTTCCAAAGTTGTAATGCTGCCCCCGCCTTCCTGCCAATCAGCCCATAACAGATGCTCCATAAACCCTTGCTGAGCTAAACCAAACAAACACCTGAACTGAGCAACAACTAACACATGTCTCCCCGCCCCACTCCTCCATAGGAGCCTGGGTGCCCCCAAAAGAGGTGGCAATAACCTCCTTTCTGCATAGGAAGGCTTTGATGAAGTTTAGAGAAAGCAGAAGCACTATACCCACCCAACAAATCTGAACATTCCCCTTCTGCTCCTGCTGCTATTTCAGATGTAAAACATCCCACGGCTGAATGTGCTTTCTGGGCCCCTCCTTATCCATCCGCTCCCTCCCCAGGGATCCCAAGCCTGGCTTTACTGTTTATTATCTCCATGTCTGTTTTTACAAACAACGTATGCATATGCCCATAAACAACATGTCCATTATTCTGTACGCTTTTAAACTTGCATAAGTGATACAGTATGTTATGTATGTAGCCCTCTGCACCTGGCTTTTTCTGTACCCAGTATGATATATTTGAGATTCATCCAGGCAGACAGACAGAGCACAACTTCATTCATTTTAACTGCTGTGGAGATTCCTTTGTGGGAATATATTGCAATGTATCCATTTCCCTCTTAAGGGACCTCTATGTTGTGAGCGGCTTTTCCCCATTACCAATGATGATTCAGGGCTGTGCGTGCCAGACACGGTCCCTGGAGCAAACTCCAGGGTGGGTGGGAACCTAGAGGAAAGTCATGAGATCAATATAATAGGTCAAAGCTATCACTTTAAAAAAATTAATTAGAAGAGATTTAAAAATATCAGTGGGTGTATATGTGTGTGCTGGGACACACTTTGGAATTGTTTATTAATCTAAACTGTGGTATTGAAATAACTTGTATTGTGAGGTGGATATTTTTGCTATCTTTGCTTAAAATTACCAAATGGTTCCTAAATTATATTACCAGATTCATACCTTTGCCACTTGATTCTTTCTAGAACTTCAGTTTTTCCTTTGTTTGTGTGTGTGTGTGTGTGTGTGTGTGTGTGTGTGAGAGAGAGAGAGAGAGAGAGAGAGAGAGAGAGAGAGAGAGAGAGAGAGAGAGAGAGAGAGAGAGAGAGAGAATGCCAAAGTATGCATGCGTGTAAAGGTCAGAGGACAACTTTCAGGAGTTGGCACCTACCTTATTAAGGAAGATTCCCTAGGGACCCATATGGCAGAAGGAAAGGTCCAACTCCCACAAGTTGTCTTCTAACTCCACAGGTACACCGTGGCACGTGTCCACATACTTATATTCACACACATGCACAATAAATGTAATAAAACTTAAAGAGGAGAAGATCACCCGTTTAGGCAGGGAAGTCAGGGAGGATATCTTTTCCTTGCAGAAAGAACAGTAGGTTAAGGAAGGATTCCTTACAGGACTTTTAGAAAGTATGAGAAGATTTGACTCAGAAGTAAACTCAGTTCCCAGTATCCTAAAAGCAAGCATGGGTCCCCAGCAAGTATCCCTGAGCCTTTTGACATTGATAGTCCTGGGGAGCTCAGTGTCACACTGACTTTTCATGTTTTACTGATGGTCTCATCTCAGGTCCTCCTGAAAGCTGGGCTCAGGGTGGAACTCTGACAGTTCAGGGTGGGGTCCTTATGCCCAGAACATAGCACAGTGTCTCACACATAGAAGGCACTCGAGAGATGTCTACTGTGGATGGATGGATAGATGGATGGATGGATGGATGGATGGATGGGTGGATGGATGGATGGGTGGGTGGATGGATGGGTGGGTGGATGGATGGATGGATGGATGGGTGGATGGATGGGTGGGTGGATGGATGGGTGGATGGATGGATGGATGGATGGATGGATGGGTGGATGGATGGGTGGATGGGTAGGTGGGTAGGTAGGTGGATGAATGGGTAGATGAGTGAATGGGTGGGAGGGTGGGTGGGTAGGTGGGTGGATAGATTAATGGATGGATAGATAGACAGAAAGATGTTCACATACAAGAAAAAATGAATGAAGGGATTGACAGATGAATAAATAGAACAATGGACAGATGGATGAATATGCTAATACATTGTGGACAGGGGTTTGTTTAGTTGAACCGATAGATGAGCTGATGGGTGGATGGATAGAAAGATGGACTGTTCTCAACTGAAAGAAGCCCTAGTTGCCTAGAGCTGGTCTCAGCAGATTTCTCAAGCAGGCAATCAAATCTGGAATCCTGTCTTGCTGCTATAGCTGTTCATGAAGACGTTTGTGAAAAATTCCAAGTGGTTTAACTGTAAGAAATAATTGCTTCTGATTGAGGCTGAGTTATTCTGGCCATAAAATAGACATATTTTTATAACTTTATTAATTATTCAATTTGAGGCCTATTACCCAGACTGCGAGAATGGGCTTCCCTCATTAGGAGGTGATGGATTCTTAAGTTCTGTCTAGCCTCCACGAAGATAGCACTGCTAGGTAGTGGCTGTCTGCTTAGGGGTCTCACTGGCTGTGAGGACTGGAGGTGGAGACAGGGCTGACTACAGGAGATCGGCTGGGGGCAAGAGATGCTGGGGGCAATAGGGCCATCCCCAGGTGCTTCCTTTGGTTATTACTGCCGGGTTTCCATCCCTGGTCCAGCAGGGAGGCAGGAGGTATCAGGCTGACATGTGCCCACTTGGCCTTCTCAGAACATTCTCTACTCAGATCCACTCATCCACACCTAATCATGGTGGCTCTTGCATCCAATCTGCTACCTACCCAATGCCAAGAAACCTACCATATGTTCCTTGGTCACCTCTAGTCAGGCACAGGGGGAAGAGGACATGGCCCAGTTGGCCTGGAAGGCCTAGCCAGGGCTGCAGCATTCAGCAACCTCAGTTTTTCCCCCACAGCCAGGTCCAGAATCGATCGCAGGTGCCTTGGGAGAAGAAAGAGTTAGGAGTGTCCCACCAGGCAACAATGCAGACTCAACTGATGCAAAACACACTTCCAGGAGCTGCTCCTGCCCACCAAGTCATCGTCAAGCTTTTGGGCCTTGGTGTGAGAGCACCATGCCATCCAGACTGGCATGTCACATTGGCCTGGCTCCCAGTCCTCCCTGGTGTCTTGGCACTCTGTTCCATCTTGACCATTAAAACTCAGATTATATCTTTCCTGTGGCTCTGGTTCTCTCCTTCCAGGTGTCTCGCCTTTCTCTCTACCTACTAGTTATAGTGGCTTCCTCTGAAGGACCCATGTGAGTCCAGCCTCACGGCATAGGAACTTAGTAGGAAAACTCTGAAAGGTCAAGTCACAGAGTTGGGCGTGCCTGCTTGTTTTCTTCTTGAAGCCTCCTACAGAGTCAGACCCTCTCCCCGAGTCCTAGCATCACCACCTCAGTGTTATCCGAGAGGGGCAGAGGGTGGGATCAAATGGAAAACTAAACCCGCCGCTCTCACTAAACAGAGGATCTGCTATGTGCCAGGCAGCATGAATAGCTTCCGTGCTGTGGGGACAAGACAGATGCCAGTGCTGCTGTGGAGGAGGTCTCAAGGCAGTGGATGAGGGAGAGTGAAGATACAGGGGTACTGAGGACCATACCGGCTATGGGCACAGTGGATGCTGCTCTGGCTTCAGAACTGGCCGCAGGTCAATGGGTTAAGGGAGATGAGAAAGAGGGGAGTAATGGGATGGCAAATATTGACCATCAAGTTGACAGGACCTATTTATAGAGACGCCTGGGAGATAACATCCTGTTTCTAGAGTAGGTTAATTGAGGGGGGCCTACCCTAACTGTGGTGAAGTCGCCCCATGGGCAAGCGTCCCAGAATGAATGAAAAGGAGAAAGCAAGCCGAGCACCAGCTCCCATCACTCTCCGCTTCCTGACTGTGGATGCAGTGTGAGTCTCCATCATCATCTCCACCATCTCCCATCATGCCCTCCCTGCCATGACGGACCGTGCCCTCCAACTGTGAGTCAGAATGAACACTTCCTTTCTTCTTATTATTCTTTTTGTTTTTGAGATAGGGTCTCTCTACACAGCCCTGGCTGTCCTGGAACTTACTATATAAACCAAGCTGGCCTTGAATGCAGAGATCTGCCTGCCTCTGCCTCCCTAGTGCTGGGATTTAAGGAGTGCACTTCCACGCTTGGCCAAACCCTTCATTCTTAAGTTGTTTTTTGTCAGGTATTTGTCATAGTAATAAGCAAAGCAGCCAATATGGGTGAGAAGGGAAAACATGGTGGTAGCCAGGTGGGGATCATGAGGGAGCCTGAAGGCCTATGGAAGAGCTGTGTACCTGTTACAGGCCTTAGGGAGCAGGAAGCGACATGGTCCCTGTTGTATTTGCACAGTCACCCTGTTTCCCAGGTATAGGAAGGATTAGAGAGAGAGGACACAGCCTGGGAACAAAGTGCCAGCTGGGATCTTGGGTGTAATCTACAGAGAGCGGCTCTAACCCGGCTCCACCACTAGCTAGCTGTGCAGCTAGAAGTCTCCGGTTCCTTCTTGGGGTGATGGGGAGGGCAGTGGTGAGTGGCTATGGCGCTGTACAGGGAGTAGTTTTGAGGATGAGTTAGGAGGGCCGACGACACAGGAGAGGAACCCAGGTCAATCTTGGCCCCGTGCAAAGGTTGACACTATGGCAGAAACACACCTCACCAATCCCCACTGCAGAGCAGCTGAGTGCCCTGGACCTTAGTTAGCATCCTTACCCACAGAGCACAAGTCCTGGTCACCACTTACTGTGTGGAGGTGGCCTGAGCGTTCATAACTATCTCCAGTGTTGTACTGCAAACTCAGGGCTTGCTGAGGCTGCACTCACTGCATCACAGCTCCACCCTCTACCCCAGCCTCTCAGCTGAGAGAGGGGCTTCTCTTCCCCCCTCCCCCGGGGGGGGGGACCCACCTGGCCAGCACCCAGCTTAGCTGCTTCGTGATTCCTTCCCCTGAGTACCTTGCTTCCCACACCACTCTGGAAGCACAGCTATGTACTCATGTGTATGGGGGAGAACCGTGTCCTTTACAACCCCCATGGGGCCCAGGAGGGACGTGGGCACCGGCTGCCAGCCTCTCGTGACTATGCCAGCTTGGCTCCTGCCACTCTGCTCTGCTTTTGTCAAACGTTTGAGGCAGACTCCCCTCCCCCTCTCACTCTCCAGCTCTCAAGGCTCCCTGTGTGTCACTTATTAATTTCGTTCTCAGGGAGCAGATGGCCAGAGCTGAGTCGGGTGGAATATACCCCCCTCTTCTCATCACCAATACTCCCTCCAACTGGCAACTCACGTGGATGAATTTTGGGCTGCCCAGTGTCTGGAATGGTCAGGTACGGAAAGCCAGCTTTCAGTATATGACCCCTGACTTGACTGATCCCAGATCTTCCTGATTTAAGAGGAAGCAGCCACCAGGTGTGATGGGAGCCTAAGGAGCTTCCCCTACTGGGAGGGGAACGATGATGGCCGGTGCAACCCTCTGTCCACAGTCTGCCTTCTCAGGACCTGGTGGGGCAGGCACAGGCTCCACCTTATAGTTCTCCCTGGGTAGTGGTGGGGTCTGGGAAGGGTTCCCTTCCTGGTACACACCATCCCAGTACCACAACCTGGTCCCAAGACAGAGAAGGTGTGGGAGGGCTTGGAGTCTTTAGTCCTATATCCTGAGGTCTATGAGCTGTCCCCACCTGTCCCATCATGGCTGATTCCCCTTGGCTGTGGGGCTCCAGGCCACTGCTTATCTCCCTGGACCTGCTTCTAAAGAAGCTTATGCTTCTAATAGGGAGCAGGGTGTACACCTGGCTTCTGTCTTCTACTACTTCTCATAATGGCTTTCTCAAATATCTGGGTTCCCTTTCCATAAAAGCCAGAGTCTGGGCTGGGGAGATCACTCAGTGGGGTAAACTTCTTACTGAACAAACATGAAAACCAGAGCCAGATCTCTGGCACCCATACATGTATTGGCAGGCCACCTGTAATCTCAGTGTTTAGAAGTCAGGGGTGGGATCCTTAGGCAAGCTGGCTAGCCAGACTAGATGAACAGGTAAGGTCTGGGTTCAAGTGCAAGACCCTGCATATATATAAGAAAAAGAAAGATCAAGGAATATGCTTCTAGGCTCCACACATGTGCTCATATGCAAGCACATACATGTGTATACATGCTTGTGAACACACACACACACATACAAACACACATCCAGAATCTTCCTTCCCTTGTCTCTTGAGTTGTCCTTGGCTCTATGCTGGTAGTTTAGGCTCCCACTCCTCCTCAACAGTGATACCCATCCCTGAACCCTCTGGCCCCATGGTCTCTGGCAGGAGCTCATCAACTATGTTTTGCATGGACAGAACTGTGAGAGGGAGCTCACGGAGCTGCTGAGCTGTGGTCAGGCTGTTGAACCCTGGGTTTGGTTGCTGCTGTTCCATATTATAATTGGGGGGGGCGGTGGGCTCAGCTCTTCCTGCTCACAGACCTTGACAAAGCATTTGCTGCCATCCACATTTCCCCTCTGTTCCTGTCATAGTGACTGCATCAGTGTGTGGGGTTGACACAGGACCCACCATCCTGGGGAAGCCCCCAGGCCCAGCAGATGCTGGTAGAAGGCAACCCAGGCTGGATCTGCAAGGGGCTATAAGCTAGGCAGAGCCAAGCGAACAACAGCAGGGATGATTGCTTTGAAACACATTCATCTAGAGTTGCTCTAACCTTGACAGCACAGCAGCTCAATGTAGTGAGAAATAGCCCAGGAGAAAGCCTTGGCCTCCCAATGGCCCTGTACCCTCTGCACCCTGCTTGGGTCTGTGGGGGAGAATCAGCCTATACCTGGGCCATCAAGGGCTTAGCCTTGCCTAAGAGGGGCTAGAAAGTGTCAAGAGGGGCCCTCCAGGGTCCTCACACCTCCCCCACTCCTGTCTAAGTTGAGAATAAAGAGAGAAGCAAGCACAGGAGGGCTATGTCTTTGTGGAGTTAGCAGGAAGGCCCCCTCTTCCCCACCTCCATAACCATCAAACTGGTGCTGGGATTTGATTCCACAGAAGCAGCACTGTACAGCTCTAGAGCCTCCAGGATAACTGTCTTTACAGATGAAAACACTGGGGTGCCCCATGCCTCAGCATCTAGAGGGGGAAGGACTTGGCCAGGGCCACCAAGGCAGAGATGGAGCCCGAAAAGGGTTCTCTTGATCATGGCAGTGTAGGGCTTCTGCCAGGAGCCACTTCCCGTTGCCTGTGCCAGTGTGATGTGGGGACACAGTGAAAGCAGAGCCTGTGCTAGAGGCAGACAAGAATCCCCCAGAACTCAGTGACCCAGAGGGTATGAAGCCCTAGCTCACCCCTGAAGCATCCCTGCTAACAGTCAGCTGCCTGGAAGGCCTAAGTTAGCTCTTGATCTTTCTCCACTTTCCCCAGTCTCTTGGATAACCCAGCCATCCCACCCTCTGGATGCCTGGTGGCTAGCCTCAAACTCACTACACAATCAAAAGATGACCTGGAATTCCTGATCTTCCTGCCTCTATATCCTGCATAATAGAATTACAGGTGTGTGCCACTCCACTGTGCCCAGTGTATGCGGGCTAAGGATCAAACCCAGGAGCCGGCACACTAGGCAAGCACACTACCAGCTAAGCTCTGCCCCAGCCCTCCTGGGGGTGGCTTTTGTTTTGTATTTGAATGACTGATTGTTCCAGTGGGTGTAAAGCAGTATCACTTGGAGCTTTGCTGTGCATTTTTAATGGTGGGTGGTACTGCTCTTCTCTGCACATACCTGTTAGCCATTTCTATATCTTCTTGGAGCATTGCCTAGATGCCTACTCAAGACCCTTGTCTTTTTCTTTCTATTGTCTTTTTCTTTTCTCTTTTGCCATCCTGGAATTCGAACCTAGGGTCTCATGCTAGGCAAGTCCTCTACCCCTGAGCTCTGCTCCCAGCCTTTGCCTATTTTCAAATCAGATTGATTACATTTTTCTGTTCCATAGGAATTCTTTATGTATTCTGAAATGAGTCGCTTACTAGTTTTGAAAGCATTGTCCCCCATCCAAATGGTTCCACTTTAGTTTGTCTACAGTGACCTTTAACACATGTGTTTTTATGGTGCATTAAAACATGCCAACTGCATGACAATGTTCAATACTATGTATCGCCACTAAAATGAAGTACAGGGTAGTCAGATAGAAGAGAGAATGAAGTTGGGTGTGGTGGCATAAACCTTTAATCCCAGCACTCAGAAGGCAGAACTCAAGATCAGCCTGGTTTACATAGTGAGGCCTCATCTCAACCTCCTCCCACACCCCACCCCTCAGACAAAGGAAAATGGAGAGTGGTGGCAGCCAGGGCTTGGGGAAGGGAGGCTGGGAGTTGGGTTTGATGGCTTCAGAGTTTCAGTTGAGGAAGAGGAAGAGTTCTGGAGGTGTGGGTAGCATTGATTACCGCACAACCATGTGACTGTACTGATGTCTCAAAACTATGTCTACAAAAATGCTGACCACACTAAATCTTATATCATGCATATTTTAATCACAATTTGTTAAAGGATGTTTGAGAAACTGTGTGGTCATGCAGACCCCCAGCTGAGCACCAGGATAACAGATGTTCACCACCAGACTGGTTAAATGCTGTGCTGGGGATAAACCCAATGTCCCATTCATGTGGGATTGCATTCTATCACCCGAACTACATCCCCACATCAGGGCTTTATTTCCATTTGCAAAACTTACAGAGAGTCAAGTTGGCCCCCATCATCATTCAAAATAACACCCTGGACTTGGCAGAAGTTGGGCCTGGCTGCAGTCACTCCTCAGGGCTGTTGGCTACCAAGAGCCCAGGATCCCAGAAGGGGGAGGAGGTTGCCAGTCGGTGGGGGCACTGCTGAGCAGTTATTACCACAGGCTTTCCCTGAGACATGCAAACAGAACGGAAGCTCGGGGCAAATTAAGATGCTGGGACAACTCCAGAGTAGCAGCCCCTGTCACACTGACCCCAGTCACCTCTTTTGGGGATCCCAAAGACCAAACCCCAAATCCCATTCTACTGTCTACAACCCAAACTGCAAAGTACCATGGGAGAAGTGGAGCCTAGGAAAGACAATAATTAAATAATACAATGAAAGCTTAAACTTCCAAGTTAATTTTTGGGTATCATTTATAAAAGTTAACAGGGCATATTTAATTTAGGAATTGGCTCACGTCCTTCTCCTTACAGCTCAAACCTCATAAATGAAATACACTGGATCATTGCCCAGTACGGAAATAAAAGTTATGAATAATGTTTCTATCTCAATCATTGTCAGCGCTTTAATATTCCTAATTACTTTAAAAAGCTAGATATTCAATATAGAAAAACTTCTTTCCCCTTTTATCTCCACTTGTGAGCCTCGTGCAATTTAATAAGGGCCACTCTGTTGTCCTTATGCAGTATAAACTGACGTCCCATCCTCTCATGCTTCGTTATTATACGGGACGCAGGTTTGCGGCCAAGCACGTGGCCACTCGGTTTCCCCATATTGCTCGGGTGAAGAGCCCAGACAATCCATAGAGCTGGGCTGTCTACCTCCTTCCTTTACAGAGCAGAAAGAAATTAGTGATGGCCCTTAAAGAAATTAGTCAGTGGGGGAGGTCTAAGTCTGTAAAAGCATGGAGAGCCCCCATTCCCACCTTAGAGCCAAATTTGTCTCCTGGAGGGCTGTCAAAATGATTAATCCTTCAATCCCTTGGCAGCTGCAAAAGGCAGGGCAGGGGCAGGTACCAGATGACAGATATTTACATCCTTCCCTGCCACTTCCAGGAATTTATCCCGAGAAGAAATTGGGCTGCTAAGGAGAAGAGGGAGAGACAGGTGCAAGAAGAATTATTCCGACATTTTCATCCAGGACCCCGGGCTCTTCTTCACACATATATATAATCCCAAGATTTTGAAAAAGCCTCCAAAATATTCTTGGAAGGTTTGTGCTGAAATTCACACAGAGAGGCAAATCTGCAGGGACGTGACTCGTGGTCATGACAATCTTTATGTCACTGGATGTGATCAATCATTGGTCACTTTAGAAACGGTGCTGTTTCCCCCAGGGGACTGCCAAGAGCCAGGGGGCAATCATTGCACATGATGGAGCTGCCAAATGCCTGCTCATACTTTCTCCTTCCTTCCTCCCTCCCTTCCTTCCTTCCTTCTTTCCTTCCTTCCTTCCTTCCTTCCTTCCTTCCTTCCTTTTCTTCCTTTCTTCCTTCTCCTCCCTTCCCCTTCCCTCCCTCTCTCCCTCTCTCCCCCCTCTCTCTTTCTCTCTCTCTCTGTCTCATGTAGCCCAGACTGCCTTTGAACTTACCAGGTATTCAAGGAGGGCCTTGAATTCCTGATCCTTCTGCCTACATCACCCTAGTATCAGTATTAAAGCTATTATGCTCTGCCTCATATAGTTTACACACACTTAAATTTTTACTATATTTTATTCAGTATGTGTGTGTGTGTGTGTGTATACATGCACACATGCATGCATATGTGGTCAGAAGATAACATGTAATAATCGCTTCTCTCCTTCTGCCGTGTGGATTCTGGTGGTCATACTCGGCTTATCAAGCTTGCAGTGAACACCTTTACACACTCAACCATCCCACTGGTTCTACATGCACACTTGTAGAACAGAGAAGTGTCTGTGTGCAACTCAGCTGCCTTGGGTAGGCTTCAAAGAGTACATAGTACACTCTGGGCACTGGAGGCCAGAGGGTCGAGTTTGGGCTCCGTGCAGCATTCCTCCACACGGTGGTCAGGTTTCTCTGCCCATGCTTGGCATTCTGGAGTTTTCATCAACTACAGAACAAAGGGGTCTTAAGGCACATGTTGGCTTTGGTACTTCCAGTCCTCTGTATCTATGGGTGCTAACGCATCAACCAATAGCAAATCCAAAGGGGTTTTTGTTGTGATTTTCTTTTTGAAACAGTCTCATGTGTCCCAGGCTGGCTTCAAACCCACTATGCAGCTAAGGATGACCCTGAACCCCAGATCCCCCTGTCTCTACCTCTGACGTGCTGGGGTCACAGTCTTTTACCAGAAGCCCAGGCAACTGAGTCCCAGCCCCGACCCATCTTGTACTTCCTAAACTGTGAAAAAAATCCCAAGTTCTACGACAAACAGACCCAAAGAATCCAGTGGCAGGGAATGATCAGAAACAACTTAAATGTTCACCAGCCAGGCCTAGTGAAAGACATACAGTAAACCACAGAATGGAAGTCTAGACAGCCGTTAAAAATTTAAAGGAGATTAATGCTTATTGGCAAGGAAAAGAGTGTACAACTTAGGGTTGAATTAAAGGAGCGAGTTTCCGGCTAGCATACATGTGGGATCCAGGTCTAGCGTTGCATACAAATGTCAGGAAAATGCCAGGGCTCCTACCATCCAAAGGCTGGGAGAGGTGAGCCTGGGCCACGACCTGGAGTCTATGCTCTTGGTAAACTTCTCCTTTTAAATGTGAAGATGTATAACTTCAAAGTCAATGGGGAAAAATCCAAGCCAAGGAAGCCTGCTGTTTCCCATTGAAGTCAATCTGAAACGTTTTCATCCCATGTATAGATCCAACCTGAGATCTCTAGGGACACATACTGCACCTGGAGGGATATGTCTCCCCAAGCCCTGCAGGCTGGTGGATGTCCAGCAACACAAGCAGGCTTGACTGTTAGATCACATCTAATCGTAAGTTGCATTTCTTGCCTGATTTTTCTCCCTACAATGGTGTCTCTGAGTCAAAGCTTATGAACATATTCTTCCTTCTCCTGAGAGCAGCTACATTCTCCCATTGAAAATGCATTTCAGGGACTAGAGAGACAGCTCATTGGTTACGAACATATGCTGCTCTTCCCGAGGACCTGAGTTCAGGTCCCAGCACACACCTGGTGCAGCTCCCAACTGCCTGTAACTCCAGTTCCAGAAGACTCAGTGCCCCTGGGCTCCCTCAAGACCCGTAGTCACCTACACACAATCTAAAAAAGGGAAACCTATTTCAACCCAAGGCCTTATTAACAGGGATAGAATGCCCAAAAGGAAGGCTATAATCGTTAAGAGTTCAGGTTTATGACTGGGAAATAGTTTGCTATGCAAGCATGAGAATCTGCGTTTTAAGTTCCATCACCCACATTAAAAAGGAGGGGGGACTGGAGAGATGGCTCAGAGGTTAAGAGAGCACTGGCTTTTCTTGAGAGGCCCTGAATTCAATTCCCAGCGGCCACTTGGTGGCTCACAACCATCTATAATGAGATCTGATGCCCTGTTCTGGCCTGAAGACAGTCATGCAAACAGAACACTGTATACACAATAATAAATAAATATATAAATATATAAATATATATAAATAAATAAATATAATAATAATAATAATAATAATAAATAAATCTTAGAAAAATAGGTGTGGCCACACATTGGGCCCTAGCACTGGCAGGGATGGGGCAGAGAAAGGAGGATTCCTTGGGGCTCACTGGCCAGCCAGTCTAGCCTACTCAGTGAAAGGCCTTGCTTCAAACAATAAGGGGTAGTGATAGATGAAGAGACTCTCTGTTGACCTCTGGCCTCTGCATAGGCTCACATGGGTAGACGCACCTGCAGAGTTAGATTTAGAACCCAGGGTTTTGACCTGGTTTCACCATTTACTGGTTAGCTGTGTCTATGACTACTTTGCCAGCCTCTCTGCACTGTAAAACAAGTCTAATAATTCCTCAGCACAGGGATGCTGTGAAGATGAAACATGAAGTTCAAGACCGTGTCCCATGCATGGGCAAGTTCAATCGATGGCAGCACTGATAGTAACAAAACTGTCCTCTCTCAGGACTAGTCAGAGCAGGCCTGCGGTTATGGGCTTGGATACAGGGATGATAATTTAAGGGGAAATAAAGGCCACAGGCGATAGGAAAAAGACAGATGGCAAAGCAGCCCAAATGACGTCCCATAAGACACAATACATCTCAGAGAAGAAAAGAGGAGATCAGTGGCTGTGCATATTACTGGAAGGGGGAGCTGGGGGTGGTGCGGGAGAATTGTCTGTAATCTGTCAATCATGTTTTAAATAAATGCTGATTGGCCAGGCAGGAGGTAAAGGTGGGAAAACCAGACAGGAAGTAGAAATGATGTAATGAGAACAGGAGAATTCTGGGAAGGAGGAAGTTGATTCCTCCCACTCCTGCCCAGATCACCGAAGCAGCAGGATGTGATCTGCCCCACTGAAAAAAGGTACTGAGCCACATGGCTAACATAGATCAGAAAAATGGGTTAATCAAGCTGTGAGAGTTAGCCAGTAAGAGGCTAGAGCTAATAGGCCAATCAGCTTTATAACTTATAGAGATCTCTGTGTTATTTCTTTGGGGCTTTCCAGCTGTGGGGTTCTGGGCGGGACAGAAACCCCAACAAGCAGGCCTGGCTTCCTTCATGTTACATGGGGGAGCCCCCATTTCTTCCAAGCAACCTCGATGGCTATAATCCTCTGATCTGGGGCAGTTCGCCACACATCCACAGCCTGTGGCCTTGTCCAATGAGCTCCTTGGGAGAAATTCCAGACATGCCAAGAAAAAGATCACCGCAATCCATCAGCCTGCTCAGTACTCACTGTGAGCAAGAAGCAACCAGTAGGAACCAGAGAAATAGTTCCACTGGGGAGAAGGGAAGATTTCCCAGCAGCCAAAATGAACTTCCACAGGAAGTAGTGAGCTTCCTATGTTAGAGGGACTCAAGGGTGGGAAAGCTCTCCGCCAGGCACTGCTGAAGCTCTGACACGAGAATCCACGAATTCCCTTCATCGAACACTGTTTTCCCTCAAAATGAAGCTGGGGCCGGCTCTGGAAGACCATAACCCACTGTTCTTTTCCCAGCTGCTGGCATTATTTTGAGAGTTGGAGAAAACTTTAGGAAGTGGGGACAGGGAGTGAGTCCAGGGCACGTATCTTGTCCTTGGCCTCTTCTTCCCAACTCCCTCTCTTTCCTTCCTGTCTGTTTGTCTGTCATGAGGTTGAGAATCTCTTTCACCACACTCTACCACCATGATGGTTAGCCAGGCCACCATGGATTGAACTCTCTGAAACTGCGAGCTGAAATAAACCCCTCCCTTCGCAGGTTGTTTCTATCGGGTATTGGGTCACAGCGATAATAAAACTGACTTGATCAAAACCAGTCCCTTAGTACTTTCTTTGGCTCTGGTAATACATGCCTTTGAGTATATCCCAGAGAGCAAGGTCCTTTGAACCAGAGACGGTGGCTCCCAGCTTAGCAGGAGGATTTAGGGAAAGGGAACAAACTGTGGGTTAGATCAGCCCCCAAATGTGATGACATTTGTGACTGAATTATCCTCATGTTATTCTGTGATGTAACCCTGGTGTTTGGTAAACTTACCCCGATGCAAGACTGCTCAACACCGGCAAATCCCATTCATCCAAGGTCACCAGACAGTAAATCAGAAATGACAAAGATGCTGTCTGAAAGCCCCCCCCCCGACCCACCTGACTTCACAGCACTGAACCAGCTGTAAGTGCACAGCCTGAGAGAGACTGAGGCCTCATCCCCTCCTTCACAGGCCGCCCTTTTTCTTGGGAAGAGGTGGCAGCAGCCACAAGTAGGCCCAGCCCATCCAGGTCATCCACTCCAGTCAAATGTTTCTCCCCAAAAATCCACTGTCAGCAGAATTACACCAAAGGAAACATGGACAGGGAACATGCCCTTGGACATTTCCCCATTGTGCTTCCTGAACTTAAAGTCCACAGAAAAACTGGTTGAAAATAACTTGTACATTCATCCCTCAGGCTCATCCTTCATCGTCTGGCCTTCCTTCTCAGTCACAGCCTTTCTTTAAGGCCGTGGACTGGCTGGAAATGGAGGCTATCCAGACATTTAGGGTTTCCCCACACATTACACAGGGGCTATTGGAAGCTCCAAGCAGATGTGGACCCCTCCAAGAAGCCAGGAGAGTCACCAAGACTTTAGATAAAACCACATATCCCATATCTTTCTTTGGGCTGACATTTTCTCATGCCCTTCTAGACAAAGACATAGGCATCATGTATCAAATCTGCATATCAAAAGACCACAATTAGATTTGCCCAGCCCAGCAGAGAGCAGGAGCAGGCACACACACTGTCAGGCTAATGTGTGTGAACCCAGCAGTCCCCTGCCTAAGATTTACAGCATCGGCTCTGTGGAAAAGGACACAGGGGTGGCTCCCCAGGACTCATAAACAGTGGTACTTAGACCTCTAACAGGTTGGCCTAGGTATGTTTTCACCCACACCAACTTAAAGCAGGAAGAAAACGGGGCTCCAATGCTAGTCAAGGCCTCTAGCCAATAGGACCCCAGTATTCAACAGCTATTGACTGGTTATGGAATGTACCTGTGGAAAGGGTCATCTGAGACTACCAGAGGGAGAGGAGGCTTCATCTCCAGCTCTTAGCAGCGAATCTCTTCAGCTTTTCCTGATACAGTCCTCCTCCAGAGAACTAGTACCACAATAAAGATGATGTCCCATTTTTTCTGTGGGTCACTGGGTCATCCATGCAAGGAGATATAGGAACAGTATCCTGCCCCTAGGGGTGTCCCCTTCTCTTACTACTGGGGCAGAGATGTCCTGGTAGCCACCATCCTCACACAATAGCCCCTTGTGCACCCATGGGCACTCATGAAACTGAGTTTCTGAACCAACCAAGTCAAGGACCAGGCCTAATAACCACCTTGGTATGTAAACAGGTACACTTCATCTCAAGTTCATCCCAACCCTCAAAAAGCCATATATAGAGATGGATCATCAAAAGAAAAGTGTACAAATGATTGTACAGCTCTCCACATTTATAACCCTCAAGACCCCACGAGTCATCTACCCATCCTCCTAGAGCCTTGACCCCCAAAATGCTGTCACATGTTAACTATATCTGGCATCTTCCTGACATCCAAAGTCATCTCCACCGGTCACATGAATGAACTCGCACATGCTACCACCCCTTCCAATGTCAGAACTGTGGACCACTGATCCCCAAAATCCCAGACTTACCGCTGGAACAGTCAGGGCCTCCCCATCCAGGTTCACAATGGCAGGTATCTGGGGAGACACAACGGCCATGCATACACTCCTCCGTGCACAGGGCTAAAGGCATGGGAGAGAAAAAAAAGCAGACAGTGAGAACAGCCATCTGGGCACAAAGCAGAAGCCACTTTGTCAAGGGCCCCTAGTACAAAGGATGTTCCAAATGTATCTTTGGTTTGGGGAATAAACATCAAGCTTAATAGAACTTGAGTTGTTCAACTTGAAATGTATCCGAAAAGCGGGCATGGTGTCTACCCCAGCCACACTTAAAACGAAACCCCAACCTGAGACAGGGCAGCCTTGGTTTTTTGGTAATAGCTCCTTCAGACACTAGAGATGCAGTTCAGTTGACAGAGAATCCACAACACCTCATAACCATGTATGGTACCACACACCTAATCCCGGCACTCCGGAGGTACAGGAAAGAAGAACAAGAATTTAGCATTATCCTCAGCTACAATGTAAATTGGAGGCTAGCCTGGATTACATTAGACCCTACCTTTAAAAAAAAAGACAATCTTCTCAGGCTGATGTGGTAATACATACCTATGAGCCCAGGACTCAGGAGTATAAAGTTAGAGGATCAAGATGAATTTGAGGCCAGTCTAGGTTATGCGTAGAGAAACCCTGTCTCAGAGACAGAGACAGGGGGATAGACAGAAAGAGATACAGAGACAGAGAAGAAAGAATAAGGAAAAACTGAGATGGGATGGTGGAGAGGGGGTGGCTAGAGAGATGGCTCAGTAGTTAAGAGCACTTGCTGCTCTTCCAGAGGACGTGAGCTCATTTCCTGGGACCCACGTCTGGCAACTCACAATTAACTTTGTAACTCAAGTTCCACGGGATCCACTGCCCTCTGACCTCCATTGGCATTCATATACATGGGGCATATGCTCACATAGACACATGCACACATGAGTAAAAGTAAAATAAATATAAAAACTCATGGAGCTCATGTACAAACCAGAGGCCTCTACCACACCCCCGAACTCTGGCCACATTTGCTCAGCAAACCCGCCCTCTCCACCTTTTGCTGGCCCCGGGTTCTCCTCACGAAAGTCCCTCATGTAGCAGGCTGCCTGGCAGGAGCAGACACTGTGCCCCCACCTTCCTGCCCCCCTCCCCAAACATCCCTATTTTGGGGTTCTCAAATGTCAGCAAATCTGCAAAGTATACAAATGCTGAGGGGAAAAAGCAACAGCTAATTATAAGAAAGTAATTAAGAGAGACATCCACGATGATGATAATTGTAATTAGAAAGTGCCTGGCAATTTCTTATCACGCAGTCAAATGCTACAGCCCCGGAGCCGCCAGGCTAGGCAATGAGCAGTTTCCATCCGCTGTACCGGCACCGAGGAGTCTTATTGACAGCCAGTGTGAGGAAGAGAGCTTATTGCTCTCTCTCCTTTCGATAGAATCCACATTTTCCAAGGTCACCCTTTGCTCCCCAAGAGACCTGCCCCACCACCTAATCCATCAGCCAAGCATTACAGAAACCCCTACATCCTACCCCCACTAATTTTGCCAGCTTGGAAAATCAGCAGCTATCATCAGCCCTGTCAATCTCCTGGGTGGGCTTGAGATAAAGGGCTCTCACTCTGAAAGCAGTGAGAATTCATCTTGCTGTCTGCTTCTGGCCTGGGCTGAGGAGCAGGTAGCCTCCTAGACTGAGTCTGGAGGCTGCCACTGACCTACTACCTGGTCTAGAGGCTAACTGGTGTGATCATGGGATGGTTGGTGTGGGGTCTTCTAGCCCGCCCCTAATGCTGGCCTTGGAGCTACTGCTCCTATAGTTACCACCCTAACTCTGTCTAGGTCCCCAGACAGGGAAGACCCTGGGAGAGCCACTTCAGATAGTCCCAGGTTAGAGGTCTGCAATCAGCCTGTCCTTACACAATCTACACAGGCAGCTTGTGAGGAAGGCCCTGGCTTTTGCTAAGGACCTGCACAGCCCCAGTACTGGAGATCCCGAGGCATGGCTTCCCCAGCTCCCTGACTAGGGAACTGGGCTGAGCCTGGATCTGGGAACCAACTCCACTTCGAACCACAGTGACCTGCTCACTGGACACTACCAAGACCCTAGCCAGTCACCGCTATGCCAAGGATATTCTAAACAGGTTCAAATAGGCCTATGTCCTGGAACACACAGGAAAGCAGGTGCCTGTCTTTTGTTCCCCATTTCATGCCAGTCCATTGGGCTCTGCCAGCTCCCAGTAAGGGCCTTGCTGCTCTCACTCCTCTGTCACTGTCCCTGCAGGCTAAGGACCCTGTGAGATGTACAGCTGGGCCGGTGTAAGTCCCAGACTTTCAGCTCAGCCCAGCAAGGATAACTCCAGCTGTTTGCTTCCTGAGTGCAGAAAGCACAAACTTTGACCCTGGGGTCTCTGCCGAGGTGGTGGGAGCCTTCCATGAATTCTAAACCTGTGGAGTGTTGGGGATGGAAGAAACCTCAGAGAAAATAGAAAATCATATCCAGCCCCTTCATTACGTGCAGGGAGAAACTGAGGCTTGAGACCCATTATCTCAGACATATATGGCCTATCAGTCAGCCAGGAGGGATACCTCCTGTTTTACACCATCTCCCCCATCCTGGCTAAGGCACAAGAATGTAAGGTCGCGCACAGAGTGCTGCCAGCTGGCCCCGGGAGGCTCAGTGAGAGCTTGGGACAGGCCAGGGCCACAGTTTCCATGCCCTGAGCACCCTGCAGGGGGAGGGGACAGGGGCTCTAACCACTTGGAAGGAGGGAAGAGAAGAGCAAGGTCTCAGCCGGGTTCCTGACTGCCTTCGTCTCTCAGATCCCAGATACCGGTGACATTTGCCTAACCCCTTGCAACCCCTGGCCAGTAGGAATGGCCATTGGGTATTCTGAGCAAGCTATACACTGCACAGCCTTCTCACCTGGTCCCTTCCAGGGTCCTAGAGACCCCAGTACTGCTTGTCAAGCACCACCCCAAATGCTGAGCCATAACCCCCAGCTTAGCCCTGGATTTAGAACACTGCCACCAACCCACACATGCCAAGCAGCCCCTTATGAGCCCCAGACCCACTTCCAGGGATGTGGGTGGGGTCCTTATGTTCTCTCTAGACCTCACTATCCTCTCTCTCCCTCATCCTTCTCCGTCGACCACTTTTTAAAACCTCAATCCGTTCATATTTCATAGGTGTTGTTTAGACAGATGTTAGAATCCTGAAATATTGATGACAAACACTCAGAGCTGAGATTGCTAGATCTGGCATTTGGGCCACTGTTTGAACACCTGGAGAGAGAGGAGAGTCACCCAAAGGTTAGTGAAGTTAAGATACCGTGGCAGCCTAATTCCAACCCCAGTGTCCCAAGTGAGCCAGCGGTAAACAGCTGTCCGGGACTCACACGGGAACTGCCCCTAGAGTAACAGGTTCCTGTTTTTCACCCAGATGCCACATAGCTGAGCTCTGGAGGGACCAGGTTAGGACCCTGCCATCGCCGATTCCCGCAGCTTTACAAGAGGTTTGTGGTCAAGTCTTTCTTACCACGGCATGTCCACTTGCCCACGATCAGGGACCCCAAGGCAGACTGGATGGGAGCAGCTTCACGACAAGGGGAGGGGCAGCACTCCCGCTCTCCAGCCTAACCGAAAAACCTGAACTTCTGCTCTCTCAGCCCCATCTCATTGCCCTCCCATCCAATCTTGCTTCCAACTTCCTGGCATGCTGGGAACTCTGCTGCTGAGAAGCAGGTTGGTGGAGCTAGGACACATGGTATCCAGAGCACAGGGGCTTACCCACAGGTGTTAATTGGTGGCTCTGCCCACCTCTGTCCCTGGGTCAGCCCCCAAATCAGTTGGGGATGGTGACAGGCTAGACCTCATAGGCTGCGGTGGGTCAAGTGAATTGGTAAAGGCATTGTCAGGGCATAGCAAGTGCCAGAGAAGCCTTGCTTTCACTACTGGCAGGGTTTCCTTGGGCCTCATGGTATCATCCTGTGACACTTGAGCCTTTTCCAACACACACATACACACACACACACACACCACACAGAGTTACCCTCATCCCTATCCTTTATTGTGGTTCATGGTGAATAGTTTGCAGGGGTCTACTGTCAGATCCCTAGTGGGAAAGAACGCCATAACCTAAGTTTAAATCTGAGATTTACCAACTGCTATTGCTCCACCAGTACCATAAGCAAATGACCCCCTCCCCTGTCTTGAGAACAATGGTATCCACCTCAGAGTTGTTGCAAAGATGGAAATGTTACGGGGCTGGCGAGATGGCTCAGTGGATAAAGCCTGGCAGCCCAAGTGCAATCCCTGGAACCCCCATTGGGGAAGGAGAAAGCTAATCCCCATAAATTGATCTCTGACCTCACAAATGTACCATGGCACATGCATGCCCCTTCCCATCACACTCTATTAAATAAATAAATGTAATTCACAAATAAACACTTAGGTGGATACCCAGCAAGTATTAGGTGTCCAGAGAACAGAGAACAAGAGTTGTTGAAATCTCTTCACACTCCCACAATATTGTCTGTCTGTCTCTCTCTCTCTCTCTCTCTCTCTCTCTCTCTCTCTCTCTCTCTCTCACACACACACACACACACACACACACACACACACACACACCACAGGATTATCACATATGACTGCGTGCACATCGTGAGATCTGAACCCCTCTCATTCCCATGATCACTTCACACATGGGATCACCACACATGCCTGTGGGTATAGACTGTGGGGTCTGGGCTGGATGTCAAAGACAGGTGACAACTGCTTTCATTTGTTGTCACTTCCTATGGGAGGGTTTCCACTAACCCTTCCCATGCTTTTATTTGTTTGTTTGTATATTTTCTGAGTACCCACTACACACTGTGCCTGGAGATTTTCACATGAGTTATCTCAACCTTGTACTCCATAGTTTAATGTCAACTTGACACAAGCTCAAGTCATCAGAGCGAAGTGAACGTCAATTAAGAAAATGCCACCGTAAAAATCAGGCTGAAAGCAAGCCCGTAGGGCATTTTCTTAATTAGTGATTGATCTGGAAGGGCCCAGCTCACTGTGAGTGGTGTGATCTCTGGGCTGGTGGTCCTAGGTTCTTCTAGAAAGCAGGCTGCGCAAGCAATGGGGAGTAAGCCAGTGAGCAGCATCCTCCATGGCCTCTGTATCAGCTCCTGCCTCCAGGTTCCTGCTCTGTTTCAGTTCCTGCCCTGACTTCCTTTGAGGAACTGTGCTGTGGAGGCGTAAGCAGAACAAACCCTTTCCTCCGCATTTGCTTTTGGTCATGGTGTTTCATCACAGAAATAGTAACCCTGACTAAGACAGGTCTCAACCAAAGGCCCTCCCAGCATGCTTTGGGGAGTTCACTCTCATAACTTTCTCAAATATTAACCTGAGGGAGATGATACCCCCTGAGGCCTCCAGTCCCTGGGGAGGATTGGCTGCTTCCTGCTCTGTTTTGGTAAGCCCCCACACAGTAGGTGCCCCGTGTTTATGGGTCCCACATGCTTCTGTCCCCCATGTAGTACATGTAGGGAGCTCGGCCTCAGTAGCTTCTCCTCGTCCAGCCTTTTAGACATCTTGTCACAATCACCCCTCCTCCACCTGCATCTACATCCCAGTCTGTCAGTGACAGGAACCCCTCACCTGCAAACCAGGACCATACTGTGCCTTCCCAAAACTCAGACTACAAGCCCGTGTTGACCCCTTGAGAATGCCTTCATCCCTTCTCCTGACCCCCTCACCTTCCCTGTGCCCAGGGCTGACCTCATCCTCTGGCTTCTGGGCAGGTCCAGCTAGTGGGAACAACCAGCAAGTAACAGGAAGGGAGGTTGTAGCATGTGTGCCTAAGATTCTGGAGAGTGGTCCTCAGGCCCAAGGGATGGCAGTGGTTCTCAGATGCTTCATCATTTCTTAGTGGTTTTCACACTTTCCCTGCCTTTGTTTGTTTGTTTATTGTTCTGAGGTGAGGTCTTATGTACTCCAGACTGACCTTATCCTTCTGCCTCCAACTCCCAAACACTGGGGCTACAGTGCACATCATCACCCAGTTTGTGTGATTCTGGGGATACAATCCAGGAATGCTGTGTATGGCAGGCAAGCACCCCACCCACTGAGCTACTTCTGCAGCCCTCTCCCCAGCTTTATAAAAACCATCTCTTTCTCACTAAACTCTCCCCGGTGACCTTTCCCATCACACACCCTCCATGTCTTTCTGGAAGCCTAGCTGGTCCAAAGCAAGCCAAGCTGAGGTCTGAGCCCACACACGTGCAGGATGCTAAGGGATGGCTCTTGTCCACATGCTGCCTTGTCACCTGGACCTCAGGTACAGACAAACAAGTGACAGTACCAGACTAAGTGCTGACTTGCTGTACGGATGTGGCTGAGCGCCTCCCTCCTCCAGACCTCGATTCCCATGTCTGAAATGAAGGGGTGAGTGGCATGACCCACTGTCACACTCCGGCTCTGGTGTGGAGGGCTTTGTAGTGCAGCAGATTGTGGTTTGAGGGTCAACTCAAATGGAGCTTGAGTGTTGCTAAAGAGACAGCTTAGTCGGGGGAGGACCTGAGTTTGAGGCCAAAAACCCATGTTAAAAAAGCCAGGTGTGGTGATGCAGAGAACTACAGGGAGGCAGAGAAGCAGATCCTGGGGCTTCCTGCCCAGCCAGCCTAGCCTGCTTGGTGAGTTCCAGACTAGAAAGTGTAAAAGGCGGATGCTGCCTGAGGAACAAGACTCAAAGTTGTCCTGTGGCCTCCACACACATGCATGTCCCTGCACACACACACACACACACACACACACACACACACACACACACACACGGCAGGGGGAGAGAGAGAAAGAGAAAGACCTGAACATGTACAAACACATGTGCACACACATATAACACGCAGCTTGGTGCACGGACAATGTATTCTGAGGAGCAGACAGCAGCTGGAGTGGCAGGCTTTGGGCAGAAGCAGCTCGTATGGGCAGCTCCTCAGCAGACAAACTATGGAGACAACACTGGCCTTCCTGACTACTGGCTGGCCCTCGTGGTGGAGAGCCCCTGGAATCAATTCTCCATTCTATTAGCATTCCACCCGAGACGACCCACGAGTCCCCAAGGTGCTCATGGTAATATATTTGCCTGGCTGCCTGCAAATGGTCTCACTAGTTAATGGAACTATAAAATTCCTTCACATGAAAAGGTCAAGACAAATAAAGACATGCTCCCTGGCCCCATACCTAGTGGGGACTAGAGAAGGCCTAGGGTCCAGACACAGTGTAACCTCCTGAATTCCATGGCATATGGCTTCTGGAGCTTCCCATGACCTCTCCCCCCATTTCCCCTGTGCCCCAAGGCACATTGATCAGCCAGACATTAGCATTCCTGGCAGGAGCCATGGAGCAGGTTGTCACTGGATTCTGCTTAGAAACAAAATAACCTCCATTCAAGTGGGCCCAAGTGCCAATTCTGAGGTGACATGCTTAGCATGAATGATTTTGCCATGGCCAGGGTAACACATCCCTATATGACATGTATATGTGTCTATGTCTCTGGAGGGGGACTTAGGAATTTCCAGGGAGTTCTAAAACCCGGTCCAGTAATCACGATCGCTGAGTTCCCTCCTCAGCCAGAAAGAGCCAAGCCACCTGACTCCTCTTCTCAGAACATCTGGACTTGGCTTCGAGTGGCCATGTTTGACTCCAGGACGTGAACAATCACGGTTAAGAAAGCAGCCGCTCTCCTGCAGTGCTGGGAGGATGTAAAGGACCCAACAGCTTCCTGGTCTGGGGACCTAACCTGCAAGTTCCTCCCTGCCTCACGTGCCTCTCTCTGAGTAGGCCCTAGCGCCTCATCTTCCATTCCTAGCACCCTAGCTGGCTGCTCCCCTGTTGCGGTATGTTATGTGCTCACCTGCCGGCTACCCTGTTGTCATGCACTGGGTCCCTGCTCTGTCACTCATTGGCTGCCTATCTCTGGGCAGCCTTCTGACCTCCAGTTTCCTCCCCTGCCTCACCTGCGATCCAGGAGCATTACTGCAAACACCAAGGAGTTAAGACCCGCAAAGCCCCTCCCCAACCAGAACTTACAGCTGCGCCTTCCCCCAACTTGCTACTGTTACCACATCCCTCTTCTCAGGGCAGGGTAGAGGACCTGGGACATCATGGTCCCATTGTGGCATTTTCAGCTCAGGGAATGATCTGAAGGCCTGAGTTAGAGCCGAGAAGAATTCCTGTTAGGGGTACGGGGACAGGGGTGGAAGAAGCCACAGTCCCCGTCAGCTCGCTGGTGGAGAGTCATCCACCAAGGGCGACATCCTGTACAGCTCCTTCTTCTTCTGGCTCTCAGAGGAAAGAATGGAAGAAGACCACAACCCAGCTGCCGAAACTTCTCTCTCATGGACCCAAGAGCTGTGTTATAGCTGTGTGTAGAGAGAGTGTGTAAATGTGTCTACCTGCCATGCTCACTTTAGTACCACCTCCTCCAGGAAGCCCCTCATGACTGCATAATCTACCCCTGACCCAAGCGAGGCCAGGTCCCCTCCCTGGCGCCTGGCTGTCCCCACAGGCCACAGCACTGACTGCACAACTACTCACTGAACTCCCACCAACTCCCCAAAGGCAAGAAAGAGGTCTCTATTCAGTATCTCAGTGTTCCAGCATGGAACCAGACCTGACAGAAGCACAGTCAACAGGAGCTGGACCTCTGTCCTTCCCCGTCTAGGACCCACCCTCTCCTATGTGGGCCATGCCAGTCATGCCAGTCTGCTTGAGGGTGAACATGTAACTCAGTTAAAAGGCCTGGCTATGCTAAGCCTCAATACTCCATGGGGGCGGCAGAGGAGATTGGCTGATTTGTTTTTGAGACAGAGTCTCATCGTCTGGGCTGGCCTCCACTTACTATGGCACTGAAGATGGCTGAGCTTCTGATCCTCCTCTCTCTACTCCTGGGTGCTGTGATTACAGCCTTGTGCCACCACACCCTGTCCTTGCAGTGCTGAGGATGGATGAGATCCAGGGCTTCCAGAATGCTAGGCAAGCACTCTGCCGACTTAGCTGCATCCCAGCCCTGACAAAATGCTTTTTTTAAAAATGTAGCTCACATAGACTGTCTTGTCACAGCCAAACCCAGTGGGGAAGACCGCAGCCTCCTGTCCCATTCTAGAGCCCCGGGGAGCCATCTATCATTAAATGCCAATGTCAGATAATAACACCCCACACACCCCAACCACATCAGGGGACCTCCCTCATGTCGCTACCAATCATCCGAAGATATCAGCCTGACTTGCTCCAAACACGGCTTAACTGCAAATAATGGTTTACCAATTAGAATTGCCACCTGTCAGAATGCGGCTATCAGGTTCCTGCATACAGCAAGCCTGCCAACCACAGGGCCTGATAAAAGCCTTGGCATGGCAGTCAGCAACCTCCATGGGCATAGAAGGCCCAGGGTCTGCTCCCGGCAGCCCAGCCTTCCCTGCTTTGTAGAGGATTTTCCCAGCTGAGCCGCTCCAACCCCCACCCCGTGTCCCTGCGAGGAGCAACAGCTTTCAACTTGTTAATGATGCTGGAACATACAGCCTGAGTCAGCAACCCCCAGCACACGACCCAAGGAGAGTTTTTTCTAGGTCTTTTCCCCCAGTTTGACAGATGCCAGACTTTCTCCAGAAAGACACATTCCAACTGATTGATTTTTTTTTCCTTAGGAAATTGATCCTTGCCACCTACAAGGCAAGCAAAACATGAGGCTTGTCAAGTGTTTTCTTTTTCTTTCTCTTTTTTTTCTTTCTTTCCTTTTCATTTTCAACATTGATTTAAAAAAATATTCTGCCTTTCTCTTAAAGCTTGCCTTCCCCAAGGAGCTGGCCTCTTCTTGTAGTTAGTGTAACAGGGCCCCCAAAGGGGTGGCAATGGAGGATGGACAGATGGACCAGTGCCCAGTGCCTATTTTCCATCAGACAGACCTCAATAGATCAGAGTGGGTCAGCATGAGGCTGTCAGCTGGTCAGACCTGGGTGGGGTCCCAGTGCCTCTTCCTGGCAAGCTGGGTAGCCCTGAGCCAATTAAAATGATGAAGTCCTACAAAATCTATGGGGCTATTTGGGTTAGAGGGCAAAACAAGATAAAACCTACAAAGGGTTTGCCAGAGTAGGCCCCAGCAAGGGCTCAGAAATTCCAGCTCAAGACATTACCACCAGTTTTAGAAGCAGCAGCATGAATTTGACCCTCAGACATGCTGATCTCAGGGCCTCAGGCAGTCATGTGCTTGCTGTGTGATCATGAAGATCTGAGTTCTCAGCACTTATGCAACATGTAAAAAGCCAGGTAGAGAAGCATGCGTCTGGAGTCCTGGATCCATCTAGGGAGACTGAGATCCCTGGGGCTCACTGACAAGTCAGCCTCGTTGTATTGGTGAGCATCAAGGTCAATAAGAGACTCCATCTCAAAAATAAAGATGTCAACTGAGGTTGACCTCTGGCCTCCACATGCATCCCCACATAATACATGTGAACACATATGCATGAACACATACGTACATACAAGGAAAAATAAACATGCTGCACTTGGAGGCTTCCGCTGACCCTTAGAGCCACGACATCTTTGGAGAGAGGGCCAAGTAGTAATACTGTCTGTCTCCATTTCAGCTATACATTAGCATCTGTGGCTCCCTGTCTGTATCCCGTACGGAATTCCATCCACCAGCTCTGTCAGCAGCAAACGTCTGCTCCATTCCAGCCTTGATCTGCTGCAGCGTAGCTTCAAGTGAAAATGGCTCTCTTCAGCTCCTGGCCCTGGGCACCACCTGGCCTCCCTTCCTTACCTAACCGATGGAGATCTCACTTCAAATGGCACCCACCTTAGAAAACGGTCCCTGAACAACCTCAGTAGGTGAAGTGATCCTGAGATGCGCTCTAGCCCTTCCCTGCCCCATCCTGGTCACATGACACCACTTGGCTCTCAACTGGAAGAAGGATGCTATTTTCTCTCACTGACACATCCTGGGGTCCAGCACAGTACAAGCACCGAGCAGCTTTGTAAACAGCTGTTGGATGCTTGATGGAATGAATCCACATTGTGCCTGATACTCTGGACAGCTCTGATTACTAGAAAGTTATATGCTTCACTGAGCAGAAATCTGCTTTCTCGGAGCTTGTGTGTGATACTGTCAGGCTTGCCCCTCCCTGCTCTGGCTCCAGGTCCCTTCTGATCCCACCTCACCAACCTTCCGAAGGCTTCTCTCTGTCAGGATCTGCAGTAGGACCAAGACAAACCAGTAGGAAGCATAGCTCCCAGCAGGTACGTCTAGCAAGCATGGTGACTATCCTTTGGGATCACCCTCCCTTTGGTATTAGTCTTTGTCCCTGGGTCCACTCTGAGGTCGTCACCCGAAGTGCTGCGGAAGCCACCCCGTGGTTCAGGAGCTGGGTACCTTTTGCATCCCCAGCAGCAAACAGCCTGTGGTCCTGCTGACTTTAAATCTCATTCCCATGAGAAGCTAAATCAGGAGCCACTTAGCAACCTTTATTAATAACTAGTAAAGGGATGGGAAAGAATCATGTTCCCGCCCTCTCCTGCCTTCCCATCCTGAACCTCTGCTTGCTGTAGGAGCCCTAAGTTCCCTGCCCTTTCTGGGAGTGATTTCATGAATGAGTCCTCATTAAATTGCAAGCTTTTGTGGCATAGATGGCTGGGAATGTTCCACTTCCCACTTACATGTCACTGAAAAGATCCCTTTCAACCTTGGCCCCCTCTGCCACCCTGGCCTGTGAGTCCAAGATCTCCGTGGGCAAATAGATGGTTACTTGCCCTAAGCATCGTTGGGGTGGGAGAAGCAAGCTTCCCGAAACCTTTGTGACCTGCCAACCAGAGTCAGCACGCCTGGAGCTTCCAGAAGTTGATTCCACCCTCCACTCTGAACCACCCCTGACTCGGCTAAAGTTCAATGTCTCCTGACAATTCAAACCTGAGGATGTGAAACACTTTATTTACAATAATGTTTAAGGTCCACTGGCACTTGTTATAAGCTTCTTTGTGATGAAGACAGGATCAAACTCAGGGCTGTATGGGCTCAGGTGAGGAGACTCTCCCCTCCATGGCCTCTCTGACAGACATGACCTTGCAAGACCAATGGGTAAACGGGAAACACTGGCAACCCCAATGGAATGCCATAAAGTACCAGGGTGAGATCATGGGAGCTAGGCAGAGAAACTAGGGTGAAAGGTCAGGGACACTGTCTCACATACTCATTGACCCTGGTGCCTATCTGTGTCACACGAGGGAGAAGTTCAGCTTGAACATATCGAGCACATGATAAACATGCAAGGTCATGTGTCATAGCGCTGGTGACCACAGCAGGAGCCTGAGCACAAACTAACTGTCCATCCGCAAGAATAAGAGTAAATTAGCACACACATACACACACACACACACCCCACAATAGGAAAATACAATCACAGCAAAACACTCAAGGGCATCGGTACAATAAAACCCAGGAAGCAGGGCTGGAGTGGCAAAGATCAGAGAGATTAGCATGTGGCACCCTCTGTGAGAAATTACAGGGCAAGGATATGCATATGCATGCTCTTAAATATACCCCCGAACACCTCTACTGAGACCATGCAGCCCAGTAACTCCTTCAGGAGAGGGGCTTAAGAGGGACCACCTACTTCTGTGGCGGATGTACTCCGAGCCAGGAGAGCACATTATCTGTGCAGAAAACAGAGACAACTGAGACTAGAATAAAGAGTCTCCAAAAAGCCTCTGTGGCCACCCTCAGGAGCCCCTGCTAGAGGATTCCATCCAGCACCCACACACCAGCAGCGCCCAGTGACAATGTGTGACCACACAGTGACCTAACAAGGGGTACAGCTAGAAAGTTTGCAGGAAGGTGTATCTCTGTCCAGGAGCTGGATTGTGACCTCTGCCTGCTGCTAAGCCGAGACCCCAGAAGTCACCTCCCAGCAGTGACCAGGTCCCCATTATACCGAATCCTAGACAGCAGGGTTCTCAGGGCTCCACAGTGCCCGAGGGACTGGAAGGAGCAGCCAAGGTTGGCAGTGTCCGTAGCTCACTGGTCTCACCCAGCACCCAATAAGCGGAACTTCACAGACTTTCTGGACAAGCTTTCTACCATCCACTGTGTCACACTGAGGGCAACATCCGTTCACTCACAGACGAGCCTTGCTCTCACTCATCCCAGCTTTTCTCAAAGTGATCTTGTGAGACACCCGCCTCCTTCCGTTCCCTCCCTCTCTTCAGCTCCTCCATCACTCTCTGACCTGCAATGGCCACGGGGTTTACCCAGGGGAGAAATCTTGAAGGTGTGTACAGAAAGAAAGAAACAAACAAAAAGATAGAGGGTAGAAGGAAGGGCAAGGGAGGGAGAGACTGGAGAAATGTATGGTGGTTTGAATAAAACAGCCCCCATGAGCCCAGAGGGAGTGGCACTATTAGGAGGTGTGGCCTTGTTGGAGGAAGTGAGTCACTGGGGGTGGGCTCTGAGGTCTCCAAAGCTCAAGCCAGGCTTAGTGGCTCCTGGTCTCTTCCTGCTGCCTGCAGATCCAGATGTAGACTCTTAGCTTCTTCTCCAGCACCACATCTGACTGTGTGCCACCATGCTTGCGACCATGGCAATAATGGATTAATCCTCTGAACTATAAGCCAGCCCCAATTAAATGTTTTCTTTTATAAGAGTTGCCATGGCAAAATTGGGAACTTGAGGGTTGGGCAAGACTGGGCCAAGGGAAGATGGGGAGAGAAAAGTGTGAAGGGGAGAGCGGGGGGAGCTCGGAGGAATGGGGTGCTTGGGATATAGGAAGGGTGGATATGAGAGCAGTGAAGCATATATCTGAATTTAAGGAGCTACCTGAGGGTTGTCAAGAGACTTGACCCTAGAGGGGTTCCCAGGTTTCCAGGGAGACGCCCCCAGTTAGTTCCTTGGGCAGCTGAGGAGAGGGAGCCTGAAAAGGCCAGTTCCTATAGCCATACTGATGAATTTCTTGCATATCACCATAGAACCTCCACCTGACGATAGATGAAGAAAATGACAGAGCCCCACCTTGGAGCACCGGACTGAGCTCCCAAGGTCCTGATGAGGAGCAGAAGGAGAGAGAACATGAGAAAGAAAGTCAGGACCGTGAGGGAACCTCCAGCTGGCGACAGATGGGGAAGGTGACTGAGCCCCACATTGGAGCACTGGACTGAGCTCCCAAGGTCCCGATGAGGAGCAGAAGGAGCGAGAACATGAGGGAGAAAGTCAGGAACGAGAGGGGTGCGTTCACTCATGGAGACGGTGGGACAGAACTAATGGGAGATCACCAACTCCAGTTGGAATGGGACTGATGGATCATGCGACCAAACCCGTCTCTCTGAGTGTGGCCAACAGCGGGGGCTGACTGAGAAG
Organism: Arvicola amphibius; assembly: GCF_903992535.2. NCBI lineage: Eukaryota > Metazoa > Chordata > Mammalia > Rodentia > Cricetidae > Arvicola > Arvicola amphibius. The sequence continues at coordinate 132,975,414 of NC_052049.1, read as the reverse complement.
CAAAGGACAATGGCTCTGGGCTCTGATTCTTCTTCATGGACGGGCTCTGTGGGAGCCTTCTCAGCTTGGTCGATCACCTTCCTGGACCTGGGGGGAGTTGGGAGGACCTTGGTCTTAGCATAGAGTGGGGAACCCTGATGGCTCCTTGGCCTTGAGAGGGAGGGAGGGGAGGTATGGGTGGAGGGGAGGGGAGGGAAGGGGGAGAAGGAGGGGAGAGAAAGGGGAGAAGGAGGGGAGGGAGGGGGGAGGAGGAGGGAAGGAGATGGAAATTTTTAAATATAAAAAAAATAAACCATGAGAAAAAAAAAAAAAAAAAAAAAAAAAAAAAAAAAAAAAAAGAGTTGCCATGGTCATGGCCTCTCTTCACAGCAATAAAACCCTAACTGAGACAAAAAGCAAGGAGATTCCAGTTTCTATATTTTTTTGGAGTATTTACATACTAGTCACCTGGAACCCTTTCTAATATCTAAGTTTTGGGTTTTCTTGTTTGCTTGCTTGTTTGAGACAGAGCACAATGTAGTACAGTTTGGTCTTAAAGTGACTCTGTAGTCTAAACTGATCTGGAGCAGGTTTTGTTATTGTTTCTTTTGTTTTTCTTTTCTTTGTGTGTATGTGTATGTGTGTGTGTGTGTGTGTGTGTGTGAGAGAGAGAGAGAGAGAGAGAGAGAGAGAGAGAGAGAGAGAGAGAGATGCCTCTCTCTGATGTTGATCATGAATTTGCTATGTAGTTGAAGATGATCTTGAATTCATGACCCTTCACCTCTATATCAAGTGCCAGGATTGCAAAACTGAGCCACCATGCTCTGTTTATGTATGATGGGCATTGAACCCAGAGCTTCCCAGGTTTTAGGTACTGTTACATCCCCGCCCACTTCCTGATTTCTCAGGTGCATGTTTGTCTCTTTTTTTGCTTTCTCAGCTCCCTTAAACAGGCAATACAGACATGGTATCCCCACTTTACAGATAAGGACTCAGAGTCAACAGAGGACCCCATTGGCAACTTCTCTCTGTGGCACACAACACCTGCAGTGTCCCCGCAGGCATCATACACAGCAACTTGTGTTGTAGCTATCCCCTTGCATATGGGGGATGGGGGTGACTCATCTAGCAACCTGGACAGTCTTCTGCTACCAGAGAACAACGACCCCTATCTACTGCCCCTTCTAGCCCACAGGCTGGGCAGAGTCAATCTAGGTGGATAGTGGCTGGCTGCTGAGGAAGGTGACACAGGCCGGAACAGGCATGTGATGGGATGGGGACTGAAGCCTGGCCTTGCAGGCTGCGTGCACCCGGAGTGCCTCTGGCAATGGGGAGCATGGCTGCCACGAGCCAGAAGCCTGAAGAGAGCAGCATGCATTATCCCTCGGGGGATCAAACAATAAAGGAAAGGTGAGGAGTAACACAACCCTTTAAACACATAAATAATGTTGCCTCTGCCACCCTGCGCCCCCAAGGGCTCACATATAAGCACTCAACAGGATAAGTCACCAGAGCAACAGAAACCGTTTGATGCCCAGAGAGCATCTCGGGGTTACCATGGAGCTCAAGCATCCTGGAAGTCAGAGGTCAGGCCTCAGCCCTGAGCCAAGTCCTTTCACACTTTAGGAGACATCCAGTGCCCAGAGCTCTGCTCTGATTCTCCAGGACCAGAGCAGGGCTCCGCCTGAGTGGCCTTGGATACACCGGTTTCCCAGAAGCCAAAGCGAGAGTGCTGACTCACTTCTCGTCACTGCACACACGCGCTCTGACAGACAGGGGGGCGTTTCTGTAGAAACCATAAAGCATAGGATCTGGGGAGATGGTCCAGCAGATAAGTCAGTTCCTGTGATAGCATGAAGACTGGAATTCGGATTCACAGAACCAACCTAAAAACTAGGCAGGCTTGTCAGCGTTCTACAATCTCAGCACTTGGGAGGCAGAAACAGGGGATCCCTAGAACAAGCTAGCTCGCTAGACTGCCTGAAATTGACCACTTCCATGTCAGTGAGAGCCCCTGCCTCAATAAATAGAGAGTAGTCAAGAAAGATCTGCAACATCAATTTTGGACCTCTGCATGTATACGTGGAGTCCATACATGCGCACCTAACACATGTGAACAGGCGCGAGCACGTGCGCACACGCACACACACACACGACAATAAATCATAAGTACTGTAGGAGAGTGGGGCGGCTGTGCTCAAATTTTGTTTTCACCACTTAGGAACTTGGAAATTAGCTAATTCCTAGAATGACTCATTTGCTGTGGGTGCTTTTCCCAACGTGCGTAAGAACTAGCAGCTGGCAAGGCCTTGCAGAGAAAGACTGCATTGATCACACAGGGAGGAGGGAAGAGCACGGGTCTCGCTCATCATTGTATCTTCTTTTCTTTTTTTTTTTTTTTTTTCCGGAGACAGGGTTTCTCTGTAGCTTTGGAGCCTGTCCTGGAATTTACTTGGTTGATTAGCTGGCCTCGAACTCACAGAGATCACCTGCCTCTGCCTCCTGAGTGCTGGGATTAAAGGCGTGCGCCACCACCGCCCAGCTGCGTATCTCCTTCTTAACACGAAGGTCTGCCAAGGCCCCTCTCGATCATGAGTGTCCCTGATTTCCCATCTCTTCTTTGCCCCCTCTTGACTTGAAGCTCACAGATGAGATCCTCTAGAAGCAGTCAGGTGGAAATCCCAGCTCAGCAGAGGAAGGGGAGATCCTGGCAAGTATCATAGCAGGAAGCTAGTCCACCTTGGAGACCCCTTATCTGCAGAAGGAGTTGACATCAGCAGTATTATCTACACTGTGAGTCCTAGTCCCACACAGGGAAGAGGAGATCCCAAGGTGCTGGTGGGTTCCTGCCCCTGGCATCTCAGGACTAACATCACTGCCTGTGCCAGTGCCACTTCCACACCCTAGCCTCTGTCCTAGACTCTGTCTCTGTTTGGACTGGTTTAGCTGAGAGCGCCAGGACCACGTGGTCATATTATAGCAGAAACTCCTAGGGATCTGCCCCCCTTCACCTCATCCAACCCACTCGCTCTGGTTCCCAGGATCTCCCAGGGTTTTGTATATACGAATGTGCATGTGTACTCAGAAGATAACCCCAGGAATTGCTCCATTGCTCCATCTTTTTTTTTAGGTGGGAAGGGGGATAGGGTTTCATTGTCCTGGAGCTCACCAAGCTAGATTGGCTGACAGGTGAGCCCCAGACATCTACCTGTCTCTTTCTCTCCAGTACTGAGATGACAAGTATGTACCAACACACTGGGCTTTTTCTTATTCTTTCCACATGGGTTTGGTCTTGGTTACTGTTCTATTGCTATGAAGAGACAGCATGACCGTGACAACTCATAGAAGAAAGCATTTAACTGGGGGCTTGCTTACACTTTCATCCATTAGCATCATGGCAGCCAGCACCACACTGCAATAGTAGCTGAGAGCTACATCCTGATCTGCAGGCCAAGAAAGAGACACTGGGCCTGGCAAGGGCTTTTGAAAGCTCAGAGCCCACCCCCAGTGACACATTTCCTCCAACAGGACCACAACTACTCCAACAAGGCCACACCTCCTAATGCTGCTAATCCTATCAAGAGTTCCATTCCATGGTGACTCAGCATTCAAACATACGAGCCTATGGGAGCCATTCTTACTCAAACCAATGCAGGTTCTGAGGATCAAACTCAGCTTGCGAGGCCAGCTGCTCCCCAGGTCCCACCTTCTAGTTTCTTAGTAGACAGAAGCCCTGACCACCTCCGAATCTTCTCCCATTAGTTCTGCTCCCCAGGTCACCTGTGAACTCTTACTTCTTCATCTTTGTATCTGTGGGGGAATCCTATGATTGGCTCTCAGAACCTCAGGTTCTTTTCCTTTGTGAAACTGATTTAAAACATTATTTGTGATTTATTTGGAGTCAACTGCTGGAAGCTTCTCAATGAGCTGCCAGGTCTATGGGGTATAAATCCCAGCTCCCTTGTGCATTCCTAATATCTACAGCCCGCCTCAAACCAGGGCACAGGCAGTCACTTAGTATAGGCTATCAGAATAAAACTAAGTGAGGGGTAGGGTGCAACTTTGTGCTAGTGATTGCCTGGGTTTGATTCTCCTGTATCTCCACAGTCAGGACAGACAAGACAGAAAGTTATCTGACATTTAAATATATTTTCTGAGTGGATGAAAAGGTAATAATAATTAGTGCCAAAACACCAGTCAATAGACATCTTTATTTCCTGCCCTCTATTTCTGCAGAATTGAATATAACACTTCACAGGTGGGAAAATTCAAGCCAGGCTGGACCCCATATTGCTGTGGGATGATGCTCTTGTACCCTGTAAAAATATGTCACTTGGATTGGCTTAATAAAAGGCTGATTTGCCAGTAGCCAGGCAGGAAGTATAAGTGGGGTGACCAGACTAGGAGAATTCTGGGAAGAGGAAAGTTTCATTCTGCAGATGCCAGCCAGCCAACGAGGAAACAAGACATGCAGAAAATGAGGTAACACTACAGCCACATAGCAAAACATAGACTAATAGAAATGAATTAATTCTAGATGTAAGAGCTAGCTAGAAATATGCCTGAGCTAATAGGTCAACCAGTCTATAATTAATTTAAGCCTCTGTGTGTTTTGTTGGGACTGAATGGCTGCAGGACCAGGCAAGACAGAAACTTCTGTCTACATCATATGTTACCTCTGAGAAGTGATTAGGCAAGAATCATCCCCAAGAGGATATCCAAGGAGGTTAAATGGTTTCTCCAGGATCACACAGACATCAGCAAAAGTGTAGAAATCAAAGTAGAGGTGCCATTTTCTGCCATTATCAAACTAGACCCACAGCCCTTCCTCTATTCAAGGGGAGGGCCTGGGACTAATGTCACACTGGATTATAAACTCCCTAGGTAAAAGCATATGTCTGCTTTGTGAATGTCTGTGTTTCTAGCACTCAGCCCAGAGCATGGTACATTGAGGTACTTGAAAATCCAATTGTTAAGTCAATAAATCATATTTTTGTCTGAAAAAAGAATTTGGGGGGGCAGGAAAAAGAGAGGGCGTTCTTTAAATATCTGAAGAGTTGAGTTTGGCAGTGCTTGCCATCCAACCATGAGGACCAATATTCAGGTCCCCAGAATCATGCAGCTAGATGGCTGGCCCATCTATGATACCAGCACATGAGACACAGAGACAGGGATCTCTGGGGCCCTCTGGCTAGCTAGACTCAGAAAATCAGTGAGTCTCAGGGCCAGTGAGAGACTCTGACTCAGTAAATAAGGTGGAGAGTCAATAAGGATGACACCTGAAGTCAACCTCAGGCCTACAAACACAAACACACACACACACACACACACACACACGTACACACAGGTGCACATCACACATACATACATTACACCCATACACAAATAACGGGATCAAGCTGGGCCTGGATAGTCATCTCTGAAGCTGTGAGCTCCCCATTCCTCCTCCCCACTCTTGTGGACTTCCAGGGAAGCCAAGTGATTTCCTCAGTATTGGTCAAATATTAGGTATTAACACAAGTATGGAAACCAAAGCAAGGCTGCTATTTCCCACCTGGATCAAACTAGATGTGAAGCCCTCTGTGTGGCCAAGTTTGCCTATCAGGAGTGTGACTGATGGCCCAGAGGCCTCTGGAAAATGTCATCATCTAGAGACAAATGCCCAGAGCTCCTCCTCACCCTGAGGATGTGGGATTCCTTGACTGGGGTGCAGAAGGACCAGGACCCAGCTCTTGTCTCCTAATTTTCTGCCCAGCTGCATGAGCATGGGAACCTGGAGACCTGGACCAGAGACCTCTACTCAGCTCTGTGCCTCAGCTATTCCATCTGGCTTTGGCCTTTGTTATGCTGGTACAATGTTGCTGGAAGTCAGAAAACCACACCTTCACCTCCAAGGTGGTTTCCCTGCTACCTGCTGACCTCTTGGGTTCTCCCTTCCTCCATCAGCTGAGCACAGCTTCAAACAAGTCCACAGTTCAGCCTGGAGTGCTAGATCATCACCTCCTCAAGAGCCATTTCTCATGTATCCTCTCCCGGCATGTAGGAGCCTTTGCACAGAGGATGAAGGTACAGAATGGTGTGGAACTTGATGGTGTGGCTCCATCTACCTACAAATACACTAGGGGACAGGGAGGTGGCCATCTTGGAAAACAGAACCAGCTCTCCTGAACTTTGAAATAACATCGATGGATTTGGCTTCCATTCCCATCCTCCCTTTTGGTGGGTATGATGAGGGACAGCTTTCAAACGGCCACCGTAGAAGGAAAAGCAAAGTCCATGAACGGGAAAATGAGGGTAGCTGTACTGCTCAGAGGCCACGCCTCCTTGTCATCAACGCAAAAGGGCCAGGGGCTACAATGGCTGCCCTAAACCTTGAACCACCCACCAAAGACGGAATTGGTCTTGCTGCTCTCCTATGACTGAGTAGATGAACCCCATACACCCACCATCTACTTGGGGAAAAGTTGTACAAGGCAGGCAGCTTGTTTTCCTTAAAGCCTCTCTCTGGCAGATGCTAAAATGGTTAACAGCCCTTCTATATTTGTTTCCTTTTCCTGAAACAGAGTCTTGAACCCAGCTGGCCTTGAACTCACTACATAGCCAGGGATGACCTTGAACTTCTGATCCTCCTGCCCACACATCTTCAGTGCTGAGGTTAGCGGTGTGTGCCACCATGCCTGGGTTTATGTGTTGCTGGAGACTTAGTGCCTGCCAGGCAAACACGCTACCAACTGAGCTACATCCATAGCCCCGAGCACCTCTATAAGAAATGAGAAAAGCCAACTGCAGTGGCACACGGCACCCCTCTATGTGTCCTTCCTCCTGCTTCCTTGGATGGGCAGCCCTTGCTCTGCAAAGCCACCAAAGACCCATGGAAAAGAGACAGGTACTGGAATGAGAACACACTGGAATAAATTCCTCCCTGCAGCCAGCTGGGGCGGTGGGGACTGAGAGAGCCACTTTGGGGAGCAAGATATTAACAGTCCCAGCCAAGCAGAAGTCCCTCATCACCTTTAATTCTCCCAGAGGGAGCCTGTCCAGGTTGAGTTATCTTCCATGGGAAGGAAAAGCCGCCCTGGCCCTTTTAACCTAACACGGATCATAGAGCAGAGAAAATATAACAGCCCCAAACCACTAAGCACTCTTCAAGTAGACTCCGCAGCCTGCCAAAGAGGCAGAGGGGGCTGGGTTAAAGGAATGACATTTATGTTTTCTAGAGGAAGTGGAAGGCTTCCCCGCTGAGCAGAGGCTGTGGGGTGAAGTTGGAAGGGTATTTGCTGACCTCAGAGATCAGCTCTGACAGGCCCAGGAGGTGGCCCAGGGTGTCCAGGGCAGGGTGGCTTTGTAGCTAGCCAGGTGAGAGCACATGGGGAATTCCATCTCTCTCCATCATGGCCCCCTTTGACTGCTGCATGCTAAGTTCCTGCAACACACACAGGGAAAAATCGCCAAGTCTGGTAATTTGCCCAGATGGTGGGAGCTCCCGATTACTCCTTCTCCAGAGACAGCTGTTCAACCACTGGGCCATATGGCTCTCCTTGCTCCGCAGCCCACCCCGGGAAATGAAACACTCTGTGCAGGCAACTCTGCATGTCTCAGATCCATCTCTCCTTCTGAGCAGGTAATTAAGACCTCCAGCTGAGTTGCTGCGCCCTGCGCGGCTGTCCACACAGCAGAAGCTACTCTTTAAATCCCCATCAATGTCCCCACGGTGGTGAGGGACCCAGCTCAGCTTTCTTCCACTATCTCAGAGGCTCAGACACACCTCAGAATTCCCTTAAGATCATTTGACATCTATGACGGGCATCTTTCTTTCCAGATGAGATGGGAAAACCTTCCTATCACCTTTTCATTCTTTGAACTGTAAAAATGATTTCAGTCAAAACGGTAACAGTCAAGACCAGCTGCTCCCCAGGCTGGCAGACTCCTCATCATGAGAGTCAGGGGACCTTTCTCAGGTAGGTGAGGTCCTCGGATCCACACTCTGGGAGTAGGATCATCATCTCTTTTCAAGATACCTGCGAGCTGAACCCCAAGACCCAGATAAGGCCCCAAAGCTGGGAGCAGGCTTCGTTGTTCGCAGCCTGGGCTGCCCACATACTTCTGAGACAATGAGCAACCCTTTCAAACAATTCCTTTAGAAAATCAAGCAGGGGGCCTGTGACCCCACCTTGCAACCCTGTGTCTCCCCATATCTGAACTGTCTGTCATACCATTTGCCACTGCCTAACAGAGACACAGTCACAGTGGGTGACAGGGTGCAGAATCCCACTCCTGTCCAAAGCATCACCAACATTTTACCTAACCTTATTTGCAAGCCTGAATAGATGGAGTACTCCCAGCTCCTCACACAGATGAGGAAACTGAGGCACAGAGCAGCTACAAAGCAGGAGTCCAAGACCAGGCTTCCACCTAGGAGCAATGAGACATGAGATGACATGGTACCATGCCACCTGGAACATGAGCACTACAGACAAGGAGACCAGAGGCAAGGAGAGCAGGACACCCCTTTACACTCACGGTCCAGCCCTGGCTTTCAGGTATTGACACTAACGCACTTGGCACCTTCCAGCTGTGAGCTCCCAGACAAATCATTGGCTCCTCTGAGGAGGTTTTACACATCTTGTGTGTAGATGTAAATAGGTTGCTATATGCCTTTTGTTATTGTTTGGGATAAGGTCTCACATAGCCCAGGCTAGCCCCAAACTCACTATGTAGGTGGAGATGACTTCGAACTTCAGATCTTCTTGCCCCTCCTCCTAAGTGTTAAGATTACAGGCACGAGTTACCGTGTTCGGTTTACGCAATGCTAGAGATTGACCCCAGGGCCTTGAGTATGCTAGGTAGACACTCTACCCTCCTAACTGCATTCCCAACCCTGTGTGGTAATTTTTCAGGATAAACAGAACATGTGGAAGCCTGTAACAAGCATGGGAGGTCCCTCCTTGCTCCAGTGTTTGTGGAGACAAACATCCCACAGGGTCATCACCTGGACTCTGTCCCCCCAGTTAGTGACACAGCCGAGCTTCTTCCCCACCTCGGATGCAGCTGTGCAGGTCCACATCACTGCCAGCCTCTCTGTCTACCCCTCCAGAAGTGGAGCGGCTTTTGTGCATCCATGAAGGCCTGTGGCAGATGTTCCAGATGCAGGACGCGGTGACTGGCCCTGGGGAGGCCCTTGATGCTGTGGCCACAGATGCTGACTATGCACACCGTCCATAGGCAAACAAGCCCATGGCTCTTCCACACCTATTTACTAGTTTTCTTCAGTTGGTGTCCCTTAGGCCCTGCTCTGATTTAGCCCCTCAAGCACAGCAAGCACTTTTCCGTTCTGAACTGTCCAGTGGTCTCGGTTCCCCCGTTAACTTTGCCCACTGACTCCAACATGAAAAAACCCTCTGTTCTGACATGCTTTGGCCTCACATGTAACAGACCTTGTGAATCAACAGGTTTTTTTATATTACAGAGAAGGTGAAACCTCAAAGAGACAGAACCCCGAATCTGCTCCTCAGGAAGATGGTGAGGCCTTATTGAGGGCTCTACCCATCAGCCAGGGCAGGCTCACAGTTGATGCTTCCTCCAATGCAAGAGGGACAGCTTGGAAGAATACAATGCCCTCCTCTTCCTTAAAGTCCAAAGTCAGCTAAGAGGAGAATTCTGACAAATGCCACTCAGTAAGGTCAGTGGGTGTCCCTTTGGCCAAGCATCAGATGGCATTTGTGTTAGAACGGAAGATTTTGAACCTGAGAAGCAGTAGGGAATGTAGCCTGGACCAGGTCTGGCTTCTGGGCTTCCATGCACAGATGCGATGTGGTTTTAAAGGAGGAGCGATGCTCTGATTAGAACTAAATAGGAGGTGGAGGGGCTCTTCCACAAAATTAATGGAGTTTGCCCCAGGGCTTACACCTGCCACACAGTTTTTTAGTCCAGAGAAAAGAGCGCTGGGGCAGGAAAGGGAGCTGCCAACAGATGAAGAAAAGGCAGATGGAAGAGAAATCAAGGTCCACTGCTTCCTCTGCCCAGCCCTGGCCCTGCCTTAGCTCGCTCCCCAGCATCCATCCCATCCGCATCCTCATCCATCCTCCATCCACTAGAAGTGCTCTCTGGAAGTCCATTGTGCAGAAACAAGATTAAAAGGGACGGGCAGAACAAAGCACTTGCCGCCCTAACAAAGGCTTCTCCACTTAGTAAATTAGAAGCTCTTTCTGTCTGACACACTTTTAAAGGGAAATCTTCAATTACCAGGTGCCTGTGGGCCGGAGCAACAAAAGGCTTCACCAGTGACTTTATTCTCAAGCCCAGAGCAGGCACTGAAGTGGTTTTATGTAAGAGAGATACTAATCAAGTCCATATAATTTTGTGAATCCTTTATGGAGGACTGAAGGGCGTTTGAGCCCTGCGGCTGCTTCAAAGAGATTTCTGCAGCTTCTGCATTTACCTTGCCAAAAGCTTAGCTGAGCAAACAAGCCGAACCCTGTAAATCACGGGGCTCCTGATTTACTATCAGGCCTCGCAGTTTGTTTGGTGGATCGGAGTTTGTGGATAAACAGAGACCAAGGCCTATCTCTCTCCACCTGGCCATGCCAATGAGAGGTGGCAATCTCTGTGTGTGTGTGTGTGTGTGTGTGTGCGCCTGTCAGTGTCCCTGCACACATGTATCTGTGTATATAAACATGTGGAGGCCAGAAGCTGACACTGGGCATCTTCCCCAATTGCTTTCCACTTATTATTATTATTTTTTTAATTACTTTTTTGGTGTGTATGTGTTGGGGGGTATGGAGATGAATGCCGCAGTACATGGGTAGAGGTCAGAGGACAACTTGCCAGTGCCCTCCCTCCGCTAGGTAGGTCCCAGGGATAGAACTTAGGTCATCAAGCTTGGCCACAAACACCTTTACCTGCAGAGCATCTTTAGCGCTCTTCTGTCTTATGTTTTGAGACAGGGTCTCTTGTTGAACTCGGAGCTTATTGATTCATCTAGATGGGCTAGCCTCAGGCTCTCAGGATCCTTCTCCTCATTGCTGTAATTTCAGGTGCTCTTGGCCACAGTCTGGTTTTTTGTTTTTTAAACTTGAGTGCTGGGAGTCTGAGGTCAGGTTCATGGCTTAGATGGAAAGCACTTTACCAACAGAACCGTCAGCTCCAAGGCTGACTAGACATTGTGGCCACATTGCTCCCACATCTAGGTGCCCCCCCCTCTTTCCAGCTGGACATAGGGAGAGTCCAACTGGATAGTCCAGGTGGCCAGAGGGAGAGTTCTTGGTCTGTCCAAGGGAGGAGATTTTGCCCTTGGTACCAGGGCCACCTCCATCCTGGAGAATGAGATGGATGGGGTCGTTGGCTTCTCCACCCCGTCCAGCAGGAGTAAAGGAGTCATTCTAGCTCCCTTGGTGGTGATTCAGAAGTGCCAGCGACTGCTTACAAAAGGGAAGAAAGAAGCAAAGTGGGAAAGGACAATGGGGAAGGTGACTCTCAGCAATCGAGGGAGCAGTAAACATGGGCTCAAACCACATGAGTGTGCAGGTAGCATGTCAACGTGAGATATGGTGGGCTTCCCCAGGGGCTGACACACAGCACACACATACAGCGAGCAATGCACAGAACACGCCCACACCTGTGTCCTACGAAGCCCAGCACCCATGACATACGTGTGTCTGTGACAATGAAGACTAACTCTGGGTACCACTTACCACATGCCAGACCCAGCTTTAGTGCATACCATGAGCCCTCTTCAAGCCTCGCACACCGCCACCCCCAGGAAAGAACCAAGGGTATGCAGTTTTATAGAGGAGCAAGTGGAGACCCAAAGTCACACAGGCAGCAGGAAGCAGCCTGGCTCAGCTTGCCTGCAGACACCCCTCTAGCTAAGTGGACTCATTCCTACCCCCACACATAGGCATACATAGCTAGACCTGGAGTGAGGCTGTCTATCCTCAGAAGTCCAGACATCCCCAAAGATCAGAGCATTCCATCGGCTCAGGTTCAGGCTGAGGCTTGCAATGTAGAAAAAGGTGTTGTTGTTATAATATTAAAACTCTCCTGTTTTGGGAGGGTGCGAGGCTAGAGGGATGGGTCAGCAGTTAAAAGAATTTGCTGCACTTTCAGAGGATCCTGGTTCAGTTCCCGGGACATACATGGCAACTCACAACAGCCTATAACTTCACTCCCCGGTAACCTGATTTCTTCTCCTGGTACCACAGGCGCCAGGCACACATATGGTGCGCAGACATACATGCAGGCAAACACCATACATGTAAAATAAAACCTTCAGTCTGGTCAAAAGCACTTGCTTCCCCTGCCTTCTCCTCATAATCTAGCAATTATGGGGTTACCCACCCTGCAGTCCAGGGCACTTGCTAGACTCTCTTCCCTCTAACTTACTGGTCAGACTGCCAAGTTAAGTACACGGACTCTTACTCCCAGGTGCAGACAAGGTGGGCACAGTGGCTTGCATGACCTCCCTCTCAAGCTCTCCTTGGGTGACAGTGGGCTAGCATGGGAGGAGGGGTGTCTGGCTTCTCACATTCCCATCAGGCAGTTGATCAAGGCCCTTCAGAGGCAGGTCTTCAAAGACACTGAAGTGGCCATCAGGAGGCAGAGGGAGGCTCTGAGCTGTCATTGTCAACCCTCCCCGAAGCCACTCAGCTTCCCTTAATCAAAGAGCAAGCATTAGAGGAGATTTAGGAACTAACGTGTCCATCCACTGCAAAACTCTGGTAATGGCCAGTCTCCAAGCTCCAGAGGGCAGGAAGCACTTGGTAAGCCAGCACAGGGAGTTCCCTCTTTCTGTCTTCCTAGTGTCCAGTCCAGGGAGGCAGGGAACAACAGATAGTGGGCGTTTCAGGCACCTGGCTGGGATAGGAGGACTGTAGTGGACAGTGGGACTCTGAGGAAGTGAGATGCAGGCACAGGCTTCTGAGTGGAGGACTCTGTCTGCATTTGGCGGGCAGTCCTAGGGGTTTGTAGAGGGATGCAGGAAACCAAAGGAGGGTGCCATGCAAAAATGAGTGGGCAGTGGCTGTTGGGAGCTGCTCGTGTCTGGCACTGTGCCAGCCTCTGTAGACTACGAGACTTAAGTTTGGGATTTCATCGTTTCTTTCTGTGACAGGATCTCATGTGCCCCAGGCTACCCTCACAACTGTTACGTAGCTGAAGATGACCCTGAGCTCCTCCTCCTCCTGCCTCTACCTCCAGAAGTGCTGGCACCACAGGCCTGTGGCAGCACACCCAGCTTATCTGTTTCTTAGATTCAAACTTGGGCTACATGCAAACTAGGCACAAACTAGGCTATACTACTAGCCCCAAGGCCATATTTGAAAGCATGTCCCTGCCTGGTATGGGAAGTCCTTCTGTATATATGTTGCTTTTATTAGGTGAATGGCTTAACAGAATATAGCCAGGCTGGAAGACTATATGAGAGAGAGAGAGAGTAGGCAGAGTCAGGGAGGTGCCATGTAGCCACTTGCAAGAGATAGATGCCTCCAAAGGAGCCTGCCGAAACTTTGCCAGTATGCCATACACATATTAATGGAGATGGGTTAGTTTAGAATATAAAAACTAGCTGAAAATATGTGTAAGCTATTGGCCAAAGAGTATTGCGGATAATATAGTTTCTGTGCGATTATTTCAAGTCAAGGTGGTCAGGAAATGAACTAGCAGCCTCTGCCCACAGAAAACTTAAGAGCTCACCCATTGATTCACTCACAGTGTGTTGGCCATCTCCTTTCTGACAGGTCCATGTTAGGGGTAGGAGTATTAGCTGTGCCAGATCAAGGCTCCATCCTTACCGAGTCTGAAAGGGACAGACTCTGGAGGGACCACTGCACCTGAGTTTACTCATCAATTTACCAAAACCTGCCAAGCACTAACAAGGGTTCAAGAACGCACCTTTGGTAGTTTCGACGCAGCTTTGGGATGAGCTGACTGCAAGGTTTACACATTCGCTCCTAAGAGTCTGATCACGTGAAACATCACGGGGACTCGGCCACTCGGCTGTCTGTTCTCACACAGCTCACAGGCTGAGAACCTTTACGGTTGGTTCACTACCTCTGATCACTCATCAGGGACCTAACGGGGCAGTCAGGAAGCCTCCTTCTTCCCCACCATCAGCCTTGTGACGGCATCTCTCCCACTATCCCATGTCCCCAGGACCCAGCAGTGCCTGCAAGGATGTGACAACGAGATGGATGGATGTGGCTCTCGTCAGCAAAGCTCAGCACCACGTGCTGGTGACCAAAGAGGGTGACATCAGCGCGCTCCTGGTGCCAGCAGCTGGCATGATTCCCCAGGGAAACAGGAACCGGAGAGAGCAGGGAGTGCTTCACCCAGCAGCCGTGTGGCAGGACTGAGCTTCAGGCAGGCCCTTTGGGCTCTGCTTATGCACACACCTGATTTCTCCAGCTCTGCTACCCTACGCTGGTATCTGCTGGGACCCATCCTGAAAAAAAATTTAAGTTTTATTTATATGCACTTATTTTGCAGGTGTAGTAATACTTATATGTGATGTGTATGTGTGCAGGTGTATATGTGTGCAGGTCTGTGCATCCAGAGGCCAGAGAAGGTTGTCGGGGGTCCAGCTCTATGGCTCTCCACCTTGTTCCTTATTTTCTTAAATACATTCAGTCTCTCAGAATCTGGAACTAGGCCAGCAAACCTCAACAACTCTTTTGTCTTTCCCATCTCCCCAGCACTGGGGGCACAGACAGGTACAACAATCCCTGGCTCCTTAGGGGGTGCTGTGGATTCTAACTCAGGTCCTCATGATTGCACACCAAGCCCCTCTTACCCTGAGTCATCTGCCCAGCCCTCACTTAGACACATTTTTTAAAGATCACCCCTCTTCGTTACCTCCTTCCCTGCCCTCCAGTGAACCCTGCTTCTCTCGCCTATCCATCCATCCTCCTGACCAGAGAAAACCCAGCAAAGTGGGAAAATACAGAATTTAATGCTGCAGCTACCTGATCTCCTATGTGGCCTCTTAAGCATGCCACGTGGTCTCTGTGAACTTCCAGCTCATGTTCTGTAGGACAATGATATCCCTTGCTTCTGCAGTCTGGTCAAGCAAACTACACACTACACTGCAAGTAAGCATAGCAGGTAAACGGCAACCTTACTGGTCATTATGACTGCTGGACATTAGTGACTGAATTAAGTGTCAGATGGCCCCTACTTCACCACTCATAATAAAACAGACACAGTCCCAAGTGGCAGGGAGCAAGCGCTGATGGAGGCCCATCCTGCGACTAAAGTCCCCCCAAAATACAGTACAACAGTATTCACACATGGCTGATCTCTGAGAGAAAGGGAAATTCCAAGTGTGAGAGCAAGGATGACTTTATAGAGAAAGCAGAAGGTCAGGACTGGCACCAAGTCAGTCCAGGGACCAGCAGACTCAGCCATCAGCCTACCTCCTAGTCTCCAACTGATGCTGGGAGCCAAGGATTTAACGCCCACATGAGGCAGAGCTGGCATCAGGAGCTGCCAGCTCCACTTAGGGAAACTTGGACTTGCTGCCTACCAACCTGGGGCTAAAACAAGGCAATCTGGCCTGGGGTTGAAGGGGGTGGGGTCTTCCATGCAAAAGAGCCAGGGGAGGGGCTGGGAGCGACTGCTTCCTGGGGTATAGTCTCTTTCTGGGGAGCTAACAATGTACTGGGACCAGCCAGGGATGGTATCTGTACCACACTGTGTTAAACACCACCAAACTGTGTGCTTTGAAATAATAGATTTCCTGTTACATGAATTTCACACCAATTAAATAGAGGAGGAACAAAAAAAAAAAGAAGAAGAAGAAGAAGAAAAAAGAAAAGGAAAGAAAACAACCAACTACACCTTCAACTACATACAGGAATCCCAGGCCAAGCCATGAACCAGCTGGTGGTCTTAGGGCAATAAAACCGTTTAGTGTGCTTTTAAGAAGATACAAAAAGGATCCCTGTGTGACCCAGAACACAGGGGAGAAGAGGGCTGGAGAACAGACAGCCAAGGCTGAGGAGATGCTCTCAGCTGGTAGGTGCTTGCATGAGGACTTGAATAGAAAGAAAAAAAAAGGAAAGGAAGAAAGAAAGAAAGAAAGAAAGAAAGAAAGAAAGAAAGAAAGAAAGAAAAAGCTTTCTACCATCTTGACCACTCTGCAGATATCACAAACAGGAGAATGGTTATTCCACAGTTTTGAGTTAATGTAGCCAAACACTCAAGACAGAAGTATCTAGAAAAAGCTATAAAAGAACTATGTTTAAAATAATAAAAGCAGGAACAGAATGGGTCATGAGATGGGACACTGAAGAAAAAGGAACATGTGTTTCTGAAATAGCTCCAATAAACCCCTATAAATGAACCATGAGCAACTGAATTCAGACCTCAGTAGACAGGCTAATTAGCAGAGCTGCAGGATCTAAACAATGGACCTGAGGCGCTCCCTCGAGACAAGGGGTGAAAAATGAAGATTTACAAGACCGGGCAGATGGGGTGAGAGGGCTTGACACTGGCACTCTGATGGGAGGGGACCAGGGGGTGGAGGAAGGAGATTGGTGAGGAGCCATGGCTGAGAACATCCCAGACTGCCAAAGGGCAGTCTTTACCTGGAAGATGTGTACCTCTGCAAAGTAAAGGATACAAATAAAAATAACTCCAGGGCTGGAGAGATGGCTCAGAACATGCCTCTTTTCCAAAGAACATGGGTTCAGTTCCCATCACCCTGCTGGGTAGATCACCCCACCTGTCTCTCTAGTTCCAGGTGATTTGATGCCCTCTCCTGGCCCCTAAGGGCACATGCACTTACTCACAATGACGAAATGAAATAATTATTTTAAAAAATAGCCCCAAACACAGACACGTCCTCATTTCAGAGCATTGCAATAACAAACCCGGAAGGCAGTGAACCATACTCCCTTGGAAGGACTGAAACTCAAGGGTCACAGCTGTTAAGCCATAATCCAAGTGAGGTCAGACTCAGGTTTCCAGACTAAAAAAACAAAATCAAAAACTAAGACATCTCCCACCCCCAGAAAAAAACTAGTGAAGATCCTTAGAGAAGTCTGAGAATGTACCACACTAGTAGAAGGATCTGGGTTCAACCCCGTCCCCCCCTGCGCCGCACGGATGAGCATGGTGGTGCCACCTGTATCCTACACTCAGATCCTTACCTGGAAGGAAAGATGAGACATCAGACGACAGGCAGGATGCTTTGAGAACATTATGTGCTCCATGGACGTGAGAACTGGTTGCTTGACATGTCCACAATAGGCCCAGTGGTAGAGCCTGGCATGCCCTGGGTTCAATCCTTAGCACCAAAAACAAACGCTAGCAGCTTGGTAATAAGAGAGCAGTGCCCAGGTCACAATTCTAGGACAAAAAGTCCACCGGATCACAATCTTAGTCCCTCCAATACACATTCCCTTTGGGCATGCTGTCTCCCAAGCCTCCTACTGCTGTTTCCCCTCAGCAGCCAGACCCTCTTGAAGGGCCCGCCTCCAATTCTATTCAGCCCTGCCTACTATCAGCTGTATACACCTGAAGCTCTGCTTAGTTCTTCCACTGGTGAATCACCATGAAAACGCACAAAACCTGCAGCACACCACACCTGTCTGAGCTCTATGCGCTACCATACAATTCCTGAGCTTCGGGCAAGGGGCTGGAGGTTGAAAATCGCAAAGACACACAGATAGAGAGACATAAACACAGACCTCTAGTCACTGGTAAAAAGCCCTTTATTCAATAGCACCATGGAGGCTTATATACCCAACAGTCAGGTGGGCCAACAGGTGAAAACCTTATCCTCTGATCCTCAAGGCCAAGGCAACACGTACTCGTGAAGCAGAGCTGGTAAACAATTTTGACACAGCTTTCAGTAACTCAAATCAGAAGGAAAGTAAAGATCGCTAGCAGGGAAGAGCAGCTGGAGGCCAGGACTCTAAATGATCCCAACAAAACCGAAAGTGGATTGGTAGTCCTTGAGGCCTCCAGGAATGACAGAAGACACTGCCTGGATGTTTAAGGGAGTTAGAAAAAAAATGGAAAGAAAATTGAGGCCAAGGAAATGGAAAGCCAGGAGAATGGGCTAACAGTGACCAACTGGGCCACTCCTGTGACCCCGGCTTTTTCCCTCCTGCTTTTCAGGAGAAGGCTCTGCTGCCAAAGAGAGGAATCAGGGAGACACCTGCTGGGCCTCTTGGCAACCCACACTGAAGGTGTAGGTGTTGGGACAGGAGCACACGGAACCCACCCCTTCTCAGAATGCTGCCCAGGGGTTCTCAACGTGGGGGGCTCCCAGGGGCAGCTGCAGCAGCACCACCAGGGAACTTGTCAGAGGTTCAGGAATACAGTCAGCTAGGAAACAAGGTCTCCAGGGAGCACTGACGAGTTACCAGCAAGCTGCCCACCTTGCCCACCTTGGAGGTAGTGCACGCAGAGGCTGTTTTAACTTAGCAGGTGCTGCAACAATACTGTCAGATGGAATTAACTGTGAGTCCTGGGGCATCCTATGGGACGCTGAGAAGCTTTGACGATGCTTCATTGAATGTCTGCGGCTCTCTACCTTCAAGACCAGCCAGAGTCTACTTCCCTGTGCCCTGGAGTCCCTCAGCATTGCAGTGAGTGGCTGTACCACCAGCCAAGGCTCTGGCTTGATGCTAGCAAGAAGCCAGCCTCAGAGAGCCCAGATAGACATTAGCCATGAACAAGAAACCAAACATTGCTGTTGGAAGCCTCTGGAACTTTATGTTACTGCAGCATAACCCAGCCCATCCAGTATGATGGTCAGCCCATATTTTTAAAGAGCAGAGCCTCCCCTCAATGCCTCAAACCTCCACGTAGGTGACAGCCTGCTCTGAAGAGACATAAAAAGCAGCTTCACATAGGCAGCGACACCAAGACTGTTTCAAGTAGAGGAAGAAAGACTCTTGTGTCCTGTGATCTCTGGAAAATCTTTGATACTTGGCAATCAAGGGGGCACTCAGTTATGTCTGCAAACCACGAGAAAGGACAGGGTGTAACCTAGGAAAGCCATTGTTAGTAGCTCCAGTGCAATACTCCAGACAAGGATGGCTGCTCTGGGCAGAGGTGCAGGAATAAAGGCAGATAAAGCATTCCCCCTAGATCTGTGTTGAGTTTTCTGCTCTCCTGCACACTCAGCCACTATATCTCCTTATTCCATGCACAGGAGGGCTCAGAGAGGCCAAGGGATTTGACCAAGATTGCACAGAGAATTTAGTGGCAGAATCCACTAAATCTCTCTCTGCTGGACCACCATCCCTCGGCCTGTGAGAATCGAGACTCTAGGAAGGTTTGCTGAGGGAGGGCGATATTCCCTTCCCCGCCCAGAGCACACATCAGGTCTGGATGCTGTTCTCTACCTTCCCACGGCCAGGTGTCCCTATCACAGCTTCCCCCAGCCTGGAGACAGCACCCCCTCTTAGACGGGATGAAGCCTGCGCAGGGCTGGCCACCACCCCAGTCATTCATCCCCATGAGCAGGAAGACAAGGCTGCTGGCAGTGCCATGTACTTTGTGGTGTCCCTTCAACACTGGTGTCTTGACCCTCAGTCCCTCAGACATGACCTTTTTTAGGAGATAGGGTCTTCTAGAGGCAATTAGGTCATTTAGGGGGGGCATAATGAAGTAAAACTTAGGTTCTTATAGAAAGAGGAAATCTGAACTCTCTCTCTCTCTCTCTCTCTCTCTCTCTCTCTCTCACACACACACACACACACATACACACATACACGGAAGGAAAGTTCTGGTTAGCCCTCACTCTTCCTGGTGAGTTCACCTCCCCTGTTACGGCTACTGCTGATTCCTTTGCTGATAGAACTGGCTTCCTTGGGCTTCCAGCACAGCCTTCAGCACCGGATTGGGACTGCCAAGACAACCAGCCTCCTGGGCTGAGCAACTACTCCTGGGGTTCTCAATCTCTCTGGTGGGAGATGGCCATTGTCAGATTACTAGGATTGTACTGTGCAACTCAGTCTTGAGAACCCTGACTATGTGTACAGTGTAGGTTCCCAGGGAAATGTTTATGAACCCCTTGAATAGCTGAAGTCAAAGCCAAGGAAGACCACAGAGAAGGAAACCGGCGTTTGCAAAGGCCCTCCTCTGTGTCTAGCAATGCAGCTGATGCTGGCCCCATTTCACAGGTTTGCAAACTGCAGTCAAGAGAAGTACTATCTCACATGGGCTCGTGAAGCAGGGGTTGGTCTGTCTAACCTGTTGGAGAGCACAGTCCCTGAAGCCCAGACAGCCTAGACTCCGGCACAAGTGCTGCCACTTCCTGGTTATATGATCTTGACCAAATTATTTATGTCGTCTGTGACTCAGTTTCCCTATCTGCAAAATGAAAGAAACAATGACACGTGTCCCCACACGGCTGTTGTCTGACAATGAATGAGACACGGTTAGAACTGTGCCCAGCACATTTTGACTGCTTGGCTCCATGACAACCAAGAGGCCAGAAATGGCAGAATAAGATTCAGACCCAGGCCTGCTCTGCGCCACTGCTGATATGTCGCCCTGTCCGGGCTTGCTGATCCCTAGTCAAGCCTGGCTGGATCTCACTTCTATCAGCGTACCCCGAAACAACCTCCATCCACAGAGAGGTGCCTGCCCAGGGCTCATCCTAGCTTGGTACTCAGTCCAGCAACTGGAAAAGCCTCAGGGACCTGGCCAGTGAGCCTTTTTTTGTACTAAAGTCAGCACTATTGGGCTGACTTGGAGCGTCCTGCACTCATCCTCGAGGGTAATTAGAACTGAGTTTCTCTAGCATGAGAGGCAATGTAAGCCCAGGAGGGGAACCGTCACGTCATTCCCAACTCCAGCACACACACCCGTCCGAGTTCTTTCTGGCACAGGAGACTACTAGCGAGGTTCATCACTCTCTGAGTGGAGGCAGGAACTTTATGAGTGGGTTCCCTACTAGCCATGTTAAGGGACATCCCAGCTTTCATGACAACCTGCAGTTAGGGGGACATCCGAACATCCTCCTGGAGATCCTTTGTGTACCATCTCACTGGTCAGATTGGCTCTGAGAGACCCCCATAGTCATCAGCCCAGAAAGCTGAAAAGGCTTGCCCCGAGTCACATGGCCAGCAAGCTGGGGCCAGAGTCCTCCCTCCTGGGTGTCCCCTACCTATGGCCATCGGCATCTCAACTCTTGTTTTCCTGGTGTGCACGATCCCACCCATTCTCTGAGAAGCTATAATCAAACAGGGGAAAAGCGACGCTCATCTTTCATGAATTCCTCTTTAGTAGGTGCTCCTTGTGTTCTGACCTACCCAGGACACACCCTCACAGGAGCTGGGATTCAGCCATCCAGCCACGGAGTCCCCTTGCCTTCCCCCTCTTCTGCTCCCATCCGTCCAGCCTTCCACCTTCTTACCCATCATCTCCAGCCCTCCAGCAAAGTTCTCTCAAGCATCTAGACAGCTTTGCCCTGTGCCAGGCACTTGGAATTCCTTCTTCTTGGTCCTCTACGGGGTCCCTTCCAGAAGCCACTTCTCCTCGACCTCCAACATGACCTACAACTGTCTGCCTCCACCTGCCCTGGTGGCAGGGGGAGGTTGGTTGATCTCAGGCCAAACCCCACTTGCATCAAGCCCAGAATCTCCTCTCAGCACTGATATCATGCATGGACTTACAAAGCCCTAGGGTGTCTACTGAGGCTCCCTCCCACCTCCACAAAGGCCCCTACTTACGAATGCAGAAGTCTCCATTCTCATAATAGCCAGGGCAGCATTGGGACCTCCGCCGGTACATGGTCCGGAGGCCACGCCTGTACGCCGTCTTATAGCTGATCCTAGGCACAAGGGAGAGAGCCACTTGAAAGGATTGAAAATCAATCTATCCCATTTAGAATGATATTTGTGTTAAGCTCTATCGAGGATGCCATTCAATAATTACTTTAAAATGCATGGCGGCTTCGAATATGAAAGAATGCAATAAAGAAAAATCGATGGTGGGATATGGGCCGCTGTGGTGCAGAATGCATTACCCACGTGGCGCTGGAGGAACCTGCTGACTTCCCAATCTTTTGCAGATACAAGGGCTGCCGAGAACACTGCTGGGTGACATTGTGGAGGGTCACAGGGGTGGGACTTCCCCTAGGGCCCTTAAAAACACTGGGTTCTGGACTCAGAGAAACCCTAGGGACCTGGATGGGAATGGAATCCTGACATCTTTGGTGCCCACTGCCATCCTATGCCAGGATGTTGGCCTGACCCCGTTAGTGAGTAGGAGAGGCTGTCTGATTGTGGTATCCCACATGAACTTCTTCAGGCCTCCTGCAGAGGGCGTGCTGTTTCCCAGGAAGCTCTAACCCTGCCCCCAGGCTGCCCAGGAAGAAGCTAGCATGGGATTCTAGTCTTTACAGAGACACAGTTTTTTGAGACTTGGTTCTGGCCCAGAGATTTATAGGCAAGATTCTCCCAGCAGCCTCCTGGGTCAGGGACGATTGCCACACCCCATCATCACGCCCCATTAATTCCATTTCTCTCATTTGTCTTTTAGAGCTTTCATTCTTACTTTATGTTCCCCATCCCACTACCCATTGCTTTACAGATGAGAAATTGATACTCAGAGAGGTTAATGACTTGCTTGCGGTCACACAGCTAATAAATGTCAGGGTCAGACAAGAAAGGGAAATGAAAGGTGGGGGGACCATGATTAAGGTATATTATACTCCTATATGAAAATGTCATAATAAGATCTGTTATTTTGTACAATTCATATACAATTCAGGCTAATTAAAAAAAATACATTATCCTGAGAACAAGACTGCCAGAAGCAGGATTCAAACTCAGTTCTCTCTAACTGCCAAGCCACTGGGCCCTGCCTAATGCTTGGTACCGGTTCTCTCTGGTGGCTTTCTGGCCTTTCAGGGTATTTCGGCTGGGGTAAGATCTTAGGAGGAGTCACAAGGGGCACTGACGAGGAAAGCCCCTGCCACCTTCAGTGCGGTAGATTTGAAATGCCAATTAAAGGCGGAGAGGAAATACCCAGGGCCTTGAAGGCTCAGCTCTTCCCCCTTCCCCGTCATACCCAGGGGGCCACCCTCATTTCCTCTGTGAAGAACAGCGGTACTGAGATCCCTTCAGCCTGCTTCACACAGTGTTCCGGGCCAGGTTGGGAGCCTATTCCTTCAGCCGCAGCCTGGACAAACCTCCCAGATCTTTAAAATTCTCACCTCATGACAAACGACAATGAGGGCCTCATGGGAAATCTTGATATTTGGGAATGTATTAAGCTAAGGTCATTCTACTTTGTCAAAAACCCATAATGGGTAAGCTGGCCTCTCAGGAAGCTACTTCCCCACACACAGGAAGGCAGTTCCTGGCCTGGCCTGGAAGGGGTGTGTGTATGTGTGTGTGTGTGTGTGTGTGCGTGCGTGCGTGCGTGCGTGCGTGAGAGAGAGAGAGAGAGAGAGAGAGAGAGAGAGAGAGAGAGAGAGAGAGAGAAAATGGCGTTGACACAGAAGTCACTGGGCCATTCTCCCTGCCACATGAGATGATTCCCAAGTCTCCCATTGGGAGTTAAACCCTGAACCACCGACACCTCCCAGGAGAAAGGCCACCACTGCTTCTGGCTCCCCCAGCTTTGTATGCTCCCAGTGTAGGAAGCAGGGCAGGTGCAGCCTGGGGCCAGGCTGCTCTGGGGAAAATGCTGGACCAAGCTACTACACCCCGCAGACTGATGATCCGCTGTCAGCATGCCCACTCCAGGTCATCGGAAAAGCTCCACAGAGCTTAATAATTTAGCAAAATCATTCACGTTCCAGGAACAGAGCCTATTTTAATAAGCAGCCGCTCACTCACCCAGCCCTGGGGCAATGGAAGGCTATGTAGTCCCCTGAGACAATGGAGCCACACTTTGGAACAAACTCGGTGTTGACACAAGAATCCCAGGGTTCAGGGCAAGACCAGTGCCAACTTCCACCCCTGCCTCTGGCAAGGGTCAGGGCAGGCAACTCCCCAGAGAGGTCAGAAGGGAGCATCAAGCAGCCGGCTGAGGATGTGTTACTAAGTGGGTACACAAGGGGCTCTGTCCAACTACCGTACACAAGGGGCTCTGTCCTGGAATTGATGGGGTACAGACCAGAAATGCCTCAGAGTTGTACCCTCCCCTCTGGGTGAGGAAGTTGGGGTGCTCATCCACCAACTTTCCATGTTGCTGGTTGAGGGTTCCCTGCTCACAGGTTATGAAGTTCATTGCTTCTAGTCAGAAAGAACGCAGCTCACAGTGTCTCAGACCACCAGCATTAGAGAATTCCAGGAACACAGTATGGACGGTGCACACGCCTGCCCCATGGTCTCTCAGTAACAAGCTAGAGAGCCGGGCATCTACCCTCCACCTTGTCCCCTGGGAAGGACTTACCGGTGCCGGGTGCACTTGAACCAGTTGAGTATATCTGCGCATCGTGTGTAGTAGATCTGATCGAAGGGGTGTGCATAAGACTCCTGTACAGTCACGGCATAGCTGGGGGCCAGACAAGATGGAAGCCATAGTCAGCGAAGGCCAAGCCCATGCCAGGACAACCTCCCTTCTCAGACTTGCCCAGCCCACAGTCCCAAGATCAGGATCCAGCTCTGACCTCCCTTCCCAGCTCATGGACTCCTGCCCTAGATCTCAGCCATGACCCTAGGTCATATCTGTGCTGGCTAGCATTAACTGTCAACTCGACAGAATTTAGAAATTAGCAGGAGGCTGTGGCTCTGAGCACACATGCAGGGCACATGGTATCCCAGTTAATGGGGGAGAAGTCCTGCCCACTGTGGGAAAACCATTCCCTGGGTTGGAATCCTGAACTAAGTGTATAAAAAGGAAAGAGTGAGTTGAGTAGCAACATGTGGCCATTGTCCTCGGCTTCCTGACTGTGGATAGGATATGATCAGCTCCTACTGTGACTTCCCCACCATGTGGACTGCGAGCCAACACAAAACTTTTCTTTCATAAGTTGCTTTCGTCTGGATATTTTATTACTTTAACAGGAAAAGAAACTAAACCATAACCTTACTAACTTTTGATCCAAGCAATTTTTTAAAATTCTGTTTCCCTTATCAGATAGTAAGCAGAGGAAGATTTAGGTTTATTCTGTATGGTTCCAGAAGGCAGATTCCACAGGTCAAAAATATTTTATATTATCCAGGTATGTTGGTATGCACCATACAGCCTCAAGCACAGAAGCTAGAGAATTTGCTGAGCCAGGAGCCAGCCTGGGCAACATACAAGATCATCTCTTTAAAGTAATAATGATGATGTGTTTATTTGCATTCTCATTGTCTTTAACGAGTGTGTATGGGAGATGTTCTTTAAAACAACTGTATAAATGACCCCACTGAATACATGAAGAAACTGAAGCTAGAAGAGGCAGCTTGCTGAGCTATACCACTATCAACTGCTGCTGATTGAATGTCCCCATACTAAGCCCTTTAATTCCATTCTTTTCTATGTGTTTGTGTACAGGAGTACATGAGCGTACAGGTGTACTTGTATGTGTGCATGTGTGCGGAGGCCTAAGAACAACCTTGGCTGTTGTCTCTCAACTGCCTGCCATGCGTTATGAGACAGGGACTCTTACTGACTGGGAACTTGCAGAATAGACTAAGGTGGCCACAGTGAGACCCAGGGGTCCACCTATCTCTGTCTCCCCAGCACTGGGATTCTAAGAACTGTCTGGCTTGTTTGTTTGTTTAATGTGGGTTCTGGGAGCCCCAACTTGGGTCCTCATGCTTTCTAGGACAACCCTTGACCAACAGCCTCTTCCTGACTCTCTTAAAGCAGGTGGAAGAATTAATCTGACTTTGGAAGATAAGGACTCAGCATCACAGTCTAAGCAACTTCCCCTAGTTCTCCCAGCGACCTTCTCGTCGACTGCATCTCTAGCATAGCTGGGGCTACACAGAGCGCGTGTCTCCAGATCTTCCGAGGGAAGCAGTCACTGTCATCCTGCCTACTAGCTGTGACCTGGACCAGCAGGCGGAAGCCACATGAAGTCTGTTTTGGGCTTCACTGAAGCAGGCTTTTCCTTTGCCACCCTGGCGAGGTAACATGACGTGGCACTACTGACGCATGTCTACCCATGTGCGGCACACACCTCCTGGGCAGGCTGGAGAGCGTGTCAGGAATTAATTGTCACGTAGACTGGTATTCCATGTTTTTCCCAGAAGGCTCACTGACCTGGGCCAGATGGCCAGGCTCAGGCTGTAAAAGCCCATCTGCTTCGCCTGAGGAAACTGTTGTTTCATTTACAAGAGGGCTGGATGCAGTGGGACCACAGTCTGCTCCCTGATGCCTGTGAGGCTAGAGGTCTGGAGTCCTGCAAGCAGGCCAGGAATGGTCAGCAGTGCTCAGACCCAGGCAAGTGGCGAGTTCTGACAATCAGGATGATAATGACGTCTCGGGGGGTGGGTACATGGGAGATGTGGTCCAGATATGTAAGTCTAGGCAGGCATGGCCACAGCCCTGCTCATTGCTAGGCCTTAGGAAACTGGCAGGTCAGCACCCACCCCTGCTTCCCACAGATTTTCTAAAATTCCACAGCACTGTGCTGCGTTTTGCAAGGCTGTCTCTTAGAAGGCAAATGAATGAGTCAGAGCCTGGGCCTGGAGGCCTGTGTGGGGCCTATCACTCACTAGCATGCCCTTAAACATGTCATTGAACTCCTGTAAGCCTCCGTGTCCTCATCGGAAAATCTGTGACAAATACGAGGGACGTGGTGGATTACAGCGAGAATTAAAGGACAGGGACAGTAATCTGTACCTCTTGATGGGAAAAAGCAGTAAAAATGCTTACTGGATACATAGTAAGTGCTTAATAGATGCCAGCCTTCATCAGTGTGACACGCAATGATTTTCCTCCTGCGGTAGGCGTGGAATGATTCTCCCTTACCATGTTGGGGGCAGGGAGTAAGTCCTGCTACAGAATGGGCACCCCACCTTTGTTCACTTGGGGGTTCAGCTTGCTATTCCAGTGCTGACTGAGGCAAAGGAGCCAGTCCCCAAGGTGGCAGGGGGCTGTTGATGTCATGGGGGTAGACTGAGCTTTGTAGGCTCCCCAGGGCTGAGCAAGTCCAGCAAGAGGGCCTTGTACCAGTGCCAAGTCTCCAACCAGCAGTGTGTGCCCTGTTTTCACGGCCGGGTAGTTTAACACCGCTCACTTGCCAACATGCTAGTGAGGGGCTAATCCATCATATAGCACCAGGACTTACCAACTGCACGCGGCGGAGCAGGGGAGAAGGGTGGTTGCACTACCCTGGGTTTTGTGGTAGAGGGACATAATTAACAAGGAGTCTTCCAGAGGGGCTAATCCAGCTGAGAAAGTATCCCCAAGTACTCTCTGAAGACCGGGGTGTGTTTATGGAATGGAACAGACTAGATACATCTAAACACAGTATCAGGGGATCTTGGCTGGAAGATCTAAGAAGAAGGAATCACAGACAGCCTCCTTCCCAGGGGTAGAGGGGGAAAAACCTGGGTTTCATTCCTGGGTGGCTCCCTGTTCTCTCATGGCCTGAGCTGAGAGCTGCGGCCACCCAAGAGTCAGCTCACTCCCAACGTTTCTACGTTCCAACCTTGTTCACGCTGGGCCCATGAGACAAGTAGAGTTTCACTTTAAGTTTGAATAGATTTATTATGGGTCCTGTTATAAGGGATGGCTCTCCGTAAAAGAGAGAAAGAGAGAGAGAGAGAGAGAGAGAGAGAGAGAGAGAGAGAGAGAGAGAGAGAGAGAGAGAGAGAGAGAGAGAGAGACCTAGACTGGGACCTTGGAAGAAGACACAGATGACCAAAGAGGCAGCAGGAATCCTAGAACCTGGCTGCTGCATCAGCCTCCCTGGCTGATGATGGACAGCTTCTCTGGGGAAGACGGCCCCAACCGCAGACTAAGGAGGAGTTCTGTCTGTCACTGAGGCTCCCTGAACACTGGGAAGCAAAGGCTTAGATTCACCAACCAGGAGGGAAGGGGGAAGTGAGAAAGACGCATCATGGAACACTGAATCTGAGTCCCTGGCTTGGGCTCCAGAGCCTGCGCTCACGCACCCCTAGTAAGTCTCTGTGCGAGTTGATAATGACCCAGTCCTGAGCCAATGTCATCAATGTGAAGACAATGACTGTCAAGCACTGTCACGCACCCGGCTCCCTTGCTCCTCCCATGAGCCTTGCTGGATAGACCTGGTTGTGGGATCGCAGCTGTTTAGAGGCTCCCCCCAGGAGCACATCAACAGGTAGGAAAATCCAGGCTAGGACGCCCTGAAGTCTCCACAGATTTTTACATTCTTTCCAGGGCACCACAGAAATACTCTTTGCTTTAGCCTTGGTGTCATCACAACTCTGCATAGGACATCCAGCCACCAGACAACACACGGGAGCAGGCGCTGTCCCTCTTCTTCCCCCCGGTCTTCTTGGCCTACGGGTATCTAGGCTACCCCAGTGCCCCATCTTGCCTCAGTGAGATGCTTCTCTCTGCCCAGAGACTGACCATCCATCCTCATGGGCCCATCTTGCTTTCCCTCCTCCACCATCCATTTCCCCCATCGGGTCTCCATCTTAATTTTACTCATTTGATTTATTAGTGTCTAAGTGGCAGAGTCATCCTGGTCAGCATGGCCAATCAATTCCAGGGTTTAATTCAGTTTTTCCTGATTGGGTCTCTGGTCACTGTCTTTCTGCTCACCAAAATCAATACTTTAACCTTGGGCTTCAAAGTCAGACCCATCTGCAGGGACCCAGCCTAGACGCTAGTACTCATTGCTGCAGCCTATATGCGGCAGGCTCCCCTGCTGTGGTCCTGCCACCCTGCCTGAGCTAGCCTCCTGCCTTGATCAAACCAAAACCAGAAGAGGCCTCCCCATCACTCCCTGGCAGAACCTGGCTGTTCCTCCATTTTGCCATTGCTGCCAGTCCTGGGAGACTATGACAGACATCCCAGAGTCCAAGATAAGACATGTAGGACCACAATCCATCCCTCCTCTTGCCACCACTCTGGCTGTAGGCAGAGACCGAACTCCCCAGTCCTCTACTCCCTCATCTGTAAATGGGTGTGTGGTAGCTGATACTGATCGATTGCCAACTTGACCAGAACTAGAGGCAAACCTAGAAGGCAAACTAGTCATCTAGAAGGAAAACCTCCATCTGTGGGGAGTTTCTAGACTGGGTTAACTGAGGTTGGAAGACTCTACCTAAAGGGGGTGGGGGGGTCAACCACGTTCCACGGGCTGGGGTTCTGAGCTGAATAGAAAGGAGAGAGAGAAGTGAGCACAAGTGTTTATCTCTCTGTTTCCTGCATGTGAGCTACTGCCGCATGTGAGCAGTTGCTGCGTGTGAGCCGCTGTCGCATGTGAGCCGCTGCTGTGTATAAGCCGCTGCTGCATGTGAGCAGCCGCCTCACACTCCTGCAACTGCGCTTTCCCTGCATGATGCTCTATACCCTCAAGCGTGAGTCAAAATAACCCTGCTTTTTCTCAGCCGTGTCTGTCAGATGTTTTGTCATAGCCATGAGAACAGTCCCGCGTACAGGATGGGGATGCAAAGGAGGAACGGGCCGAACATGGTCACCTGCTGTTCACATGCCACCGCCTTGTCCTCCCATGGCCCTGGGTTTCAGAAATCCACATTGCTTTACCCTGCCCTTCAGTCTGAGCTGCTCTGACCTGTCTCACCTACTTGTTGGATGTCAGGCCTTCCACAGCCAGCTGCTGCCTCTCCTGCCTCTGGTATTTCTCCATAGTCCACAACCAGAGGGAGCCCTCCAGGGAACGCCAGCTTACCTCTCCCAGTGGCTACACACATTGGGGTCCTCAGGGTTCAGAGTGAGGGCAGCTTGCAGAAGGGAGACGACAAGGAGGCCCACCGTGGACGGCGCCATCAGGCCCTGTGTGAGAGAACAGAGAAGAAAGCGGCTTACTCAGACTTCGTGTTGCAGCGTCTCTTCGGTACTAAGACTGGTGCTCCCTCAAAGTGGATGAAGAGACACTAAACAGGCCGAGATTCCCACAGCAGCCACACAGTAATGAGCGCTGGAATTTCACATCATTGACTAACGTGGAGACAGCTCTAAGTATCTGAAGAGGGGGAGGCTTGAGTCACGGGTCCAAGATCTCCCCAGAAAGAGGCCCACATGCAATACATAGGCTAAAGTTTCTCTGTGTTCAGAGTACCACCCTGTCCCCCAGCCCCAAGTCTATCCTTGATACAGAAACTCAGATCTGGCCATTGTAGAGTCAAGGCTCTTCCCTCTCCCTCCTCCTCCTCATCTGATAAGGCTGGGTGATCCCATCACCTCCTACTCCTCCTATGCCAAGAAAGAGAAGTAACGTAACTATGTGGGTCATGGGGGCACTGAACTGAGACAGCACTTCTGAGCATGCTGGGCACCAGCCACCGGGAACACTAGGCCTCTGCTTCTCTTTCCTCCTCCAGGATACCGGTTCCTTGTCACCAAATAGCACTCCCGCTGTGAGAAAAGGGGCTGGGACAGTTGAATAACTGGCTTTAAGGAAGTGATGGGCCAGGTATCAAGGCCCCTGAAGTATCACTGAATGGTAAGTACTTAATGCAGCTACACAGTCCCAACTACCTTGTCTCCTAAGTGAGAGATCCCCAATACAGAGCTGCTTAAGGAGGAAGGAAAGTGAGCCATGTGGGGAGTGGAGCCAGGGATGAGTGGCCCTGTCCTTACTCTCCAAGACCTTATGCCCCTTACACTATAGCTTTTTCTCTCCAAGTCCTTATGCTCCTACACCACAGCTCTAGAGAACGTCTTCTAGTCTAAATGTCCCCACCTGATAGGCCATTGACCTTGGAGACACAGGGCAGTGAGGACACATCCAAAGGGGCTGGACCCCATGAGCCCCAGTGTCCGCTGTGAGCTGACCCAAAACCGTGACTCACGGCAAAGGTGCTATTATGATTTATTTAAAGGTTTTAATGAATCCAGGGCAGCTTTTCTTTTCAACCATTGACACTAAAAGAAATACAATTTCCATTAAGCAGGGCTGAGGGTGTTCTGGAAAACATTTTGACATTGGAAATCAGTCCCCAGATTTGAAATGGTTGGGTAGCTAGCCCACAGGCGCTACGTTCTTAGATGAGGGCCATTTATCCTCCTTGGAAGACAAACAAGAATGGCATGTGTTTACACACATCTCCAGACGCGGTACTCCATGCAACCCTCTTCTCCTAGACACTTAACTGTTCTGCCCCCACCTCAGGCATGTCTAGTTAAATCCTTTCTTTAGAACCCCCCACAACTACAAGCAAATCATCACAAATTCTGTGTAACCATGGGTTCTAAATTAATAACTAATGAGGTTGTACTGTCTCCATACATTCTGGCAATCACACAGCTGAGTGCAGATTTAGCCAGAAATCAAGGACATCTGCAGATCCCTTGGGGGCAGGAAGGGTGACCCTGACACTTCTCTTTAAATTGGCAAAGTCCAAGAAGTGCAGCTACTCTCCTAGTCCCACCCTCTTCCCTCTCTGGTTTAGCAGCCGAGACTCAGCAACCACCACACACAGCCTAGAGTCCACACAGCATGGCTTGAGGGCGACAGCCAGTGTCAGCCACACATCCTACCACTCCGTTCTCCACTAGGAGATTCAAGTAGATTCAAAACAGGACACCTAGTGCTGGGAGAGTTGGAGAGTCAGGAGGGACAGGAACATCTTTTTCCATGGAGGTCTGAGCTAGACGTCTAGGAAGAATGAATGCTACGCACAGAACTCAGGAAGGTGGGTGAGTCTTGAAAGACCACTACAGAGTGTCTTGTCCCTGTTTCCCATGTGGCCCTAATACATGCTTGGGCAGGTCCTGTTAGTTTCAGCATCCTCCTCCAAAGGACCTGAGATGGCACCTTTAAATTTAGTAGGCTTTGGATATCAAAGGAGTGGGCCCAAGACGAGAGGCGATGGATCCTCTGGCTCCTGTGGACCCATAGTGAGTGGGAGGGTTACTTGGATCATAGCCATCATAGGGAAGTTCTTAAGAAGCCTTCACTAAGCTGGGAGTGGTGGCAGCACACGCCTTTAATCACAGCACTTGGGAGGCAGAGGCGGATGGATCTCTGCGTTCTAGTCCAGCCAGGTCTACAGAGCTAGTTTCTAGACAGCTGGGGCTACACAAAGAAATTCTGTCTTGAAAAACAAAGTAACAACAAAGTCTTCATTAGAGCTTTTCTTGCCTTGTCGGGTCTGAATGGCTCAGTTTAAGGGACTCTTAACTGGCAGGAGTCCCTGGAGACTGACCATGGCAGAGAAGGGGATGGTTGTCTGGATGGGCACACTGGAAGAGGAGATGGATGGTGTGGGAAAATGGTACTCAGACTGAAAGTCTGAGGCCTGAAACATCACGTCTCTATCCAGGGCCATGTCCAGTTCTGGTAGGAGTAGGGAGAGAAGGATGTCCGACATTAGGGGCACAATGATGATGCCTCTCAGACCCCCGAACAATCAGACTCTTCCTGGATCTTGGCCAAGCCTGGGCTGTAGGTATGGCTCAATAGTGAATCAATTGCATCGTGTGTGCAAGACCCTGTGTTCCATTTGCAGCACTAAAACCGACCAGCCAGTCAGCCAGTCAATCAAGAACCTACAGAGATAGCTTAGTGAGACCGCTTGCTGTATAAGCGTGAGGTCCTAAGTCTGAATCCCAGCGTCAGGTGCAACTACAAGCACTGGGACCCCTGCACCGGGAGGGGTGGAAACAGGAGGATCACTGAGGCTTGATGGTTGCAAATCTAGTTCTGGATTCGCCAGAGACTCTGAATCAAGGGGATAAGGTGGAGAGTTATAGAACAGGATGTCTGATGTCCTCTTCTGGCCTCTGTGAACATATGGGTAAGTGATCCTGTACACAGACATAGACAGACTGACAGACCGTCTTCCTCCCTCCCTCCCTCTCTCTCTCTCTCTCTCTCTCTCTCTCTCTCTCTCTCTCTCTCTCTCTCTCTCTCTCTTTCTCTCTCTTTCTCTCTCCTCTTTTTATCAGGCTAGGCTTCCTCACTCCTGCTCCACCTCCCTCTAGGCCTGCTCTTCATCTTCAGCACCATCTACTACCCAGCAAGGCTTGACAAAGGTCAGGACCCTTGATAACGTCCCTATTAGCCCCCAGACAGTGACAGCAGAGGCCCCACACTCCAGTGTGGTCACCTGCCTTCCCTGCTATCATTCTAGCACTTTATCTTTCTGATGTGTGGTAAGCAATCAGTGGTGGGAGAGAGAGCCCTACCTCCACTTCAGGGACTGACTCTCAAACAACAATATCGCCTTATCTCTGACACTTCAGTTGAGAAGACAGAAAAGCAGCCGGGAAAAACCCTGCCACCATGTGAGGACAACTCCTGCCCAGTCACTTTAGTGGGACTTCCCAGGAGCTCTTGGGGAGCACCTGAACCAAAGACATATGCTTATGAGATGACCAAGGGACAATCAATCCTGCACCGTGGTTATTAGAGGACTCCATTGGAGTGACAGAGGTTAACGTATCAGGCACCATCGGGGCATTAATAATTAAATAAGAAAATGCCCCAGGATCATTTCCAAGGGAGAGTCGTGTAAGTAAGTCAGCTGGCTTCTTCCCTCTGTCCCTTCTCCCTGAATGCTAAGAGGCAGAGAGAGGAGCTGGGTTCCAGAGTTAGGGAACCCCTCCTGCTTTGGAATGTGGGAGGCATTGTCTCTGATGAATGGAGAGACAGAGAGGTAGCCAGGTGGTGTGACTCACACCTGCCAGTGGGGTCTAATCAGTTCATGTCCCTGCCATGGCTTAAATTAAAGAAGGCCCCTGTAGCACCTGCCTATGCCTGAAAACCCAAAGAAACCTCACGAGTTGGCTGAGGCCCACTGAACAAGATCGAGAGCGGCAAGTAGAGGGCCTGGGAAAGCCTGGGTGGAGTCAACCAGACTCGGGACAGGCAGAGCATGGAAAAGTAGAAGCAGGTGCATACACTGGGGTGTGGAGGCCGATGAAGCAGGTGGCATTGGAAGAGCCAGGAGGGAGAAGCTTGCACAGTGGCCGAATGGAAGTGTTGGGGAGTGTTTTACAGCTTATGGAGATAGTAGAGTCTGGTGAGAACGTAACAGAAATGTCTCAGGTAAGTGGATAATATCAGCTGCCTGCTGAGTCTTACCTGCAGGAGCCACGGTGCATGGTGGATCAGCACAAACCTCAGGCTTTGAAAGGACCTAAGGAGAGTGAGACCTTTCTAGTGGCACAGTCAGCTGGGTGAGCAGAGCTCCTTATGACCCCAGTGTGAGAGACTTCACTTCTCTTATTCAAGGTCAAGTTGACCAGGAGGCCTGAATCATGCCAGTTCGTATCCTTGGCATTTGTATTGGTTTGTTCCGACTCTTTGGGACCTTCTACGTTGCCGCTGGGTATCTTAAGAGACACTGATCTTGGGCAAGGGATGTGGCTCGGTCTGTGGAGTGTCTGCTTATCTCGTCTCAAGAACTAGACTCACTCCCCAGCACTGCACAGATTGAACGTGGTGGTGCTAATCTCAGCATTCAGGAAGGCAGAAGATCAGAGGTTCAAGGTCATCCTCAACAACATAGTAAGTTCAAGGTCAGCTAAAAATATGCGAAGCTCTCAGAGAGAGACAAGAGACAAAATACAAGACCAAAACATTAACCTTGTAGTAAAGGAACCCCTCATCCCTACCCAAGGAGGTCTGGCCTAGGTTGCCCATGCAGACTGAGCCAACTTTGGCCATATTGGCATCCTCAGGACTCCTCTGTTCTATCTTTAGTTTGACTCAGGCCAGCACCTGTGGAGTCCAGACTGTCCCACACCTGGCCAGGCACCAGGGGCTCTCTTCGCCAATGTGCATAAACTGGGACAGAGAGGAGATAGATGGCCCAGGGACCTGTTGCTACAAAGTTCATCTGCGCAAAACTCCTGCAGCCTGCTTCATCTCTCCTATCTGCCTTATTCTGAAGGTGCTAAAATCTCATACACTTAAGCCAGAGCCATGTCCCTAGACCCTCCTCCTCTCTGTGTCCCTTCCAATGAGTTCTGCTTTCTCAACCAATTTGTATTGGCATCAGGAGTGGCAGCAGTCAGATCCCATTTTATGGACCCCCAAACTCATGATCCTCCTTCTACTTCCACAGTGACTGGGACTACTTGGTTTAGGTAGTGACTGGGATTGAACCCAGGGTCTCTGGTATGCTAGGCAGACACCCTACCAACTGAGCTACTCACCAGCACTATTTTATGGACCTTGAAAGAGTTCTTCTACTACATCAAAGGGATTGGAGTATAATGACTGCATGCATGCAGAGAAACTGGGAAAAGCATATGCCCTAGATTGTTTTCTGTTACTTGATAAATCACTCTGGGCCAAAAGCCTTAGAGAAAAGGGTTTATTCCGCTTACATCTCATTGAGGGAAGTCAGGGCACGAACAAAAGGAGGATATATTCCTGAAGGAACGCTGCTTGCTAACTTATTCAGGTTCGTGCTCAGCTAGCTTCCTTATACAGACTCAGGGAATGGTGCCTCCCACAGTGGACTGAGTCTCCTA
The DNA here is from genome assembly GCF_903992535.2 of Arvicola amphibius. Classification (NCBI taxonomy): domain Eukaryota; kingdom Metazoa; phylum Chordata; class Mammalia; order Rodentia; family Cricetidae; genus Arvicola; species Arvicola amphibius. The sequence goes on along the minus strand of NC_052049.1, from coordinate 132,939,930 downwards.
TCTACTAACAGCCAAAAAAGTCCCCAGGAGATGAACCTGATAAACACAATTACTCAACTGAGAATCATTTTTAAAAAGTAATTCTAGGCTTTATCAAGTTGACAATTAATGTTAACTAGAACATGGTGCACGAAGACTCACAGTGCTTGTCCTGGGTCCTACAGATGTCACTCCTCCAAAGCTGTTCTTCTGTAACTACCACCCAGACACAGCCTCCTCGTTATCTCTAGCCCTAAAAACCAGTCTTCTTTATCTTTTCACAGACCCTTGCCCTTGCCCCATACCAGCAGAACACCCGGGGCAGGCGTTTCCGTCTGCTGCCTTTACGTCTGTGTTTCCAGGCCACAGAGCACTGCCTGCATTGAGAGGGGTTCTCGGGTCATCTCAGGTCATCAGCTACTTAACTGGGTCTACGGTCTGCCTCTGCCTCCACTCACCCCAAGCCTTGAGAACATGCACCTGTCTCATCTGACAGAAGATACCACTCATCCATGCCATTCTATGAGGAGCACACAGCACACAGGAACACCAGTCTGTTGGCATCGGTTATCGTGGGCACCCGTGACATCCTGAGTGTGATTCAGAGCCCTCTGTCTGGGCCCCCTCCCCATCAACACCAGCACTTGCCTGCCGGGGGAGGCGACACAAGGCAGGCATTGAAGGCTGGTCAATAGCTCACACTGCAAATGAGGACGAATAACCTCCTGAGCGGCCCATGAAAAGGCACTTTCAGGACCAAGGGCGGCAGAAGCTGGGACTGATTGTGCACGCACCTCACATCCCTCACAGCATGTGGGTGCGGAGAGAACTCTATCTTCTATTTATAGGGCATACACACACTTCTGCTGTCTTCTGAATAAAGCAGAAAAGCCAAGTTTGTACACAGGAGGCCAACACCGAGGTGACTGTCCAGTCTGGCCACCCCTCTGCCTCTCCCTGGCCCCGTTCTCACTTGCTTCACCATCCCCAGACCTTGCTCTGTTTTCCAGACTCACTGGGAGACTAGAGAGGAAAGGAGGGGCCACCGTTAGCCCAACACTAAGAGGCTCTGTTCTTGCCCTGAGGAAGCCTCCTGCCCCTAGTAATCCCACCAGGGGCTGACTTTATGTTGATAGCTTTCTAATTTCCCTATACAAAAACAAATAAATGAAACCAAACCTTTAAAAATAAATCCACATCTCCTAATCTCCAAAAGAGTAAGTGTTCCCTTGACCACAGGAGTGCAGAGTCCCAGTGCCAATGTGGCAGCCCTGATAGGTGCCTGCCCCTCAGGATAAATCAGAGGGCCTTGCAGTCCCCTCCCCAGACATGTTAAATGTCTTCCTCCAAAGCTGGGCTCCACCACCCTGATAAATCCTGCTTTTCCCTTGCCAAGGAAGCCTCACACTGCAAATCTCAAGAATGACGCTAGGGAGGCTGCCAAGGACCATTCATCAGGATCGGAAGACTGCCCTGTCCCCTTCATCCCCTGCCCTGCCAAACGCAAGTAGCCCTGACATCAGCCAGGCTGGAAAGAGAGCATAGCACACCCATGGGACTGAGGAGACATCTCCAAACTAATCAAGTGCTGGCCTCCTGCCCCATTCCAACAGCTCTGGGTTCTGCCCGCCCCAACTCTGTGCTCCCCACTCCAGAGCAGGCAACCTCATATCTACCCATGGCCTCCAGCCCTGCGAAGATGAAGGCAGAAACTTATCTGTGTTCTCAGACCATCCTATTTCTCACAAAGCAATTATCTCCATCTTTCCATTTCTTTGCAAATCAGGGCACACTCAACCAGTCCAGCTACTCCCCTCACTCCCTGCACGCCTGCCCACTGTGTCTGCTGCTTTTCAGCTGCAAGGTTCTAAGAACCATAGGAGTCCCTCGTGCCCAGGTACCAAATCGTAGCTCCATCCTCAAAACCTCCCAGCCATGCTATAGACATCCAGGGAATGGTGTCATCCTTGATGGGTCAGATTCCATTCCTGTTCACTTCTCAAACTTCTCAGAAAAACTTCTCAAACCACAAGATGTAACCAGTGGACTAAGGCATTGGGTCCTCGAGAGTCATCCATGTGTCTCCAAGATGTGACTATGTCATCTGGACAGCAAGCCATAGGGTGTCGAAACTGGCCCAAGGACACCGAGCAGTATCTGCAGCCCAACACTTTATGCCCCAGGAGGGGAAGTAATTTCCTCAGGACAGGAGGCAGGGAGACTGCAGGGCTCACATAAAGAACAGGAGTCAGGAGCCGGGCGGTGGTGGCGCACGCCTTTAATCCCAGCACTCGGGAGGCAGAGGCAGGCGGATCTCTGTGAGTTCGAGGCCAGCCTGGTCTACAAGAGCTAGCTCCAGGACAGGCTCTAAAAAAGCTGCAGAGAAACCCTGTCTCGAAAAACCAAAAAAAAAAAAAAAAGAAGAAGAAGAAAAGAAAAAAAGAACAGGAGTCAGCAGGGATGACTTCAAAACCTAACAGCCATAGGACTACATAACCCAGGGAAACCACTGCCTGCACCCCCCAACACCCCCATCCTCTCCTCCTTTTTTAAAATAGGGCATCAGGTAGCCCAGGCTGACCTCACAACTTTCAGTTTCCATTCCCTTTGCCTTCAGTTCTGAGATTTCGAGTATGAGCCACCACACCTGGTTTCTGTGGTGTTTGGGATGGAACGCAGCGCTTTGTGCATGCTGGGCAAGCATCTAAACAACTGAACCACATCCCAGGCCAGGGTTCATGTTTTCCATGGTCTGTGCCACTAACATCACATGCTCCGAAAGCCACACAGTGAGAGCAGGTTCTGCCCAGAGATGTTCAATGAAATATTCATTTGCTTACAACACATAGCCTCCATCTCTGAGGCCCTTGCAGCTCTGTAATTTTGGCTTCCAGTCTAAGAAGCCAGAAGAAGAAAAATTGTGGATGGGAAAATCTCTTGCTGGAGCACCTGTGCTTAGCTGGGCAAATGTGGGGCTGGTCAGGGTTGATCCTAATAACAGATGAGCTCCATCCTTCATCTGTCCATTAAGACACAGTGAACACGGGTGACTCCAGCATGGCCCAGCTCCACAGCCCAAACACCTGCTGCAGGTACATGAGAACACTGGCAAAGGTGGGACCTCTGAAAGAGGCTGGCTCAAAGCACCAATGTGTTTCCCTGCAAGAAGCCTGGGGCAAGTACAGTGGGAAATCGGACCTTTGCTCTGATCGATGTTCCATAGCCTGGCATCCCTACTGATCAAGGCCAAAGGCAGGCCAAAAACCAGTCTTAAAGAGATGTAGCCCTGGAGCAACGTAAATTGCGGCACCCACAGGGGCTTCCGTAAGTCACTTCCAGCATGCCTACTCACACAGAACGAGTATTGGACCCATGGATGAAAAATGTGTGTGGTGGTACACACCTGTGGTTCTAGCATTTGATAGGAGGGGTGGCTGAGGCAGGAGGATCACATGGACCCAGGGATCTGAGATCAACCTGGGAGTCATAGTACTCAAAAACAAAAAAGAAGAAAACATATGCATCTATAGAGAGAAGCAGAAAGATCTAGAAGCTATAGAAAGTGCTTTGTAGGGTCGTCACATGGAGGAGGGAGCAGGAAGACAAGGCTTGTGCTTCCTAAGCATTGTTGTTATGGTAGTGTCCTACATTCAGCGTGACCATCACAGGCATTGGGATAGCAAAGATATGTAAACTAATTCACTGTCCACTGACTGGCACGGCCGAAAGATGACCCTGACAGAGTGTGATGTGGGGAACACGGGGGACAAAAGAGCACAAACAGCACCACCACATTCCTGCAGAGTGCCCCTCACATATGAACTGGCTGAAGGAGATGTCCCACTCGGCAGTCCTGAGGGACTGTGACCCCTGGGGACATTGGCCCCTTTATGGAGCTCCCCAGGAGGCCCTTGAGGCCGTTTGCTGGGGGGAGCGCACCACCTCCAATGGATGACCCAAGTCTTCTCAGTGAGCACATCTGGGCCGTGATTAAGAACATTATGCTATTTCAAAGCCCCCAAATGATCAGATGAATGGAAAAAATGGATGGTTAATGTAGATTTTTGTCGGCTCTATTCAGGATAACCCGTGGATCAGGTATTCGGATTTTAAAAGAAATATATTGCAGCCCTTTGTTCCCGATGCTGAGGATTTCTGGCTCAGAGCCTGGCCAGGTCAGCCCTGCTGGGCACTTCACCATCACCAAGGCAACAGCCAGCTCCATAAGGCCCAGAATCTCAGGTGGCTCTGGGTCCCCAACCCCAATTCTGCATCTCACTAGCTGGGTGGCCTTGGGTGGGTCTCCTAAGATCTGGAACCTAAACATCTTCATCTGGGAATGGGGTAAAAAAACAGCTCACTTTGTCAATCTGTTTATTGATTGCTTGTTTAATTTGTTTACGCTTTTATTTTATTTATTATCATTAATAGTGTAAGAGAGAACGATAGGGAGACAGAGACAAGAGTCAGAGTAGACACATATGTGCCACAGCACACATGTAGAGGTCAGAGGCCAACTATGAAGAGCTGGTTCTTTCCTTGCACTGTGGATTCCAGGGGTTGAACTCAGGACATAATGCTTGTACAGCAAACGAGTTTCTACCCCCGAGCCATGAGCCATCTCACTGGCCCTGGTATTTGTGTGTTTGTTTCTAGAGTTCTTTGCTGTCAGACATATAACTTGTGAAGACTTTCCTCCATCCTACCGGCTGTCTCTTCACTGACTAACCACTTCCTTTGTGGTATGGAAGCTTTAATTTCATGAGGTCTCATCCATTAGTTGCTTCCTGAGGAGAGATTTTAAAATAGGTATATAAGATCATATGTATGTATAACGGGCTGAAGAAATGGCTCAGCAAGTAAGAAAGCTTGCTGTATAAGCATGAGGACCTGAGTTCAAATCCCCAGAGCCCATATAAAATGCCAGGGATGGAAGGTTGCATGTACTTGTAACCCACTGCCACGGGGAACTCCTTCAGCCAGTAGTCTTTTATTGGGTGTGGTCTGAGGTATATACAAAAAGCGTGGTGAGGGGAGATTTCTGCTGGATTCGGTTCCCAGCTTCCAGCACGCACAGACGACTGTGGATCCCTACCCTTACTGTGAGTTTATCCCCAAATAAATAAACCTTTGTTATACTCCATTCTGGGCTATCGTGGAACTCTTTGATACGCCTTCAAGTAGGGGGCATAAAGACAGAAGCTGGCCGGCTACCAGCCTAACTCAGGGCTCAGAGAGAGAGCTTCCCTAAGAAATAGCGTGAAGAGTGCTGGGGCGGGCACCTTCTCGGGCCTCCGTACACCCTGTACACATCCACATACCTCCCCCACCCCGCACACAAAACACGGGGCCAGGAAAGAACTCAGTTGGTGACGTACTTGACTGCAAGCACAAGGTCCTGTGTTCGATATCCAGAACCACGTCTACAAACAAACAAACAAACAAACAAATAGTAAAAACCCCAACAAGCTATGCTGGCAGAGACTTTTAATCCCAGCACTGGAAAGGCAGGGATGGCCTCTTGCCATGGACTCCGATAAACATGGTGAGTGGCAACTAAGGAACTACAACCAAGAGTTTCTGGTCTACACACACACGTACACGCACATGCACACACAGACGCACACACACGTACACATGCATGCACACACACGTACACAGTACACATGCATGCATATGCTCATACACAAGTAGAAGTAAAACAGTCTAGGGAGACAAAAGGGGATTAACAGAGGGGAGGGGCAAGAAAAGAGAGCAACAAGACTATGGAGGGGGTATATTTAAGATATCAAATATATTTGTATATTTATATAAAAATCTTTCAAATCAATTAATTTAAAAAAAAACTGGTTCATAGGATAAGAAGTCAAGGAAACAAGAGTAGAAGTGGGGGCTGTTGCTCCAGACCCCAGCACGTGCTTGGGCTGCTCACTGGCACAGGTCTCCAGATGGGGCGTGGGGGCAGGACCCCAGAACCAACAATCCTAGGGGTTGGCTGAGACTCAGGGCCCAGTGACGAGCTGCCTCCCTGGGCTGCACCAGGTCTTCTAGAAAGGACAGAAAGGACTAGGAAGGAAGTCCAACAGGCCTCACTAACGCACAGTGGAAGCTAGAGATGATTCCAAGGCTAGACCAGAGGCCAGCTTGGCTATGTCTGACCTGAGCCTTGTGTTCAGGCTGCTCTCTTGTTGGAGGTATTTGTGATTGAACAATGACCCTGAGCTCGAGTTTCCTAGAGGGTAAACTGCTCTCTCACTTTCTAGAACTTGACTGTGGACTGACCTAGCCACACGGTTCCATGGGTCACACACTCTGTCCCTTGTTGCCCCAGGTTTAATTTGCTGAATGGCACACAAGCCCCAGAGTCATTGTGTTCCTGGCCTGATTACTCCTTGTTTGTTTCAGTATTTTCCAGGAAATTGTTCATTAAGTCTAAAAGCACCTGCTTACAGTAAGAGGGGCATCATACAAAGGCCTTGTCATGGGTGCCCAGGAAGGACATTAATTAATGAAGGGAAAACGACCAAACATATTATAAATTAAAGGTCTGAAAAGAAATATCTGACGCTTAGTGGATGATGAGAAAAGGCTGAAATTAAATGTATCTCCAGACCACGGCGGGGTTAAAAAAAATAGGAGGAAAAAAATTACAGAAGGTGGCAGAGGTAACGATCTATTTCTGGAGCAACTAGAGCCTGGCTTCCATTAAGAGAATTATAAATCAATTGTGTTTTGTCTAGGGGCATATACGTGTGCTGTGTGCTAAATTAAAAAGCCCAACACGTCAGGTGGTTCCTTCCGAGGGGTCCATGGAACGATGCTAATGGAGGTGTTTAGGCCCACAAAGAGGCGGGATGAGTTATGAGGAGGAGGTTGGGAGAGCTGAGCTGCTGGGTCACTAGTCAGGCTGAGCAGGACTCAGGTCACCCTGAGCATCAGGATGGAGAGAAAATTGAAACCCTACCCCAATTAACTGGAACCTTCCATTAACTGGAAGGCGGCCATGTCCACAAGGACCCACCAGATAATGCACCATCCCAGAGTCATCCAGAACAGCTCTTTTCCTCTCTGAAAAGAAGCACCCAGGGGCTGGGGGCGTAGTTGGTTGTGGGTTTGAGTCCCAGCACCATATAAAACCAGGTGCACTGGTGCAAGCCTGTATCTCAACACTTGGGAAGAGGAGGATCAAAAGTCCAAGGCCATCTTTCACTGCACTGAAAGGTCAAGGTCCAAATGGGATGGAGATTGTCTCAAGGGAGGAGGGGGGAAGGGAAGAAAAGAATGGTTTCCAGAATGTGTTGATCCTCCATTTACTCCACTTCACTTCCCTCTTCTCGTACCCACTCTGAAGGTCTTACCCTGAAATCATACAAAATGACCTAAGCCCAGAGGGATTTTACTCATGCTGGAAAGAAGGGATTACATACAAAAAGGCTGTTGGAAGCTGGTTCCAGAACCACAGAAAACTGCTTAACTCCCAGCTCCACGAAAGAGGCAGGGATTCATGCAGATCTTCAAGGCAAAGCTAATGCAGGGAAGGTCCCTACCCAACATCAGCTTTGCTCTGTTGTTTTCTGCTCCTTCCCCAGACATCCGTGGATTAACTTTAAAATGCTGAGTCACCAGTAGGTAGGAAACGGGGCGCGCACGCCAAGACTAACCCTTGCTTCCCCTGTGGTCTAATTCCAAGGTATGTCCACAAATTTCTCTAAATCTGCCATAATGTGTGTGGGGACTCAGAGGGGTGGGAAGGATAGGAGGCAGGCTTGCTATACCCTGTAGGCCTCTGACAGAGGTCCCCTAAGCTGCACCGAGATGGGGAGGAAAAAGGGCAGGGGCAGGGGCTGTAGTGGGGAGCAGGAGGGTAGGAACCCTGTTAGCAGGAACTGGTCATGGGTAGCCAGCTAGAAAACTAGAGCTGGAAGTTCAAATTCAAGTGGACACTGGTCACTCCCAGCTCCGAAAATGGCCTGTGTTAGATCCAACCTGGATGTCCATGGAGCCAAAGAACATTCCAGCTATATACCCTAGTCACTGTGTCCCTACCAAATACCAGGGCTAAGGAGGGATGGATGTCTCCTGAAAGCCCACACCAGGCAAGGCACTGGGCTGGAACATGGTCTTCCCCACAACTCTGCGAGAAAGGTATTATAATCTCTACTTCCAGGTGACAGAGTAGAGGCTTCAGGGAGATGTGGGTGACTTAGGAGCTGGGGACTTCCATCCTGCGTGACCATCATTCTGCTCCCAGAGAGGCCTCCACCTTTTGGTTTTGGTTTGGTTTTGAGCTATTCTCACGTAGCCTAGGCTGACTTCAGACTTACCATGTAGCAGCCGGGGACCCTGAGCCTCCATCCCCAGCTTTCGCCTCCCACGGGCTGGGCTACAGGTGTGCACCTCCACTTCTGGTTGATGTGGTACTGGGAGCTGAACCCAGGGTTCATGTATACTCAGCTCAGCTTAGGTCTTCATATTTTAGCCTTGAGCACGTGTGTGTGTGTGTGTGTGTGTGTGTGAGAGAGAGAGAGAGAGAGAGAGAGAGAGAGAGAGAGAGAGAGAGAGAGAGAGAGAGAGAGAGAAGGGAAGGTTGGAAAGAGAGAAGAGGAATGGGACCGTCTCTGTGGATTCAAGCTTCCTCCACACTCACAAGCTGTGAACAGAGAAGGGGAGCAACTACATGGCTGTGAGGAAAATCCCAGGTCAGACCTCAGAGGACAGGGTCAGGCCAGCCACACGGTCCCATCAGTGCTTCATTGTCCCGTTAGCTGAGAGGACACCCCTGTCAGCCAGGCTCACGTTTGAATCACGGTGCCCACAGCTTCCCGCTGGCTGCTATCTCATGGTGAGGGTTGACACATGGAGAAACAGGTGTTATCGGTTAGAGTGCACACCTTGGAGTACAAGGGATGGATACTCTCTGAACCCGGCTGAGATTTCAAAGTCCCTTTAGCTCTGATTTGAAAGCAGGGAGGACTATGAGAGTAAAAGCCTGGCAAACGACCCTCAGCACAGCCTCAGTAGATTAGGACGCCCAACACGCCGGCCCTGCATGGCTAAGCTTACAGTGTCCTGTGTGAATTCTTTGTTTGTGTTGCCCCGTGTGAATTCTTTGTTTGTGTTGCCCCTGGCCTAAAGACTTTCTTTGACAGCACAGCCCTGTATCAGCGGTGCTCTGTGGAACCACGGAAGGAAATACAGGGTAGTCCTATGGCAGGCCTCCAAGGAGGGTGAGCTGGTACCTGACCCCCAGCCCTAGGGCTGGCAGCAGAGAAGCTAATTACTGGCCAGAGATATGACTATGAAAGGCGAATATAGGGTTCAATATCAAAATCCGCAGTCCTTATCATCTTCCCTGCTGTCAGAGGATGTGAGGTTTATTGTAGAAAGGGCCAGTTCCCACCCCCAAAGGTAAAACCTGCATTTCAGCCCCAGGAATAAGTAGGATCTCATCCCTTTCTAGATCCCAGCCCTTCCTAATTTTAGCATTTATATGTGAGTATATGTGTCTATACATGTGTGCCACTGTGTTATTCTTCAGACGTGCTCCGCCCTGTTTTTGAGACAGGGTCTCTCACTGAGACCTAGACCTGACCAGTTCAGCTAGCCCGACTGACCAGTGAGCCCCAGGATCCTCCTGTCTTTGCCTCCTCAGCATGAGCATTATAAACGGAGACCACTACTTTTTAACATGTGTCCTGGGAATTGTCCTCATGCTTGGACAGCAAGCACTTTACCATACTGAACCCTCTCCTCAGCCCCCTTCATCACTTCCAACTCTGCCATATGGAGCCTCTAAGTTGCTGGGGTGTGCAACGCCGCAGTCCCCTCTGCAGGCTCTTGGGAAACATCTCTGCATCCGAAAGGACATATCTAGACAGCACAGGCTCCTGGCAGCCTTTGGATCACTCCACAAAGTGTAGATGAGGATAAAATCACCCCAAGGGGAAGGCAGAGGAGACATTTATTTCAAGCCAATTTCACCCACTGTGGAGCAATCACTAACGCCAAATGGTAGAGCCGTGTGCGTATGTGTTGTGGCGTGTCAATACGAGGAGAGAGGAGAGGAGGGAGCGCATGCAACTGCCAACCTGGTGCAGCTGCTGGGGGAAGGACTGTAAGGGGACAGAAACTGCTGACGGGGTTGTTCCATGGCCTCCAAGGAGGGCCAGAGCTGAGCACCCAGCCAGGGACTGGGAGAAGCAAGCCAGGGGCAGAGATGCCAGAATCAGATCTCTCTCGCCAGCTGTGTGAGCCTCAAGTTACTGTAACTCTCTGGTTGCTTCTTGAGCAGCAGAAACTTGAATCCCTTCTCAAGTACCTGGTTATAAGGCCTGCATAGAAGATTTCCACCAGCCACAGCACCATGGGAAGATTCCTAACAGATCCTCTGGGCCTCAGTTTCCCCATTTATGAAAGGAAGCTGTGGGCTGGTGAGATGGCTCAGGAGGTAAAGGTGCTTGCCGCCAAGTCTAGTGGTCTGAGTTCAACCCCCGGGACACATAGTTGAAGAGGAGCACCGACTCCTACAAGCTGACTTCTGTGTACACCCTATCATACCATCCCTCCTCCCGTAAATAAACATCTTAAAGTTTCTCTAAAGGAAGCTGTCTGATAGTGGTGCATGTGAGAGGCACACTAGACCCCAGTGAAGGTCCTTGTGGCTCCCCAAAATGCTTGATGAGTGACATCAGTGGAAGCAGACAGGAGCAGACAGGTCCATTTATCTATCTGACATTGTACCAGCTACCTAGACCCACCTGATTACTAGCCAGTGCTGGTCCACATGCTCATGGACAAGATCCTATGCTTGCATCAGAGAACTGGAGCTGAGAAATAGAGGCCAGCCAGAGATCAAACAGTAGATAACAGATGGAACTAGTCTTGAACCTAGGTCTTTGGATCCCCTAGTCCAGTTCTGGACCCCCTCTCTTCCATCATGCAACTGGAAAATGGAGGGGAGGCTCTCAAGCAGTCCTTCCTTGGGTTATATGAGGCCAGGGCAGCCCAATGACTCCAAACAGTGAAGGCCTCAGAGATACTGTGGAGTCCGCTACCAGATCCATCCCTGCCCCACTAGGCGAGTGCCTCACCAGCCCATCACAGGCCTTGCTCCAGTGGGTCCTTCCTTTCTGGGGCAGAGAGAAAGGCTACCCAGTGGTTGCCAAGTTCTACCTCCATCTTCCCCACATCTTTCCAGCAAAAATTTATTCTCATTCTCCAGGTGAGCGACTCCTGAAATAGCCCTGTATCTCAAGCTTTTAGAAGAAACTATTTCCCAGAGCTGGGCAGTCACTCCAGATTGCTCTCTGCCCTGTAACCCAGCCCACGGGCACCCTTTTCCTGTCTCTTGTCTGTAGCTCATCTCCATCTTCCTCTGCAGATGACTGTAACTCATCCATTGCTCCTTGACCCCAGAAGAGCCTACATGTCACAGGCAAGAACGTTGAGATGAACTCATAAGACAAGAGGTTTCAAGGACAGAAGCCATTAGTGGTCTCTCGGTCTTTCTTCTAGTACCTTGTCTGGCCCCAGGAGGCTGTGCAAGCAAACATGGGGGTTCTTCTATAGACTCTCTGCGGGGATACAGAGATACTTGTTTATGGGATGGAGTACCTGTTCCTACCACCATGCACAGATACAAAGCCACAAGACTCACCCTGGCCCAATTTCAGAGTCATCTGAAGCCAGGGGCCTACCTTAAGCTATTATCGCTAACAGCCTTGGTCCAGATCAATAAGAACCAAATGGATATGAATAGCATAGCATATAGGCATGGGCAGCTAAAGCTCTACAGGGGAATTCTGTGGAGCAGCCAGGGCTGAGAGCCACCCACTAGGATCACTGAGGAAAGCCAGCACAGGGTGATTTGGCCCTTTTTCTGTCCCCCTTTCTTGCCACCTAGTATAGGTGCCCATGGGCTCCCCTTGCCTGCCAACTCTTTGCTTCTGTTTTGGAGTCACAGGTTCTTCTGCCCTGCCAAAGTGACAACTTGTGGCAGAGATGGGGTCCATCAAAGACGTCAGTGAGGTTGCTGTCTTCTTAGAAGCCAGCCAGAGCCAAGTGAGGAGGAAGCAGGAACAGCTGAGCCTACATCTCCCAAGGCTAGCTGGTTACTTTTCCTGTTGCCGTGGCACAATTCCTGACTTTGGAGGGGAATGTTTTCTGTGGCTCAGTTCAAAGGCGCAGTCCATTGCAGCGGAGAAGGCATGGCAGTGGGGCATGAGGCACCTGGGCACCGTGCATCTACAGTCAGGAAGCAGAGGGAGGTAAAAGCCGGGCTCAGTTCATGCTCGTCTCTGTGCTCAGTCTTGGACCCCAGCCTGGGAAATGGGTCTCTCCTGCTTTATTCAGCTTTTCTAGAGACACTCTTAAAGACACACAAAGGTGTGTTTCCATGGTGGTTCCAAATCCAACCGAGTGAACAATGAAGATGAACTCTCATAGACCCTTCCTCAAAGTACCTCTAGACAGCAGCAGACTCAGGGACCAGAAGCTCATAGCTTCCTACACCCCTGGGCTGGGACAAGTGCCCCAGGCACCAATGTCATCTAAGCCACAACTATAGACACCACAAGGCCAACCCTCACCAGTACCCACAGCAGGTGCCTCAATACCCATGGCAGGTGCCCCAGTACCCACAGTAGGCACTCCAGCATCCATGGCAGATACCCCAGCATCCACAGCAGGCGCCCCACCATCCACGGCAGGTACCCCAGCATCCACAGCCGGCACCCTAGCATCCATGGATCTTACAACCCCTCCATGAAGACAGGCAACCTGCTCATTCTTCCATCCATCCATCTGACCGCTCACTCTTATAGCTGAGATCCTGCAGTAAAACAGGCACTGGGGACCCTGGCACGCACAGATTAGTCACCATCCCTCCCACAGAGATGACCAGTGTGCTTGTCAAGCCCTAGCGCTCCATCACTGGCTGTCCTGAGCAATGTCTGAGGCAGAACGCAGAACCCTGTGAGAGGCCACTGTTGTGCGTTCCTCCTGCTCCACAACAGGAAGCAATGTGGGCAGGAGCGTGGCTGGCTGCAGAGGTAAGGCCAGAAGCAGCCCCAGGCCTGAGTGCTCAGGGCTCCCACACAGGGTCTTCCTTCTGGCTTTCCCTTCTAACCAGCCCTCAGAGCATTACAGTGAAATTCACCTTAATAAGCACTCATTAGAATATGCTAATGAGGAGGAAGCAGATCTCACAGGCTCTGAAATCCCAACGGAAAGGAAGCAAAAAAAAAAAAAAAAAAATCAATATTGAGTTCTATCTCATTTCAAAGCCACTTTCAAAGTTTCAAAGTGGCTATAAATCCTGCCCTGGACTTGCTATAACGAGGCGCTGCCAGCAGCTCGGACATCAGTGATTAGCGGCTGTCAGGCACTGCCCCTCAGAGCCTGTTCCAATGGAGATCCCAAGGGCATGCAGACTCACCCCCTGTGGGGTACTGCCCCATCCTCACCCCTTGACTGCCTGGGGAGCCAGGGGTGGATTTGTCTATGAGGGGCTTCAGAATACACCTCTGTGAGTGCACTTTGGGGACAAGTCTGCTGGTGTGATGGGCCCCAATGTCCGTGTGTAAAATGAGAAGAGCGCCCTGCCTTCCTGGGTGCCAGAAAGAGGCCTGGGCAGAGCCATGCGGCTCCCGGTCTGAAGTGAAAACCAGCTCTGCAGACGACTGACTAAGGAGCTTGGCACAGAACGGGGGGGGGGGGAAAGGTGGGCTCTGCCCCTCACCTGAAGAAAGAGAGGGCAATGAGGTCTGCTGTGAGAACTGATGACATCATGACACTTTAGGGACTCATCAAATGCTGTTGCTGTCACTTACTGAGCACAGGGCAGCAGTTCCGGTTTACGCTGCTGTCCCCAGGCTTCTTCACCCCCTCATTCCAGCCACCAACAAAAGCCCCAGGGTGTTCTCTCATATTCTTCCTAGTTTTCAACTAAAATTGCTGAGCAGTTTTGGGAAGTTGATGTAACTTCTCTGATTCTTTTTTTTTTATGTGTTTGTTTGTTTTTGTTCTTAAAGACAGTCTCTTGTAGCCCAGGCTGGCCACCAACTCACTTCATAGCTGAGGATGACTTTGGGTTTCTGAGCCTCCTGCCTCCATCCCCTGCACGCTAAGATTGCAGGGTATGCTGCCAAGCTCGGTTGATGCAGTACTGGAGAGCAAACCCAAGGTCTTGCGCCTACCAGGGAAGCACCCTACCAAAGGAGCAGCATTCCAGCCCCACTTCTCCGACTCAGAACTGCATTCTACAAAGATCAGTCAGTCTTTTCCTCAGACCTACCTTCGGGGTGCTTGTAAAGATCAAAAGATAACGTAAGCAAAAGTGCTTTGAAAGAGACAGGAAACTGTGTTGACAGAGCTCTCCTCCTTCCACTCCCATTAGCAGGCTGTTCTGGAAGCTTTGACTTGTGCCCTCTCCTTCCCAGGCCACGTGAAATAGTCTCAGCTTCCCAGGAAGGAGTCCACAGTTCTTCCAGATGGCAGAGCCTACAAATGGCAATCTCTCATGGCTGATGATGTCTAACTTGAGTCCCTCCTGCTGTCTTCTCGCTCTGCCCCTCAGAGGGAAGCCAGAGGTCACCGTTTGGATGGGATAGTTTTTCGCATCCAGGAAGGCGCTAGCTGGTATTTGGTCCTACTGGGCATGACTTCCCTGACTCTGCCAAGTGCATCTTGCTGTTGGAGCTAACATCGCTGAGATGAATCCATTTCCTCATGTTTCAGCGTTGTAGTGTATCAACTGTTCCAGATCTCAGAATGCTGCCTCTCCACCTCTGTATTTAATTTTCTGCAGATATAGCAGTCTGTGGCTGGCACTGGTTCAGGGGGTACACTCAGCAGCTGGTAGGCAGGTAAAGTAGAGAAGGTGGGTTCTCAGCCCTTGGCAAAGGGTACAAGGGCCTGAAGGTGGGCCTCAGCCCTGCGCTCTTTACAAGAGGGAACCTGCTCACTGACACACCCTACCCCTCACTCTCATATGCGCCAAAGACCTGGTATGGTAGTTTGTATGTAGTTGGCCCCCATAATCTCATAGGGAGTGGCACTATTAGGAGGTGTGGCTTGTCAAAGTAGGTGTGGCCTTGTTGGAGGAAGTGTGTCACTGTGGGAGCAGGTTTTGAGGTCTCCTATGCTCAGGATACCATCCAGTGTCACAGTCCACTTCCTGCTGCCTTCTGATCCAAATGTAGCCAGATCCACATCTGTCTGCACATCGCCATGCTCCCTGACATGATGATAATAGACCAAACCTCTGAAACTGTAAGCGAGCTGCCCCGGTTAAATGTTTTTCCTTTATAAAAGTTGCCGTGGTCATCGTGTCTCTTCACAGCAACAAAAACCCTAACTAAGACACCTGCCCTCTAGAAACCCAGTCCTTATGTGCCCCCCTCCCCGACTGATGCCTCCTCTCCCGTCAGCATCTCCACAGTGACCGTGATGGTTAATATGACTGTCAACGTGACAGGATCTAGGATCCCCTCGGACGCACCTCTGGGCCTGCCTGTGAGAGAGCTTGGCTAGTTAATTGAGCTGGAAGAGTCATTCTGAATGTGGGCAGCCCCACTCTGTGAGCTGAGGTCTTGAATAAAGAACAAGAAGGCAACTGAGCGCCAGCATCCATCTCCCTCTGCTTTCTGAGTGCAGATGCGACGTGACCAGCCGCCTCAAGCACCTGCCACCATGCCTTCCCCACCATGATGGATGGTACCCTCAGATAGTGAGCCCAAACAAACCCTTCCTTCCTTAAACTGCTTTTTGTCAGATATTTTGGTCACAGTAATGAGAAAAGTAACTAACAGTGGCCCAGCCCAGGGTCCCTGCCAGGCTCTTCCCCCTCCACCCAGTCATTTATGCCACCAGATATAGGATAGGGTGCGGGCATAGAGCAGAGCAAGTCACACCCCAACAGGGAAGACCACGTCAGGGAGAAGACCTGGGTTCCAAGGCCATCACAAGGGAGCCAAAAAGATTCTAACCAGGGCAAGGGTTGTGACTAGAGGGGACAGAAGTGTTGTCCAGGTACGCAGACACAGGCTCTGAAACAGTATGGGGATCTTGAGGTACACGGGTACCCTGAGAGAGGAAGGGTCTTGTTTGTTTGTTTTTGTCATTTTTTTTAATGATGGATACTCATGAACTATTTGGAGAATTGAGAATATTGTGGAAGACCACTGCATCAGCTCTAAGCACGGGAAGGCTGTCTTCTTGTCATAACTACGGAACTATACAGTATGTTGATTATTTACATATCCTGGGATTGTGTTAGGTATCTTAAGTAACCTAATGGTGGTTTATTGCTTATAGGAAAGCTAGGTACAGTGGCACATGCCTGTAATCCCAACACTCAGGCAGCTGAGGCAGGGGAATTGTTAGGAGTTGAAGGATGGCCATGTTTATAGAGTAATATTCTGTCTCAAGACTAAAAGAAAAGATGAAGGAGGGGGAAAGAAGGGGAAAGGGAATGGAGGCAAGAAAGAAAAAGAGGAAGGAAGGAAAAAGAAGAGGGAGGGAAGAAGCAAGGGAGGAGAAAGGAAGGAAGAAACAGAGGGAGGGAGGGAGAAAGGTAGGAAGGGAGGGAGGGAGGGAGGGGCGGAGGGAGGGAGGGACGGAGGAAGGGTGGAAGGATGCTATTTAAAAAGCCCTGTTATATAGAGGGACTGGATCATTCAGGCTCCTGTATCTATGGGATGTTGAGAGACAACAAGAGAGCATGCCCGTTTCTATAGAGGAAGCTATTGCCATGGATATATGTGCGACTGGATATGCCTAGAGCTCCATTATCTGCAAGGTGCTGGCAGCGATTCCCTGAGAGGGCAGCGCTAAGGGTACCATGGAAAGCAAGAAGCTATGAAACAAGCCAAGAGAAAACAGATCTCAAAAACACAACTGAAAGCCAAGTAGGATATGATGTCTACACGTGCAATCCCTCACTGGGAGATCCTGGAGCCTCGGTTCGCCTTCCACCTCTGGGCAGAGTCTCCTCCAAAGCTTTTTGGCCAAGGCCGCAGAAAGCCAAAGAAATTAGGAAAAAGGAAAGCAAGTATCTCTTATCTCAAACCACAGCAGCTGACCACACAACCACCCCAGAGATGGAGCAGCATCTGGTTCTGGCAAGCATCATGTCCCCCTCACCTTACCCCGGGGAGTCTCCACAGGGACCAGGTTCTAAGGATTGATGAGATGGGATAAGGAGGAGCAGGCAGGTCTGGTACCAGGTCTAGACTGTCACTCCTGATGGAGTCTTAAGTCACTGCTGAGCGAGCAAAGGCTGCTGAAGGCAGAGACATCTCTTTAACCCCTTTAGCTCCCTACAACACTCAAAAAACATCTGATTCTTAGACATGCTCTGCCACCAAAGAGTGGCAATATCGTGGTCATGTCACCTCAGGTGGAGAGCTCAGACTCAGTGTCCAGCACTGTAGGCAGATATTAAGACAACCAGACCAGAGAAGGCGGGTGGATGCCTTGGGCAGCATGGAGTCCAAAGTCTGCACCCACCTGGAGCAGCCCCTGGGCCATAGGAGCAGGCACCTCCTAGCAAGACACCTTTGCTCAGTGGCATTGCGAACTCTCCAGAAATGTCCCCAAGGCCACTTAGAAGAACCCTCATGGGAGAGGGGGAGATGTCTCAGTGAGTATGGCACGAGAACCTGAGTTCAAATCCCTGCGCTCACATAAAAGTCCTAGCTTGGCAGAACATGTGCCTCTGACCCAGGCACTGGAAGCAGAAGAGGAAGATCAAAGGGCTTGCTGCGCAAGCCTAGCTCCATGGCCAGAGAGGCTGTCTCAAGGCCAAGAGTGATAGAGCAAGATGCCTGATGTCCTCCTCTGGTAGACTGTGTGCATTTGTGCGTGCGCGCGCGCATACACACACACACACACACACACACACACACACATGTGACTTTAAAGAAAATTCGTCTGTGACATAGCACACCGCACAATGTAAATGAGCTTGATTTCTGATTGTGCCTTGACAGGTGCTCTTAACAAGCAGTCCCACCATCTTCACTCACTGTCCCTGTCTGTAAATCGGGGACACTGACAGCAGCTGCTTCAGAATTGTCATGAAGGCAGAATGAGCCAACTGGGGAGAGTTGCCTAACTGCCACCATGGCAGGTGCCTATAGATCCCAGACCCAGCCTGACTTCCCACTCCTACATGATCTACCACCAACTGCCTTCCTGAGCCAGCCAGACCCCATCCTGCCTATCTCTATTGGCATTATTCAAAACCCAGCCTGCTGGGGTCTAGATGGAACTTACAAAGTGGGAAGCTGTCAAGCAATTACAAAGGTTAATCGAAGGATTCAACAATGAGGGCAGGAACAGACCTACTCAGAACCAGAGCCTATTAAAAAATCAAGCGATGGTTTGTAATGGTGCCACCAAAGGAAACATACCATCCCAGGAAGTGCAGCATCCCACAGAGCAGTACAGAGCTGGGTAGGAGGGTCACACAGGACGCTTGCTGTCCCCCCACCACCACGGTGCCCCCATCACCCCCAGGAGTTTAATTACCCACCCACCACAGAGCTGTTCAGAAACAGCATACAAGGCCCCTCCTCTGCTGCCCGGAAACAGCACCTGCTGTGGCCCCTAGGAAGCTAATTAACAGCACTGGCTAATTACAGGGCCCCCTTTATACTGCTCCTTGACTCAGGGCGGAGCTGTGGGGAGCCAGAGCCTGGGAAAGGGGCTCCTAGTCTTTCATGTAGCTCTGGTGAGACCTAGCTCCTCCGATCCCTTGGCAAGATGCAGTCCCTCCTGTCCCTGAGCTGGGGCCCTGGCCACCCGTGGGAGGCCAGCAGTTCAAAGCTAGCCTGGCGGGCATGGTGGGTCCATTTGGGATGAGGAATAATTAGGGCATTCCAGACCATCAAAATCAATAACATAATTAACAAATATTGCGCCATTCCTCAGAATCTTGCTAGGAATTACCCTGTCTTTGATCACATAGTGTTTTCTGACTGTTAATGACATGTAATGTTAATTACCAGGGAAGGGGAATGACTCCAGATCAAGACTTCCTTGGAGAATAATTAATATTTTTTATGAGGAACTGGGAACCTGTAAGGGGGTCCCTCCAATTGTAATGACATTAACTTCAAGAATCCCACCCTTGATCCTCGCTTGCAAAGAAGGCTCTAAATCCCAGCCAGAACCCTGGTGTTTGTGGCTCCTGTACTCCCGCAGCACTCACAGCATGCTGAGAAAACTTGGTGAGAGGATGCGCCCACGGACAGAATGAGGCCAGTTCACCCCGGCTTACCCAGCACCTGCCCCCTCTAAACTGACATGCCTGACACCCATGCGCCCAGTCTCAAGGGGAGAGTGAGGATGTGGGGTCTGGAGTCTTCGAACCAAGGTTCAACTTTGGTTCCGTTTGCCCACGTGCTCCCTGGGCGCCCTGTGACTTCTCCTAGGGCCCCAGTCACTTCATCTGGCAGTCAGCTGCCACCTGTCGGCACGAGGGGGGGAGGGGGGAGTAAATGACAGCACCACCCTCGCTGCCCTCACAGGAGTTTCCCACCCCAGCAGTTTAGTGCCTGAGCTGAGCCCTGTCCTCTCTCTCCATCCGCAGCGCTCAAGTTCCCCCTCCCGGCCACCTCTCTTGGCATTACTGCTCCCAAGAGCCATGGACTTTCAGAACTCATCAACCGAGAGGCTTCTCTGGAGAAGAAAGGGAAGGAAAAACCCACATGTTTCAAAGCTCTGCCCGCATCTGTCAACATCTTCGTTATAAATAACCCAGGATTTACCAGCGGTTCCAGCACCACGTGCCTCTGACTTAACTGTCATCTAGATGTGGTTATTAGTTTTTATTTACTGGGATCGTGTTTATTTGCCTAGGATGAGAAGCAAAGCACTAGAGGAACATTCTCCACAGAGCGGCGCCTCCAAAATGAGTGTTGGAGCCCTGCCAGAGAAACGCATGCCACCTAGGGTGACAGTCTTTAACAACCCAAGAGTTGGTGAGACAGGCAGGGAATGGCCCAGTTGCCCTCCTGTTGGTTCAGGAAGTGGCCTCCAGGCTAATGCTTTCTCTGTTGGCTTTGGGGGGGTCCCCCAAGATGGATTGGGGTCCCAGAGTGGCAGTGCAATGGCAACTAGCATGGAAGTTTTTCATTAGTTTAACAGCCATAACACACACACACACACACACACACACACACACACACACACACACGCACGCACACACGCACATGCTCTTGCTAACCTCCTGGCTACTCCAACAGGAACTCCCTGCCAAGGTCTTCCCCTAGGGAGTCATAGAGCATAGACAGCCAACAAGATTCCCTTCAGGGGAAACCCAGGGCACAATTACAGTCCCAGAGCCAGGATGCTGCAAGCTAGGGACAGGGAGGAGGCTCACTCAGGTGATCTCAGCCAACTCCTCAAAAGACAGATTAGGACACTGGAACTCACAAGCAGGGCCTTAATGTCAGCAGGGTCAGCCCAAGGATCACCATGCTATGCAGTGGTCAGATGGAGGGAGGCTACCCCAGCAAACCCTCTCCCCAGTGTAATTCAGCCTGGGCTGTGTCCCTAAACCGGGGTCAGCTATCCACTTTGCTCTTTATCCCGGAGAAACATTTAAAGGAAACCTCAGTTTAACACACCCCACGCCTGACTTCCTCTCTGCCCGCCGGTCCCTCTTCCCCACTCCCCAAATTGACTGAGAAATGGTCTTAATTTTTTCCCTTGTTGCCCACCCCACTTCTCAGCCATCTCTGCTGGCCTTGCATTGAAAACAAGTACCAGAGCTCGGCTCTTTCTGTGCCGCTTCTGCTCTGCTCCCAGCTCCCAGCCATCCCCTGCCCACTGGCACTGCCTGCTCCTAGAATTCTCTGTTGTCACCCTTCTCCCTGCATCTGTGATTTCCATCATAGCTCAGCAGAGCAAGTAACCAAAATCCCAGCTCAAACCCATTACCTCCTACAGGGCCTGAGAAGCCAGGAGTCAGGGGCCTGCGGCCTGTGTGGCTTGTGACTCTCCTTCCCGATTCACTGCTGGGAAATTGGATGGCTCCCTGACCCCCATCTTACGACCCCATCTATGCAAATGGCAGTAATACTTTGTGCACGGGTTTACTGGGGGAGCACATAAGCCTAGAGGCATGAGAGCAGCTCCTGGCTCCTGACTTAAAGCGCTTGTCACTCACAGAGCTGATGGCACTTGGGTCACATACAGCCACATTCCACAGTCAAATACAGCACAAATACCACAACCCACAGGATGGCATTGGTCCTGTAAGGAGAGGAAGAATTATGCTTGATTTCAACTGCAAAGCCCTGCTCCACCAACATCACCCACAGACCCATCAAAGGGTTTTCAAGACCCCCTCACTCCCCAACACCGTGCACACAGGAAGTCAGCCCCGGGACAGGGGAGAGGGGAAGAACATCAGCTTCCCCTTCTGCCACCTCTAGCAGTCCTGGGCCCCGAACGGTATGCCACCTTTGTCCCCATCTCCGTCACTGTCACTAAGAAAAGGCATTGTTGGAGGCACCAAAGCAGGACTCCCAGTCCCCTGGCACCTGTCCTGCAGATGCCTGACGGGGGAAGATAAATATATTTAT
Source organism: Arvicola amphibius (assembly GCF_903992535.2). NCBI lineage: Eukaryota > Metazoa > Chordata > Mammalia > Rodentia > Cricetidae > Arvicola > Arvicola amphibius. The sequence goes on along the minus strand of NC_052049.1, from coordinate 132,918,358 downwards.
CATACACAGCAAAGTGAATCACAAAGAGTTTATAGAGCTTTCCTTGACAAAGCTGACAAGCCAGGGCCAGCAGCTCTAATCAGTTCCCAGCTGAGCCCAGGAAATCTACGGGCACTCAGCTCTGACCTTTTGGGCCCATTTCTAAAGCGAAGGTTAAAGTTTTAATGTAAAGTAAGATTTTTTTAACTCGAAATGAAAGATGGTTATGGAGTTGCACCTACATGCCACCTACCAGGGTGACAATGGGATTGTATTTTCAATTAACAAACAGATGCACCTGCCCATGCCCCCTTTGTAGTGTTTTGTTCCCAAGGAAAGTCAGCATTTGCTGTGGGTCTGTTGAGATGCCGGCTTGCATAGGATGGCTTGCAAGGGGCTGAAAATGCCTGTGGCTGCAGATCCCAAAGATGCCCTTTCCACAAATTCATTTTCAGAAAAACACTAGATGTTTAAGAAGTCACTTTTAAGTCCTGCAGCATCTTTATCCCCCAGGCCAGAAAAACAAAAACAAAGCAAAACAACCAGGAACTTATGCTGTCCTGAGTGGGTACCACCACAAATATGCAGTCAGTGGTCAGGTCAGAACTCTGTTTGGTGGGTGGGGCTACAGCTCAGTTGGGGTGTTTGCCTAACATGCACAAACCCCTGGGTTGGATCCCCAGCATCACATACAAGTGTATCCATGACACCAGGGATTGAGATGAGAAAGAAGCTGAAGGTCATCCCCAGCTACACAGTAAATATAAAATACAAATGATTTTGGTAGAGAACAAGAGTCAACCATTTAGAAATTTTCCTTTTCCAAAGGGTAGCTAGCTCCCTTTCCTCATCAAATGGAAATAATATAAATTTGACTTAGTGTAGAGCCTGTCCAGGTTGGAAATGGAGCTGGGGTAGCTGGAGTCCACAATAGTTGCTCCTGATACACACAGATGGCCCTCTGATCACCCAAAGCCTCATGGGGAGACAGGCCTGTATGTACCCTACCCAACTGATGGCAATTCATGGGATACAAGCCAAGACTCGGGGCCAGACATGGGGGAAGCACAGGCTCCTCCATTCTGACCAAGAACTCCTCAGAAAAATCATCAACTCCCAACTGTTCACTTCGCCTTTGGTGCCTGAATCCCCCACACAGGGGCCTGTTTCCATCACACCCACATCTTCCCACGTGAGCACACATCTTTAAACAAACCAAACAACTAGCTCCCAGGCCCAACTGGATTGTTTCTGAGTGTCTCTGGGTGCTTTGCTCTCTGATTTCTGGACAAGTCTGCTTTGAGCTCTCTGAGAAGACTTTCAAGGACAACCTGAAACCACCACCGCCACCCAGCCTTGAGCGGGATTCCAATTCAGGCTGAGTAACTCTCCTACATGTTTGGGCAAAGCCAGAGCAACAGTGATAAAGTCGGGGGGTAGAAGTGATCTCATTTGAGGTTCCCTGAGCCTTCCAAAGTGGCTGCCACCTCCATGGTCTAGATGAGGGAGGTGAGACTCACGTGGCTGAGAAAATCTGCTCTAAGTCTACAGACACAGATCTGGGGCTGGAAGGCCTCTTAGGTCCCATAATGACAAGTCTCCAGGTCCCGGTGCACAAGCTGCCTTATAGTGCTCCAGCCCTGGCCATAGTCTCTTAGGGAACAGGACCAGGGCCCTGGATCTAAGAATCTAGAATTCACAAACTCTGGCAAGGTGTGAGCCTCAGAGTCCTGTCTTCCCCCTCATGGACCCTGTCTAGTGGTGCAGTCAGCCATGGTGTCCATCCTGATCCATTGTCTTTCCAATTTTCCTCAGGTGTCCCGGAATCCAGGGAGAAACCAAATCCCTGGAAAGGAAAGGCCCCCCCCCCAATCCTGAGGGCTGGCTGGACCTGGCCCAAAGCACTCATCACCGCAAACGCTCTCTGCACATATTGTCATTGTGCCTCTAGCACCAGCCACTCAGTGACCTGGAGGTTCATGGAAGGACATAGAGATCAGAGGGGCCAAGGTGGTTTTCACTGTAGACACTGGGACCAACCTTAGGACAAGATTGGGTACAATAGAATGCTCTGGGGATCTCTTAGGAACTCTCTTAGAATCTCTTAGGATCTGCTTAGGACATGGAGGCCCATGGCCAGAAGGACTACAGACCTCCCTGTGAGGCTGGAGTCTAGAGAATCAGTTAGAATGGCTGGTGAGGGCCTGAGAGATGGTGTGTGCTGCGGGTCCTGGATCTGACGAGGATCTCCTTGGAGAGGGGTACCTCAGACAGCACAACTCTTCCAGATGAGGACACATGGAGCAGCTCAGATGCCATCGGAGACATCTGTGACAAAGTCACTACACCTCTACACTACCTTTATGCTAGTAGAACTCCTCCTTAATCACATGACAGGAGGGGGCCCAAAGGGTGAGATAAGACAGGTGTCCTTGTTCCCTGTGAATCGTGACTGCTATGGGGTAGACATGTCCCTGTTCTGGCAGTGAAGGGAGATGCTGACGAGGAAGGGTATTCTTTCTTTGTTTAGGAGAGCCATTTGAGGAAAACCCTCCCACCTCTTCCTCCCTGGAAACATGGACGCGACATACAAGTGGCAGTAGCCACTTGGTAACCATGAGGCAACATCAAGCATCTCAAGGCTGGTCGGCAGCTCCGTGGTACAGTGTTTGTGTAGCAATAAATAAACATGCAAGTAACAATAACAGGACCGGCGGAGAAAGGGCCAGATCTTCAGTGCGGCTACAGAAGCACTACACCAGCATCAGATACTTGGTCTCTGGGAAGCTTCCCACAGGAGAAGCAAGAACCCTGTTTGTTTAAACCAGTGGATACTTTCCCTTAGCTTTCTGCTAACATCCACATGGGTATTTTGAAACAGACTGCATTTAGCAAACATTTGTGAAGCATCTGCTAGGCACTAAGGGCACATACACATATACACACTTGTACCCTAGAGACACTTACAGTCTAGTGGGGTGGAGGAGATGAACAAGAAAATATGTGGATAGGGCCTGAGGGTGTAGCTCCATCAGTAGAGTGCTTGCCTAGCAAGAAGTTCAGGGTTCCACCCTCAGCACAGGAGAAACTGGGCATGGTGGTGTATGCATGTAATTCCAGCGTTGGGGTGTGTGGAAACAGGAAGATCAGAAGTTCAAGGTCATCCTCAGCTACATAGGGAGTTGGGGGCAAGCCTGGGTTACATGAGATCCTGTCTTCAAGCATGAAGGAAGGAAAGTAGGGAAGAAGGAAGAAAGAAAGGAGGGAGGGAGGGAGGGAGGGAGGGAGGGAATAGTGATTGATTTATCATGACATATGCTCAGGGTCATTGTTAAAAAAGGCAAAAAGGGGTGAGTGAAGATTTGAAGGAGGAAAAGGCTGCAGCATGAAGCAGTGATTCTGGAAGCTTCACTGGGGTGGGGGAGGGCATCTGAGCAGAGGAGACAGGTGGAGGTGCAGGAGCTGGGAGCGCCACAACAGGTGGGGAATGAGTCTTGTGGCCTAAGACCCCTAGCTCATCCTCAGCCAAGGGGCATCAGCCTCCTTCTCAAAGGCTCGTGGGACACCCAGAGAGTAACTCACAGGTCCTTAATCACAGGAAGTAAGACAGGCTGGATGAGGACCTCTGAAGCCCCAGGCAAAGTGAAGAAGACAGCGCTCCACAGGAGGCAACAGGGTACTAGATCAGACCACCAGGGGATGTCAGAATCCAAGTCATAGGGATTCCAGCAAACTGGCATTCACTGGAGACACAGGCCACCTGGGTATCCTGAGTTGACCTCTCTGAGGAAATAATGCTAAAGCCTTCATTCCCTTCCTCGGACCCACAATGAGCACCTGAGATGGTTCTGGTCACACAGAAGACAGGCATTATCAGTCAGGGAGATGTACCAGGTCCAGTGGCTGGTTCTGGTCACACAGAAGACAGGCATTATCATCAGTCAGGTTCCCCGGGCCTCCAGGGGCTTGCAGCAGGAGCAGCAGCTCTACCTGCTAACCTTTGCCGCTTTAAACCTGGATTACAGAAATACTGGCCTAATAGTGTCTACTCTTCTGCTTTGTTATTGGGGGACATCATCCTACTATGTTACCAAGTCTGGCTTTGAACTGTCAAACCTTGTGTCAGCCTTCTGTGTGCTGGGTTACATGTGTGCAGCACTGTGTGTGTGCATGCATGCATGTGCTCATACACGTGCAGGTGTGTATTCCTACATGCACATGCACAGAATCTAAAAGAGGTAATCAGCCCCCCCCCTACTCTATCGCCCTCTATTCTCTTGGTCTTATTCTCTCACTGAACCCAGAGCTAGGTTGGAGGCCAGCAAGCCCCAGGAGCCTTCCTATTACTGCCCCTTCCACAGTTCTGAGGTTACAGGCATACTCCCATGTTCATGTAGGTGCTAGGGATTTGAACTCAGATCCTAACAGTGGTGCAGCAAACTTTCTTATCCACTGAGCTATCTCCCAGCCCTTGTCCTGCTCTCAGCTGCCCTAAGACGGGTTGAAAGCCACTGAATGGACACCCTGATGCACTTAGGACTTGCCATCTGCAGTGTGGAGAGCTTGAAGCTGTGACAGGGGAACAGAAGTGACAACAAGCACTGGGATCATAGGCAGTCACCTCGAGAAGTCATGTCACACCTCTATGGAGACAGTGAGTTTTCAAAGATGTCTTAATTGCATTTATTCACGTGTGCTTATGTGCGTGAAATTCAGAGAACAACCTGCAAGAGCCAGTTCTCTCCTTCTACCATGTGAGAACCAGGATCAAATTGGGGTTGTCAGGTTCAGCAGTGGTGAGTGCCTTTACCTGTGGAATCATTTTGCCAGTACAGTGCTATTGGGTTTTATGGTTGCTGTTGTTGTCAGTGGTGGTGGTGGTGGTTTGGTTGGTTGGTTGGTTGATTGATTTGGCTGGCTATTTGGTTGTTTGGTTATTGGTTTGGTTAGTTGATTTGGTTGGGTGGGTTGGTTATTTGGTTATTTGGTTGGTTGGTTGTGTTGGTGGTTGGTTTGGTTGGTTGATTGGTTTGACTCTTATTTTATTTCGCTTTTCAGAACTAAAGATTAAACCAAGGGCTTTGTGTGCACTAGATAAGCACTCTACTGCTGAGGTAAATTTCCAACCCCTGTTTCTTTATTTTAAGAAACAGAGCCAGGCATGGGGAACCATGCCTTTAATCCCAGCACTAAAGAGGCAGAGGCAGATGGATCTCTGTGAGTTCGAGGCCAACCTGGTCTACAGAGTGAGTTCCAGGACAGTCAGGGCTACATAGGAAGACCCTGTCTTGAAAAAGAAAAGAAGGGAGGAAGAAAGAAAGAGAGGGAGGAAGGGAAATGACTGATGGACTTCTCAGGCAGAGGCTACATCCAAATCGTCGTGCCTGGCAAATAAACATTGCATATAGTCAAAAAGACCCTCACAAATGTCCCAGGTCACCTGCAGAGCATCTGACATCTGGGTAGATGTAAGCTGTAGCATAAAGCTTGTATGCACCCAAGTCTAAGATCAAGAGGCTGGGAAAAAGCAATGTCAGTTCGGTGGCTGGGACACACAGCAACTCCATCACCTGTGCTGTGCAGGGGGCAGACAGGAAGCCTGAGGGCAAGGCCTGTACCTTGGGAGCCATAATAACATGCTTTGATATGTACACTTGATTTGCTTGTTGTGTGGAGGGTGAAATGAGTGGGGTTCTGAAGCTAGCAGAGAAATTAAACAAAGCCATAGCTCTATCTTCAAGCTCCTTCTGTCTGTCTCCAAGGAAGGAACTAAGACAAAATGCAAGGTAGGTTCCACACTGGCGGAAGGGAGAGTTTGGGAACCAGTGGTGAGAAACTCTCCAAAGTTGGGCTGAGCTCACAGGCAGAGGGATGCAGAAGCTTCATGCTCGTCAGATCAGGTGGCCTTCACAGGCTGTCTCCTTCCTGGAGCTTTGAACTAGCAAGTCCTCCTGGCACCCTGTCCTGGGTTGGTCCCCTTCTGCTCCCAGCTGCCTGGACAGTGAACTATGGAGCCCAAGAGAAACCTGCCAGGAGCTCCAGGTGGCTGTCCTAATACCCCCCTCAGGATTTACTGCCTCTCTTCTGAGTTATGGGCACCTTGCAGCTGAGCAGAGCAGGCATCCAATCAGACCACAGGAGCAGAATGAGGATTGGGGACCATGCTCACCTATGAATTCTCCCATCTGCACTGGAGGTGCAGATATGGTACCTTCTGGAAGGGATCTAGTCATCATTTGAATCCCAGCATATGAGCAGGGTTTAGGAGAACAAGGAGGAGCCACTTAGAAATGTGGTCTTCTAGCTCAACTTATCCCTTATCAACTACCCACCCAAGCCCTGCCCTCCAGTCCCGTTGAGTAAGTGCATGTGCAAAGACTGTTCACCTCAGAGAGAGCTGGCTGCAAAACTGGGCAGCACAAACCCTGGATTCGTTCCTATGCCTTTTATCATAGTATCTGATAGAGGCCTGTGACAGAGGCAGGCTAGACTGCCCTGCACCCAAAGCGTTTGCAGGACACATCTCTGGCAGTACCTGTCACATGACCAGCAGATGTGAATGTGATTGGATGGCTGTTCAGGGTGACTGCTGGTTCTGCATCAGAGCTCATTCTTCTTGAAGACCAGATAATAAGGAGAACATTGAACCAGAGTCTGGGGGCACAGGAGCTATACCTCTGAATTGCTAGGGGCTCTGGATAAGGATTTTGCTGAGCCTTATTTTCTTTCTCATAAAATGAAAACAAGTTTGCTGCATCTCCTGTGGGCCTGTGGACAGGGGCAGCTTCTTTTACCCGCCAGGCCTTCCTGGTAGGTGCCCCCAAATGTGGTGTGTGAGGGTGAAATCTGTGACAGTTTGCTCCCTGAGAACAAGAAAGAAGCCACTGGCCACCATGCTTAATGAGCACTTGAAACGGGGCCAACCACACTGAAATGGACTGGAGCATGAAACAATTTCCCACGGAGCTTCCGTATCAATTTCATGACATGATAATGTGATATTTTGGATACTGAGTTAAGTATATCAAAATTAATGTCATTTTCCCATCTGCCTTTCTTAACGTAACCACAAGGAGAAATGCTATCACTTTTATTTATTTAGAGGGAGGAGAGCTTGCCACAGTGTACATATGAAGTCAGAGCACAACTGGTGGAAGTGGGTTCTCTCCTTCCACCACGTCCCAGGGATCAAACTCAGGTCACCAGGCTTGGCATCAAATGCCTTTAACCACTGAGCCATCTTACCATTTGCAGATATTAGAAACATTTAAATCTCCTAAGTGACTTGTACATGTGACTGGCATTGCATCTCTTTGTGTGCACATGCATACATGTGTGCATGTATGTGCCAGTACCTGCAGGTTCACTTGTATGCACATGTGTTTGGAGGAGAGAGGACAGCGTTGGTCATTAGTCTGCAGGTGACATCCACTTATTTTAGGGTCTCCTTCTCTGGCCTGGAACTTGCCAAGAGGCAATCCCCAGGGATCCCTTTGTCTCCACCTCCCCAATTCTGGGATTACAAGAAAGCACTAGGTTTTTTTGGGATCCAACTTAGGTCCTCATGCCTGCAAGGCAAGCACTTTATGACTGAGCTGTCTCACCATCCCTGACACCGACTCTCTGAAGGACAAAACCGAGCTGGTCACCTTACACCTTTCAGGGGTGCTCAATTTCAGGGCTCTTTGCAGCTCCCACCCATCATGGCCCATCATAGACAGTCAGGAAATCCTCCCTGAGGATTAACCTCAGTACCCATCCTGATCTGGGAAAGCGACTCTAGGATCTCTCCAGCTTCAGCACCTCCCCCGCTTGCTTGACAAAACCCTTACAGAGGCCTGGCCCCCACCAGTGACACTAAGCAAGCACACTAGGAAGGGCAGCCTTGGTGTTCCGGCAGACAAGAGAGTCAGTCTCTCCTTCTCTGAAGCATCATTTCTCACAGTTTGGAATGAAACCCATTATTCCCAATTAACCTGCCATGAACCCATAGTTCTCGCTGGCTTGCCCAGAATTATTCATCCATAGTAATAGCTAACGTAAATTCTGGCTGCCTCAGCCAACACTGACATCTCCCTCAGGGAAAATGTTCAAAGATGTCGTGTCCTTGGTTTCTTATCAAAACTTCCCTTCCTGACTAGATTTTCTTTTACGTTCTGTGGCTAATCATTACGGAAGCATCCCTATTCAGAACAGCGCCATCCTGACCCTGAATCTTTAGACAGGACTCTGCCTGCACTGGCCAGAGTCTTCCTGTCACAGACAGGGCAGGACCATCACCACAGTAGCAGGCCACCTAAGGCTGTCGCCTGTCTTCAAGGCTCCCTTCACCCCACCACCCCAGAATCTAGGCTCCAAAGCCTCCTGAAAGCAGAAGTCTTCAGCGCGGTTCCCTTTAGACTGTCAAGTATAATTTACTGAGAGATCATCCGCCCCTAGCTCCCATACATACCACAAAGATTAATTAATTAATTAATTAAATAGAACTTTTTAAAGAGAGAAATTGAAGATGTTCTTTAAAATTAAGTGGGGTTCTTATCATTCATATTTATACTTAAAAGGGGTTCAGAGGTAAAAGCACTTGGTGCCAAGACAAATGACCTGAGTTCAATCCCCAGGACCCACATAGTAGAAAAAGAAAACCGACTCCCTCAAGTTATCCTCTGACTACTACACACATCCATGCACATAACACAAAATAAATAAATGCAATACAAAATTAAATTCAAAGACTTCATTAAGGATATGATAGGTTGTTCCCTATAGTTACAATAATAGCCAAAATGAGGCCTAAGTCAAGAACTACAGTGGGTGATGAACCAGATGGGGCATAGGAAACACCTGGGGAGGAAATCTGTGAGGGGCTGGTCCAGTAAGAAAACTGCCTCTGGAGACCCAGCATTTTCCAGGAGACTGGCTAAGCCAGCAGCGAGCATGCCAAAGTGCATGCAAATGTGTGGGAATGCCCCCCACCCAGCTTGGAGTCATTTCCTGCTAAGAGAACAGTTCTACAGAGAAGGCTTGCAGTTCTCAAACCGAGCCTGAGAAGCCACAGTTGTGAGGGAAAAAGATCATGTTCTGAAGTACATAACTGGTAAACTCTACACAGATGGGCTCTTCATACTGTCATCCCCTGTGAGAGCAGTGGACGTGGAGTCTGAGGTCCTTTGGCAGAGGACATGTGTTAGCCCTTCCCCACTTCCCAGAGGTGGGCTGTTGACTATCATGCCTCCAATCAGCGACTGCCTCTCCCAGCACTGCCTTCAGCTGAATGGAGTTCTTCCCCCTCCCCCCCCCATTGCAGAGGCAGCCTACCCCTCTACAGTTTACTGGCTGAATGGCTGCCTGGCTAGCAGCCAACTGCTGACTGACCAACCAACCGACTGACTGACACTCGGCTGGTAGGCTGGTTGGACCGATAGAAGGCATGCTAGCAGCTGACTAGTTGACAGGCTTACTGGTTGGCTGGCTGACTGACTGGACTGACTGACTGACAGACAGACTGACAGACGACTCAAGTCATGGCCCATTCCTCTCCTAAGCGTCACTCTGAGGTCTATTCTAGCTCTAACTTTCTATCGTGGACCAAGACACAGCAGTCAGTACTAGACATGAGACCTAGCCCTCCCTCATCTTCCTCCTCCCCCATTCTCCTGGCCTGCTTCCTCCCTCCCTGCTCCCAATTTCTTTCTGAAGCACATCTGAGAATAAGGAACGGGTCTCGAAGCCCCTTTTCAAGCTCTTCTTGAGGCAGTGCTGACGATGGTTCCTACAGCCCCGTGGACTATGTGGCTGCCGAGGCTCCACAGGGTAGATGATCACAGTACCCAGGCAGGCTGCTGATAAAGGCTGGAGAAAGGTTTCCTTCTCGGCCAAGCAGGTCCTAGCTCAGACTCGGCCCAAGAGGAAGTTACAGAAGGGCAGGAGCCGGCAGAGCAAGGCTGGGAGAACTGGCTCTCTCTGTGTAGTAGAGGCCCTCACCTCTGAGACAGCGTGCTGAGTTAGGGAGGGACCATGAGGCCCTTGCCACATGTACTTTGATACTCCAAGGTTGGAGGAGGCTGCAGGGCCCTTACCCAAACTAGTGCTGGGGCTGGGGCTGGAGGTGGGAGTGGGGTCTCTGGAGAAGGCTGCAGAGAGATGAAAGGAAGGGAACAACAGTACTGGGTTCTAGGCCACCCTGGCCCAGTTTCTGGATACTCTCTTGACCCAATTTCCTTTCCTAACCCGGTAAAAAGACCACCTAGAAGCTCTTCTAGCCCCACTGTCTCCCAGCCCCATCCTGAGAGAACCCATCACTCTCTGAGAAGCCCAGCCCTGCGGAGTCAACCCCATTCGAGTTCCTTCCACTTCCTGTTACCCCTCCATCGATATTTCCCTTTGCAAGGTTGTCATTACCCACTAATTGTCCAAAATTTCATTCCCTCATCCTTCTTGGTTAAGGTTCTTGATTGATTTAAGGACTGAGCTCAATATCCCTGCCGTCTCCCAGACCTTATTAATTCCCGGCGCCTCTAGCTCCCCTGCACACAACCCCACTCCCCTCGCCCAGCTGTGTCCCACACTGATTGGCAAAGCCCTGGCTTTTAGGCCTGCAGGATTGGAGGCCTAATGTGTACTAATCTATCATGACTTCCCTGGGCTGGCAGAGTGACGGATGGTGGCAGTGGATGGTGCGGTGAGAGAGATGGCCCTCTGCCTCCACCGAGGCCGGCTGGAGCCGGAAGTGTGCACAGTGCAATGAGAGAATGACCACCACCTCCAACGAGGCAGGCAGGGGAGGTGCTGTCTTGCAAGAGCAGAGACTCAAGAAACCCACCCTTCGGATGGTCCACCCAACAGTCGCAAAGCCACTTGATGCACGGTTTGGGGAGCTATATGTTAACCCCCACTGCCTTTTATGGTCACTGTCTCTCTGCCCCATGACCTAGGGTGGCTTTGCCTTGTGCTTCTGTCTGTTTCAGTCAATAGCAGGCCTTCCCAGCAGAGAGAAGAGGGCGAGGGGAGTAAGGTTAGGTGTATGCTACACTGGCTTCTCCTTGGAGGACCCTGTCTCCCTGCTCCCTGCAGAGATCTCCCAGAGGTACTCTCTCACAAGCCAACAGTCCGTTGCTGTCCATTTCCACACTCCCTCAGGAGGCCCAGGGCCTCTGCTTCAGCATAGACCTCTGAGAGACTAGCCATGCCCACCTCCAAGGCCCCAGGTACCTACTCCTATGACACACTATCTTTCCCTGCCACAGGACCCTGTCTCAGGCTTTGTAGCCTCTGGTGATGAGTCATCAACCCAGGGTTTTGTGGCCTGTTCTTGGGCCCTTAGTGCATATTGGCCTCAGTGATTCAGACATATGACACCTGAATCCAGTAATCATGAACTATTTTTTTTTTCCGTAGCCACCTTGCAATGGAGCTAGCAATTGCCTGACATGTCTTCCCAAAGGGAAGGGTGAGGCCAGAATCCTAAAAAGGTTACTACCATGATTTTTCATAAGGCGGCCGTAGATGGCTCTGTAAAACTAACTGGTTATGGCAAATTGAATTTAAAGATCCTCGGTCTCACTAGCCACGTCCTGAGGTATTGGTTCCTGCCTGGGACTAGCAGCGCTGTCCTGGATGGTACAGGCCCAGAAATCCAGCCATAGCAAGCCCTTCCCCACAGTACTGGCCTAGAAACTGGCTTTGTGGTTGGAAAGTGCTTCCTCTGGCTTCCCCAATGTCTTCCTGCGTCAGAATAGGTTCACGGAGAATACCAAAGTGATCTGGACACAAGTGACCGTGGGTTGGAAGTCCCTAAGAAATGGTCCTGAACACTCCAGTGTTCCCCAGAACCTACTAGGAAGGACACAGTAGGCTCACCTTCATCCAGTGCTGAGAGGCTCACTAAGCATCCCTGAGCCAGCCAATCCTCCCTGTCCAACTGACTACCCATGACCAGCCTGCCAGTCAAGCTATACCTGGAGTGTAAGGAGGAGCAGAAAGAGACGGAAAACATGTCACAGTCCCCAGATTTGGAAGACCTTTGGTCACATGACCGAAGAGAACTCAGAAACCCTGGAGAGCAATCAGGCTTTGGAGATAGCTCAGTTAGTAATGTGCTTGCCACAAAAGCAGGAGGACCTGAGTTCAATCCCCAGAACTAACATAGGTAGCAGGGCATGACAACATACAAGATGGAGAAGCAGAGATGGGTAGATTCCCAGAGCCCACTGGCCAGCCAGTCAGATCCTGCCTCATAAAACAAAATGGATGATTCCTGACTCCCAAGGAGAAATGATGCCAGAGGGGGTCACACTTGCATGGACCCAGGGGTCACCTCAGGGATCATTCTGATTTGAGACTAGAAGATGCCCATAAGGGGTTAAAAGATAAGCACTTGTGTAGTGACCCCAGCTCAGCTCTGGTGCACTGGTGCAGAAGGCAGTGGGAGCCAGGCAGTGAAGTGGGTTGCTGAGAACTCCCGTGAGGCTCATAAGAGCCGGGAGCTTCCCATATGTCATGCCTATAATGTATGGACAATTATTTTGCGCTGAATTTTTTGTGCGTGTTTAATTTCGCGATGACCGGCTCCTCTTACATCACGCATTCGGCAATCACTCTTCTGTTTCGTCTGTGCAAACATCTCTCTCTGCCTGTGTCACATATTCAATAATTCCTCTCCTGGGCTTCCAAGGGGTGGGGTGAGAGGAATGTCATATTTCAAATTAGTAACAGCTGTGATTTGAGTCCCCCTAACCCCCAGTTTCACCTCTACTGAAGACCTAGCAAATATCACCAGGTCCCCAAAGCAACGCAGGTGTTCAGCCTGCCGTGAGTCAGAGAACAGGCAAAGGTACATCGAAGCCGATGTGGAACCTGAGGCCTCCAGGTGAGTTGGGCTTCCTAACGTGATGTGCTCCTGGGCTGTTTAGACACTGTCATCAACACTGTTCCTACCCATGAGGCTCTGTCCGAATCTCCAGCTGGACCTTGGCTCTACCTCTGAATGTGAACAGCATATCCAGAAGAAGATGTTCAGGACCTAGGTGGGGCAAACAGGGGCTGGGGCACGATAGTTGAAAGGTATCTTCACCCTTTCAAATGTATACCCTATTCTTGTAAATCCCAACAGCCACGACTGCTTGAATGTCTCAGCTAGAAGCACCTGGCTCACCTCTGGCCATCCAGGGGTGGTAGCCCAGGATCTGGAGTTGGCGGCAGCAGCAGGGGATGGGGAGAGGGCAGAGGACACTGAAAACAAGTGACTCGTAGAGGGCAGTCCATTAAAATGCGTGGAGAGACTCCAGACTCTGAGAATGTTCCTTCTTCTTTCTTTCTTTCTTTTTTTTTTTTTTTTTAAGACAGAAAGGAATTTCGCAGGAAATCAATCAACACACACGCTGTTAACTTATTCCAGGACAAAAAGGAAACAAAATCCCCATAAATTCCTGCAGCCTCTGGGTAGTCAACATGTAACCACCACTAATTAATTTCTCCAGATATCTGGAAACAGGGTCAATCTGTCAGCCCCTGGAAGTGTCACAGCCCATGGTAGGGATGCTGTAAGTGGAGCCTCTTCTCCAAGGAAGAGAAGGAGCAGAGGAGCTGGGAATCAGCGAGGGGCACCCATTTGGAATTTCTACCCTGCTTCAACAGCTCTCACCGGGAGGAATAGCACCCTCCAAGGCAGAACTCTGCGTGCTGCAGAGGAAAGCCACCTCCCGGCTCTAACTCATTTCAGATTTCATGTGCTCTGAATCCGCAATCAGACCCCACGTCAAAGACTCCTGTGTTAAAGCCTCAGCTGTCAACCAGGCCTTGGGGGGCCTCCAGGAAGTCACAGGCTTGTGGGGGGAGGGAGTTCCAGGAAGTCATCGGAGCTGATGTCATCAGCAAATTAATCCATCCATGGAATCATGGCACTATTTGGACAGGGTGGCAGTTAGGCGATGGACTTGGGTTGAGAAAGTATGTTATGGGGTAGGTGTTTGAAGGGTATGTCTCTCTTTTGAGAGAGAGCAAGTCCTTCCTCTTTCTGTCCCCCTCCCTCCCTGCTCCCCCCCTTCCTCTCAACCAGTAAATGAACAGCTTTCCGCTACCCACTTCTGCCATGGTGTGCTGCCTCCCACAGGCCTGGATCTATTGCCTCTAACCTAATGGACTCACTGATAGTGAACTGAAACCTTCAAGTCCATGGGCCAGAAAGATCTTTCCTCCTTTGAGATGTTTGTCTCCCGTATTTGTACCAGACATGACAAAGGCTGACAAGCATGAGATTCCTGACACCCCATGTCACCCCGCTGAGCATCAATGCTGCCTCTGTGTGTGTGTGTGTGTGTGTGTGTGTGTGTGTGTGTGTATTCTATAACTGCCCTGTGTGTAAGGATTGAGTCTTATTCATCCCTAAGCCACACAGAAAACAGTGTTAGCATCTTTTTATACCCAAATTGTTCCCGCTGGAAGATTGTGGGATCACAGTGCCTCCTACTCTCCTGGTCCCAGCCTACCTGCCATCCCTGGGATCTTGGAAGGGTTTTCTAAGGCCCCATTGATGGCAGAGAAACTCCCTGTCAAGAGTACCATGTCCCTGCCATCTGTAGAGTTCGTTGGTATCTTCCCAAGAAACAAGAAAGGACCTGAAAGTTGACCCTTTAAAGTTGGCCCCACAATTGAAGAGTTCATGTTAAAACTCAGGATAGTGTCAATAAGATGGCCCCAGGGTAAAGGAGCTGACCCACCAAGCCTGACGACCCAAGTTCCATCCCTGGGGCCCAAAAGATAAAAGGAAAGAACTGGCTATGACCTCCACAGAGTCTCTGTGCCACACATCCTCCCCAACCTGCCCTCCCTACAGATAAATACACAGTGCAATGAAAACAAAAAACAAAAACAAACAAACAAAAATCCTCTAGATAATCTGTGGTTTACAGTCACCTTCAGCAAGCTGAGCTCCAAAAACACAAACCAGCCAGTGTTTGCAGGGACCCTTTCCTGACACCATAGTTTGCAAGAATCTGAAGGAGTTAGAACACTCTCCATCCAAACAGATAAGCAGGAGTGATATTATAGGCCATGGCATCCTTGAAACCTGAGCTGTGGTTCACCTTCTCCTAGATGGTATCTCTGGGAAGGTGACCACGTGGGGAAGAAGACTCTGTGCCCCGTGTAGTGACCACCCCACAGACCTGGGAAAGGATGGGGCTGTTTTCTCCTGCCCTCCCTTCTCTGGGGGCTCTGGTCCTTTCCTTTCTTTTCCTATCCATTTACTCCTTGCTGTTTCCTCCAACCGCGTGTGCCTGGAATGAATACCAGGCTCTCTCCCATCTCTCCCCGCAATGGGGCGGGGGGGGGGGGGGGGCTTGGAGGGGCAATGGAGATCAGCGATGCATTGTAGCACTTTAGGGGAAACTGCAAGCAATTTCCATTCTATTGATCCTCCCCAGGCAGCAAAGCCACACGGAGTTTATTTGGAAAATTAAATTCTGGTGCGTGGAGCATGAGGGGCACTAGTTAAGTTGTCGAGCTCTATGGCCACAATTTAATTACGCTCTCGCTCTAAGCCTGTCCTTAAACACAGCAGATGAACCGAGGGCCACGTTAGATGCTTCCTATCGAGTGGCCCTGGCTGTGGTCCCAGGGCTACTGCAGAAGCACCCTGGCAGTCACCCTCCGCCTACCACTCTTCACTCCTCTGGGCTGCTTGCATATTTACATGTTAACTTATGCGATTTTGACAGAATCTATTCATTAAGATGTAAATGTTTGCTAAATTAACCCAATTTGTGAATTTGTTCCCTTTCCAAAGGAAAGATTTTTATCTTAGCAAAAATCATTATTAGAAACAAAGTAAGCTATTACTTAAGCACAAATTGGATCCCGTGTGTTAGATACTCATCTGGGGGAGGAGCTAAGAATCGAGCCCTTCTAAACGCTGCTATTGGGGGGGGGGGAAGGGAAAATCTATGCACTGCATTGTACACACATACACACAGAGGCCCAGCAGAAACCTGCCAGCTTTCTATTTAGACACATAAGGTCTTTCCCATCGTCTTCCATTATCGCCTATGACCAGCCCAACTTCATGATCCTCAAGGATGTAGGATGACAGCCTCAGAATAAAGAACAGTGCTTAGCAATGGATGAACAGCTCCAGGAAGCCTAGTCAGAGCATTCTCCTTTCCCCGAGCTTGTCCATGAAAAGATGGCTACAGTTTATAATGGTCCACAGACTGACACTGGCAACCACAGGTCTCTATCAACCAACTCTGATTTTCTTTTCTTTAAAGGCAATCTCATGCAGCCCAGACCAGCCTCAATCTCTCTAAGTAATAAGTAGCTGAATTTGACCTTGAATTCTTGACCTTCCTACTGCCACTTTCCAAGGCCTAGGATTACAGGTCCTACCACTCAGCTCTCATTTTTCTTAAGGAAATACAGTTTTTAAGATAGGGTCTTTCCCCAGTAATACCACTTTGGGGTATATATCCAAAGGATGCTCAATCGTGCCACCAGGACATGTGCTCAACTATGTTCATAGCAGCATAGTTTGTCATAGTCAGAACCTGAAAACAACCTAAATGCCCCTCGACTGAATAATGGATAAGGAAAAATGTGGTACATTTACTACACAGCAGAAAAAAAAAATAATGACATCTTGAATTTTGCAGGCAAATGAATGGAGCTAGAAAATATCATGTTGAGTGAGGTAACCCAGACCCAAGACAATTATCACATGTACTCACTCATAGGTGCTTTTTAAATATAAAGCAATGAAAACCAGCCCATAAATCACAATCCCAGAGAACCTAGACAACAGTGAGGACCCTAAGAGAGACATACAAAGATCTAATCTACATGGGAAGTAGAAAAAGACAAGATCTCCTGAGTAAATCGGGAGCATGGGAGTAAACTGGGGACCTTGAGAGAGGATTGAAGGGAATGGGAGAGGCAGAAAGGGGAGCACAAAAAAAAATGTAGAACTCAATAAAAATCAAAAAAAAAAAAAAGATAGGATCTTGCTATGTAGTCCAGGCTGGCCTTGAACTTGTGTTCCTCTCGACTTCCATCTCTCAAGTTTGACTATATCCCTAAGCCGCTACCAGGCCTGGCTTTCTTTTTGGTTCTTTTGAGACAAGGTCTCACATATCCTAGGCTAGCCTCAAACTTACTATGTAGCTGAGGATGTCCTTCGATTCCTGAGCCTCCTCCCTCCACCTCCCGAAGTGCTGGGACTGCAGGTGTGCACCACGACACATGCTTCTTAAGGATGCTGCTGGAGACAAGTGAGATCTCCGCCGGTCGCCAGCCCAGGTGATAGAGAGCAGAGCCCCTCTCAAGGGCGGGGTAATTCTGTGTAGAGTCTTTTTGGTTCTACCAGCACTGACCTGCTTGTCCACTGGAGAAAGTTCTAGAGTAATACCCTCGTAGGCAACCAGCCACACCCATGCAGTCGTTTCACAGCCATTGAGCTCCATAGAAGGTCACTGGGAAGCCTCCTGATGGCAGAGGAACCCCATGTGCTTAGCCTCTTCCATGTTAAGACAGCCCTTCTCAGGACTTCCGGCATGTGGAACTGGAGGCAGGCAGGCTGCTTTTCCAGTGACCTCGGAACCAATAAGAGAATCTGTCAGTCCTCATGTCCCCACCACTAGTCAAGAGTCCTCGGAAAGAAGTGACTTTTGCCACCAGAAGTGAGGAGAGACAGCAGATAGAGCCCTTGCTCTTGAGCCTCCAGCCCACACCAAAGGGAACATCAGCAGTATTTGACAAGCTGACCAGCTCCCCCAAGAATAGCGCTGTCATTACACCAACGGGGAAATCATTACCTGATCTATAAATGATTACACGGGAGCAGGAACCGTCACTCCCATCTGAGGAGTTGGCAGAATTGGGATTTTAAAACGGACCTGCAGACCGGCACAACCTTCAGCTCCCCGGAGGATCCGTTGTATTATTCACAAGGTAGAAACTTTCAAGCGCTCAGGGAGGGCACCAAGGGCTCAGGGACTCTGCCGATCAAAGGATCGAAGCCCCTTTGCGGTGTCAGCCACAAACTTAACTCAGAGGAAAACATAACTGTTCAGATCTCCTGTCTGACAGCACAGGGGCTTCGCAGCTTACCACAGGCTTTCATTTGCAAAAGAAGCCATCACAGCTGAAGGGGGCTGGGGTCATTTAGTCTGGGACCATGATGGAGACTCAAGCTTCGACTTCAGGGAGAAAGCTGTTTGTAGTGGAGGCATGCTGGGGGTCTTGTTGGTGGCCCTTGCCTGTCAGAATGAGATGGACAGCCGGTGGTGGGACTCAGTCTCTGTGGACCACTTGGCCTCAGGAAGATGTGGGACTCAGTTGCTGTGGGCCATTGGGCCTCGGGAAGATGTGGGACTCAGTTGCTGTGAACCACTCGGCCTCAGGAAAATGTGGGACTCAGTCGCTGTGAACCACTGGGCCTCGGGAAGATGTGGGACTCAGTTGCTGTGGACCACTTGGCCTCAGGAAGATGTGGGACTCAGTCGCTGTGGACCCCTGGGCCTTGGGAAGATGTGGGACTCAGTCGCTGTGGACCACTTGGCCTCAGGAAGATGTGGGACTCAGTCGCTGTGGACCACTTGGCCTCAGGAAGATGTGGGACTCAGTCGCTGTGGACCCCTGGGCCTTGGGAAGATGTGGGACTCAGTCGCTGTGGACCACTCGGTCTCAGGAAGATTTGGGCAGAGCAAGATGGTGTTGGGAAAAGTTGGGAGTGGGAGATTTGAAGCACAATATAGTGTGTGTGTGTGAATTTAAAAGGCAGAAGCACACAGAATGGCATCGTGTTTTTACAATAGATTCCAAACCTATCAGAGCAACTGGGCACCTGTGAGACTGAGACCGGGGACTGAGAAATGCACAAGGGGAAACGTGAGACGCAGGCAAAGCTGTATCATGACATCAACTGTGACATGGAATCCACTCAGCATCTGTCTCCACCCCTCACTCTCATTGGTGACGAAAAGAGAAGACATAAACTATAAACTGTGGTCTCAGAGAGCTCACCAGCCTGTCTGGTTTAACTCTCCCAGTGCTTACAGATCACCTGAGGCTCTTGTTGGTAGCTTAGACTAACCTGGAACTTTTGATCCTTTTGCATCTGCCTCCCAGGTTTATTACAGGTGTATGCTTGTATGCTGCCATAACCCATTTGTGTGGGTAGAGGCAAGCACTCTACCCGCCAAGCTACATTCCCAGTCTGCATTTGTAAAAAGCTCCCTCTGTGCAGACGGTGGGGAGGCTGCTGTCTATGGACCTGGCTTTGACCTCCTCAGACTTTACAGACTTAACTAAATCCAAGTAAGAATCTACATGTCCTCTACGGGTGAATCTCAAAATAATTGTGCTGCATGAAAGAAGACAGGCAGGGAGCAGAGAGTATACATTAATCACATATGCTTCCACTTCTGCCAGGCATCCTAATCTATACTGACAGAAAGCAGAACAATGGCAGTCTGGACGTGGAGGTGGCGAACAGAAGGGTTGGCAAGGGAAAGTCAGGAGGCAGAGGTACCTTCAGCATCTTGGTTACAGCATGGTTGTCCTGGTGTCTACATACATTGTCCTTCACCAAGCTTTACACCGCTTCTGTGTGCACACTACCGTGCATCAATTACTCCTCATCAGAAAAGATTCTCTGGGCTAACTCCCCACCTGTCCCCACCACAGATGCCCATTTCCTTTCAGCTGGTCCATATCCTCTCCACCACAGCCTCGCCCAGGCCTGACCGAGGTTCCCACCAGAACTCCCCACCTGACCCACTCCACAAAGCAAAGTGATCTCATAAAACTACATCTGGACAGGTACCTATCCCTTCCCACCCTGACTCTCTTCACTGCTCCAAACAACCTCTCTCATAACCCTCCACCATAGAAGGGTACAGAGAGCACAGGTCAGACCTACCTTAGGGCCCCCCCTTATCCTAACCCCTTAGCTCCCACATCTCTCATCTCCTCCCAATCTCATGAACTTCCAAGTAGTCTCAGTCTCTCTCTCTCTCTCTCTCTCTCTCTCTCTCTCTCTCTCTCTCTCTCTCTCTCTCTCTCTCTCACACACACACACACACACACACTCAGGATCTGTCTGAACCACACACACACACACACACACATTCAGAATCTGTACCACACACACACACACACACACACACACACACACACACACCTCTCTCTCTCTCACACACACACACACACACACACCTCTCTCTCTCTCTCTCTCACACACACACACACACACACACACATACACACACACACATCTCACACACATAGAGAGGATCTGTTTGTGGCCCCCCTCTTGACTAGTGATCTCCTTCACATCCTCCAGCCCCGGTGTCCCTTCCTGAGAGTCCCCCTGACAGACCCCCAGACCACCCATACTCTCTGGGATTCAAGTTCCCTCCCCTTCCCCCAACCCAACCTGCAGCTGGGCACCATACATTCACCAGCAGACTTCTGCCCAAGCTCTCCGTCATGGCACCAGAGGCCTCTTTGTCCTCTGTGGCAGCCCGCAGTTCCCGGGACCCAGGAATTGCTCTAGGAATACTGTTTTACCCACAGGATGTTTCGAGAACCTCCCAAGGGGGATTTGATCATCCCTACAGCCTCTAAGAATTGGGGACAGTGGCTCATTTCCAACCTTCCCCTGCAACCCACAGCTCTGAAAAGAAGCCTGAACCTCTCTTCAGCAGGACTTTCTGCTGGGGAAGTTCGCCTATGTCCCAAAGCTGAGTTTCTACCTTCCTTTCAAGGCATTGCCAACACAAAGTAAACAGTACTGGATAGGGCCTTTTCTTCCCACAGTGATACCACTGTGTTTGCTTGGACAAAATCATTTCCTTTCTGGGCTTCTATCCCAAACTCTGTGAGAGTAGAAAGAGGCATGCCACAGGACAGTTTGATGTAACCCAAACTCCTGTCGTGGGAGGCATATGTGGCCTGAGATCGCCACAGGTGTCAGGACCCCTTCAGCAGCCAAGCCTGGGGATCACTCCCAGCACGTCAAGGCTTACGAAGGAAGGAGGAGCTCTCACTGAAGAAGGATGAGAGCAGTGGGCTGTCAAGCAGCACAGATAGCTATGGGTCAGATTCCCCATTAGCAGCAACTGCTGGCAGCTGGCAACAGGGCTCTGTCCTTGTCAGGTCCCAGTGCCAAAAGAGTCCCAGGAATTACAGAAGCAGGGCTTCTAGGCCCAAAAGTTTGAGCATCCAATCCAGCAAGGCACCAACAGGTCAGAGGGCCCAGAAAGTCCCATGCAAACTGGATGGTTGTGGCCTCCCTGCATCTCCTCTGTGTCCCCCATGCATGCCTTTCTAGCATGTCATCATTTCTTGACCTAGACCCCACCACCACCAATAACAACCGCTGGCATGTCAGGGCCTCTTCAGGAGCTGCCTGGGACAAGGACTGCCCTGGGGACTCAACGCATCTCAGTCTTCACCAAGGCTCCTGAAGTCATGGGGCAGGGCAATTGCACCACACAGACTTCTGGAAGGGTGGCACAGAGGGACCCTGGAACTTGCAGAGGAAAAATCAGCACCTGAGCAGCCCACCCACTTCTGCACCTCTGTGCCAGATGACAGCAGCCCTGCTCTGAGAGGATGAGGGTCACCTTGCATCCATCCTCTCTCCTCTGCCACAGCCCTCAGCACCGGCCTTGCGCTGAAGCGATTGGCCGTTTTCTTCAAGGGTTTTGAAGTCACCATGGTGGTTCCCAGAAAGCAGGCCAGAGGCAGGGGCTAGGCCAGCCACATATGCTGTGGAAAATAGCCTCCAGGTGAGGGCCTGGCCCGTGACACATGAATATAAATATAGCTATTGTTAGATTCCTGCTTCTCCGCCAGAACACCCACTGAGCCAGTCACCGTAGTTCCCACCACGCTAGACCTTCTACCCATGCTGAGACTGCACCCACTTTCCTGTGGAATCTCAGTCTCCAGTGCTAATTACGGTGCTAACCCATGCAGCTTACAACTCTTTCTCTCTCTCAGTTGGCAACTATGATAGGCATGACTGTCATCCTCATACAGAAAAGAAAACTGGAACACAGAGAGGCTAAGAAACCTGACCAAGGTCACAGAGCCTGTAGTAGCTGAATCAGGGTTTAAATAGGACACGGCACCTGCTTTGTAATGAATGCCATGGTGTGTGTGTGTGTGTGTGTGTGTGTGTGTGTGTGTGTGTGTGTGTGTGTGTTGGCCTTGAACTCATTCTGTAGCTCATAAAAGCCTTGGACTTGTGATCCTACTGCCTCAGCCTTCTGAGTGTGAGGATTACAGGCCTTCTCCATCGTGCCTGGTTTATGCAGTGCTGGGGACAGAACCCAAGATTTCTGTGCATGGTGGGAGAGCACTCTACAGAGTGAGCTACATTTCCACCCCTGATCTATCTACATCTTAGTCCCAGCTCTTGCACCTACCAGCGGTGAACCCTGAGCTGAGTTTCTTAACCTCTCTGAGCCTATTTCACTGCCAAACAAACACATTAATTACTAGCTCGCTGATGAGGTACAACGGAGAATGAAATAAGATGAACTACATGAAAACAATAGTACATAGAAAGCAGTTAATAAATGTTTGGTTCCCGCCCCTCCCCTTCCAATTTCAAATCCTAAAGCATATTGCTTTGGGACCATTCCAACACAGAGGTTACAAAGGACTTTGTCGTGAGAAAAGATACATTTCTCGAGAGCGATTGGGTATCTAGGGACACAGCTGGCCAAGCCTTTGTCTTCAGCATCCTTGGCTCTGTTTTCTCTTTGACCAGCCCTCCATGGCCAGGTTACCTACACACACACACACACACACACACACACACACACACACCATCACCCTCCTCTCCATAGCTCAGCAGCTGGGCCCAGGCAGCGTTCTAGGATCGGTCCCTCTTCATCTTGGGCTCCACGCCTACAGAGTGACATCCCAGAGTCACCTTCACGCTAGCCTCGCTGACCCCTGCGCTGTAAGAGCCAAAGGGCCAGGCTGAGAGTACAGGGAGCTGGGGCCTGAAGAGAACTCCATGACGGAGGCCCTCCCTGGGAGCAGGGATGGGCTGCCGGACACAGTTGCCGGCCCTTCCCACCTTGCACCCCACAGCACAGCAGGCTCCACCTGGGACTTCTCCGGGCTCCAACCAACCCCAGGTGGACACCCTTATGGGCCATCAGACCGGAATCACATGTTTCCTTTATCTGCCTTCTGCAAGGAGGCTGCCTTTCACACGTCCCCAGTCAGCAGATTCTGCCCTACAATCTGTGGCTATTGTGGGTGGAGCTGGCCTGCAGCCATTCAGAGCAAATGGGTTATCCAGCAGGGGAAAGAAAACTCGAGTTTTAACTAAATAAGCAAAGGACAAGAGGAGGAAGGCAGTAGGGAGCGGGGAGAGGGGGAAGAGAGGTAAATTGCACAAATGCAAATTAGAATTATTTAAAAATTAAAAGTTATTTTAATTATTTAACCTAATTGCTGCCTTGCTCTCCTGGGGAGACCCCACTTGCATTCCGTGGGGTACAGAGTATTAAACTGAATCCTGGAGCAACTCAGACAAGAACAGGGAACGCCCATATTTCAAAACCCCCCCTGCGAGCTGGAATGGGGGAATGGGACTAAGAGCTGGGGACTAGAAAGAGGGCGGGCACAATATGAACAGGAAGGAGATGGTCAGCAGCTATCACTGACATGGACAGCACCTGACTCACTTTGGAAGAGACTGCACTGTTAGCCCCACTGTGCAGAGCTGATGTCCAGGAGGGCTGAAGCCAAAGCTGATAAACAGAATAAGCAAGTAGGTCCAGGCCTGCAGCGCTCCCCTCGCCAGGGTTTATCGCACCAGCCTACAGGAGGAACACAGGGAGGGGCAGCAGGAGCCGAAGTCTCCAGTGTCAGGCAAGCAGCGAGTCAAACCCTGCCTCAGCTGCTGAGTGATCACAGACAAGAAATTGCATGTCTCTGGACCTTGGTTTCCTGTGGGAAGGGAGGAGATGGCTCTTCCTCACAGGGCTGTTGAGAGGGTGGAAGAACAGACAGAAAGTGCCTCAAATAGCAGGTACTCAACAAACAGGGCTTTATAGTTCCAAAGAGCCCGGGAGGAGAAAGGCATTTAGTCCCATGACCTGCCAGGTTAGTAGTTCCTCACTGTGCTCTTCTGGAAGCTGTTGAAGCCCCACAGGCTTCTAGAATGGGTCCCCAGAGGTCTGAGGCTCTCTGTGAGACACTAGAATGTAAGCCCAGCCACAGGCCCCTGCTCGCGTGTCCACTGAGGATTCAACACAGCGATGCCCGTTGTTCCGCCACAGGAAAGATTTAGGGTACACACTGTGTATGGCTTTTGTAAAGGGCTCTAAAGAATGTGCTCAAGAAAAGATGGTCCACGGGGACCAAGGAGAGCAGATCTGAGCCCTCTGTGACCCAGAAAGAGAACATAGGGTCAGAGGATTTTAGTACCCCTTGCCCAGTGTGTCGGAAACCAAACCAACAGAGGTCCCTAGAAGGTAGGAAGGAGGTAGTAGGGGAGGAGAGGTATGCGTAACTCTTAGTCAGCACCCTTATGAATGTCTGACCTGTCATAGATTCTACCCATCAAGGCCTCCAGAGGAGTGCTCCAGATGACCTCCCAGCCCAGCCCACTCTGGTGCATAGGGCACCATGCTAGAAATCCCGTTCACCCACTCACGATTCACCCGCACACCCGACTCCAGCACCGTGCCAGGCCCTGGGCACTACCTAAAGCTTTAGTCTCCTTTGTATTCATCCAGGAAAGAGTCTGATTTTCATGTCATTTGCATAAATTTGCATTTTCAATTGAAAAAAGACCTTTAACTCCAAGCAGCTGAGATAAAATAAATTGGCATTTTTTATTGTCCCTGCTGCTGCAATTGGATTCCACCCTAACACCGGCTTTAGCTGTAGCCTCAGAGGACTTGCTGGGGATGAGGCCTCTGCCCGGCTGACTTTCATAGACAAGGAACGACAGGTTCCTCCCCAAAATCCAGGCACAGGAAGATACAGGGTACCCAGAAGGAGACTCAGCAGGTTTATTGTGTCCACTGTGCCCCCTGAAGCCAAGGAGAAGGCTGCCCTACAGACCATCCTAAAGGTAGCCCACTGTCCAGAACGGGCACATCGCTGACTGTAGACAAACTTTCAAGGCCTAACCTCCACGGAGGTCGCCCCTAAGGCCAAGCTCTCATTGAGGGTCTCCATGCATGCTTTATATCACCCTGAAGGGAGACAGGGTCACTGGAAGAGAACTGTACTCAGAGAGGAAAAGGCTCCAGTGAACCACCTAAGGGACCTGGCCCCTGAGGGCCTGTAGTGTTTAGGATGAGCAGCCACGGGGCATCAGCCGCCCAAGGCCACAGGGAACAACAATGTGGATGAGATCTGGGAGTGACTAAGAGTCCCAGGTGTCAAGATGGCTTTCTCTATGCCATTCCTGCCCAACTCAGGTGATACACTATAACATCTGTTTCTTGAGGCACTAGGAATCAAACCCTGGGCCTCAAACACAGTAGGCAAAAACTCTATCAAAACTATTCCACATCCACTTTTATTCAGGTAAAAGTCCTCTGAGCTTTACCTTAACAGGAAGACCTGTTGGGGGCAGCTGAGCTGGTGCTGGGGGCTTAATCTGACCGAAGTATGAAGACCTTCATCATAAGCCCAAGACATGCAATCATGCCAATAAACAGACGAAATGAACTGATAGGAACTATCTGAAACTAGGTAGGGTTTGCACCCTTTGCCTAAAGTCACAGGCTAGGCGGCAACAGGGCTGTGACTGCCTCTAGTCTGGGGCTTCATACCTCCACTGTACCCCTTACTGGGTAAACTTCTCAAGTGCCCTGAAGCCAGGAAGAGCAATGTAAGTCAGAGATGAGAGACTCCCCTAAAACCATCACCCCTCAGGTCCCCATGTAGAGCCCCTTGTACTGCACTCTCCTGCCTCCCTCAAAACTTAGGGGTTCCAAGCTCTAGCACTCACCTTTGTCACATGGCAGAATGGTTCTGGGGTAGCAAAGTGGGGGAACATGGAGGGCGGAACTTGGGTACAAAGAGCTGTGTTCTGCTAGCAGCCCTGTCTCTTCCCAGGCATTAGAGGACAGGTATTGCTGTCATCATCACCATGGGACATTTCCCGGCCACTGCCCCCAGTGGATGACGAGCATGCAAATGCTTTGACAAAGCGCACAGCTGAGCGGGTGTGCCTGCAGCAGGGACGAAGAGCGTTCCATGCATCCCCCGTAAGTCAAGCCTGTGCTCCTCTGAGAACCTTACCTGCCCACTGTGTTCTTC
This sequence comes from Arvicola amphibius, assembly GCF_903992535.2. Taxonomy (NCBI): domain Eukaryota; kingdom Metazoa; phylum Chordata; class Mammalia; order Rodentia; family Cricetidae; genus Arvicola; species Arvicola amphibius. Next base: position 132,892,081 of record NC_052049.1, on the reverse strand, counting down.
CCAGATGTCCCGGGCTCTCTTCCCCTATAGTGTGTCCATCCCTGCAATGCTGCTCTGAGGACAAACCTCTATGACAGGTTTTGACTTCAGGGAAGGTCCCAGAAGCTCACTCCAGTCAGATCAGTGTAGCCAGCGACTGTTCAGGACTGAGGCACCCACTCGTCTTCCTCTGAGACTCCTCTACTGTAGGGCTGCCAGAGACCCATGAGTGTGCCCAAGAATCTGACCAGATCCCTTCCCTGAGTTCAGCCTTGAAGGACCTCGCTAGAGGGCGAGGAAATAAAGCACGGAGTCAGAACACCTACGTGCAAACCCCACCCTCCTAATGTGCCGGTTATGTCATACAAGACAGGTCCCTCAACCTCCCTAGGCCTCAGCTTCCTGGGAAAGATGCTCACAGTGCAAGATGAGAGAGTCAAACAAAATAATGATGGTAAAAGTATGTTTTAGAGAAGAACACACTTTGTTCCAAAATATACCATGATGGTGTCTAATACCTTGTATGCTAATTTTTCAGTTTAAAGTTTTTTAAAAGTAGATGTTACTTGCTAAAAGCCCTGTGATGTGACTGCCACCAAAGCAAGAGGGATAGCATCAGCTGCGGAAAGGAAGGCACAGAAACCTATCCACACACCCCTCCTGCTAAGGGCCAAGGAACTGCCCTCCAGCCAGAGGGACTGTCCCATGGATGAACACCGAGACAACACCAAGGACACCCCCAAACATCCCAATCTTCCCTAAACTGAGGAAGAACTGCCGGAATAGATGAAACAATGTCTGGCCCTCTCAAGCCCTGTTCAGACTGGCGCCGTTTGTTAGGATCATGCATTAACACACTCTAAGGAGACGGAGTTGGAAATGCGAGGAACGTGTTGGGCGCTTTAGTTAGGGCATGGGGTGTGTCCTTTAGTTCTAGACCCACCTTGACCTCCCAGTGTGCTCCTGTCCCTTACCTGTCACTCCTGGGCCCGGACCAACGCTGACTCATTTGTGTTATGCAGCTGTGCCTACTCTGTGTCCAGAGACGACACCAGTCCTTTCAAGCGTTTCCACCTTAGCCAAGCATGTTAGTACACACCTTTGATCCAGCGCTTGGGAGGCAGAGGCGGACGGATCTCTGTGAGTTTGAGGCCAGCCTGGTCTATAGAGTGAGTTCTGGGACAGCAAGAGCTGCGTAATGAGACGCTGTCTCAAAAACAAAACAAAACTTAAAACAACAACAACAAAAAAAGCCCTTTCATTTCTCTCATTCAGTCATTGATTCCTGCAACAAAAATACATTAAGCAGCAGAAACTGTTGAGAACAAGTAGAGACAGGGATGTCGCTCAGTGAGTAGGGCATCCCATAATCCAGGATGGCTCATCCAGTAACCCCACCACCCACAAGGTCGAGGCCGGAGAAGCAAAAGTCCAAGGTCATCTTCTGCTGTCTACGGAGGCAGAGGTCAGCCTGTCTCAAAGCCAGCAACAGAAAGAACAAGAAATGCAGCACAGGTGGTGCAGAGCTCCACCGCCCGGAGCCCCAGGCCGGTCAGAGTCAACATCGCTGGGAAAATGACTTAACTGGGGGAGCCCTGGCTGTACACATTTATATTCATCTCCCAGGGCTATTGGAACAAACTCCACAGACTGAGTGTTTTAAATCTCAGAAATGTATTTCCCCTCATATATGGAGGCTGAGAATCAAAAACTAAGGTGCTTTCTTCCGAAGCCTGTCTCCTTGCCCTGCGGATGGCTACCTGCCCTCACCTGGTAGAGGCACGTTGGTCACACTAGCTACGGGCACACCAGGCTACCTTAGTGAGAGTTTCTATTGGGAAGGGTTTGTTTCACTCATTCTTCTACATCACAGTCCGTCACTGAAGGAAGTCAGGGTGGAAGCTCTGGCAGGAAACGGGAGAGCAATTAAGGGGTGCTGCTCACTGACTTCCTCGTGGCGTGCTCAGCCTGCTTTCTTATACCATTCAGAATCACCTGCCCAGGGATGACACTGTCCGCAGGAAGCCCTTCCACATCAATCATTAATCAAGAAAATGCCCTACAGACTTGCCTATAGACCAGTCACGTGGGAGCATTTTCTCAGTTAAAAGTCCCTCTTCCCAGGTGTGACTAGGTTTGTGTCAAGTTGACAAAAAAAACCAACCAGCACTCCACCCACAGAAGCTCACGTCGCCCATCTCATGAAGGCCCTGAGTCTGAGGTGCTTGGGGAATTACTACTTCAAAGTATGAACATGGTGGGAGTCCAGTCTGGTCTGTGGTCATATTCCACCAAGAAACCAAAGTGAAAGGGCAGATAATGGGGCCTGGACATCTTGGGAGTCAGTGAAAGCCTCACGAAGTTAGTGAGAGTAGGGTGTGTCTTAGCCCTGCGTCTGTCCAGAGCAGAGTCTGAGGCAAAGGGCTGGTGTGTACACACAGTTTACTTGGGTGGCTGGAGATCAAATGGGATGAGAGGAGGCAAACCACAGGAGGGGCAGCCAGTGCAAGGACACATTGTTGGGTTGGGTGCATGCAACTGGACTTGGTTATTCTGGGAGCCTAAGGGGGTTCTTTGAGTGACTACCCAAGAAATGACACAAGGGAGTGTCTATGCATCACTGTTGACCTCGGTGACGGACAGCCTCGCTAGCACTGATTCCCCTGCTACACTTGTGGGTGGATCCCCAAGGGTCTCTTAGCTCTTAGCCTTGGGACTGAAAGAGACACGTGAGCTACAGTGAGGTGTGGTCAGTCCTCACCCGTGGGAGGCTTTTAGCAGACGTCGGGTTCACAAGATATCTAAGCTTACTTGTGGGAAATAAATATGGGAATTATTAATTCATGGGCATGAATCTGTTGCTTTGTTGCACAAGCTATGTAACTGAGTAAAAACAACAGCCATTTCGGAACCAGCCTGCTCCTGTGTACAAGATGTGTGACCACAGATGATTCTCAGAGACCCCACGGAGGGAAGGTGTCCAGTATGTTAAAAATAAATAAAATAATCAGCTATACCAGAGTTCTGCACATTTCCCTTGTACTTCCTGATTGCGTAAGGAGATTTTGTGTTTTGTGAGGTGTGTGTTTGCGTGTGTGTGTGTGTGTGTGTGTGTGTGTTGTTTTGTGGTACTGAGGTAGAGCCTGGACCATGCTAGGCAAGCACTCAAGTGCACTAAGCTGTACCCCAGCCATCCTCTGACTTTTGAACTTGAGATGGGGCTTCAGTCTATAACTGTAAGGCCACCCTTGAACTCGAGATCCTGCTGCCTCAGCTTTCCAAATAGGGGAAGGTCACAGGTTTGTGACACCAGGCTGGGTTGAGTACTTAGAATCTTGACAATATCAGTAAATGCCAGGGTAGGCGAGGGCTCTGACTCCTGAGAGTCAGGGACCCCAAGCTTTGTGACATCTCAGTAAGAGATGCCACCACCAGGACCATTGAATGCAAATTTCTCCACCTCTTGAGCCATTGCCTCTCATAAGGCTGACTTTTTTTTAAGCTTCCAACAGATATTCTTTGTCCTTGACTGTGCCCTGGTAGGCAGTCCAGGGTCTCACATCCTAGCGGGACTCTACATAACCTCTAATAAGGCCCCTCTGGATTTATTCTCCCTGATCCCCATTGCAACAAAGCCTCTGGGTTCCAAGAAACCCCGCCTGGAGAACAAGTCACATTTACCAAGAAATAATGAAAATACTTTTTCCAGCGGCAGATTAATCAAACCCAACCACGACTTCTGACGGGCGTGAAAACTACCCACCATTTGAACTTGACAGCGTTCTGGATAAAAGCAGAGAAAAATGGTCTCTTAAAACAGATAAAATGCTCAACAGTGGGGGTGCAGGCTTTTTTGTGAGATTTGGTGTGTGCATCATAAAGTCACAGGTCCCCTTAGGCGCAGGGACTTAATTCATAGGCCACTGAGTCTCACCTGTGGTTTATCCATAGGTTCTCCTTTGTAATTTTCACCCCATACATGGTCTTAATGTCATCAGCAAGCCCAAACTTCATTCATGAAAGTCACTGAATACTGACTTCTTTTTCCATATGTGTTCATTTACTTTATGTGTGTAGGTGTGCAGGTACATGTGGAATTGGTCGCAGGACCCCACCTGAGGTCATCAGACTTGGCAGCAAGCACCTTTACCCACTGAGCCCTTGTGCCGGCCCTGAATACTGACTTTCAAAATATATACTAAAATACTAAATAATCATGTATGAATGGATTCAAGGGAGCCATTCTGAATCCTCCTAAGGCCCTTCCCCTCTACCTTAATGTCCTTCTGGTAGCTGTGACCCAACATCCCTCCCGAGGCTAGACTCAGCTCCCACCCTATAGCAGACGCTCTCCAGAAGGGCGTTAGCAGAGGGCTCCAGAGCATGTGGAGAAAAATTAAATCTCCTCAGTGTACGATTTGATCTAACAGAAGAAAAGTCATTTTATTAAATATTTAGTGTGCACTGACAAGTGGCGCATGGATATTCGTTATTAATAAATTTACATACATTGGGGTGGATTGCAGAACTTTTTCAGGAACAGGAGAGAAAAATAAGTAGATACCAACACTGAAAATATTCTCCCTGTCCCCCAGCCCCGACCTCTCTGCCCTGGCCCCGACTCTTCACCTTAACTATGTTTCCAGACCTTGCCTCACTTAATCTGCCCTTGGGAGGGACCTCACTTCAGGCCTTTGGATCATACTCCCCCAGGTTCCAGAGGCCCCTTGGATGCAGCCTGGTCCTCAGCTGGGCTGGACCCTGCCCCAAAGATCTAACACCAGACCTGGATCTGGTTTTTGCCAAGGCTGAAACCCTAGGCCTCTGCATATGTAGGTATTATGGGTAATCTTTATTTGTGGAGGAGAGCACATGTTTTCGTGTATGTGGGTGTGTATGCACATGTGTGTGGGTGTACGAGTGTGCATGTGCTTGTGGAGGTCAAAGGTTAACCTCAAGTGTCACTCCTCAGTTGTCCACCTTGCTTTTTGTGAGTGTGAGTTCACTAATTTGCTAAGGCCGCTTAGCCTGTGAGTCCCAGGTATCCTCCTGTCTCCATCTCTACAAGGCTGGGATTACAGCACATACCATCCCACCTAACTTTTGACATGGGTTCAGGGGATTGAACTCAGGTCCTTGTTTTTGCTTAGCAGGCACTCTTGCTGCCCTGTGATCCAGTTCATCACCTCGACTGAAATGAGAACCGTCCAGGGGACTAGAAAGCACATTTCTGAGTGTGTCTGTGACATTTCCAGAAAAGATTTAACTAAGGAGAAGGACCTTCAGGATTGGGAGTGGCACCCTCTAATGGGCTGGGTGCCCAAATGGAGCCAAAGGGGAAGAAGGAGGGAGTGTCCAGCGCAAGCTTCCTCCCCCTCTGTCTCCCAGCTGCCATGAGGGGAGCTCTGCCCACCCCCACCTTCCACTCTGCTGGTCCTGCCTCACCGCACAAGTGAAAAGAGCAGAGTCAGCAGACCCTGGACAGACTCTGAGACTGGGAGCCAGGTAAACCTTCCCTCCTTCAAACTGTTTCTCCTCCACAAAAACCATACTCAAGATGTAGCAGCACATTTTTTAAAATGCCCTCTTATTAAGAGAGGGCCTCACTTAGTCCTCACCATGTGGCTAAGGATGATTTTGAAGTCCTGATTCTCCTGCCTCTACTTCCTAAGTGCTGGGATTACGGGTGTGCACCAACACATCCTGCTAATATAATGATGGGAATTGAGCCCCGAGCCTTCTGAATGCCAGGGAAGCACCCTACTGACTGAGCTCCAGCCACAGCTCCTAAAGAAAGAGTCGTAAAGTGTTCTACAGGGGAGTCTAAACTAAACTTAATATCTACCAATGGGAGGTGGACAAAAAAAAAAAGAAAAGAAAAAAAAGAAAGCCCAGATACATTGATGGGGAGATATATACAAGATGGCCTATTAAACAGCTATTAAAAATTATATCCTCAAGAAAGTTCTAAGAACATTAGGGAAAATTTCAAACTATAGACTCAAGTGTAAACACAGACCACAAAATCCATATTCAATGTACTCTCAACTATGAATATGTAAATATGTATGAAAAATGAGCCTGTGAGGAAAGCTGAGTCCTGAGATCTGTGCCTCGCCCACCGCATGTGAGTGCGGCCAGCATTCGCTGATGTCCTTTGCTGGCCTTAAGCTAAATTCAGCTTAATGAACCACAACTGATTTTGTTTTACATGTCTGAATTTTTCTACCTTCCACAAAGAACACGTTTTATACTTACAAAAATGCAATAAAGCCAGCATTTTTTTTTTAATAAAGCCCATTCTGTAAACCCGAAGACTATTCTGAAATCTGAATTGTGTGCATGGCTCCTGCTGGCTCCTGGCCTGGCTTTCCTCCCTGCAAAGTCTGCAGGGGGTAATCAGGGACTCTTTTACTGAGAGAAGGAGGGGGCACATCCTAGGTCCTCACTTTCCCGAGGAATCTAAGGATCTTACTCTTAGCATGAGTCACCTTCTAGCCACACTTGTCCCAGACCCCAAAGATATGAGTGGCAGCTCTGGGTTGGCCAGCAACTGTCTGTGTGATTGGCAGCTCACCACATCTCTACTGCATCCAGATGTGAAAGGGTTAGAATTTCTAGAGGAAGGGGTGGGGTCAGACTTAAGAGAGAGCTTTGAGTATGGTGGTTAAGTCCACAGTGGAGAGACCCCTATCTTCCATGTGCTCAGAAGTAGCTGAGCAGAAAAGCATACTCCCTTGGGGGCAGGGGAGGCTCCTTCCCACTCAAGGACCCCTGGAGCCTCAGATGACATTAGGTGCCTCTAGAGGAACTGCCATTGGAATACCAGAGAAAGCTTCAAATGCAAGTCTGGGTCCCTCCGGGAGGCACTACACCTCATCCAGGAAGGGTGAGGTCAGGACTAAGCAGCCTCCATGCCACTTGGGGTCACAGGGGACAAGCCTCTAGGCTATCCCTGGAGCACAGGGATAGCCTAGAACACAACCCTCACAGCCACAGTCCCAGGGAGGCCCTGCTTCTCCAGCTCTACCCTCAGTCCTTCTGTTACATCCTGTCTCAGCTTGGTTTCTACAGCTGTGAAGAGACACCATGACCATGACAACTCTTATAAAGAAAGTATTTCATTGGGTAGCTCGCTTCCAGTTTCAGAAGTTTGGTTCATTATCATCATGACAGGAGCATGGCGGCCTGCAGGCAAATACAACGTTGGAGCTGAGAGCACTATGTCTTGCAGGCAACAGGAAGTTGACTGACACACTAGGCAGTGTTTTAAGCATAGGAAATCTTAAAGCCCGCCCCCACAATGACACACTTTCTCCAATAAGGCCATACCCACTCCAACAAGGCCACAACTCCTAACGGTGCCAATCCCTATGAGATTATGGGGCCAACTACATTCAAACTACCACACTGCCCTTGTATACTTCGTCCTTTAGGCCTCAGCCTAGTTACAAACCCTGGTTCCATGAACTTCACAGCCCTCCTCTTCCTCAGGCCTGTACTGGGGATGGAGCCCAACCTCAGGTTGCTCTCAAAAGGGAGAGGGAACAGAGAACAGACTCAGAAAGTGAAATGGCAGGGCACACAGGGGCTGAGATCAAACATGAAGGCTGTGGCAGGGGCAGGGGTTGACATAGGGCACTATTGAGAGGGCTCTATAGGGAAGGCCATGCTGTCCCTCTGCGACAGCACAAAGGATCAATGACCTCTTTTGTTAATGCCCTAACACCCTAAAATTCACAAGACTGAAAACATGCACCCAAAATGGGGTGTGATAGCACACATCTGTAATCCCAGCCCTTGGGAGAGGAAGATAGAAGGATCAGAAATTCAAGGTCATCCTTGGCTACTTAGAGAGCTTGAGGCCACCCTGGACTATGTGAGACTCTGTTTCTAAAACCCAAAAGGAAACCCTGCACCCAGACCTCACTGATAATCCCAGTGGGAGTGGGCTTTTGTACGTATCTGAAAAGATAAATGGAGAACCTGATCACACACCACACACATACCCAAACATGCACACACACACACCCCACATACCCAAACATGCACATGCACATACCACACACATACCCAAACATTCACACACACACACACACACACACACACACACACACATACACGTAAGCATGAGCACCACACGTGTGTACACTGAGACACATGTACACATGTGCATGCACACACTACAACTTATGTATATAGTGTACATACACAAACATTGTACATATGCATGCTTATTGCATGTGTACATGCATGTGCATACACAGTACACACATACCATAGAATGAACATTTAAACTTACCACACAACCATGCATAGATGTCATACATGTCCTTTACCCATCAAATATACACACATGTGTACATAAAGAACATATATAGGCACACACACTACCTACCCACCAGACATCAGCATAATTAAGTGCCTGCTGGGCAGCCCTTCTGGGCGCCTGTGTTCCTACAGTGATGTATTTAATGACAGGAGAGCCATCACACCTGTGGTGACTGCACTGGCCCTCCTTGCCAATGTCAAGTTCCATTCTCCTCAGCCGCAGCTATTCAGCAAGTGTAATGGACTGCACAGGCCACAGCCGAAGGAGAGCAACTATAGCTAGCCTGGCACCTGCTTCTGCCTCCCCAGCAACTTGCACTTCCCACCTCTCTCCCCCTCAGTGTCTCTAGGCAGTGACACCCACAGGCCCCAACCATTCTTCCAATCATTTTTTTTTAAGGAGTCCTTTCTGCTTCCCGAAGCTTCCTTCATGCCTATGGCTGGCTTTCCTTTAGACTCAGGACCAGATAGATATGCTCCCTCCCCTAGAGCTCTGACTCCAAGGAGCTCTGAGTGCCCTGTCACAGGGAGATGGTTGGGCCCAGTAAGCACCAAAGGGGACATGTAAGTATGTGGAGAGTGGCAGAAAAGGACACAACTTCTTCTTAGCCTTGATGACCTGGGAGTTCCACCCCCAAGGGCCTGAAGGGACCGTACCTGGCACGAAAGCTGCTTCTGTCTCCTCCATTCCCAACCACACAGTGCTGCTATCAGAGAAAGCAGAGGGGCTGCCTGACTGCGGTCCTCAGCTGGGGACTTTGAAAGATTTACTTCCATGTCAACCCTGAGTCCCCATACCATCTTACTGTGTGTGTGTGTGTGTGTGTGTGTGTGTGTGTGTGTGTGTGTCTGTCTGTCTGTCTGTCTGTCTATGAATGATCAGGGGTCAACCTCGAGTATTGGTCCTCAGAAGCCATCCACCGTGTTTTTAGAGATAGCCTCTCAATGGTATAGAACTCACAGATTTATCGTCTGGATGACCATCACACCACAAAGATCCACTTGTCTATCTCCCAGAGCTGGGGTCGCAGCACCACCATGCATGGCTCTTTTATATGACTCCTGGGGACCAAGTTAAATTCTTCATGCCAGTGTGTCAAGTTCTCCACTGACCAAGCTGTGTTCCCAGCTCACTTTCTCCTTCTGTACAATGCAAACCTGAAGCACCCTCTGTGGTCTCGCCTTCCTGGGTCAGCCACCAAGTTATGAAGCCTCTGTGGAGACCAGAGAGCACTAGTCCCCAGACATGGACGTTACCTCTCATGCAGTCCTAACAGGCTATGCTAAATCCCCCCCAGTGAGAGGGGAACTACTCTGAGCTGCCCAAGCCTACCATTCCCTCTGGTTTCTCAATACAGGGCATGAGCCATCTTTGGTTCTTTCATTTGGCTCTCAGGCTGAGAGACTTCCATAAACTCTGGGACCAAGGACCATGCCCTGCAGCAGGTCAGGGACATCCTGGACCAGAAAAGTCAGCACCCCAGGGGTGATGCTCAACCTCTCACCACAACTTGTCTGTTTAAAAGAAGGATACACCCTAAATGAGAACTAGGACCTGAACACTAAGAGGGAAACTAAGTCAGACAGTCCTAGCTCTAACCCCAAGTACCTCTGTGCTTTCTTTCCTCACCCCATGCAAATTAACCAAAACAAGATTCTGGTCTGTGGATTCAACTTAGTTAGTAGTAATCTCCTAACATGCACAAGGCCCTGCATTTAATCCCCAGCACCACAAAATACCAGGGGAGGGAGGCATCCCTGTAATCCTAGCACCCAGGAGCCAGAGGCAAGAATTCTGAAAATTCAAGGCCATCCTCAGCTACACAGCAAGCTGGAAGTTAGCCATGGTAACAGGAGATCCTGATTAAAGGAAAAAAAAAAACAGTTTTTAACAGTTACAATCACCCCTGCTGGGTGTGGTGGCACACACCTTTAGTCCCAGCACTTAGGAGGCAGAGGCAGGTGGATCTCTGTGAGTTGAAGCTAGCCTGGACTACAGAGAGAGAGTTCCAAGATAGCCAGGGCCACACAGAGAAACCCTGTCTCCAAAAACCAGAAAGAAAAAAACAAAAAGAAAGGAAGAAAGGAAGGAACAAAAGAAGGAATAAAAAAGGAACGAAGGAAGAAAGAAAGGAAAAATAATTAGACTAGGGGCCAGTAAAATGGCTCAGCAGGTAAAGGTGCTTGCCTCTAAGCCTAACAAGTTCTAGTTCCTGAACCCACATGGTAGGGGAGAACCAACTTCTACAAGTTGTCCTCTGACCTCACATGAGCACTGTGGCACATGCTAGCACCTGTCTACAGAAGGAAGGACGAAAGGGAGGAAGGGAGGGAGGGAGGGAGGGAAGGAGGGAGGGAAAAAAGGAAGGAAGGAAGGAGGGAGGGAGGGAGGGAGGGAGGGAGGGAGGGAGGGAGGGAGGGAGGAAGGAAGGAAGGAAGGAAGAAATGAAGGAAGGAAGAAACGAAGGAAGGAACAAAAGAAGGAGGGAGTAAGCCCAGATTAACTAATACAAAGAGATCAAACAGACAGTGAAAATAAAATACGTGGATCTTAATTGTAATGTGATTTGGGGCATAATCTCAGCTAAAGAGACATTAGGGGACAATAGAGAAAACTTTAATATAGACTACACATTGGAAGACATTAGGAAATTATTAATTTTGCTAGTTGTGATTCTGTGTTCAATTTTCAGAGATGTGTACATGAATATCATGCTAGTTTACTTTCAAGTGGTTCTACAAAGACAATAGCAGAAGTGGAGGAAGCACGCGAAGAGACCCCAGCCGCGGGAGAAGGCAGGTGATAGGTACGGACTTATTACTGGATTGACTACCCCTTCTACTGTTCTAGTCTTTGAAGATTTGGTAATAAAAAGTTAAAACAAGAGCTGGGCGTGGTCACACATGACTCAGGAAGCAGGGGCAGGTGGATCTCTGTGGGCTCGACGCCTGCCTGGTCGGCTACACAGTGAGTTCCAGGACAGCCAGGACTGCACAGAGAGACCCTGTCTCGACAGAAACAAGGCTAGTGAGATGACTCGGCAGATAAAAGCCTTTACCATCCCCGACCACCTGAGTCTGATGCCCAGAGCCCACAGAAAGGAGGAAAAAGAGAACTGGTTCTATTAACCAAGTCATCCTCTACACTCACATCATGGCACATGGACCCACACATTCATAGTAATTCTTATTAATAAAATTAAAGTGAAAACACAAACACCTATTAAAAAGGGGGAAGAAGATTACAAAATGTTTTCAGGCCTCCTGGTGCCAGAGTGACTTCTAACCAGCCCCGCCTGTCCTGTCTGCTTACTTCCTCAGAGCCATGAGTTTTGTTACGGGTCTCCCCGGCCCCTACACACACATACACCTTGTAGCCCTGGGGAGCAGATACAGGGAGTCACTTACTAGGCAAGCATTCTACCACTGAGCTACACCCACAGCCCTTTTCATTTTTATTTTGAGGCAGTGCTCACTCCATAGTTCAGGCTGGCCTTGAACTCTCCATCCCCCTTCTGCAGCCTCCTGAATGCCAAACATGTGCCAAACACCCAGCCAGAGCCTCAAGTATTCCTATCTCTAAACCACCCTCACCTAGTCTTGAGGTCTGAATGAACTTGATCATGGAGAAGGGCGTGGAACCCAGGCAGCCTGGGAAGAACACTCATTTCTGTCTCTCCCTTGTCTTCCCTACCTGGGAAAGGGGAGGATTTCCCTAGAGAGGGTGAGTCTCAAGCATCAAGGAAGGATGTCTCCTTCCGGAAAGGTAAAGTAAGCAGGACTAGGGGTGGGGGTGACTCAGTTGGTAGAGTGCCAGCCTGGCATACATAAAGCCTTGGGTTTGATCCTCAATACCACATAAACCCAGTGTGTAAACACATGCCTGGGATCCTAGCACTTGAGGCAGAGGCAGGAAGATCAGAAGGCCAAGGTCATCATCAACTACAGATCAAGTTTGAAGTCAGTTTGATCCTGCTTCAAATAGCAACACACTCCTAGCTGTTTACATAAATCAAATATGAGGAAGAGCGGAGGAAAGGGAACAGGCCCCTGAGATCCTTGGACCCTAAGGAACAACTCTGGTAAGTTTCTTGATTTTTCGTTTGGTTTTGTGTGTCTCAGACTTAAAGCTATCATCTTAGCAGCTCAGAGGTTCCAGTGGGTATATACCCAAAGGGTCCCAATACAAGCTCGCTCTCTCTACCCAAAGGCTGGAAAGTAGCCAGTGAATACCAAACATACCCCACCAGTGGAAGTCAGTGAGAAGACAAGACTTCTGTCCTCCCATAGCTCACAATGTGCAGTGACACCCCTACACAGCTCCCACATGGCTGCATCAGAGAAGAGAGTTGGGACCTTGACCCTAACCACTAGCACACCACCTCCATAGCATCCTTAGAGCCAGCACAACACTGTGACCGAAGGCAACTTGAGAAGGAAAGGGTTTATTTCAGTGTACAGTGCCACAACATGATCTGCCACTGAGGGATGTCGGTCAGAACTCCCAGTAGTCAGGAATCTGCAGAGGACCTGATGCAGAAACCAGGGAGAGTGCTGTTTACGAGCTTGCACCTCATGGCTTGCTCAGCCTGTCTTCTTATAGCACTCAGGACAACCAGCCCAAGTGTGGCACTACACGTTGAACTGCCCTGCCCACCAGCAAATCAATCATCAATCAATAAAATGTACCACAGGTTTGCCCACAAGCCAGTTTTCCCAGTTACAGTTCCCTCGTCCCAAATGACGCTAGCTTATATCAAGTTGATATAAAATAAGCCAGCACAAATGTGCAGCAAACATAGTGGCCACCCTTACTCTAGAAAGTCAAGGGAGGAGTCAGGCAGTGGTGGCACATGCCTTTAATCCCAGCACTTGGGAGGGAGAGGCATGAAGATCTCTGTGAGTTTGAGGCCAAACTGATCTACAGAGTGAGTTCCAGCACAGCCAGAGCTACATAAAGATCCTGTCAGAAGAAGAAGAGGAGGAGGGAGGAGGAGGAGGAGGAGGAGGAGGAGGAGGAGGAGGAGGAGGAGGAGGAGGAGAAGAAGAAGAAGAAGAAGAAGAAGAAGAAGAAGAAGAAGAAGAAGAAGAAGAAGAAGAAGAAGAAGAAGAAGAGAAGAAGAAGAAGAAGAAAAGTTAGGGGAAGACCAGAGAAGACACTAGTAACAAGGTAGCCTCTCTCCTCTGCAGCAAAGACATTTAATTAGGAACGATAATCTCTTAACATTACATGAAAATGCCCAAGGTTTTGACTGAAAATCATTTACCAAGTGTGGTGGTCTGAATAAGAGTGACCCTCACAGGCTCATGTATTTGAATACTTGGATATCAGGGAGTGGCATTACTCCAGAAGAACTAGGAGGTGTGGCCTTAGAGGAGGTATGTCCCTGGGAGTGGGCTTTAGGGTTTCGGATGCTCAAGCCAGTCCCAGTGTCTTACTCTTTCTGCTGCCTGCAGATCCAGATGTGGAACTCTTAACTACTTCTACCTGAGTGCTGCCATGCTCCCCACCATGACAATAATGGACTAAACCTCTGAAACTGTAAGTCAGCCCCAATTAAGTGCCTTTTTTATAAGAGTTTTCATGGTCACATCAATAGAACAGTGTGACCAAGACACCAAACCAGGAAACAGATAGATCTCAAACTGAATGGGCACGGGAGTAATCAGTAAATACCAACTCCAAAATGGCAGAGGCTTTAGAATTGTCTGACAAAGATTTCCAAGACACCATTATAAAATGCTTCTCTGAGAAATTATAAGCATGTTTGTAACAAGTGAAAAACACAGAGAGTCTCAGGAAAGAAGAGAATGAAGAATGAATGGAAGACTCTACCTGGAAAGCACAATAACGTTCAGTGGAGAGTTCTGTCTTAGCTGCTTTCACTGTGAAGACACCATGGCCAATGCAACTCATAGAAGAAAGAGTTCATTTGGGGTTGACAGTTTCAGAGGGTGTGCCCATGACCATCATGGTGGGCATCACGCCAGCAGGCAGGTGGGGCACTGTAACAGTAGCTGGGATCCACGAGCAAGATGAGGAGCAATAGCTAACTAGAAATGGCATGGGGGAAAAAGCCCATCCCCAGGGACACACCTCCTCCAAAGCTACACCTTCAAATCTTTTCCAAATAGTTCCCACAAACTAGAGACCCCAAATATATGAGCCTTTGGGAAACATTCTTATTTAATGTTTCCACCAGAGATTCGATGACAGAATGAAGGAGAGGGAGAGAACTGAGCAGACTCAAAGATCAAACAATACATAAAGCTGTCAAAAACTAAAGCAATGGAGAGTGGGGAGAAGAAGTTTCTCAACCTAAATATCAGAGAGAAATGGGTTCAATGAACAGAGCATTTGGGCATGTGGAGCAATAACAAAAGATGCAACATCTGTGCCATCAGAAGAGGGGAAAGAGGAATGGCGCTGAGAGAAGGCTCAGTAGTTAAGAGCATTGGCTCCTCTTCCACAGGACCTTTGTTCAATTCTCAGAGTCCACATGGCAGCTCACAACCGTCTATAACTCCAGTTCTAGGGCATCTTCTGGTCTCCCTGGCACCAGGCATACACATGGTGCACAGACATACATCAGGCAAAACACAAATGCACATAATTTAAAAAATCATTTTCATAAAGAACTTGGGGAAATCATGAACAACATTGCCTACAGATTCAAGAGCCCATTAAATAAGATACATTCAAAATCTACTCTAAGACATTAAACATCTAAAACTAAAGACAGAAGAAAAGTCTTAGATGCATCCAGGAATCCTATATTTAAGACCTACACAGAAATGTGGACATTAAGGTTCAGAGTGGAGCTTAGTGGTAGAGTACATTAAGTTATAGGTTCAGTCTCAACACCCCACCCAAACACAGTGCAATAAATAGGAAAAAATTACAACAGTTAATCAACAACAAACTGAGCAGACAACAAAAGAGGCAGTGGTCCTGCAAAATGACCCAGCAGGTAAATGCACTTGCACCAACCCTAAGAACCTGATTCCATCCCTAAAACAAACATAGTAGAAGGAGAGAACCCATTCCCACAAGCTGTCCTCTGAGCTCTACAACCTACGGCGGCACACACACACACACACAGATACATCACATATATACAATTTACGGCGGCACACACACAGATACATCGCATATACACAACATACGATGGCACACTCACACACAGATACATCGCATATACACAACCTACGATGGCACACACACACAGTATATCACATATACACAACCTTTGGCGGCACACACACACACGGATTCGTCACATATACACAACCTATGGTGGCACATTCACAAATACATCACATATACACAACCTTTGGCGGCACACACACACACAGATTCATCACATATATACAATCTATGGTGGCACACACACACAGATACATCACATATATACAATTTGCGGTGGCACACACACACAGATACATCACATATATACAGCCTACAGTGGCACACACACACAGACACATCACATATACACAACCTGCGGTGGCACACACACACAGTACATTGCATATACACAAATTCAAAAATTGTCTTTAAAAGTAAAATAAATATAAAAATAGTGTAAGTTCAGTTCAGTTCAGATTATCTGCTCTGATTGACCAAAAAACAATGTTGAAAAGTGGCAGCGCCTACTCCACACCATGAAATAGGCCAGTAAACATGGAGAAGAGCTGAGGAAAAGGAGAAACAAATGAGAGAGAAATAATAGCTGAGAAGTTCTCAAATTTAATGAAAAATACCATATGCTAAAAAGCTCAACCAATACCTAGTATGATAACCTCAAACAAATCCACACCTAGACATACCATGACAGAATAGTGGAAAGGCAACTACCAAGAGACATTCCTGAAGGCAGCAAGAGAAACGACATGTCACACACGAAGGAATCTCACCAAAATTAACAGCTGAAACCATGAAAGTCAGAAGGCAGGGGATAACATTCAAAATCTGAAAGAAAAAGACTATCAACCTAGCATTTTTTTTTTTTTGGTTTGGTTTTTTGAGACAAGGCTTTTCTGTGTAGCTTTGGAGCCTGTCCTGGAACTTGCTCTGTAGATGAGGCTGGCCTCAGACTCACAGAGATCCACTTATCGCTGCCTCCCAAGTGCTGGGATTAAAGGTGTGCACTACCACCACCTGGCTAACCTAGCATTCTATACCCATCAAAACTATCCTTCGAAGCATAAATAAATAAATAAATAAATAAATAAATAAATAAATAAATAACAGAGAGGACAGAAATGTGGTTAGTTTCCTCTTTGCTTCCTCCAAATGCAAGCTTTCAGACAGCCTGCCTGGATGGAGCTCCTGCCTAAGTGTTAGGGCAACAGGCTGGTTCAGCCACACCTCACCCAGATCAAGCCTCTCTACCTCCGGAGTCTACTTGCTCCTCAGTCAGCTGCAAAGGACTACACTGCACTCCTCAATAACATCTCAAACACTTTTCCTTCGCTTCATTTGTTTTGGAAAAAAAAAAGTTCCCATGTATCCAGGCTGACCTTGAACTTCTTATATAACCAAGGATAAACTTGAATTTCTAATACCCTTGCTTACACCTCCCAATAGCTAGAATTATAGGTATAGGCCACCATGCCCTGTTTATGAGGTATGGGAATCAAACCCAGGGCCTCGTGCATACTAAGCAAGCATTCTATCCACTAAGCTACTCTCCTAGCCCCTCAGATCCTGTTCTCAGGGAAGGGCTTCTTAAATTATCCCCTCAAGACCCCTTTTCTCTCAAGAAAATTTCACATGGCCTCAGGTATATAGAATAGACATAAAAATCAAATTTTACTGATAATAAATCATGGCTTAATCTTCAAACAATTCTTTGGTACATATCCTTTACCATTTATCAAATGCAAAGCAAATCTGCATGCTAACGAGATGGATGTGTTTGTTTGTTTTTGCATAAAGAATAAAGTCTTGCTGGCTATTTGATGCTCCTGAAACAGCTTCTTCAATTTTTTCAGAGTTGATCGATATTTTGATTTTATAATTGTCAATGCTGAGAATGCTGCTTCACATAAATACATAGTATAAAATGGCAGAAGTATGTTTAGGGCCATTTTAGAAATTGTTGGAGATTCTGTCCTAATCTCAGGCCAAGATTCATTTAACGATTTTTTTTTAAATGAAAGTCAAGTCAGCAATTCAAACAGCAATTTTTCAAATCAAACATTCCAACACAATGCAGTCCAAAGATAGACCAATTTGTTACTTACAGGCTGAAGAATAATAGTAGAAAAATAATAAAAAGCCATTGTTTTCCATAATTAAACCATTATGTTTCCATAAGAGCAGAAAAATTGGCATATATAATAACGGCACTGCAATTCATATCCTACAATAGCCTTGAATCTGAGGCAGGGGTTCAGGCAGCACTCACTGGTGTTGTGTAGCATGACAGCATGCATATGCAAAGTGCACGTGTTACACACTCAGAACCACAACTCCAGTGAAGTCACAAGTGTAACAGAGGTCAGCAATGCCAAGAACACTTCGGAGTTACAAGATATTTGATTCTGAGCTAAATTTTGATCATTGCACATTCAGCACATCTTATTGTTATCAGATTTCTACAGCTGTCTCACATTTGATTATCTGACCCCAAGGGCATCCGACTTGAAGAAGCCAGGATGCTAGAAGACCAGGCTAGGAGCCCTGGGTGGGTAGGAGCCCTGGCTGGGTAGGCGCACTGGTCACAGGGGAGACTTACTTTTTCTCTTCGCTGTAGCAAAACATCTGACAAAGACAAGCTAAGGGAGAAAGGTTTGTTTGGCTCGAGGACTGAGTAGAGATACAGTCTGTTATAGTGGCAGGAGCGTCAGATGGCCAATCACACAGTGTCTGTAGTCAGGGACAGAGAAATGAATGCTAGTGCTCAGCGCTCTCTCTGTCCCAGTCCAGTTCCCTCACTGGTAGGATGGTCTCCCACATCCAGGATGCATCATCTTTCCTCAGTTAACCCTCGCAGACACGACCAGACGTGGGTCTCCTAGATGAGTCTAAATTTCCTCAAGCAGACAATAAAGATCCCCTATCACAGAAGACAAGAACCATCACCCTGCCTGCTGTCCTCTGAGATCCAAGACATCTCAGGTTTTCTCTCTGCACAGCCTAGCCCCATGATTCTAGAACTCAGGCTAGCTGTAGGGCTTGTGGGCAACTTTTGTAATCATCCTTGTTCCACGTATCTCTTCGAATGACCCTCCCACTGCTTCTCACACCCAAGCAACTGCAGGAGCTGTATCTGCTGTGACTTAGCAGAACTGAGATCTGAACAGTATGTGGTGTCTCCTCCATGCCCTAAGTCTGACGTGGACTCAGCGAGAAACCCGTGCACTCAGAGCCTCATGCTATTGGTCAGTGCTACGATGCAATCTCAAATATTTTGACTATGTCCCTGAGTGAGACACTTGTGATTGGAGTGAGTTTGTTCATTTGTTTGTTGTTTTTTATTTATTATTTCTATTTCATGTGCATTGGTGTTTTGCCTGCATATGTGTCTGTGTGAGATTGTTGGGTTTCATGGAACTGGAGTTACAGACAGGTGCTGGGCATTAAACCTGGGTCCTCTGGAAGAGCAGCTAGTGCTCTTACCCACTGAGCCACCTCTCCAGATCCCTTGTTCATTTGTTCTAAAACAGGGTCTCAAAAGTAGTCAAGGTTAGCTTCAAATGTGCTATGTAGCTAAGGATGACTTTGAACTTTTGATCCTCATGCCTCTGCCTCCCCATACTAAGATTACAGGTGTGTGCCATCAGTCTTGGTTTATGAAGTGCTAAAAATCAACCCCAGGACTTTGTGCATGGGAGGGAAGTTTGCTACCAACTGAGCTACATCCTCAACTGACACTTGTGACCGAAATGTGAGCTGTCCCCCATAGGCACATGTGTTTAAACACCACCCCAGCAAGTGGTGCTGCTTTGGGAAGCTATAGCACCTCCAGGAGGTGGAACCTTACAGGAAGGAGTTGGGGGCAGCACCCAACCAGAGGCAGAAACCAGGGGCCCACACAAAACTGAGCTTCTCTGCTCTGGGATGATGCTCTTACACACTATAAAGATTTGTCACTCATATTGGTTTAATAAAATGCTGATTGGCCAGTAGTCAGGCAGGAAGTAAAGGCAGGGCAACCAGACAAGGAGAATTCTGGGAAAATGAAGGCAGAGATGCAGTGCTCAGCCAGACATAGAGGAAGACTTACTGAAAGAAAGGTACCAAGCCATGTAGTTAAACATAGATGAGAAATTTGGGTTAATTTCAGTTGTAAGAGCTAGTTAATAATAAGCCTGAGCTAAGAGGGAAAACACTTTATATTTAATATAAGCCTCTGTGTGTTTCTTTGGGACTGCATGACTGTGGGACTGAGCAGGTCAGAAACTTCAGTCTACACTTCTCTAGGTTGAAGAAGGGTAAAGAAAGGATGGGTATGGTGCACCAAGAATCAATCAAAGGACCGGGGACACCTGTCATGCACAACCACAGCCACCATAGACCCAGTACCAAGGCAGGGCTCAGTGTCTGTGTATAATTCATCACTGTGCACTGCATGGAACTGGGCCACCAGCACAGGCATGGTGTGTCCCCCAAAGACTGGTTGCAAAAGGGAAGCCAGTATTCTCTATGCTTTCTGGAAAGGGGGAAGATGAATTAGGAAACTGCCCCCAAACCAGCGCTGCCGAGCCCTCAGCCTGCAGAGCCCTGGGGCAGGATAGGAGCCCTTTCTTCTGCCAGGAGCCCTGCACTGAAGGCAATTCCATCTCCTCTCCTCCTCTACGAAGAGAACCCCCAACAATACAGGGACAAACTTACTTCCATCCCCCACTCCCACCAGCCCCTGCCTGGCCTTTGCTGCAAGCCCAGATCCCAACAGGCAGGGCCTGCCTCCAGAGGCTTGCTGGCAGATGTACCAACACAATAGCCAGCAGACTCCCCACTGCCAAGGACTTCCCTCAGGCCACAGATACAGCAGACCCAAGTCTGGGAACACAGAGAGGACCCAAAAAAAAGAGGAGCTACAGGCTCCCGGCAGTGGTGGAATGCACATGCTCCGGGGAGCCTCTTGCTGTGGCCCACTTTCTTGACCTTGCAGACACACTAGGGAGGTTGAGTGCTCTAGAGAAATTGCAGCCACATGAAGGAAGGCTGTGGGAAGCAAGCCTGTAAACCTACGTGGAGAGAGCCCTGTGAGCTGCTGCCAGATCAGAAGCAAAATGAAAACTCGAACTTACTATCACACCCTGCCCTACTCCTCTGATTCCTTCTTGTAGATTAAACAAAATAAAGCTCTCCAAACTCAGGCCAGTGAGAGGGCTCAGTGGGTGACATCTGCCCCCAAGCCTGACACCCTGAGTTTGACTCCTGGGATCCACCCAGTGGGAGTGGACAGCCAGCTTCCATAGCTGTCCTCTTGACTTCTCAGGGCCCCACGGCATACACATGCACACATACAGAAAAGAATTTAAACATGCTTTTAAAATTAAATAAATGAAAGCAGCCAACTAGATACTTAAGACTGTGACTCATTAAAGCTGAAAGGTATCCCAGAGAGGAGGCCAACCCTTTAATTTATGAGTAAAGAGAGAGAGGAAGCAAAGCGTCCAAGGTCATACAGAAAGAGAGGCTGTACCCATGATTTAACTTCTCAGATCTCTGAATAGTGACCACCTACTATGTGTGGCGGTTGTGAGGACACAGAGGGAACAAACTGACGAGCTCCTGCACTGACTAAGTTGGCATTCTAGAGCCAGGACTTCCTGCAATGGTGGAAATGCTCCATGTGTCGCTCGCTGTCCCTTACAGTCGCCATGAACCATGTGTGACTTTTGAGTATTCCAAACACTGCCAGTGTGACCAAGTGACTGAATTACTGTGTCAAGCCTATGGTAGCTCATACTGACCATCAACTTGAGGAATCTAGATTGACTGTGGAGATAAAGCTCTGGGTGTGACTGTGAGGGGTTATCTAGATTAGGTTAACAGAGGTGGCAAGACCCACCCTCAGTGTAGCCAGCACCATTCCATAGACTGGGGTCCTGGGCCAAGTTAAAAGGAGAAATCAAGAGGCTGAAGAGATGGCTCAGCAGTTAAGAGCACTGTCTGTTCTTCCAGAGGAGCCAGGTTAGACTCCCAACACCCACAAGGCAGCTCACAATCGTCTGTAATCCAGTCCCAGAGGATCCAATACCCTCTTCTGGCCTCCACTGGTACTGCACACACATGGTGCATAGATATACATGCAAAACACCTATACATAGACATACACACACACACACACACACACACACACACAAACAGAATGAGAAATTGAGCTAAGCACCACATCATTTACTCTCTACTTCCTGATGGCAGCGCAGGGTGACCAGCTGCCTCCTGCTCCTGCCACCAGTGGCAGTCAATCTATTCCTTCCTGCTGCTAATTAACGTTTGCATAATAATCCTTTTCTACCACAGACCTGAAATTTCCATTTTAGTCCTTTTTTATTAATTTTAACCTCTATAACCATGAGCGACTGGTAGCTGTAAGGTTGGACAGTGTCTGTATGAGAAATCGGGCTGGCGAGCTGTGTTCCACAGCTGCCAAGGGCTGAGCAGGCAGCTCTTCCTCTCCGGGAAGCGCTACCAGAGACTGTTTGTCTTAGTCAGCTTTCCAGCACTACAACAACATCCCTGATGCAATGTACTTATAAAGAGGGGAAAAAGTTGCTTAGCTCAATCCTGGGGATCCCAAACCAAATTCTCCAGCTTCGCTGCTTTCGGCCATTGGTGAGGGCAGCACACCATAGTGTACCAGGGAGCCTGTGCCAGAACAAACTGCTCTCTTACCAAACAAACTGCCACCGTAACACGAGCTGATTTTGGTCAGGTAGAGCCAAATACATCATAACAGAAATTATATTCTTATATTGGCTTATTTTAAGTTTTATTTTATGTGTATGAGTGTTTGCCTAGATGGATGGATGTGCATCAATATGCCTGGTGCCCACAGAGGCCAGAAGAGGGGGCATCAGGGAAGCAAACCTGGGTCCTCTGCAAGAGCAGCTAGCGCTCTTAACTATTAAGCATTTCTCTATTTTTTATGCAAAAATTGCATTTTTCATAGCTGGAAGACAGGCAAGAGTCTTATAGTCCTCCTCAAGGGCACACCCCAAATGTCCTAAGGACCTCCCACAAGCCTCTTATAGGCTCCACCATCGCCCAGTAGTGCCATGTAAGATACCACAGACCTTTGGAGGACACATCTAAACTACAATACTGCCCCCATGGGACTTTCAAGGGCACAACCTAGGGAACACCCCTCCTTCACTATCCAAGATGGAGGAAATGGTCTGAGCACCCTTCCATCCTGAGACCTTAGAAACATATACAGATGAGAGCCAAGTGGTCGCTGTGTTCCCCCAGGGAACAAGGCTTCATCTCTGCCCTCACTCAAGAGCACTATCCTCCAACCCTAGCCTGACACCTCCTGCGTGTCAGTAATATGTCCTGGGGGGTCACAGGCAGGGGTGAGGCAGGGCTGGGCCTTGTCCCTAGATGAGCAAGGCTGAAAAGGGCACAGCTGGAGGAAATGGGGCCCAAGAAGGAAGAAGCAGGACCTGGTCAACTGAGATCTCATACAAAAGAGGGACCGAGTGGAGTCTGCTCCATCCAAGGACACTCGGATGTAGCACGAATTCTAATTTTGATCTTAATAAGAAGAACCCAGAGACAGATATTAGAGGGTGAAAGCTGAAAGGAGTCAGCCACTAGACAGACTTCTTACTTCTACCAAATCCTCAGATTAAAGGGGGTGAGCTCCTGTCTCCTCCTGCCTTCTATTCCTCTGTCCACCCAGCCACATCACTTCCTGTCTCCACCTCCCTAGTGTTGGGATTAAAGGCATGGGATCCCAAGTGCTGACATGAGATCCCAAGTGCTGGGATCAAAGGCATGAGCTCTGTTTCTCTTTTAGACTGGTTAAATCTCTTGTAGCTCAGATCTTCCTGCTTCCACCTCCCAAGCGCTGAAATTAAAGGTGTGTGCCACCACTGCCTGGCCTCTATGGTTAGCTAGTGCCTAGCTTCGCCCTCCGATCTTCAGGCAGGCTTTATTTGTTAGAGCACAAAGTATCACCACACTCCTATGGCTGCCCCATGCTGGGTTCACCTATCACCTCCTCCCAAGCTGATGTAGAAGTTACTTCATAACAGATGTAGAAGTATCTGTCATAAATTTAAGAAGGATTTCTTTACGTTCATGGTTTCACAGACTCCAGCCCACCTTCTTCAGGACTGTTGATTCTGGGCCTGAGGGCAGAACATCATGGCACATGACATAGGCTGCCAGCTCATGGTGGACAGGAAGTGGAGAAAAGGCAGACACAAGAAGCAACAAGGGCAGGAGCCGAGCCCCCAAGAACACATTTCCAGTGACCTGCTTCTTCCCATGACCCCTACTCTGCTTTTTACCACCTCTCATCTGCCCATTATGATGCATCGCAGAAGAGATCTATTGATCAAGTCAGAGCTCTCACGGTCCAATCACATCCCAAAGCCATCAATTGGGACTGAACTCCCACATACAAGCCTGTGGAGGACACTAGGTTCAAACCTCAAGAGCTGACGTCCCTTCAAAGCACTCCTGAGGTGGCAGCCCCTCCTCACCACACTGGGCACCTGTAGAGGCTCCCTTCCTCCTGCAGTAAAGCCAGGCTCAGAACTCAGCTCAGGGCAGAGGCAGAGAGAAGCTTGTGTATGGAAAGAAGATGGGAAATGTGTGAAAGGAGTGGGGAGAGGGGCAAACAAAGATTGTCCCTTAGTCAGCTGGATCCCACCTGTAGAAGGCTCAGGAGTGAGCAGAGGCAGACACATGTAATCCAGGTACTGGAAGGTGGCTCAGTCAGAAGCATGCTTGCTACACACCACAAAGTCATGAGTTTGATTCCCCAGCACCCACATAAATGGTCAACATAGTGAATCATGCTTCTGATCCCAGTAATGTTTGTAATGCACTGGGGAGGATGCCTGGGGCTTGCCGGCCATCAGCTTAGCTGAATTGGCAAGCCCCTGATCCTTATGAGAAATTCGTCTTTAAAGAAAAGCAAAGAGCTCCTGAGACACAACACCTGAGGTTGAACTCTGGCTTCCCCATGCCTGTGGGCATGTGTATGCGTACACACACACACACACACACACACACACACACACACACACACACGCACGCACGCACGCACACACATACACACACACACACATGCACACACCATAGAATTCACAGGAAGAGGTAACTAAAGCCCTCTTTACTATTACCTCCTCATACATTCCTACACACTCTTACAGGACTTGGCATTAAGACCCAAAGCTTAACTTGTCTTCTAACCCCAGTACTTTCTGACTTTTTTCTGCCTGTCTCTTGACATTATTACTGTACCCTTCCTCCTAACATTATTTCCCCTAGCATCCTTCCTCCCAACATCCTTTCCCCTAGCATCCTTCCTCCTAACATTCCTTTCCCCTATCATCCTTCCTCCAAGCATCCTTTCCCCTAGCATCCTTCCTCCAAGCATCCTTTCCCCTAGCATCCTTCCTCCAAGCATCCTTTCCCCTAGCATCCTTCCTCCAAGCATCTTTTTATTCTCAGTATTCTCCCCTCCCATATCTTACTTTCCAGGATCCTTCCTCCCACCATCCATCACTTTGTGTCTTCACACTGGTCCCATCCCTGAGCTGAAATGGCAGTGGGGCTAGAAGACTAGCATGTGGTGGGACAGGATTCGGGGACGGGGGATGCCACCAAGGGATACCTTAGCCCAGAGACCCTCCATGAACACACCCCTCCCTTAATGTGCACATCGTATTTCATTTTCTTACCAAATAAACTGCCACAACAATACAGGTGCTAACTCAATTCAGACAGAGATGTGTAGATCACATCAGAAAATGACTGATAGTCTCAAGGTAGAAACTGCATTCATCACACAAGCAAATAAAGCATGAAGACATGCTGGAGATCAAGGTTTTCTCAGCACCAGAGTACACTCCCCCCACCCAAGTCCTCCACATAGGAGACATCAGCACAGGTTCAAGGTGAGATGGACCAGGGCCAGCACAGGCCGGCAGCTCTGAGTGGAAATGGTCCAGCAGCATGGAGAAAGGATGCTCAGGGCCAGATAGCAGACCAGAGTCACACCATCCACCCGTGGGCTGAGGAGGGCTGGCTGCCACCCCAAAAGGACCTGGGAACAGCTGGGATCTGTGCTGGAAATTCCTGGCAATTTGCTCATGCAATTTACTGGTCCAGCTGGAGAGATGCATCTCTGAACTCCAGAAAGCAACTCAGAAACTCATTCTCAGCCCATGCTCTCCATCCCCTGCCTGAGCTGCATCAAAGGAACGGCGCACAGATCAAGGGGACACCCACTCTCCTTCAACTGCCGGCAAGCTGATTAGACAGATGAGCTCACAGCTGAACAGGCACTCAGGCTGAAAATATAAAATAAAATAAATTTGAAATGCAGAGATGGATGGCTTCTGTCACCAAGCCTCTCCGAAACGACCATCTGTAATTGGAACTCCCAATGTTAAAGTCAGGGGTGGAAGCTCAATAGCAGCCATGGCCCGGAGGAGTCTCTGCAAGAACTCTAGATCCCCAGGTAGAACAACACAGGACTGGAGATGGAGCTCAGTTGGTGAAGTCCTTGCCTAGCCTGCACAAAGCCCTGGGTCGAGTCTCCAGCACCATATAAACTGGGTGACTCAGTGAACACCTGTGATCCCAGGAGTCAGGCGATAGAAGCAGGAGAAGCAGAAGTTCAATGCTACTGGCTGTCAAGACAGCTCAGTAAGTAAAGGCACTTGCCGAGAAGCCTAGCAACCTGAGTTTGATCCTTAGAACCCATGTGACGGAAGGAAAGAAGATATTCTCTCAAATTGTCCTCTGACCTTCACATGAGCACCAGGACACGAATGCCACTCACCTCCCTCTAGCTCCCACCTGCACACATGTGCACGTGTACACGCGTGCGCGCACACACGCGCGCACACACACTAAACAAACAAATGAAAAAACCCACAATGCATTACTGAAGCAGCGGGGAGGAACTGGGATCAGCACTGGGATTCCCAGAATGCAGACTCCACACCCTGGGAGAACAGCGTTGTTCTAAAGGACACTCTATCACTCCCAGAAGATGACAGAGAACTGAAGAAGAACCACCGGGTCCCACAGCAGCTCCAAGTCCAGGACCCAGAGATGGCTGGTTCAATGGTGTTTGTAGATAAGGAGACAGGGCCTGCTGAGCACCTCACCTTGTCAATGACACATCTCAGATTGTGCAGAAAACAAAGGAAAGATCTGTGCTAACGAGAGGCCACTAATTATCAGAAGCACAAAAACCAGGGCTAGGTTGTTTGGTTGGTTGGTTGGCTGGCTGGCTGGTTGGTTGGCAAGCTGGTTGGTTAGTTTGAGATAGAGTCTTAGGTAAGCCAGGATGATCCCAAACACACTATGAAACCTAAAGATGACATTGAATATATGATTCCTTTGTGTGGTTTGAATAGGTATGCCACCCATGGACTCATGTGTTTGAGTGCTTGGCCCTTTAGGGGGTGGCACTATTAGGAGGTAAGGCCTCGTTGGAGTAGGTGTGGCCTTGATGGAGGAATTGTGTCACCATTGAGACAAGCTGTGAGATCTCATATATGTTCAAGCCATGCCCAGTGTGACTGTCTGCTGTTGCCTGCAGATCAAGATATAGAACTCTCGGCTCCTTCTCCAGCATGTCTGCCTGCACGCTTCCATGCTTCTCACCATGATGATACTAGACTAAACCTCTGAAACTGTAAGCCACCTGAATGAAATGATTTTCTTTATAGGAGTTGCCGTGATCATGGTGTCTCTTCACAGCAATAAAAACCCTAACTTAGACAGCTGCCTCCACCTCTTGATGCTGGGACTACAGATGTGCACCACCAGACCTGTGGTTTGTGGGGTGCTGAGGATGGAACCCAGAACTTTGTGCCTTCTACTAACTAACTGAACTATATCCCTGCCCTTGGACTATGTGTTCTAGCCCAGAAACTGAAGTATCTCAGGCTAGGGCACTTGATAAAGAAGGCAAAAAGGGAAGAATGTTGAAGGCTAAAGGGGACCTTCTAGATATCCCTTCAGAACTGAGGAGCTCATTCCCAAGTTGTTCTCTGCCAGTGTCCTCAGTCAGAGAGAGCATTTAGCTCAAGGTCATGACTCATATCCAGTACCTGAACAGATGGAGAAAGGAAGGGTCCTTCTCAAAACCTGGCCCTCATCAAGCTTGTTCAGAACCCCACTCCTTCCCCTGTGTGCAGAGCACCTGAGTTCTGTCTGCTAAGGCTCTGGCTAGGTCTGCACGACTGACCCCTCTGCCTCCTGCAGCTGCATCACTGCAGGCTTCCTGTGACATGCATTCCTTCAGAAGTTTCTCTCTGTGGGGCTTCCTGCTCAGTCTCCTTCTCAGGAGCCCTGAGCTAAGTCAAAGGGCTATGTGGAGGGACAAAGATAGACTCTCTGAAACACTTCAGGGCAGATGGTCCCTGGCTGGAGACCGGGGCCCTGAGAGGAGGGAGCTCAGCCTGTGTGCAAAGACATAGAAGTGCCTCCAAGTCCCTCTCACAGAGAAGACTGAGCAGGAGGGGAGTTGTGGTGTGTGTGTGTGTGTGTCTGTGTACACACTAACTACATGTGCAAGCATGTAACGACCCGAGGTCTATTAGGTATCTTCTGTCACGTTTCACCCTAATTTTGAAGGTGAGATCCTCCTGTCTCCATTCCCCAGCACTGGGATCATGGGTACACACTGCTGTATTAGGCTTTATTTTTTATGGGGTGCTTAAGACCCTAACTCAGGTCCTCATGCTTAAGTGACCTTCCTCACTAAGCCATCCCCCAGCCTCTAGAGGGATTGGTCGGCATCTATTTCGTAGCTGAGGTCAGGGGCTGGTGGCCTATATGCTCCACCCCAAACCTAGAATTTTTGTGGTAGAGGAAGCCAGCATACCACCAGAGGGACAAGGCTTATTCTGACAAGTGTTAGAATTCAGTGCAGCCTAGGACCCCATGCCCAGAACAGCCTTCTGTGTCAGCCCCAAGGAGACTCAGACAGGGGAAGCACTTGCCTCTGGCCCTTGGACTCAGGACTTTGACTCTACCATACTTTCTCCCGAAGATCTGCAGAAACTGTCTAGGGTAATGAGCCCCAGGTGTATCACTGAGGTCGCACCCTTCTCTCCACTCACCCCAGGTCTCGCTTTTTACCTTGTGGGAAAGCCGGGGTCCTTGTGCTAAAACCCGCCTGTCAGTGACCTCTCAGCAGCTCTCAGTGAGTGTCACCAGCACCTTTCTCATGGTGAGCACTGGACTCTAAACAGACTTCCGGGGGCCTCTCTCTGGAAAGATGGGAAGAGATGTCTGCGTGACTTCTCACCTAGGTTGAATGGGCAGTCACAAGTCTCCAGACTCTAAAAATGGAGTAGGGTGAACCAGCCAGATGATTGAATGGGTAAAGGTTCCAAGCCTGACAACCTGAGTTCTATTCCTGGGATCCACACGGTAGAAAGAGAAAACTGATTCCTATAGGATGTCCTCTGACCGCTACATGTGTCCCTGGCACTTGCACATACACACACGCACACGCAAACACACATACACATATACACATACACATAAATAAACAAGAAAACAAATGTTAAAAACATTTAACAGGGAGGGATTACCACATTGATAGTGCTGTAGTAAAAATCCTTTACAAGGAAGGAGAGAAATGAAAGCCGGCTCAGTTCCATGCTCAGACGCTTAGTTCAGTTGAGCCAGGGGCCTACTGTGCTCAACCCTGGTGACAGTCACAGATGTGGCCATCACAGCACAGACACAGCAGGCCCTCAGACTCTGGGAGTCAAGGAAGACTGTGCCTGCCTACCCAGGCCTACATGAGCCCTGTTTCCCACTGAGGGCAGATACTGTACACCCTGATTGACAGCCAGTCCTTCCTCTGCATAGGGCTGGTGGAAGGGTAGGTGGTCAGGGGTCCTGACACCCAAATGAGCAACTTGGTGTTTTCATCATTTTCCCATCTGCCTACTTCATGAAATGTAGCCCTGGGCAGGGAAAGCATGACCCCTTCGGCCTCGGTTTCTTCATCTCTAACTGGAGTGCTCTCAGACCATGAACACCCAGATATTAGTTCCGTTTAGCAGATAACTTGAAGTGTGACTTTCAAACCCACGCCTGTGCTTCCCTGGGGTCAGCTCCCACCATAGAAGCCCAGTCACCACTGGCCTATGAAGGCCTGGAAAGATGTGGAGAGAGAAGATGAATCTTCTCAACACCTATATCTACAGGCAAAAAAAAAAAAAAGAAAAGAAATGGAACTAAGTTTATGAACACACGAGATAGAAACTGTGGAGAGAGAGATACAAAGGGGACACAGAGGACACAGCTCAATTGGTAGAGGAAAACCTAAAGAGAGACTTGATGCTGAGAGCCCAGCCCTTAAGGAATGAGTCAAAAAAAATCAAACTTCATGGAAAAAAAGCACTGTGTCTGTGATAGACACTCTGAAGGGGAGGAAGAGAAGGTATTTGTGAATCACACATCCAACTAAGAGCTCTGTGCAGTAGGCTCCTGAGTTCAATGGTAAATCAGCCAGGCGGTGGTGGCACACGCCTTTAATCCCAGCACTCGGGAGGCAGAGGCAGGCAGATCTCTGAGTTTGAGGCCAGCCTGGTCTACAAGAGCTAGTTCCAGGACAGGCTCTAGAAACTACAGGGAAACCCTGTCTCGAAAAACCAAAAAAAAAAAAAAAAAAGAAAGAAAGAAAGCATCAGTCAGAACTTCATAGAAGAGAAAGTAGGAAGTAAGCTTGAACACATGGGCACAGGAGACCACTTCCTAAATATAATCCCAGTGGCACAGACACTGAGAGCAACAATTAACAAATGGGACCTCCTGAAACTGAGAAGCTTCGGTAAAGCAAAGGACACGGTCAACAAGACAAAATGGCAACCTACAAATTGGGAAAATATCTTCACCAACCCCACATCAGACAGAGGTCTGATCTCCAAAATATACAAAGAATTCAAGAAGCTTAACATCAAAAGAATACATAATCCAATAAAAAATGGGGTACAAAAATAAATGGGGTACAGACCTAAACAGGGAACTCTCAACAGATGAATCTCAAAGGGCTGAAAGACACTTAAGGAAATGCTCAACATCCTTAGCCATCAGAGAAATGAAAATCAAAACAACTCTGAGATTCCATTTTACACCTGTAAGAATGGCTAAGATCAAGAACACTGATGACAACTTATGCTGGGGAGGTTGTAGGGTAAGGAGAATGCTCCTCCATTGCTGGTGGGAGTGCAAACTTGTACAACCACTTTGGACATCAGTATGGTGAGTTCTCAGAAAATTAGGAAACAATCTATCTCAAGAACGAGCAATACCACTGTTGGGTATATATCTAAAAGACGCTCAATCATACCACAGGGACATGTGCTCAACTATGTTCATAGCAGCATTATTTGTAACAGCCAGAACCTGGAAACAACCTAGATGCCCCTCAACCAAAGAAAGGATAAAATGTGGCACATTTACATAATGGAGTACTACACAGCAGTAAAAAAAAATGACATCTTGAAGTTTGCAGGCAAATGGATGAATCTAGAGAAAACCATATTGAGTGAGGTAACCTAAACCCAGAAAGACAAATATGATAAAGTGCTCACTCATAAGTGGCTTTTAGGCATAAAGCAAAGAAAAACCAGACTACAGACCACAACCCTAGAGAATCTAGACAATAAAGAGAACCCTAAGAAAGACATACATGGATCTACATGGAAGGTGAAAAAGACAAGATCTCCTGAGTAAGTTGGGAGCGTGGGGAACCATGGGGGAAGGGTAGAAGGGGAGAGAGGAGGAAGGAAGGGGAGTAGAGAAAAAGGTTTAGCTCAATAAAAACAATTAAAAAGAGAAATCATTAGTTGAAAAGTGAAGAAAGAAACCAGGCAGTGGTGGCACATGCCTTTAATCCCAGAACTAGGAAGGCAGAGGCAGGTAGATCTCTGTGAGTTTGAGGCCAGCCTGGTCTACAAAAGAAGTTCCAGGACAGCCAGGGCTGTTACACAGATCATCTTAGTTAGGGTTTTCTATTGCTGTGAAGAGACACCATAGCCACAACAACTCTTATATAGGAAATATTTAGATGGGGTGACTCCCTTACAGTTTCAGAGGTTTGGTCTATTATCATCAGGACAGAAAGCATGGTGGCATGCAGGCAGATGTGGTGCTGGGAGAGTAACTGAGACTCCTACATCTTGCAGCCAACAGGAAGTCGACTGACTCACTGGGAGATTTTCTGAGCATAGGAAACCTCAAAGCTCGCACCCACAGCGGCACACTTCCTCCAACCAGGCCAAATCCACTCCAACAAAGCCACACTTCCTAATACTGCTCCTCCCTATGAGATTATGGGAGTCAATTATATTCAAACTACCACAACAGAGAAACCCTGTCTCAAGAGAGAGAGGGGGGGGGGGGGGAATGAGACATAATGGCACACACCTCTACTCCAGCTCTCAGGAAACAGAGGCAAGTGGCTCTCTGTGAGTTCAAGGCCTACACAGCAAGCTCCAGGCCAGCCAGGGTTACATAGTAAGACCCTAACTCAAACAAAACAATTAAAGTTAAAAGTGGAGAAAGGGGCCAGCAAGAAGGCTCAACCAGTAAGGCTATTACTGACCCAAGTTTGATCCCCCAAGCCCCCAGGTTAGCACAAGTTGTCCTCTGATGATGACTCTCAGACACACAAAAGTTAATAACAGGAGCAGTGGTATTAATAATGATAAATCAATACATTCAACTTTTAAAATTTAGGTGGAGAAAATGCTTGAAGTGCCTTTGCCAGCAGACCTGCAGATGGAGCATAAGCACATGAGAAAACATTCAGCATCGTCAGCCCAGGGCACATGGTGACCCTAGAACCCAAGGACACGCACAGACTCTCACACCAGATGGACAAAACAAACACAGCGACACCACCAAGCCCTGGCAAGGGTGTGGAGAACACGGCTGACGGGCATTTGAAATGACTCAGCCACTGTGGAAAACAGCTTAGCGGTTTCTTTAAAACCTAAACGTGATTGAGCTATGACCCAGGAACTGCACTCTGGGGCATTCCTCCTAAAGACAACTTTTACCCAGTGAAATCTCTGTAAGAATATTTAAAGCATCCTTTCTTGTAATGGCTAAAACCCGGAAAGAGCCCTGACTTCCTCCCATGGGAGGATGGGAAACACTCTAATGCATCCACACTGGGTCTGCTGGACTGGATAGTGCCATCCCAAAATTCAAGTTCACCTGAAACCTCAGGGTGTGGCCTTCTTTGCAAACATGATAAAGTCTACAGGGATGAGTGGTTGGCAGAAACTGTAAGATAGGGAGAGCCGAGAAAGGGTCCTTTCCAGCCTGACTCTGACCCTTGACTTCCAAGTCAGCCCCTGCAATCGTGGAAAAATAAGCTTGTGTGACTTGAAGCTACCTCATTGTAGTGCTTGGTACGGTAGCCCCAGGAAACCATGGGATATTCAGCAATATGAAAGAATGCACGGCTAGACACACAAGAGCCTGTGCTAGAGAACAACACAGAATGAGAAGGATCGGTCTCAAAGATACATCAGGTCATCCCATTTATGTGACACCTGTTACAATGACAAGTGCAGGAGAACAAGGGATCAGTAGGTGCCGGAGGTAGGTGTAGGGAAAGGGTGTGACTATAAAAATGTTTTTAAGGGCTGGAGAGATGGCTCAGAGGTTAAGAGCATTGCCTGCTCTTCCAAAGGACTTGAGTTCAATTCCCAGCAACCACATGGTGGCTCACAACCATCTGTAATGGGGTCTGGTGCCCTTTTATGGCCTGCAGGCATACACAGACAGAATATTGTATACATAATAAATAAATATTTTTAAAAAATGTTTTTAAGGGGCTTAGGAATTGATTTCATGGGTAAGAGCATTTGTTGCTCTTGCAGAAGACCCAGCTTTGAGTCCCAGCATCCACATGGCAGCTAACATATGTAAGTCTAGTGCCAGAGCATCTGACAGCTCCTTCTGACCTCTTGGGCACAAGACAGTCATGTGAAACACATATGTACAGGCAGACAAAAATACATATAAAATAATAAAATAAGTAAAGAGTGAACTCAAGTAGTTCTGACTAAAAATATATATACTACAATGTTATAGAGTTGTATACAAAGTCCACGTACGGTCAATAGTTTAGTTCATGCTTCCATCAGCATGAAGCTAGCATGCAAAACACTAGCGGGGCAGACAGTCCCTGAGAATCCTCTGAGAGATCGCGGATTCTGAAATTACAGCTGCCCCTGCCCCATCCACATATCCACAGGAGACCGATTCCAGAATCCCAGAAGATGCAGTGTCTCAAATATAAAATGGCCTGGTACTTGCACATGCCCAGCGTCCATCCTCCCGACTGTTGCCAGTCACTCCCATGTCACTCACAGGAATCCCGATGGCTGCACAAGGTTGTCTGGGGAATGACAACATGGGAGGGAAAGATTCTAGACACATTTTCTCCCAGTATTTTCTAACTAATTGGCTAGATCTGTGGATTCAGAACCCACAAGCAAGGGGAGCTGAGTGCACCTTAAATTAGGCATTTACATAAAAAAAGTGTAGGGAGGGCAGGGTGGTTCAGGTGTTAGGGAAATTCTACTCTTGGAAGCTGGCTCCCAGGGAGTTCTGGGGTGGGTAAGGAATGAGTGTGGCTGGTGTCCCTGGCTAAGGCCCGGGGAAGAGAGAGAACTTCCCATCTGTCTTCCTTGGGCCTCAGCCTCCATGAAAACTCTCATGGGGAATGACCACATACAGAGATTATACATGAGCCACCATACATAAAGCACCTGACTTTCACAGGTTTAACCTGAAGCAATGGCTAGACCCTGAATCCCCAAGCATTCCAAGTTGCTGAAGGGGAATAGACCCTCAGCGTGTAGCTCACTGAATAGAGCCTCTGAACCTCATTCCACCTCAAAGTCAAACAATCTAGAAAATTCTAAGTTCTGCTAGAATCCAGGAACCACAGATGGCGCCTGTCTCCACTAGTCCCTGTGAGCTTTCCACTGTTGAGTCCTCAGCACCCTGGGGGGCAGTGATAACCCTCCCCGCTTGTCACCCCTCCTTTCTACCCTCCAGCATGGCCCCGGTCATGTCAAGGGGCTTCACACATGCAGAGTTCCTCTTTCGTCCTCGCAGAGCTCCACTCACCAAGTACCTGTCACACAAGGTGCTATGACACCCTGGCGTTTCAACATCTCCCAGGTGTGTGGAATCCACATTTTCAAAATGTAAGAATACACGCTGAAAAAATTAGAGGAAGGAACCGAAGGGGATCTAGCACTTACTATGCACCAGACACCCTTTCTTTCACTTGACCCTCACAAAATGACTGTAACATAAATATCATTAAATTTCTTTTTTATTGTTGTTTCTATTTGGTTGGGTTTTCTTTTTTGTTTTGTTTTGTTTTGCTTTTGTTTTTCAAGACAAGGTTTTGTTGACAGAGGTTTCTGTCCCACCAGGTTCTGCAGTCATTAAGTCCCAAAGAAATCACAAAGAGGTCTACATTAATTATAAACTGATTGCCCTAGTATCTCAGGCTTCTTATTAACTCTTATAACTTATATTAGCCCATAATTCTTGTCTGTGTTAGCCATGTGGCTTGGGGTACCTTTTTTGGCAGGGCAGTCACATCTTGCTTGCTCTGTGTCTGGCTTCCTCTCTGGCTGGGTGACGACTGCAGACTGACCTTTCCTCTTCCCAGAATTCTCCTGTTTCATCGTCCCACCTCTACTTCCTGCCTGGTCGCCCTGCCTATACTTCCTGCCTGGCTACTGGCCAATCAGCATTTTATTAAAATACAAGTGACAGGGTACAGACCATTGTCCCACAGCAGGGTTTCTCTGTAACAGTTCTGACTGCTGGAATTTACTCTGTAGACCAGGCTGGCCTTGAACTCACAGAGATCTTCACAGAGAGCTCCCAAGTGCTGGGATTAAAATCATGCACCACCACTTGCCAGCTTAAATTTCTATTTTTCACATTAGAACAATAGCAAGGACATGCAGCATGACACAACAGCATTCAGTGAAGCCCAAGCTTGCTTGGTACCAGAGGCTCCATCCCTTATGCCAGGCACAAGGCCCAGCACTTTTTAAAAAGATCTATCTCTACTTTCTGTGTATGAATGTTTTGTCTATGTGTGTGTCTGTGCACCACGTGCATGCCTGGCACTTGCCAAGACTAGAAGGAGGAGTTGAATCCCGGAACTGGACCGTTGTGAGCTGCCATGTGGGTAATGAGAATCTAATTCAGGTTTTCTGCAAAAGCAGGCAACTGGTCTTAACCACTACACCGTATCTCCAGCTCCCCCAAACCTAGCTCTCTTGCATTTATCCACCTGCTCACTAATTCATTCTTAATTCACATATTTATTCAACCACTCACTCCTTCATCCATTCATCCACTCATTCATTTCCTTACCCACACATCCATTCATTCACTTATTCATGTGTTCATTCATGTTCTCATTTACTAACTAGTCTGTTCTATTCAAGGTCTCACTATGCATCCCTGGCTGGTCTGGAACTTGCAAGGCAGACCAAGCTGATTTTGAACTCACAGAGATCTACCTGCCCTTGCTGGGACTAAAGGCCTTTGCTACCTCATCCAGGGATACTTATTTTATCAAGAGGCAGCTGGAGGGGCTGACAGAAGTGATTCAGTGGATAAATGTACTTGCCACTAAGCTGGACTACATGAGTCCAATCTCTAGGAGCCACCTGGTAGAAGGAGAGAACTAACTCCCTCCTACAAGTTGTCCTCTGACCTCTACACATACACACCATGGTACACACACACACACACACACACACACACACGTCTTCAAACATACATACAAAAATAGTAATAAATGTAATAAGACTTAAAATCATTTTTTAACGTTTTAAAGAAGCAACTGGAATCCCTTCCCTCTCTATGGAGTCTGAAGTGGCAGGACCCACAAGTGCAATGGCCCTGCCCACGTGGGGTGCTGCATGCACACCTCCTCCATCCCCAACAGGTTCATCCTTCTGGGCTCTGTCACTGTTGCAATTCCCTGGGGCCAACATGAGGCACAGGACACTGTGGTTTCTCAACCTTCAGTCCTCCTCCAGTTCCCCCACACAGAGCTGGACTCCTGCCCACACCCCACGATGTCAAGGCAACAGTGAGATAGGGCCAAGGCCCCAGCCTCCACCTCCAGGTGACAGCACCAGATCCAAGGCCGCCCAGGTTTCCTATCAGCACCCCAGCCCTCAGCCCCTCCACATAAACAGATCTCCTCACGGGCCGCCTCCTGGCAGCTCTCCCCCGAAGTGTGCCGCCCCAGTCAGGGGCAAACAGTGCTCTGACGCCTTTATCCCCTCATGTACCTAATTCTGCCCATCCTTGCAGCCCAGCTCAACTTCCAGAAGCTTTCTAGATTATTTCTGCCTACATGGTTCTTTCCTTCCATAAACAGATGCCCAGACCCTCCTGTCTGGATCATCCCTCCAGGATCTCAGTTGACAGCCCATGGGAACCCCAACCTTAGCCCTGTCTTCCTAACCTACTGTTCCTTCCTCACTTCCCCAAGAACTGAGTGCCCTGCAGCTGGGCACTGAAAGAGAGTCTGTCCTCACCACAGTCAGCCCCTCTGTCTGCCACTTTGCCAATCTGCCACGTTGCCCCAAAGAACAATCTAGTAAACCATACACCTGTCTAACGACCTCCTCAGAATAAAACTTTAGGGTCTGATTCCACTTTCAAGTGGAGCCCCGCTTCCCCCAACTCACTCCCCTCCCAATTTCCCCTGCTCCCCACTTCCCCCCCCCCTTGTGGCTAATTGTGATACCAGGATCAGATCAAGTCTCCAGAATCATTAAATAAAGCCACACACGGGCTGCCTGCTAACGGCCCTCGCCTGAGTGCCTCAGGCTGGCCTGCAATAAGTATTCCTAATTGTGCTTGTTAAAAAGCAGATTTATGGATCCCAATTAGGCCGCCCGCACTTCCGCAGTGGCAGTTCCCAACACACCAAACCTTCCTTCTTCCCAGGATAAAATTATTTTTTGGTGGGTGACAGGATAATTACTAAAACATAAAAGGATCCTCCCGGAACCCCACGCAGCCTCAGCAAGTCCGTTAGGAGCCCTCCAGGACAAGCAGGGATCTGACAGAAAATTTAAAGCCACTCCCAGCTTCTTCCCGCTGCAGTCCCTTGACTCTGAGGAGCAGCTCCCTTGGCTCTTTCTCTGGACCTTGCAAGCCTGCCCTGAACCCTTCGGCCTCCCGTCCCTCTCTCATTTGTCCTTTCCAGGCTGCCCCCTGGGAGGCCTGGGTCTCTTTCCACAGCCTATTCTGTCAAACGGCCGCTCCTCCCTACTGTCCATATCCTCTCTGTAGGCCGCTCAAATGCCTCCTCCTCCAGGAAGCCCTCTGTGTTACTCACTTTTCTTACATTTTGTCAGGCAACAAAACACCTGACATAGCATCCTTCACTTATGCTGAGTGTCCACCACACCTGTCAACAGCTGTCTCCTGCACTGGACTGTGCGCTCCCTGAGGACAGGGACTGGGTCTTACTCACTGTGGCAGCGTCAGTATTTGGCATGTGTTCAGTCACTCATGCATTCATTTGACAAATTTGTTAGGACCTAATCTTGAAAAACAGGTGAAGATCTGAATAGAGGGAAGTGGACTAGTGGTGAGCACTTGGATAGTATGAGGGCCCCAGGTTCAATGCACCCCTTCCCCCCCCAAAAAAAAGAGAAAGAAGGACTGGAAGAGAAAGAAAAGGGAGGGGCAGGAAGGGAAGGGAAGATGTAAAGGTAGAGGGAAAGCTCTGAGTAGACGCGCCCCCAAGAAGACACGCTAATCACCAGAACCTCATGAGGTGGTGCTCACCGGCCTTCAACACCAAGGAAACACGGAACAACTTTGATGGCGCTTCCGTGGCACTAGGAAGGCACAACTGAACAGTCAATCACGTCGACGAGGACGTGAAGAAACTCAGCCTCACTGCGGCTGGTAGGGCTGGGGAGATGTCTCTCTGGGATGTGCTGGTTGTACAAGCATGAGAACCTGTGTCTAGCGTGCCAGGGATCAGGTGTCCAGGAAGGGTACAGCATGTAGCCTGGCCAACTTCAGGACCCTGCGACAAGAAGGCTGAGGGCTTAGGAACAGCCACCAACCAGAAGGGCTCAGCCCTGCCATCTGCTCTGTAGGCTAAGGTGAGTCTCCTGGTGTGGATTCACACATGGGCAGAGCCCCCTGCATTCCAAGAGCTTCCTGGGTAGTGTTGCCAAAGCCAAGTGCAGGAGCCAGTTCCTACCTACCGTCTGGAAAAGGAGCATCCCACTCTGCCTGAGAGAGAGGCTTCTTGGCTGCCCCATCCACCAACAGTGATACAAAAAAAACGGTCTCTCCCCAGAAAGCTGATGGCCAGGGAGCTAGCAGTTTTTATGAGCTGCAGTGAGTGAGGTCACTCTATCCATTAGGGGCCTTGATGAGGTCAGGATCACTCAAACACTTCCCAATGACACCCTTAGAATGCAGGGACCCAGCAGGCTTATCTCATCTGGTCTGACAGACGTTCATATGTATGTTTGCAGAAACACACATAGGTCACACGCACAGGTGAATAACTTACACACACATTCCCATGCACACTCACATACACGTTCACATATAGACACACAGTTATGGGTAGCGCAAGCAAAAGCACACAAACATAGACAGCTGGCCAGTAAGTGGATGGGATCATAACGTGCCCATCCTCCAGCCTCTGTGCCTCTAGGACATGCTGTTGGGGAGGCTTCCCATGAGTACAGACTGCTGATAACTCCTGCCCTGGAGGAAGTGGCCCTAGAAGCTCAGGGCCCACAGAAGACAGGAAAGTCGTGTTTTTAGTGGTGGGGATAACTTTTATTAGCCAACAGAAAACATGGGTCATGGCCAGGCATACATCTGCAGTCCCAACTCCTCAGGCGGCTGAGGCAGAAGGATCAACGCCCAAGGCTAGCCTTGGTAACTTAGCAAGACCTTGTGTTAAAGTTAAAGATGAAAAAATGCTAAGGACGTAGCTGAGTTAGAGAACTTGCCTAGTAGCAAAAGACCCTAAATTCAGTCTCCAGCAGAATACAGAGAGAGAGAGAGAGAGAGAGAGAGAGAGAGAGAGAGAGAGAGAGAGAGAGAGAGCGACCACCATCTGGGGAAATGGCCTGCTCTGTAAAGCACTCACCCTACAAACATCATACCTGAGTTCAACTCTAGCACCACATAAAGGCTGGGCTGTGGTGTGCATGTGTAATCCCAGCACTAGAGAGGCTGAGACAGGCAGAGATCCCTGAGACTCTGGTCAAATCAGCTTAGCCTACTTAGTGAGCCCAAAGACTCACAGTGAGAGATCCTGTCTCAAAAAACAAAGTGAGCCAGGCAATGGTCATGCACACCTTTTATCCCAGCACTCAGAAGGCAGAGGCAAGCATATCTCTGTGAGTTCAAGACCAGCCTGGTCTACGGAGTGAGTTCCATGACAGCCATAACTACACAGAGAAACCTTGTCTATAAAAGAAAGAGGCGGGGGAGACATCCTGAGGAATGACACCCAAAGCTGACCTCTAGAGACACACATACCCATGCATACACATGCATATACCTGCGCATGCATACATACATGCACCTGTATGTATACCGACACATACACAGAAAAAAATCAGAGAGGTTCTAGAGTTTTTGGCACCCATTTTCCTACATGACACTGAAGCTCGGCTGTTCTGGTTTTACTGGTGGTCACCTCCGGCCTCAGTTTCTTCCCAGAATTGTAGGGGAATGAAGATCAGCCTGAGCCGGGCGGTGGTGGCACATGCCTTTAATCCCAGCACTCGGGAGGCAGAGGCAGGCGGATCTCTGTGAGTTCGAGACCAGCCTGGTCTACAAGAGCTAGTTCCAGGACAGGCTCCAAAGCCGCAGAGAAACCCTGTCTCGAAAAAAAACCAAAAAAAAAAAAAAAAAAGATCAGCCTGGCATCTGAGTCCTACAAACCCCATCAGTGTGGTCCTTGGCACTGAATCTGATATTGGGTACTAACAGTAAGCCCCGTGGTGACTATGGGAAGAATTGTTCCTGTTTCATATAAATAAAACAGGAGTCCCGTGTTCTAGATGACCTGTGCCCAAGATCACACAGGCGTTTGGCCAGACCTGCCTTTTAACTCCAGGACTTCCCGCCCTTAGTGACTACCACCTACCTCACCCCTCCTTCTCCTTAAGCTCTGCTTTAAGTGACTTGGCACGCCCTCAGAGCAGGAAAGAGGAGAGAAAGGAAAGAAGCAGCAGACAGTGTCTTCCCTCACCAGAGCGACCCAGTGTCAGGGAGCTGGGATGGGGGATGGGTCCTGAAATATCTGTTCTCATATCTCCACCCATTCCTGTGTAAGGACCCTAGGGATGGGCCAACCCTGTCCTGTGTAGGCAGCCAATCCATTCACATGTCTAATCATGTCTTCTGTGACATCCCAGGCCCAGCCACCCACTGCTGGATCCCAGCATTCTTATCAGTAGATCCCAGAAACTATACCAGGTCACTACATGGCCTTGGGCCAGTGACTTTCTATCTGTGGGTCTCAGTGAACTCTCTGCCAAGAGGGGAGTTTGTCAGGGCCCTGGAGCAGGGATATTCTCTAAAGTGGGAAAAGGAAGGAATGCTGATGTCCACCGCAGGCAAACCTGTGGTGAGGAACCTTCAGGAATCAGAACACAGCAGGGTCATCTTCAGAAAACTGCTCAGGAAAGGTGGCTAAGGGAGAGAGCCCATGTCTCTCCAATGGAGAGGATTCCAGACAAACATTGCCTCACACCTTTGGGAATACCTTCGGTCTCATCCCCACTAGCAGCAGTGCTAGGTTACAACTGCTATACACCCCAGACCTCAGCCCACCTTGTACAAGTGGAGGCCCATGGATACCCCCAGCACTGCATATGACGGTTACTGTTACCAGCTTGACAGAACCTACCACCTGGGCAATGAGCTTCTGGGCATATCTGTGGTGAATTATTTTGCTTGAATTACTCTTCCACTGTGGGTGGCACCATTCCCTACGCAGAAGACTGTACTATTTCAGAGTGTGGTAAGTGAGCTGAGCTTGCTTTCTGAGAGGAGCTCATACATCCATTGCTCTCTTCTGCCTGTGGATATAACGCAACCAGCTGATTCAAGCTTCTGATGCCTGACTTCCCCACCATGATGACTATAACCTCAAACTGAGCAAAAATAAACCTTTTGATTCTTACATCCCATCTGGCAGGGCATTTTGTGACTACAACAGGAAACAATTAAGACAATGAGCATCCTTGGTGACATAGCTAGGGACAGCAATAACGTGTCATCTGCATAAGGGACACCTCACATTGGTTCTGCACTTTAGAACCAATCAGCCAGACACTTTGGCAGACTTCACTTCATAGCACCTTAAAAATTCTTCCTAGGAAAGGGGGGAGGGGCCTGAAACCAAGTAGGCAAAATGCTGACAGCTACAGACAGGCACCGTGCTAAACTCTCTGCTTGGAGTCGACTTGAGAATTACCATCATAAAGAGTTCAAAAAGATGAAAGGAAAAAAAAAAACACTCAAGAATGCAAGTGAAGAAAGATGCATTATCATCATGCATAGTGTGTGTGTGTGTGTGTGTGTGTGTGTGTGTGTGTTGTTACTAATTTGTGTATTTTGAGATAAGATACTATGGTTAGTACTGTCAATTTGACAGACCCTAGAAGTACCTAGGAGATGAGCCTCAGGGCTTGTAAGTAGGGAGGGAACTCACAGCAATCCACCTGCCCCTGCCTCCTGAGGACCGGGATGAGAGGTACAAGTAGGGCATTGTCTTGGTTGAGCTAACTGAGGTGGGAAGGACCCTCACACTATGGGAGGCACCATTTTCTAGCGGGGAGCACAGACTGTGTAAGTGGAGAGGGAGCTGCACTCCACTCTCTGTTCCTGAGTGTGGGTACCATGTGACCAGCTGCTGATTCAAGCTCCTGCTGCCTTGATTTCCCTACCACGATGACATTGAACTGTGAGCCAGAGTAAACCCTTTCTTGCATAAATTGCTTTTTTGCCAGTCACAGTAGCAGGAAGAGAAACTATGACAGAGGATCTGACATCACTCGGGCTAGCCTTGGCTTAGGAAGGAGCATGAGGTTGTTCTGGCTGGGAAGACAGGGAGAATGCGCTCTGAACAACCCCTAGGAGACTTTCCTTGCTCCTATAATGATGTCCAATAGGAGACAGGCACGTCCTCCTTCCACAGGACACTGTCCAGTCTGGGTGTGTTGATGGGGACGCAGCAGCCATCTTCATCATGACCTTACCATCATGAGCCTGTGCCAATACACTGCAGAAAGCATCCAGAGGGGTGGCAAGGGCCTGGTTCGTACTATCTAAGCCTCTGAGGCTGTGATTTCCCATTACCTGAAATTTAACTAATACAGCCACAAAGAAAGGAAAGGTTAGTCTCTCCTGCCCTAAACTCAAAATTGGATTCTCTGCCACCACCGAGCCCAGAGCTTGCATCTCTATGCCACTCCACCCAGACACGCTAGGGGATGCTTAACCCCTTTGACCTTGCACAGATTAAAAACAAACAAACAAAAAAACAATAAAGATCAGGCACCATACCCAACCTGACCACCCGCCCCTGCCTTCAAGCCTCATAGGGCAAACATCCCCGCAGAGTGCTCCCTACAGACGCCACACCAGGAAGGTGCTGAGCTCAGCTCCTGCCCCATGGGAAACCGGGCTCCTCTCATTTCCATCGCCTTCCTCTGCGACTGCCCCATAAATCTCCAGTTTATTAATCCTTTACATGAAGCAGTCGGTGTGGGATCCTGATTTACTCCCTGTTCATAAAACACCAAGAAATTAAAGATGGAAATTACCCAGAAGGATGCGAGCCTCCAGTGGGGAGCCCCTGGCAGCTCCTGGCCCGAAACCAGGTCCTCTCTGCCCTTCCTACCTTCGAAGCTCAGGAACCAGTGATGTCATCCCCCTGTCTTTGTACCTCCACTCTGAAGCAATCTCGCTTCCCACCCACACTGCTGGCTAGGTCCCATTCTGCACAGCGGGACAGGAGGCATCATCCAAACGGGTGTCCCCAAACCTACTCTTTGAAGATCTTCTCTTTCTAAGTCCCTTTTGCTACACAGGGGTAGAAAACTCAGGTTGGAGGACAAAAATTTAAGCTGTTCAAATGTCAAAATATGGGGACTGGGGATGTAGTTCAGTTGGTAGAGTGCTTGCCTAGTGTTCACAAGATCCTAGGTTTCATCCCCAATAAAGTATCTAGCAGGCATAGTGTCGCACACCTGTAATCCCAGCACTCTGGAGGTAGATGCAAGAGGATACCAAGTTCATGGTCATCTTCAGCTATGTAGCAAGTTTGAGA
The DNA here is from genome assembly GCF_903992535.2 of Arvicola amphibius. Lineage (NCBI taxonomy): Eukaryota > Metazoa > Chordata > Mammalia > Rodentia > Cricetidae > Arvicola > Arvicola amphibius. Next base: position 132,848,186 of record NC_052049.1, on the reverse strand, counting down.
TCAGCCTGAGATGATAAAAAAAAAAAAAAAAAAGTAAAACCATGTATGAAATCCAGAGACAGGACCAGAGGGAACACTGAAGCTTTTTAAAAGATAATTGCCTATCAAGGGGCTCAGATGCCCGAGACCACTGTCATTTCTCAACCTGGGAACAATACCTCATCCCCAGGACCTCAAGCCTCCTAGCTATTCAGCACCCTGATGCTTCTTAAAGTCTAACTGATGCTGGATCCTTCCAGTTTCAAGACCAGGCTACCCCAGTTTAATGTAGCAGCAGATCTTCAGAGAAGCATTGGCAATTGGGGCCACGCTTGTCTAGAATGCTGACACATCGGGACTCCCTGCAGTTTGGGGGATATAACATTGCAGGGAACAGAAAGCTGTGTCCCCTGGCAGGGGAAAGGCTTCCTGGAGGAAGCAGTGTCTGGCTGACCTCTGGAAAAGAAGAAAGGGTCAGCCCGACAAAGGGAACCTGAAGGGTATCACAGGAGCCCACACCAGAGCCAGCAGAGAGGTGGGCCATGGGCCAGTGGAGCTGGAGACATACTGAAGCCTGGGGACCACGCGACTTCGTGAGGGGGAGGAGGATTATGGAGAGAGGCAGCTAACTGGGCCTTGACTGCCAGGCTAATGAGTTCTGACTTTATCCTGAGGGCAACGGGGAAGCATTAAAGGGTTTCCAACAGTGCAGTAGCCTGGTCCACTTTGTAATCAAAAAGATCCTTCACCCAGCCTCAAACAGTATGGACTAAGACGGACTGAGGGAGTGGGGGAGAGGGGCTGTGTCCCTGAGAAGACTCCTGGACAAGGGGCAAGGCTGCCCTTCACTCAAGACCTCAGCGGAGGCCTGAATGACAAGACAGAAAGTAGGTCTTATATAGGACAGGCTACATTGAAGAGAGGGGACTTGAACCCAAACCCTCCAACTCGAGAGAGGTCCCTGTGAGCATGTGCCCACCTGAGACAATGGCTGTCTGTCTCTGTCGCACTCGTTCTCAGGGGCCCCCATGGGACCTTACATGACCAGTTCCCTTCTCCACGGTCCTGTGTGCTGCCCTCCTAGGCTGAGTCACACTGGACAGAGTGCCTCTTCATCCCCATAAACAATCCCTCTAGGACAGGTCCTCGTTGTCTTCATTCCTGACACGGGAGCTATAGAGAGTTCCAAGATCAACTTACAGGTTGGGGCTTCTCATGGAACCCAGTCTTTCCAGAACAAGCAAGTCCCCTGAGGTTCAATGGGGTCCAATACCTTGTCTCCTCCCAAATAACTTTTCTCCAAAGGAATCTCCTACACTTCTCTTCCTTTCTCTTTCCTTTTCTCTTGAGACAGGGTCTCAATGTGGCCCCAGCTGGTGTCTACCTCCCTAAATGACTGAGAACAGCCTTGAACTTCTATCTCTATCTCTACCTCCCCAGGACTTGGGCATGAATCACCTCACATTTATCCAGTGCTGGAGTAGAACCTATGGCTGTGTGCATGCTAGGCCAGCACTCTTCCAACTGAGCCACTGCCTCCCCATCTCACTGCCATAAGGAAGCATGGTTTCTGGGCCTAACCTGTGTATGATCTTGAATTCTCACACACTTCTACAAAACAGAGTTTATGCTGCTCTCCCACCAAGTGGGAAACACCAGACACTCCTTCCCGATCCACCTGCCTGTAGAGAGGGTCAATGGGCTCATGAAAGCCTATGTCTTCAGCTGCAGAATGAGCAACTTAAAAGAGGCCTTCCTCACAGTGTGAGAAGTCTGGGGGTGGGGGAGAAGACATCAAGAAGCTGACAGCAAAGGGCTGGGTAGCTCAGTTGGTAGTGTTTGCCTGGCATGTTCAAATGACTCGGGTGTAATTCCCTGCACCCGGTAAGCCAGGGATGGTGGTGCACACCTGCAATCCCAGTACTTGGGAGGCAGGGGTGAGAGGATCTGAAGTTCAAAGTCATCCTAGATACACAGTGCATTCAAGTCCAGCCGAGGCTACATCAGACCTCAGCTCAAAATAGTTTTTAAAATGTTAAAAATGACCACCATCTCACTTGGGCTCTGTGCTTTCTGGAGGGCAGGCTGCCTGCCCTCTCTTTCTCTTCCATGGCTTCACCCACTGGAAAGGTGGGATGAGACCCACTGCAGAATGATAAGGGGACAGATAAGCCACTCTCCTGTCTGGGTGGGTATAAATCATAGTGGGAACTTTTGGGCTGGTGTCTTCTTTGGCATTCAAAGTGTCATTAATTATACATTAAGTGTTTGAAGGAAAAGACATCAGTAGCCTATAGGATGTGTTTGCATAGTAATAGAGGATTGATTAGATGCAATATCTATACTGTGGGCTACTGGGATTCAGGTTCCCCAGCTCTGCAGTGGCCATAAATAACAGCCACAAAAATCTCAGCCATGGTAAATTGTGGCATCTGAACTGCTGAAAGGATTCTCAGTGCCTACAAATAGAGACAATCGTCACCTGGCCAAGAGCTGGAAGCCAGCAGGGCCTCACTACTGGGAACCCAGCCCCCAGCTCCCAGCCCCCAGCCCCCAGCCCCCAGCCCAGCCAGGCCTGAGCTCACTACATCTGCAGAAGCACAACAGACAGACAAGGGGCCACTTGTCTAAACCTGAAATCTGCTATCAGCTCAGTCACGACTCCCTCTGGGAGTCGGAGGCTTGAGTAAAAAGATGTGAATGTTGCTTCTTCAACTGAAGCAACTGTATGTCCCCTTTTAATGAGAACCTGGGGAGGCCTGGAGCAGGGCCGCTCCCACTCCTGGGGAGATGAAGGCTGCCAAAATCCTGCAGTCTGGAACCCATGCTGGTGCCTCCCAGGGGCAGGAAGGCTAGGCTTCCACCTGAGAAGCTGTGACAATAATGACAATATTTGCTGTGTGCCAGGCCAGGTCCACGACCCAATGTATGGATTAACTGGCTCTACCCTCCAGCAACCCTGTGTGCCAAATGATATCATGGCCTCATGCAAGGGCAGGGAGGACAGCTCAGTGTATAAAATGATGGCTGTGTAAGCATGAGGACCTGGGTTCAAATCTCCAGTGGTCAAGTAAAAAGCCAAGTAGGAAGTGTGCCTGTAATCCCAGCATTGGATAGGTGGAGACTAGAGGATCCCTGGGGCCTGTGGGACAGTTGGTCTAGCCAATTGGTGAGCTCCAGGTTCAGTGAGAGACCCTGTCCCAAAAGATAGGGTGAAGGGTGACTGAGGAGGACCCTCAATGCCCATGTCTGGCCTTCATGTACATATGGACAACATACACACATATACACATGAATAAATAAATAATAAATAAATAAATCCATGTACATATGGGGAAACTGAGGCACAGAGCAACATTCCCAAGACATCAGCTTTAGAATGCTTTTGCTGAAATCTTCCCTGACCTCCTCATTTAAGACCCTCCTCAGCCTACCACTCCCCCTCCTTCTGCTGTCCCTTCTATCCCTTGTCACCTTGTCATCAGCTAACTTATTTATACCCTAGCACACCCACAGAGACAAGGAGTGTGTGCATGTGGGGGGCGTCTGTCTCTCTGGTGTTCTCACTGTTTCACCCCCACAGCCCACAGCAGGCCCTCAGGAAAGACTCCGTGGGGGGGACTCTGTTGAGTCACTCATCTAAGATGACCCAGCTTTCGAAGACAGAACTGGATTCAAATCTAGACACCGTGGTCTCTGACTCAGCATCCTCCACGACAGAGCTTACCAAGAAAGACAGCCTTCTCTCTGATTGAAATGTGTGAGAGCCGTGGGGTACCAGCTCCCCCCAGAGTGACTGAGACTCCCTTGGCAACAGCAAGCCGGGAGCCTGTCTAGTCCCCCACTCCCAGCCGAGCTAGGAAGAAAAGCAGTACTTATGGAAATGGTTCCCATCTGACTCTTTGTGAGCAAAGTCATGCGGACCTAAGAATAAGTCCTTTCCAGACACCTCACTTGGTCAAGACCTGCTGGTGGCTCCTGTCCACAAAACCTAGCTCCAGCACCTGGCCCCATCCACAGCCTAGGAGGGGCTAGATGAGACTCTGGAGTTGTATGCCTGAATTTACTGAGCTCCACCCACCTCCCAGGTCATCAGCCACCATCTGCATGAGGGTCACAGTCTCGGCTAACACTGCTCCTATCCCAGAATCCCCTGGTGAGCCAGCATTGGTACAGCCTCCAATCACACTCAAGGGCAGCAGTGCCCCAGCACAGGCTCCTTCTCTGAACCCAAGGAGAGTCAAAGGGTCTTTGCACCCAGAGGCAATACCCACCATTCCATCCTGGTACTTGAACCAGAGGCTATGGAGTCATGAAGCATCACTCGCTCATCAGGGCATCCCATGGTGCTCCTGAGCTGGGCCTGGCTTGCCTTTGTTGCTCTTGCTTCCTTGTCTTGTATCCTTTTGTTCCCTCTCTCTTTGCTCTCAGCAGTCCTGTCCCCCAGTGAAGCACCTTCTTCTACTTCTTTTTGTTTGTTATGTGTGTACATGTTCATGTGTATATGTGTGAGTATGTAGGCCAGATGTTAGCCTCAAGCACCATTCTTCAACCCCTGTCCATCTTGTCCTTGAGTCAGAGTTTGTCAACTGATAACTGGCTCAGTCTCTTGCTGCACAAGCATGAGGCCCTGAGTTGAGACTCCCCAGCATCCATGCAAAAAGCCAGCAGGGCAGTGTACCCTTGTAACTCCAGCACTGGCAGGCAAAGACAGGCAGATCCCTAGACCTCACTGGCCAGCTAGCCTAGCCAAATCTGTGGGCTCCAAGTTCAGTGAGAAACCCTGTGTCAAAAATCAATGAGTACATAGAACCTCCACCTGGCAATAGATGAAGAAAATGACTGAGCCCCACATTGGAGCACCAGACTGAGCTCCCAAGGTCCTGATGAGGAGCAGAAGGAGGGAGAACATGAGAAAGAAAGTCAGGAGCATGAGGGGTGCATTCACCCATGGAGACGGTGGGACAGAACTAATGGGAGATCACCAACTCCAGTTGGAATGGGACTGAAGGAACATGAGACCAAACCGGACTCTCTAAATGTGGCCGACGGTGGAGGCTGACTGAGAAGCCAAGGACAAAGGTGCTGGGCTTTGATTCTTCTGCATGGACGGGCTCTGTAGGAGCCCTCTCAGCTTGGCTGATCACCTTCCTGGACCTGGGGGGAGTTGGGAGGATCTTGGTCTTAACATAGAGTAGGGAACCCAGATGGCTCCTTGGCCTGGAGAGGGAGGGAGGGGGGTAGGGGTGGAGGGGAGGGAAGGGAAGGGAAAGGATGAGGGGAGGAGATGGAAATTTTTAAATATAAAAAAAATAAACCATATAAAAAAAATCAATGAGTACAGCAGAGAGGGATGAAGAATGGTACTCGATATGGACCACGCACACACAGCTGCTGAGAAGCAGACCAGGACTGCAATCCGCATCCATGGAGGGGACGTGGTGCCTGGAGCTGGGCTGTGGAAAGAGTGCTACTTGGGTGCAGCCTGGAACACCTTCTGTGACATTGGTTGGCCGATTAGGTATTAAGGGTTTGAAAGGAAAGGAAATGATACACTTCATCCTCTTTGTTACCCAAGGCTAGCCCAGGTTCATGGCCTCTCTGGTATCTAGATAGGAACAGGGTGAGGAGTGATACTTCCCTGCTGACCTAAGTCCAGGAACTGGAGAAAAGATGGCAGACCCAGGCTGGGCTGATAACTGCTCACACCCGCCTCAAGAGATAAGGACATCTCCCCCATCACTGTTTTCCCAAAGCCCAGGACCTCCCCCACCCCCCACACAGAGCCAGGGCCTTTACCTGGCAGCTGGAGGAGCTGAGAGAATAGCAATGGTTTTGGGGCTTCTTTCTGCTGCCCCCTTCCCCCAGCTCTTAGAGAAAAGTCTGAATCGGGAAGAATAAAATAAAAGGCCAAAAAGGCTTGCTATAATGACCTTCAAGAAAAGCCAGCCACGTTTTACCTTGAGAACAGCAGAACTGAGAGTCTGTATGGACCATGCAAATGAGATGCAAACACACATGCAAATGGCCTAGGGCTGTCCTAGCTGCAGTGGCGGCAGCTTTCCCAAGCCTGGGGTACCTCTAGACTCTAGAGGGAGGTAGAGAAAAGGGGCAGAGGACCATTAGCAAGGGTTCTGGGGACTATGAGAGGTTTGTCTAGAGGTGGGGGGAAGAGGCAATGGACAATCTAAAGACCTTAGAGAGGACCCAGGATCCAGGGTGTTCTGTGCACCAGTAAGCTTTCCAAGCCTGGCAAGATCTGGCCATACTGGATCTTCAGTGTGTGCAAAGACACGTTCAGGCATGAGGATGCTGACACTCAGACAACTACTTGCAAGACAAAAACACACCAAGTCACACTACAAAGACACAGAGGGACTGGCTCTTGTCCCTTCCCGTGACACTATTCTCAGAAACAGACAATAGATACATATTCATAGAAAGCACACAACACACCAAGACACACCAGCACCTACAAAGACTCATGAGGAGACACAAATACCCTTGTATACAGATACAAGGCAGTCAAGCTGGGCTGTCTGAAAAAGAAAGATCCAAATGACTGAGACACCTGCTTGGCTGGATATGGCATGGGAACTTGAGCCCACAGAGCAGCCATAAGAAGTAGGGCTGATTATTTAATATTCATGGATAAGGAGAAAGAGGAGCCCCAGAGGTGAGTTGAGTCAGGCATAATGGTGTATGTGTAATCCCAGAACTTGAGAGGAGGAGGCAGGAGGATCAAAGCCAGTCTCCATAAGAGTCTGAAGCCCACCTGGGCTCTACAGGACACTGGTCAAAAATTTTTAAAAAATAAATAAATAAAGCCAAAGATGATGATCTGATCACCAAAAAGCAACAGCAAAGAACAAGAGAAAGAATAAATTTTTTTTGCAGCGGTGGCGAGTCCAGGCCTTGCACATGCTAGTGAAGTCCCCCACCCAGTGCTCATCACAGCCCAAAACACAAATATTTTTTTGAGAGAGAGGGATGTCCCCTAAGGCTGGCCTCTAACTTGAGATCCTCCTGCCTCAGTCTCCTGAGTGTTGTGATTACAGACGGGTACCATTGTATCCAACCCAAGACAAAGTTGTTTTGTTTTTGTTTTTGTTTTTTGGACAGGGTCTCATGCAGCCCATGCCAGCTTCCAACTCACTTGTAAGGCAGGATAATCTTAAACTCCCAATTGTTCAGCCTCCACTTCCCAAGTGCCAAGATTACAGATGTACCCCTCAACACCTGGTCTTATGCAGGTCTGGAGACTGAATTTAGGGCTTCATACATGCTAGGCAAGCACTCACCTACTGAGCCACACCCTCAGCTCAGGCCCCCACCTTTATCCCTATCTCTGATGATGCCACATCCTGAATCGTTCTTCTCTGTCCATTGCCCCAGAGCCCTCCCAGTCCCCGTGGGATGGAGAAATGCCTGCCAGGTTCCTGCCTTCCCATGTGGCGGCCTGGCCAGTGGGTTTCCACCCCAGCCTGGTCCTTGAAGGCTCTTGGTCCTTTTTCCCATCCCGCTCCGTCATCCGGCTGAGAGTACTCGTTAATTCTGGTCTGCGGGTAATCTAATTTGGAAATCTGAGGGAGGAAAGAAATGATTTCCAAATGGGATACAAGACAGGGTTTTCAGAAGCCACCTGTCCCTGGGTGACTGTTCACAGAAGAGAATGACTCTTTCCCCAAAAGTATACAAACTTGAAATGCCACCCTGCCCACTCGCTCCTCCACACACAAAAAGAAATGCGCTTTTCAGAGCAGAGAATGAATAAGCCTTCTTGCTTCCTGCCACAGCCCATGGAGTCATCCTGGGAAGTCCACACCCCTCCAGGTCTCTGTGTCCCTAGTTACCTATAAGAGGCAAAACAAGCTAGTTCTGGAGGCTTTGTCCCTCTCACACCTTATAGCCATCTTGACATTGACAGTGCTCCCCAGAATTGTGTCCTGCCCCTGGTGACTCGTAGCAAGGCAGCTGAGGCCTGGACTCCAAGTCAAAGGACCAAGACAAGTTCAGAAAAAGACCCAGAGTGAAGTTCACCCACCACCCGAGCCCCAGGTCTGTCCACCTAATACCCCTTCCATCAGCCTGGTGAGTGCCTGAGGTGAGAAGAAGGGTCAATAGGGAGTAGGGGCAGCCTTAAAACACGAGGGCTGATTATCAGCGTGCATGCACCCGAGGGGCGGCAAAATGCCAGCTCGCTGGCTCTGAGTGTAGTTCAGAGCCTCAGACTCCCTTTCCCAATTAATATTCATGGGGCTGGCATGCCATTTATTTGCATATGTAGATTATTGCTCATCCTCTGCAGGAAAGAAAAAGTTTGGGGGTGTTTATATTTATTGTATTTATTTTAAGCTTGAGTGATAAAGCAGGCAGGTCAGGCTCAAGAAGGGCAGCTTCCCAGAGCAGAAAAGTAGATCCTAGAGATAGGACCCACTAAACCAACTCCAAAGCAGTCTTTGGAAGGCATCCCAAGAAGACCCTCCTTCCAAAGACCCTAAAAGGTGGCCATTCGAAGTAGGCATCCTGTTTGGGCCTGTCATTTGAACTTTTTAAGACCCTGCTTCTTTCATTCAAATGTGTGTTTGTGTTTGCATGCATGGGAAGGTTAGGTGCTGGTTAGGTGCGCTCTCCACTCCAAGACCCGTATGAGGAGGAAACACAAGTCAGAGCCCACGTGCAGTCAAGTGCTCACTAAACCAGCACCCTAGTGAGGCTCTAGCCCATTCCCTCCTGGACTATATGCCCTCCACTCCCGGCACCTCAGGAAAGCTTCCACTCTGCCCACTGTCACCTGAAGCCATCAGGGAGTCAGTCCTCCCCTCCTGGTCCACTGGCCTCACCCCCACCCCCACCCGTCACTGCCTCACATAAAGTGTTCACCAGAAAGCTGGCAGTCTGAAGTAAGCAGTTCAAAGTTCTGGGAACCCACTAAAGTAGCAGATCAGAATGAGACAAGAAACCAACAGACCCAGAGCAGGGGTGGCAAGAATGTCCACAAGACGCTAAAGCAGAAATAGATGAAGGGCCAGAGCTGTTTCCCCTCCTCGGCACCCCCTGCTGGCCACTTCTGCTCCCAGAATCCTTGCAAGATAGTTAGTTACAAGGTGACTATAAACTGCCTAAAGTAATGTTCCACATATGGGAAGCATTTATTAAAATTAGTCCCTTCAATTGAGGTTGAGTGAAAAAAAAAACAGTGATTTTTGTTCAGGAAAACAATCTATTTCTGTGGTTTATGAATTCAATAAATACCTGCTGAGAGCCAGGCCTGGTGGTGCACGCCTGTAATCCCAGCACTCAGAGGATCAAGAATTCAAGGTCATTTGTGGCTATACATCGAGTTCAAGGCCAATCTGTGCTGTGTGAGACCCTGTCTCAATAAATCAACAAATAAATATCCATTGACTCGTCCTGTATGCACAAGACCCTGGTTCAACCCCACCTACTCACCTTAGTGTTGGTCACAGAGAAGGACCCAGCCCACCCCATCTCAGATCTCAAGGGGTTTAGGATCCAACTGGGAGAGATAAGGAACGCCCTGAAATGATGCCGAATAACAAGACCAGCAACGTCCTATTAAACACGGAATTTGTGGTGTGGGCAGTAATTGCTACAGAAGTTCTGGGAAGGAGAAGTCAATACTTCAAGATCACTGTGGGCCCCAGTGCTTACGAAAGCTCTAATGAGGATGCAGCTCGAAGCGGGATTTAAAGGGAGAGGAGAGAGGCAAGACTTGCGGCCTTGGCAAAGAGGCCTAGTAGAGGCAAGGTAGAGAGATGGGCTTTGCAGGGGAGGTGGAGAGAGGTCTTGAGGTGAGGCAGGGAGAGGTCTAGCAGTGGAGGAGAGAAGAGTAGAGGTGAAGGGGAAGAGGCCTAGAGGTGAAGTGGGGAGGGGGTCTAGCAAAGGAGGTTGGGGGAGGTCTTGAGGTGAGGAGGGAAGAGGCCCAGCAGGAAAGGAGAGAAGAGTAGAGGTGAGGGGGAAGAGGCCTAGAGGTAAGGAGGGAGGCCTAGAAGGGAAAGAGAAAAGGTAAGACCTAGGCAGACTGTGAAGACCCCAAGCATCTACTTGAGGAGCTTTGGCCTCAACCTATGAGTTCTTAGAGGACATGTAAGGTGAAAGGTTCTTGTAAAGCTGCTTGGGAGATATCGTGAAGGAAGAAAAGACAAAAACTTTCCCAGCTGCACAATGGGCTCCCAGCACGGGTTCAGAACTCACAGCCACATCTACACTGTCTCCTTTCATAGAGCTCGGCAGACTGTTCTAGAAAGCATGTCCTCCTTCCGTGCGTCTACCCCTGCACCACAGAATGACCCTCACGGGATAGTAAAATGTGTTGCCAAAGCTGAGCCCAAGCACTGAGAATATGGTTCTGCTGGTAAAAACAGAGTCCAGAATAGAAAATGCTGAAAGAATGGAGAACATTCGATTTCACAATGGTAATCAGGCGTCAAATACTACTAATATCATCCAAATTGGTGCCGTGTGTACACCTGTGTCTCATCACTCAGGACACGGAAACAAGAGGATTGACAGTTCAAATCCAGCTCAAGCTACATAGCAAGATTTACTTCAAAAAAGATCTCATAAAGCCAGACAAGGTGATATATGCCTGTCATACCAGCACTCAGGAGGTAGAGGCAAGAGGATCAGAAGTTCAAGGTCATCCTCATCTACACAGTGAGTTTGAGGCCAACCTGGGCTACATGAGACTCCATGTCAAAAATACACACCAGAAACTCCACAGTGATGACAATGACGATGATGACAATGGCGATGATTATGATGATGATGACGACGACGATGATGATAATGATGACGACGATGATGATGATGATGATGATGACAACGATGATAATGATGACAATGATGATGATGACGATGATGATGACAATGATAACAATGATGATAACGATGACGATGATTGATGATGACGATGGTGACGATGACAATGATGATTGATGATGATGACAATAATGATGATGACAATGATGATGATGACGATGATGATGATAATGATGATGACGATGATGATGATGATAATGATGATGACAACGATGATAATGATGACGATGATGATGATGACAATGATAACAATGATGATAACGATGACAATGATGATTGATGATGACGATGGTGATGATGACAATGATGATTGATGATGATGACAATAATGATGATGACAATGATGATGATGACGATGATAATGACGACGATGACGATGACAATGATGATTGATGATGACGATGGTGATGATGACAATGATGATGATGATGATGATGACGATGACGATGATGATGATGATGGTGATGGCAATGATGATGATATAATGCAGTTAATGCTGAGACATGGTCTAAGAGGTCAAGACTGTAAGGCAGGAGTCCAGCACTGTAAGAGAGCAGCTGGGAGCTGCCTCTGACTCATGATAGTGGTATCTACCCTACAAGCACCATCAACCACCAGCCTGGGTTTGTGGTAGAACACTTGCCCAACATGCAAGAAGACCTGGGTTTGAGCCTCCAAGCCACATAACATCAACATGGTGATACATGCTTGTAATCCCAGCACTTGGGAGGTAGAGACAGGAGGACTCAAAGTTCAAGGTCATCTTCAGCTACATAGAAAATCTGGGATATGTAAGACCCTGTCTCAAAGCAGCTCCTGTGGTTGCACAGGAAGACCGTATTTTAGCCTGATTTGTTCTATGCCACCACTGAGAAAGGAAAGGCAAAATTAAACCAGGCAGACCAGCTTTTTTGACTTCTTAGGATATGTCCTAAACTACCCCCTCCAGGAAGCCTGCCATGATTGCTATGGCTCCCACTAATGGCATGAACTCCTGTTATGGTTGTTTTTCTGGTCATACAGCCTCCTCTAGCTCTGCCTTCTGACTGTTGATGAGTGTGATAGAGTCCACACACATCTCCCCAAACTGGGTTATACATTCCCTGATAGTCCAGGTCAAACCTTCAAATCCTCTACTTGTCTTGTACTGGTCAAATATAGTTATTGGGTTAACTCAGATTTATCTTTCCAATCAACCCCATTATACAAATTAGTAAACTGAGGCATAAAAGGTTAAAATACTTTGCCCAGAGTCATGAGGTTTAAAGAGAGTAGAGAGGGGATTCAAACCCAGGTCTTGAGCTCTGTAGCTGATAGATGTTTGATGCTTTTTTCTCCTTTCCACTTTTTTCCTTTTTGAGATTCAACAGCCAACCAAGATTTCTCTAGACCAACTGTGAACATCTCTACCCCTTGCCTCTGCTTAGTTTAGGCATGACACTGGATCACAAGTTCAGCCAAGAAAACAAGAGGGAAAATTTGATCAGAGGCTAGGAAAGACTCCCCTCACTGCCTTTTCTGACTCTGCAGAAGATTTTGAGGATGCAACACTTGCAACCACTGCAGCCATTTTGTGACCTTGAACAAAAAAAAATGAAAAGTATCTGGATCTTCTGCAAAGCCACTGAAAGAAACAACCTTGGAGCAGAAATAGCCTAGACCTCTTGTTACAGGAGATACTGAGTCTCTATTGTTCCAGCTGGGAGAGTTCAGGTCTTCTGTTGCTTGCAGCTGAGATACCCTCTCCAGTCAAGGGCTCTTGTCTCTATAGCTGTTATGAAAGATAAATGACATATAAAAGTCCTAGTCCCCACGTCACTGAGCCTACCCCAAGGTTGGGCATTCAGTAAAGATTCCATCTATATTTGATTTTGAATCTCCCCTTCTTTGCTGTCTCTGAAGATATCATTTTTCCCTTTTCTGAGTCTGGCTGATCCCCTCCAAGTTTCTACCTCACATTCTAACAGTGGTCTTAACATATTGACCACTGGTCCTCTATCCTCTTCCTCCACCTTCCAAGAATCAAGATACATGCAAGGTACTAACACTGGCCCAAGAGGACACCAACACAAGTTCGAATTCCTAAATATTTGTTCTTTGAAATGTCTTTCTCAGTTAGATCTCACCCAAATGTTTGAGTCAGGTTGAATGAATTCCAACTTCCTGCTCAAGAACAGACATGTTGCGCCTGCATAATTACTGCTTTGTTATAAAAAAAAATAAGAAATAAAAACATAGATTGCTGTTCCTTCTCTACTGTAAAATAATCAATAAATAGAATCCAGATGAAAAATACCAGCATTTAGGGAGAACAACTCTGTTATGATTCTTTTCTTCGGAGCCTAATTAACACACATGGTAGATGGACCCCCATCACAAAGTGGAAGAGGCACCCCTCCCTTGGAGCTGAGATTCAGCTCCAAGTCTGAAACAGAATCCAAAACAGACAGACAGACGGTGTCAACAAACAGATCCAGAATGTGTGCTGCAGACTCCTGAAAGCCTTGCTCTGCTCCAACTGCTGTTTCTTTTTTCTTTTCCTTTTTTCTTTTTTTTGTTGTTTGTTTTGCTTTGTATTTTGAGGCAGGGTTTGTCTGTGTAACAAACAGCTCTAGCTGTTCTGGAACTCACTATGTAGACCAGGTTGGCCTCAAACTCACAGAGATCCACCTGCCTCTGCCTCCAGAGTACTGGGATTAAAGGTGTGTGCCACCATGCCCAGCTCTATTTTTCGTTTTCCTTTTTTCTTTTTTCTCCTTTGTTCCTTCAAACACCTTTTGTGCAAACTGTCAGATGAAGCACAGCTCGCCCAGTATCAGGAGAACCATCTTGCTGACTCCCTTCTGTCTTTCTTTCCTCCCTTCCTTTTTTCCTTCTATTCTTTTCTCCCTCCCTTCCTTTCTTCCTCCCTCCCCTCCTTGATGTTAAGATAGGGTCTCACATAGTCCAAGCTCTCCTTGAACTTGCAGATTAGAGGAGGATGACCTTGAACTTCTGATCCCCCTGCCTCCACCTCCTGAGTGCTGAAATTACAGGCCTGGGCCACCACACCTAGTTTGTTAGATGCTGAGTCTCAAACCCAGGTGCTATGCAAGCGCTCTACTAGCTGAGCTGCCCGCCTCCCAACTTGCTTCCTTTCTTTTTAAAGAAGACACACCTTTCTGGACAATGACCACCCTGGCCATGAAAGTTTTATGAGGGGCTCAGGGAGTGGATGACACCTTCTCAATTATAACGCCACTCTAATAAACCCCTACAGAGCCACAGGGCACAGAAGTCTGCAGCCAACGCGACACCTATTTATTCCCTAATTACATGACAATATATTCTCCGTGTGTGTGCTGATGAAGATAAAATATTCCTTTAATTCTACGGCCACCTGGGGAGTGAGGGGGGATGGGACCGCATATAAGCTTGTCCTGGGAGTCCCTGGTGCTAAATCACAGCCTTGTCCCAGCCCCCACTCCAGTAGTGTCTCCAGGAAAATCAGTCCCTTTCCTCAGTTCTCCACACCTGAAGTGTGGTTCCCACAGTGAGAGCATCAGCATAGCTGGAAGCAGGATGGAAATGGCAATTAGCAAGTCCACCCCAGGCCCACTGAATCAGAAGCCAAGGTTGCGGCTTAGGAGCTGTGTGGCGATAAGGCCTCCCCAATGGAAGCATGACCCCTACTGAATCCCAGACAGAAAGAAGGGCTTAGGGCTTTTGTGAGATTTGCTTTGTTTCTTTGTTTGGTTGGTTTTGGTTGTTTTGTTTGGTACTTTTCAAGACAGGGTTTCTCTGTGTACTCCAGGCTGGCCTGGAACTCAGAGATCTGCCTGTCTCCACCTCCTGGGTGCTAACATTAAAGGCATGCACCACCACTGCCCTATTGTTTTGTTTTTTTCTGAGAGAGGTTTCCATTTTTATGTTTGTTTACTTATGTGTGTGCATGCGTGCATATGTGTATGGAGATACATGTGCACATGTGGGAGTGTGCATGCAGAGGGCTGGGGGCCAACCTTAGGTGTTATCGTTGGAGCTATCCACCTTGTTGTTGAGACTGGGTCTCTCTCTGGGACCTGGGACTCACCCACGAAGCTAGACTGGCTGTCCAATGAGTTCCAGAGATCCTCCTGTCTCTACCTCCCCAGCAGTGGGGTTACAAAGCACACACTGCCGTACTCAGCTTCTCATGAGGGCTCTGGAAATCACACTCCTCAGGCTTCCATAGTAGGCACTTTCCTGACTGAGCCACCTCTGCAGCTCAGAAGAGCATTTTAACTTGAATGGGACATAGGCATGCTGGATTCTATAGCAACTGAGTCCCCCTGACTACACAGCCGTCTTCGAACTCAAGGTCTGCTTACCCATCTGTCCAGTGGGGCTCCAGAGCTTGCCACGCAGCTGTGGGTGCTGGAGTTTCAGAAGTACGCAGTCACCTGGCAGCGGTCTCTATGGAGACCTAGCAAGATCTGTTGTCGATAGTCACCAACTGCCTCCTACCATGCTCTGACCAGCAGAAACTCTACAGGGCAGCTCTCCAGGGCCACTTATAAGGTCAGCAATACAGCCCTCCTGGGTCACCCCTGGCAACCAGCAGACTTTCCAAACCTCATAACCAGCTGTTTCAAACCTTTGTCACCACGGAGTCCTGAGCCACTTGAGGGGAGGTTGGGGTCATTTGTTATATTGCCGACCATTTTACAAATGTCCTTTATATACATGCCTCCTCCTTGCAACTAGACTGTAAGCATAGGAGGGTAGGACCAAGGCAGTCAGCATAATGAGCTGGGGACAGTCCCTGTCTGATCAGGGCTGGGTCCCTGGGCCCAAGGCTGAGCTGCAGAACTAACTGCTGACCAAATGTTCTTACCTGGAGAAATGCCCAACTCATACAAGGCCCAGAACAGCCAAGCACCTAGATTCTATCACATGTGTGTATGTATGTTCTGGGAGCAAAGGTGCGGGCCATGGCAAGACTGTGAAGGTCAGAGGACAAATCAGCTCTCCTGATCACCATTTGATTTTCCAGCCTCGAACTCAGGTTATCAGGCTTGGTGGCAAGCACCCTTCCCTGGCTGAGGCATCTCCTCTGCTAGCACCTAGATCCTAAAAGTGAAGCTGGGAAGGAGCCGAGGAATGCCTGAAACCTGGGAGGGGGGCAGTGAGCAGGAGGAAAGGAGGTAATCGCAGCTTCCACAGCTGTGTCCCTGGCCCTAGGGTCAACAAGTTCTGCCTTCAGAGCCAATGCTCACCTTTCACTTCCATAGTAGACCGGTGGGCCAGAGGCTGAACTTGAGTTCTCCTTGGCCCATGCGACTCCACTGCCTGGGGTTAGCAGTAGAGCCCTTCTCCTCCAGTGGCAACGAATGCGAGGCTCACTCGACATCCTGCGGGAATGGTTCCCCTCAGAATGCCTGCCTGCGGCTGCTTCACAAACCACCAGAGAGCCAGATCGGTGGCACTTAAAAGGGGACACAGTGCGAGCACAAACTGCAGACCATAGGCTCCTCTTGGGAGATGCTGGATATAGTGTCCTGCCTCTAACCTGCCAACCTCCTGGCCCTCCAGCCTGTTCATTCTGCACTGCAGTGGCCTAACTGGGAACACCTGCCTCGTGCTAAGAAAGTGATGAAGTCAGTAAGGAAAACTAGAAAAGGATCCGAGCCCTTTGGCAGGAAGACAGAATTACTTCCCCTTTCCCCTTAGCCAGCTCTAAGCGAGTCCCTTTGCTTCTCTGGGCTTCAGACGGCTGATCTGTAGAATGGGAGGAAAGGGGAAGGACTGCGGTTATAGGCTTCGATTTTCTAGCCGTTTAAACAGTATATGAGCAACATGGAGAGCCCGGTGCTTGATATACACCGCAGGGAAATCCGCCAAAGGAGCAGAAGGTGAGGAGCCGCAACCTAGGCTGGGGGGGGGGGGGGAGTTAATGTCAATGCCCTGGAGCACTGAATCCTACCTACTGAGCGGGAGCAACCGCTGGTAGGCGATCCTCCACGCAAAGACCTTCAACTTGTTTTGCCACCTCTAAACCTGCGGCTAAGCCTCACAAGAGACCATTTCGGACTGCAGTCCAACAAAGACCGGAGAAAAGCAGGGAAGCGGTGAGGGTCGTTGAATCCAGCCTCTGGACTCCAGGAGCCAAAACTGCCACCCGGGACAGGCTCAGGCAGTCCCGGCAGCCAGCCGCGCGCCACCACCTGGTCAGGACATTAACCCCAGTTTCCCCAGCGGAGTGATGGGCGCGAAGGCGCCCAGCACAAGTAACCTAGCCACAGAGATATGGGATGGCCGGGAGCCCTAACCTCCAGATAAGCATCCTCCAAACCCTCGGGAGGCCCTGCTCTATTGGCTTCCGGAAGGGCGAGGAGTGGCAGAGCCTGATCCTAGTCACTTGGACTGTTTTTTCGCGAGAGCATCACCAGTCCAAAAGGAGGCCGACTGGCCTCGCGGCAGGGGCTCGCGAGGACAGATCCCGAGACGCGGCGACAGTGGGATGGAGCGTGGGAGTCAGTTCCAGGAAAAAGCAGCTGGGGCTGGGGGGCTCTGCGACCCGATACGCCGAGATCCGGCGCTCCCGGATTGCAAACGGATGATGGCTCAGTCCCACTAGCGACCTTGATCCTCGCAAGGAACGATTCTTACCTATTTTTAAGTCCTTTTTTTCCTAAAAATTAAAAGAATAAATCAAGTCTAAGAGGAAGGTGGCCGCGCAGGGCAGCCACGAGGACCACCCGTGTTCCCACCTACAACACTACTGTCCGCGATTGGGAGAGAAGTTAGGAACTTCGGGACAGTCACCCACGAGTGCAAGAGGAGTGACTCGCTTCTCTTTTAACTTTGGGTGTTGAGGCCGCCGCCGAGGGTTGGAGGGATGTCACCGGGGGGCAACCCACAGGACTGCAAAGCATCCGGATTCCCTCAGAGAGAGTGGGGGTCGGGATAAGAAAAAGAAGAGTGAGTCCAGATTGCGCAAGGCATAAGCTGGGCTTGGGCTCCGTGGGGACCTGTGCGCCGCCCCGAAGCTCTGCGTTGGTTCCCGGGTGGGAAAGACGCGGTGCTGGGCGCAAGTTCCGCACAACTGGGGTGGCTCCCTGTCGGGAGTTCCCAGATACATGCAGAGCTGGCAGGTTCCTGCTCCCGGACACCCGCGCCGTGACTCTTGGGTCTTTCCCCGCACGTGGAGGCGGCGGCCGCTGCGTACTGACTGCGGTCGGAGGACGCGCGCCTGGCCCACTCCGGAGCTCTCCTCATCTCGCACCGACCCCAGGGCGCTCCGGCAAGCCCAGCCATCACCTGTCTCTCGCCAAACTCGCCTCCCAGAGCCCGGACCCGGCCGGAGCAGCCTGAAGATCCACCGAGCTGGAGGAAAGTTAGTCTTGAAGCTGCAAAGCCTCCTCCCCTGGACCGGAACCCACACCCCGGCCCAATGCACCCACAGTGCTCCGAGGCTCCTGGTCCCCGCGGACCCCACCCAGCCATCTACCTGCTTCCACGGCGTGCCCAGGGCTCGGGCCAGCCAGTCCCACGGTCCTGTGCCCCGGAGCCGGAGAGGCTTCAGGTTCCCTGGCAGGAGCGCGAGCAGCGAACCGCCCTGAGCCGGGTAACCGGCTCCGGGCACTGAGAGCGAGTGAGCGAGCAGGAGGCTGGAGCCGCTGCGACTGCTGCCTCGGCAGCCCCCACCCCCTGCGTCCCTCGGCCCCTCCCTCTTCCCTCCCCCCCTGCGCTCTCCCTCCTCCCACCTCCTTCTTCCCTCTTCGGTCCTTCAGACCCAGCGATCGCGCGCGTTTGCTCGCTCCTTTTTCTGGCTTTCTCTCTGCCGGTTGCCTTCTTTTATTCACTCGGTTCTCTCTCACTTCCCTAGTTTGCATCCACCCTTCTCGTTCTTTTACCGTTTTTTTTTTATCCGTTCCCTCTTTTCTGTATTTCCCTTCATTGTAATCTCTCGCATCTATCTCCTTCGCATCTATTCCCTTCTCCCTTTTTTTCCCCTCCTGGATCAGAGTGGCCTCCGCATCTATTCTTTCTAGAAGCTCCGTATCTATTCTTTCTAGAAGCTCCGTATCGGGGAGCCAGCCAGGATCGAAGGGAACCTAGAAAAGGCAAGAAAAGCGAAGAACTCAGTGTGCAGAAGAACCAGCTGCTCTGAGCCACACACTGGTGAAGTGCAGACTTTGACGCCCCAGAGCAAGAACTTGCCATGCTGTGGTCAACTCCAAAGGCTGGGCTTAGAGCAGCTCTGCTTCCTGCGACCTGGGACAGGGCTTCAAACCGGAGTTGGGGAGGCGGGGTGAGTGTTAATGACAGGGTGCAGTGCCTAGCCACCGGGAAGACTTCAGTCTGATGAAACTACAGCACTCCTAGTGGGTCTTGGCCAGGCGATGTCCCACCTGCCCATCATGAGTGTCACTCCCTACTCCTCTCCAAGATGTCAGGGGCTCATTCTTACTTCCCGGCTTGCCAGAAAGGGAGCCAGTGATAAGCTGTCTCTTTCTTCCCTTGAACTTAAACCCACTTGGAGAGTCCCACACTTGGGGAACAGTGGCCTGCACCTAGAGAAAGAATTTGCCCATAAAGTAGGCATAATGTTTGGGGTGAGCCACTCAGCATAGCTCCTATGCAGTCTGAGGGGCCAGCTCTTTCCCCGGGAGTATCAGCTGAATTCTGTCCATTCCACCCTAGTGGGGTTCAGAGAAGAGAGAGGAGACCCCTTTCCCATCGGCCCACAACAAGCAGCCCTACTCCGGTGGAACCTGATCAGGCTTCCAACCCTCCTTTCACCCATAACTGCCGAGCCCACCCCCACCCGGGCATTAGTGTGAGGAGAGATCGTTCTACCTTGGGTTTCAGGACCCACAAAACTCCCTATCAACACCCTCAGCAGTTCCATGCCGTGGAATAGCCAATCAAATAGACAGCTGACGTCTGGGCTTGTTATTCACGACGTGGGAGCAGAGCTGCCATGGTGCCTGAGACTGGGGTGAGGCACTTAGCCTCTGCACTAGCACCAACCCCAGAGTGAGTCCCTCCTTAAATCCTGCACCTCCGGGACTTCCTGCCCCTCCTCTAGTGCTGGCTCTCCTATGCAGGGCCAACTATCCGGCTGATAAATTCGGTTCCCCATCCACAATGAAGGAACTGAATTAGACATTGAAAGAGTCCCCAGCTCCAGAGCCCTGCAGGGTGTGGGTCTGAAACTCAGAGTCCAGCACCACTCACTATGACACTGGAGGGAAAATCACTTAATACCTCTAGCCTCAGTTTCCCTGTAAAATGGGAACACTAACAGTACCGTGAACCCTGTGAAGATAGCCCAAATCCCAGTTCCTGGCATGGTGAGTGGTGGCATTTGGCCACTGTCAGCAGTTAATATTAATTTAATTAAAACTAATCTAGGCTTTGCATATGTTCCTCTTCACATTCACTCTTGGGTTCTGAGCCCCACCTCTCCCCTGCCTCTCACCTCCACTTCTGTACGGTAGCTCCCCATTTCTAAGTGACTTCATAGATTCATTGACGTAGATGGGTCTTTCCGGATAACCATTGTACTCAAAAGTTACACAAAGCAGGTCTTCCTGCCCCCTCATCTCTCTGCCACACACACACACTGCCAGGCAGGAATTGTGTGTCCAAGGATTGCTAGGGGGTGAGGGTGCCTGGTTTTCTGCCACACTCTAAAAAGCTGCATGGATCTATAAAGCTGGGCCTTCCCTGCCCAGATGGCAAGCTTCCAAGAACACATGTCACAACAGAGCCAGAAGCACTTTTAGCAAACATCTCTGGGAGTCAGCTCGGGGTCGGCTGGAACCCACAATCAATCATTCACTTGCCAGGAGAGCCTGCTTGCAGGAGACCTGCTAGAGGCATTACAGGGCTTGGCCCGGTCCAACTTCTGTAAGTTTATTTGGGAAGTTGTAATATCTAAAACTATGCTACTCACCAAAGGGTAAAGTTTGGAACAAAAGTCCTCCCGTCACCCAAAAGCTCACACTCTCAGGACGCCTTTGAACTCTTATGTAAATGAAGGTGACCTTGAACTTCTGATCCTTTTGCCTCCACCTCCCAAGTACTAGGATGACAGGTGTATGACACCATGCCAGGTTTTTTTTTTTTGTTTGTTTGTTTGTTTGTTTTTTTGTTGTTTTTTTTTTTTTTTTTTTTTGAGACAGGGTTTCCCTGTAGTTTCTAGAGCCTGTCCTGGAACTAGCTCTTGTAGACCAGGCTGGTCTCGAACTCACAGAGATCCACCTGCCTCTGCCTCCCGAGTGCTGGGATTAAAGGCGTGTGCCACCACCGCCCGGCTCCATGCCAGGTTTTACACAGCACTGGGGATCAAAGCCAGAACTCAATCTGTGTTAGGCAAGCACTCTACCAACTGAGCTAGCAGAGAACCACCCCTAGTAGACACATACACAAAGTAGCTAAGTACCAACTTAGTTTATATTCCACCTGGGGAAGGAGGAAAAGGCAAACTTGGAGCTGACTGAGAGATCGTTGGCCAGCCACCCAACTCAAGTCTTTGTGCTGTCATGGGACCACAGGACCTGCCTTCTTTCTTCCTAAATGGCAGAGGAAAGGGAGAGGCCAAAACTGTTATGGCCAAGCTGGGATGAGTCCTCCTTCCTGGAAATAAATCCCAGGAGATAGGGGTGCCCAGGGCTCAGAAAAGAGGTACCTGTTCCTTTTCCTAACTGAGGTTGCCCCTCACACACTCTCTCTTCCATGTCTCCTCTCCTTTCCTAAAGAGACACTCTTAAAAACCCCAAGAGGGAACCTGTCAAGGACCTCCAAATGTTGCAGACTATTAGTTTAAGGTGTGTTACATTTGTTTATGCTGTGGAACATTTGCTTAATGATGCACAGATATGTTGCATTCTTTCATGTTGTATTTGTTTAAGTCTGTAAAGCTGTGTTGCTTTGCCTGTCTAAAACACCTGATTGGTCTAATGAAGAGATGAATGGTCAATCGCTAGGCAGGAGAGGGATAGGCAGGGCTGGCAGGCAGAGAGAATAAATAGGAGAAATCTAGGCTTGAAAGAAGAAGAGGAGCTAGAAAAGGAGAGAAGACGCCAGCGCCAACTATCCAGCCACCCAGCCACACTGCCAACCATGGAGTAAGAAGGAAAGAAAGATATATAGAATAAAGAAAGGTAAAAATTGCAGAGGCAAAGTGTAGCTGAAGAAAAACAGAATAGTTTAAGTTAGAAAAGCTGGCTAGAAACAAGCCAAGCTAAGGCTGGACACTCATAAGTAAGAATAAATTTCTGTGCGTTTATTTGGGAGCTGGATGGTGGGCCCCTAAAGAGTTAAAAAAAAAAAAAACTATACCCAGAGACATGAAGGTCTGGTTGGGTAAAATAAAGACTTCAGAACTTTTGGGTCTTTTGAACTCTTCAGCCAGAGCATGACACCACAGGGCACAAGAGAAGGATGTCTGTCTTGCCACCTGATTCCAGAGCTATCCACATCTTGCCCTCCTCAGGATCTATTATGAAGCCTAGCATAGGATCTTGCCTGACAACCTAAGCTCTATCTCTGGTTTCCACACAGGGGAGGAGGGAACCAAGCCCTAACGTTTGTACTTTGGCCTCTCCATGTGTGCTGTGGTATATACACTACAGAGAAAATGTAATTTTTTAAAGTTTAAGATGCTTATAGCATTAATAAAATATACACATACCATCACAACCATTCTATAGAGCAAGCATTATCATTCCCCCCTTTTTTGAAGGGAATCGAAGGCTACAAGAGCATAAGTTACTCAAAGTCACAAAGCCAGTAGCAGGCCTGAAACAGAGCTCAAGCTCTTAATGCTACAGTGTCTTCTTGCACTTCAAGGGGGGACCACGGTGAACAGAGAGACAAAGGTGGAATCTGAGGAGGTGTTCGGCTCTGGGAACTGACTGCGTGCACAGAACCCTGAGAAACAGTCACCTGTGGAAGCCACCCTGAGTTACAGAGGACCACAAGACCTCTCATGTCCAAGCCAATTGTGAGGTACAGAGAAAAAGCCAACACACAGGGTCACATGCATGGCAGACATATACCAAGCAGTAACAACCCAACAACCCACAATGACCCAAAATGCTCACACATGTCACGTGATTTGCATACCCACTAAGAAATAGTGAGAGGGGGCAATGAAATAATTCAATAGCTAAAGGTATTTGTGGCCATCGCCGACAACCTGAGTTCAATCTCTGGGACCCATGGAGGAAGAAGAGAACCAATATCCACAAATTGTCTTGCACACAGGTACTATGACAATGCCCTCTGCACACACGCACGCACGCGTATGTATGTATGTATGTATGTATGTATGTATGTATTTCTCTTCAGAAAAGGAAACAAAGAGGTGAAAGATGAGGATGAAATCCAGAGGGAGTGGCTCTATAACCGTGGTTCTCAACCTATGGGCCTCGACCCCTTTGGGGAGCAAAAGACCCTTTCGTAGGGGTCACCTAAGTCCATCAGAAGACATAGATGTTTACATTATGATTCATAAAAGTAGAAAAATTACAGTTATGAAGTAGCAATGAAACTAATTTTATGGTTGGAGTCACCACCACATGAGGAACTGCACTGTACGTATTAAAGAGTCACCGCATTAGGAAAGCTGAGAACCACTGCTCTATAAGCTTTTATGAACCCACCACCAATCGAAGGCTTGATTAACTTGCTTGTTTTTATTAAATGACGTTCAATATTTAATAACTTTGAATATGGATTGAATATTTAATCAGATTGGTGGAGAGAATTTGTGCCAGTCATTTTGAATTGTGACTCAGAAGCTAGCCGTGGATATCGCCGCTCCACGTTTTCCTAAGTTTCTCTAATTATAGGTTATTGAGAAGCCTTGCTGAGGTTTAAGGACAGACAACCTGTCTGTACAGCAAGATCCTGTCTCCAACGAGCAAGGAAAAAAGAAATCTGTGAGTAAATAAATAAGTGCCCAAGCATAATGGCACACGCCTATAATCCCAACACTCAGGAGGCAGAGGCAGGGGGATCTCTGTGACTTTGAGGCCAGCCTGGTCTACATATGGAGTTCCAGGACAGCCAGGGCTACAGAGAGAGGGGGGAGGGACAGAAGGGGGAGGGACAGAGAAAGAACAAGAGAGAGACTCTAGAGAATGAATTTGTTTACAGCCAAATTTGGACTGAATCTCTACCTTGCCTTCCCCACATGTATCAGAAAAAGAGCCATCCCTTCCCCTGTGAAAGGTTTTCAGACCTCAGTTTTCCCGAACTCACAGGTGAAACAACTGATGGAACTGAGACCTGTTTTCCCAAAAGCACAAATATGACTTCTGAGGGATTTTTGGTTTTTTGTTTGTCTGTATCTTGAGACAGGCTGAAGCTCTCAGGTTGGTCTCAAACTCATAGAGATCTGCCTGTCTCTGTCTCTCCAGTGCTGCCATTAAAGGCATGCACCACCACACCCGGCTCAACCTTGAGTCATTTTTATAGAAATGAGAATCAGATGTGAGACACAGATTTGAGAGGCATTTCAGGGATTCTCATAAGTTGACGGGAGGAGGTGGGATTCTGGACATCGATAAAGGAACTTAGCAGACCCAAATGTGAGGATTTTACAGTTCTCTGGTGTGCCAGTGGCTGTATTAATGGGGCTCTTTGGCTAATAAGTAATTATACAACATGCTTTGTTAAAGGCAAAGTGAAATCACTGGAAATGGTCCTTATGCCACAGCAGGCTGCAACCCAGCAGGATGCAAACTGCTTACTCACAAAAGAGAGCAAATGCACTCTCCATCAAATTACTCTTCTCGCTGACACACCTCTGTCACACTCCGATTTGCTTTGATTTGAGGTCTGGAGCCAATGTAAATGAACACTGTCTAAAGAATAGTGGTGATCAAGAAACAGTGGGCAGAGAGTGGCCTCTGACTGAAGCCAGAGCACTCCCGCGCCTGGCTACTGTTTTCCTCTTATTTGCAACAGAAAACTGGAACATTATACCTCTGAACACTTTCCCATAGTAGGTCCAGGATCCTAGGATCCTCCCCATCTCAATAACCTGTCATCAGCAAACCATGCCAGATATCCACAGCAAGGTGTGCCTGCCTCAATCCTCCCATGTTCTGGGTCCCCTGCTTTTACCTGTGTTCTTCTCAGAGACATAAGGATTTCCTATTTTCCTTCACGCTTTGGAAACGCCAGTCTCGTCCTTTAAAATTCTGATCACCAATATGCTTTCCTTGGCCCCTAACCAACCAGTTGACTTGTCTGTTTTAAAAACTATTTTATTTTGTGAGTTTGGGTGCTTTACCTTCAGGTATGTCTTGCAGCCATGCTGTGTGCATGTCTGATGCCCACAGAGGAGAGTGTCAAATCCTCTGGAACTGGAGACACATGGTTATGAGCTGTCATGTGGGTGCTGGAAATCAAACCCAGATCCCTTAGACCAACAGCCAGTGCTCTTAACCACTGAGTCACCTATCCAGCCCCAGCTTACATTTTTCCAAATTTATTTCATTTTAATATTTGTGTGTACATGTGCACATATCTGCATAAGTATATGTGCAATAGTGGGGTGGGTGTCTAAAGAGGCCAGAAGAGGGTATCAGATCCCTTGGAGCTGGAGTTAAAGGCATTTGTGAGCCGAATTCCAGTCCTAATTGAGCGGCAAGAGCTCTTAACTGCTGGGTCATCTCTTTAGCCCCCAGTTATTTCCTTGACTAGAATTTCTCACTGGTATTTGTTCGCTTATGGGTCTAACTGACTCCCATTGCACTATGAAGTTATTTCAATATCTCCAGTCCCTCACACAATGCCACACCTAAACATGGATGGATGCATGCATGAATACATGAGTGGATGAGTGGATGGGTGGATACGTGAGTGGCTATGTGCATGAAGGGTGAACGCATGCGTAGATGGATGTATAAATGGGATGTGTGTAAGTAAAGGCACATGGGTTTTACTTCTGATTTCTTGGTTGTTTTTGTTTTGTTTCAGGTTTTTTTGGGGGGGTTGTTTGTTTGTTTGTTGTTTTGTTTTTGTTTTTTTGGGTTTTTTGTTTTTGTTTTTTTGGTGTGCTTTTTTTTTTTTTGATAGGGCTTCTCTACGTAGCCCTGGCTGGCTTCCTGAAACTCACTCTTTAGACCAGGCTGGCCTTGTACTCAGAGATCCACCTGCCTCTGCCTCCCAAAATCTGGGTAAAGACATGCAACACCACTGCCCGGTTTATGTCTGACTTCTTACATTTTGGCAGGGGTTAAACAAATATTGGAGGTAAGGTCATCTTATTTTCCTAGAGTCTCATAACGCCATTCATTCGTGGTGCTTTTGCTTTTGCTTTTGTTTTTAAGAGAGGCTCTTACATAGCCCACGCTGGCTTCAAACTCTCCTTGAACTTCTGATCCCTGCCTCCACCTCCTGGATGCTAAGGTTGTACATGTGTGCCACCATGCCTAATATATACAGGGCTTCGTGCATGCTAAACAAACATTCTGCCGACTGAGTTACATTCTCAGCCTCAAGTCGATGTCAGAACAGTTAGCCATGCCTTTGTTTCTCAGATAATAGGATTGTCCAATATCACGTTCCCATCTGACAAACACTTAAGAAATGCCTTCTGTGTTCTAGGTTCTCTGCTCACTGCCGAGACTCGGAAGCCAAACCTCTGAGTCAGCGCAGGGGCTTCTGGAAGCGGTGGCTTCTCCAGCACAGCCAGCAGTCTCCCTACAGCCACCAGGAGCCTCTGAGGAAAGCAGTCTCCTCGGGAAGAGATCCAGGAGATTCACAGGCAGCTTGATTTCCCAAAGCCTCAAATCCTTAGTGTAAGTACGTGGGGTATCAGCTCAGTTCTCATGCATGGGACAGTCTACCCTCCTCTTCTTCAGCCTCCTCTGCACCCCGTGTGCCTCAACAGAAGCTCCACAGGGTGGGGCTGTGCTCTGTCCACCAGTATTTATCAGTTTTCAAAGCTCCTAGGCAAAAGAGGACACAGGCGGATGCTGTTGGTGAACTGGCTGTGTGTCAGGTCCCACTTGGTCTCTACCAGTGATGTCCCTCTGTTCAGAATGCTTTCCACCTTTCTTTGGCCTGGCACTTACTCATCCCAGAAGACTGAATTCAGGGATGTTGTCCAGGGAGATCTACCTTGAAGCCCTGGGTCGAACTGAACATTTTCCCTTTATGCTTCCTGACTCCCGCACACAGACCTGGGTTCCCAATGGCCGCACATTCTGTGTTTCTCTGGTATGTGTCTGCTCCTTGTACCTCGCTTTGAGCATCTTGAAGGCAGAGACTATGCTATTCATCTTCATACTCTCAGCTCCTTGGCAAGAAGTCTGGAACAGAAAAGGCACTCTATAAAGATCTGTCAAGTTGAACTAAACAAACCCAAAGTAGATGCAGATTGGGTCACATGGAGCCTGATTGCTGATAGCCTGATTGCTGATTCATTGGTCACTTGGCAAACATTGATGGAGGACCTAAGCTGTGCCAAGCCCTGTCCTGGGTGCTGGAGATCCATTGCTGAGCCACGCAAGCATAAATGAAGATGAAGTGAGCATGTGTCAATTACACAACCCAGATTTTTTTCCTTTTTTTTTTTTTGGTTTTTGGAGACAGGGTTTCTCTGTAGCCTGTTCTGGAATTCACTCTGTAGACCAGGCTGGCCTTGAACTCACAGAGATCTGCCTATCTCTGCCTCCTGAGTGCTAGCATTAAAGGCGGGCACCACCATTGCCTGCCTCACAACTCAGATCTTTTACTAGGCTAGTTACATGATGGGAAGAACCCATATGAACATTATTTAAATCTCTGATTTGGGCTGGGGTAGGCTCAGTTAGAAAAATGTTTGTCAGGCAAACTCAAGGGCCAGAGTTCAATCCCCAGCATCCACAGAAACAAAGAAAGAAAGAAAGAAAGAAAGAAAGAAAGAAAGAAAGAAAGAAAGAAAGAAAGAAAGAAAGAAAAAGCAGGGTCACTTGTGATCCCAGGACTGGGAAAACAGACACAGGCAGATCCCCGGGACTCACTGGTCAGCCATCATACCAATGGCAAGATATGGATAAAGGTGAGAGATCCTACCTCAAAAGACAAGATAATGGAGCAACTGGGAAAGATACTTTGACCTCACAAGCACGCACGCACACATGCATATGTATGTACACACATATACACACATGTACACACATACACAAAAATAAACCTCAATTTTAACTATAACTATTATTTAAATTTAGGCAGGTAATGCAGGGTCCCAGCTCACTGGTCTCTCTGCATCAAGTACATAATAGATACGTACTGTAGTCTCCTGAGGGATATGTCGGATATATTTATGCAGGGTCGTCTGAAATTCCCTGAGCATTTTAAAATCTCAATAATTTGCCTAGAAGTGCTCTGCAAACAGCATTAAGTATTTCAGGGCTTAGAAAAATCCTTCACAATTGCACCAAATGCATTTGTAGTTAAGATCCCAAGATAAATAAAAAAATTGAAGTCCAATCAACTTTCAATTCGGTTGAAATTCAATTGAGTTTCATTTAAATGCCATTTATGGACTTCTCTGATCATCCCTCTCCCCTACCCCACCCCCAACGTTACATTGAACACACTTTAATGGTCGGCACAGAAAACAACGATTAATAAGATGTGATCTTGACCTTCAAAGAGCTCCCAGGGTAGTACGAGAGACCGCAACACAGCTGACCTATTGTCGCACCTACAAGCGAGGTACCCACATACACAAGGTACTGCGGGAGCACCAAGGGCCGCCATACTCATTTTGCCTGCAGAGGTATTAAGAAAGGATTGGCAAGGGATAATACCTGGGCAGAGCTTGAATCAGTGAGTTTGGCCAACAGTGCAAAGCTGGGACAAGAGAGAGGCAAGTGCCTCACACGTGGTGAATGGAGGTAGCATGGGGGGCAGCTGGAGCAGCCTGTGCCTCACACGCAGTGAATGGAGGTAGCACAGGGAGGGGGCACCTGGAGCAGCTTGTAACTGCAAAGGAAAGAGCAGCAAGCCTGCAAAGGTGAGCTGGGCACTGACAGTGAAGGATATTGAATGATAACAAGGTAGGATTTTATCTTGGAGATAATGGAGAATGTTATTAAAGCTTAAAGGTTTTAAAATTTATGATGCCCTTATGTATATATTATACATAAGGACATACATTATAATACCCTGTCAAAGTGGATAAAGGCTAATATTACCTACCTTTATGGAGTGTTTACCCTAGTTAGGCAGGCTGGGTGGCAGGCATCTCCTAGGCAATGTGGCATTTTATCTTCACACAACTGTCGGAGGGAGATATCCTGATGCCCATTTTGCAGATGAGCTGGGGAGGCCCAGCATGGCTAAAGCCTCCCCGGGAGTCTACATCAGACCTGAATGTAGACAAGCCTGACCTCAGAGCCCATGAACTTAACCTCGATGCTATTGCTGCAGATTCTACAAACAAGGAGCACCTTCACGAGTCAGAGCTCACACCAAGGTGTGGAAGGATGGCTCAGCAGTTAAGATCTCGTACTGTGCTGCAGAGAACCTGGGCTCAGCTTCCAGCACCCATGCTAGGTGGCTCACCACAGCCTGTAATTTCAGCTCCAGGGGCTCTGACGCCCTCTCCTGGCCTCCTGGGGCACCTGCACTCACCTGCACCAACCCACAAGCATACACATAATTAAAAATAAAAAAAATTTTAAAGGATTTACATCAGTCATTTTTAGACAGTATAGATTTAAATAGCAAATGATTCATATTTTTAGCACAATATGAGATTTTTAAAAACAAATATCAAATCAGCAATCTACTCAGAGATGCATGTAGAGGGTGACAGTTATTTGCGATTTAGAACAAAGGAAAGTTAAAGGCAACCAAAATAATCCCCATTAGGAGAAGATTCCTTATAAAGGAATGACATTTAATGTAGCCATTAAGATGACCATTGTAGGCTTAGGGATGGGGTTCAGCTGGGAGCATGCTTGCCTAGCATGCACAAAACCCTGGGTTTCATCCCCAGCACCATTAAGCTAGACATGGTGGCACATGCCTGTAATCCTAGCACTCAGGAGATAGAGGCAAGCTAAGATGATCATTATAGGCTGGAGAGATGGCTCAGTGGTTAGGATGGCTCCCTGGCTGCCCTTCCAGAGGGCTTAGGTTCAATTCCCAGCGCCTGCAGGGCTGCTCACAACAGTCTGTAACTCCAGTTCCAAGGGATCCGACACCCTCATCGGGCCTCTGAGGACACTGAATTCGTGGGCTGCACAGACATGCAGGTAAAACACCCATTTGTATAAAATTAAAATTTTTAAAAACTTAAAGATGATCATTGTATAGAATAGAAAACTGTCTATATAATACCAACTTCAACAAAAATATATGATAAAAAAAGCTAAAGTAAAAAGAAATATATAAAAATCGTGTCTGTGATGAGGGTATTAAAGATGTTGTTTCCTTTGTACACCTTCTAATTTTTATATATTTGACCATCTCTTTCTTGGTGAAAATACAATAATCTTTTTTTTAAAGATTTATTTATTATGTATACACTGTTCTGTCTGCATGTATGCCTGCAGGCCAGAAGAGGGCACCAGATCGCATGACAGATGGTTGTGAGCCACCATGCGGTTGCTGGGAATTGAACTCAGGACCTCTGGAAGAGCAGTCAGTGCTCTCAACCTCTGAGCCATCTCTCCAGCCCAAAATACAATAATCTTATGGGCCAGAGAAGTCAGTGGACAGGAGTGCTTGCCACCAAACTTGATGACCTGAGTTCAATCCCCAGAACCATCTACATGGTATGAGCAGGGGTAAGCTGTCTTCCATACATGCACTGTGGCACACACACACCACCACATACACACACACACACACACACACACACACACACATGAACATACACCACTAAATAAATTAGTATTCAAAAAATTAAATGCATGAATGCACTGGGCATGGTGGTGCACACCTTTAATCCCAGCACTTTGGGAGGCCGAAGCCAGTGGATCACTGATTTTTTTTTTCTGAGGCCAGCCTGATCTACAAAGTGAGTTCCAGGATAGCCAGAGCTGTTACACAGAGAAACCCTGTCTCAAAAAAGAAAAAAAAAAAAAAAAAAGGTACATGACTTAAATCCATCCTTTGAAGTGATTACCGTTGTGTCAGCTGGGTCAGCCTGGGCAGTGACATGTGTATCAGGCAATCACTTTCCTGCCACTGTCCCTAGGATACCTGATGATCAATGTGTTAACTAGCATGGCGCTCTGGCAAAGACACACATGGGTCTGTATTCAAATCATTCCATTTAGTTACCGTCACTCATAGACCCAAATAAAGCAGACTACTAATTAATCTCTTTTGGTTTTGCAACAGCATCTCACTGTGTAACCCTAGCTGGTTTGGAACTCACTCTGTAGACCAGGTTGGCCTCAAATTCACAAAGATTCACCTGCCTCTTCCTTTCGAGTGCTGAGACTAACGGTAACTAATTAATCTTTTTTTTCCACAATGCTTGACTTTTTTTTCTACATTTTTTATTGGTATTTATTGAGCTCTACATTTTTCTTCTGCTCCCCTCCCTGTCTCTCCCCTCCCCCACTTCAATCCTCTCCCAAGGTCCCCATGCTCCCAATTTACTCAGGAGATCTTGTCTTTTGCTACTTTCTACTTCCCATGTAGATTAGATCTATGTAAGTCTCTCTTAGTGTCCACATTGTTGTCTAAATTCTCTGGGATTGTGGTTGTAACTAATTAATCTTAAAATCGAAACTGTCTCTCGTAAACCAGGTATGACCATGGGTGTCTGTAACCCTAGTGTTGTAAAGCAAGGACAAGCGGATCCCAGGAAGTCACAGCCTCTTAGCCTTGCTGAAATGACAAACTTCAGGCTCAGTGGGGAAGCCTGTGTGGAGGGACTAAGGCGGTAGTGACAGGAGGGGACTTCCAAGCTCATCTTCTCCTCTCTGCCCCTCATACACATGCAAACATACACAGCTTCTGCTCTCCAAATGTCTTAGCACATCTGTTAAGCACAGTCGAGGTTGCTCTTTAACCAACCATGGTTAATTCTTCAGGGGAAATGGAAAGGAAGGAGAAGACAAGACCATTCTAGAACTTGGGAGACCTGCTGTCTGGTTAAAAGCTGAAACATACCATCTGATGGCCCGGCCCTCTACGAGGAATTAGAGTTAAGCTAATAACCCAATTTGGGATAATTTAAAGCTCTTTTTAGGGAAGTTTTTGACTCAGTTGGGTTCATTATGCATGGGTTTAATGTGTAACAATTTGTTCTTGAAAGCTAACATTATTGTTGGCAATAAAGATAGGAAGTAGAAATAAGTTTCCAATATGTAAAGCAGATTTATTTCTCGTTTCACGTGGACCTGTTCCGGGTCTCTGCTTGTGAATCATGCCGGCCTCTCGCAATAGGCTGCTGTCCGTGTGACTGGTTATGATAAATGGCCTGTAATTGTGAATCTGATATTGGTTTTCAATATTGAATTTATCATTC
Organism: Arvicola amphibius; assembly: GCF_903992535.2. Classification (NCBI taxonomy): domain Eukaryota; kingdom Metazoa; phylum Chordata; class Mammalia; order Rodentia; family Cricetidae; genus Arvicola; species Arvicola amphibius. Next base: position 132,815,893 of record NC_052049.1, on the reverse strand, counting down.
TGTCCTCTTAACAGATATTAAATACTTTTAAGAATTTATCCATTTGCCTGATCCACCCGTGATTTTTCAATATGTAAAATTTATTATTTTCCTAGTTTTTTGAGATTTTAACAGGCCGACAACATCATTAATAACCCTGAGTAATGGAGCTGACCTCTTTTAAACCTCGTTCCCTTCCACTAATCCAGAACATTCAAATTGAATCAGAATGTATTTGGTTTAGGGGCTTGAAAAGAAAAGGACTATGGCAGAGTGGGGTGTCTGGTTTGAAACGTGGCTGCCGCAGGGCTGGCAACAACGTCATAGCTCCACTTCTTCACCTCAGGGCCGGGTCCTCAGGGCTGGCAGAGGGAGCCAGACCCCGTCTATGCCTCCTCTGCAGCCTCCTCCCCACAGCTGCCTCAGTTTCTTCTCAGTCGGTGATGGATGATCATAATAACACCGCTTGTCTGGCTCCCTGGCAGACAGTATTTGCTGAATTAATGAAAGCTTGCAGGCTGCACACACAGGGAGCCCCTCCAGGACAGCAGGCATTGCTGTCCCTGGAACGTGCATCAAGCTTGGTGGGGAGGGATTTCTTCCTCATGCCGCTGAGATGGCACAACAGAAGGCAGAAAGAAAGCAGGTTCCAGGGCTGCAGATATGGCCCAGTTGACGGTGTCTGCCTAGCATGCTTAAGGCCAAGGCTGGGGGTTCAGTCCCCAGCAATGCATAAACCAAGCATTGTGGCACGGACCTACTATCCCAGTACTCCCGTGCAAGGGGAGTGTCAGGGTTATCCTCAACTGCATAGCCTGAGCTGCGTGAGATCCTACCTCAACAGAAATCAAGTCAGGTAGGGAGAAAAGAAAAGGAAAGAAAAAGAAAGAAAGAAATCAGGCTTTGTGCAAGAGAAGCAAGGTTGCATGTAACAACAGCAGCAAAGCAGGACTCACCTAATCCTCAACCGTTGGCTCTGTATGCTTACGGCCACCTAAACGTGCTGCCACCAGAAGAACGTAGAGTTACCTCAAAGTCAGAGTTAGGAGCTGGCTGTTGCTGTTCTAGAATCCATTTTTACGTTTGCTGAGTTTAGGGGATACTTGCAGGCACAGAGGCGTGCTGGCCCCCAGTTATGGGGCGCCTCAGTAAAGAGCATGGAAAGGTTTGAGGCCAGAACCAAGAGCACATGGAGGGGAACAAAGGACCTTAGGACGGAACAAAGGAGTGAACAGAGGCAGGCTTGGCAGTCCAGTTGGATTTCCTGATCTCACATAAGCGATGCAGAGGCAGCATCTCAGGTGACTCCCACAGAGAGGAGTAGTCCCCACCGCCTGGACCTTGTACATTGAAACTCAACTTGTTTCCCTCCCCTGAGGTCCACGTTCATACTCCTGCTGCGGCTGATTGACTTTCAGTGCATTGAAGATCAGTTCCCTTGAAACGTTTGTCTATTTAAGGCCTATAAGCCAATATCAAATCCACCAGAAAAATCAGGGCCTGTCAACAGGATCACCAAGAGGTGTGACAAATTTCAAAAGGGCTCCTGAATCAAGAAGCAAGTGGCCTCTTTTAAAACTAGAAGCTGAGCTGGGCAGTGGTGGCACACGCCTTTAATCCCAGCACTCGGGAGGCAGACGCAGGTGGATCTCTGTGAGTTCAAGGCCAACCTGGTCTACAGAGCAAGTTCCAGGACAGGCTCCAAAGCTACACAGAAAAACCCTGTCTCAAAAAAAAAAAAAAAAAAAAAAAAAAAAAAAAAAAAAGGAACTGAGAGGTTATCTGATTCCAGACTCGGATCACTAGGCAATGTTTAGTTCACAGATTCATAGGAAAAGAGCCTTCTATCAACCCAGACATATCAAAGCCCATACAACCCATCCTGTCTCAAGGCCTTTCATCTGACCACATCTTAGAGCCCAGCCCTGAGAAACACAGGTCACTCTCAGCTTCCAGACATTTTTATACCTGGGGACTGTCGTGGGGACACAAAGACACCTTAAACAATACTGCCTCTGCCTTCAGGAAGAACCAGTGATGGCCCTGTGCTTCTAAATCAATTATTGAACACTTACTGCATGCCTGGCACTGTGCCCGATGACGCAAAGAACACAGAAAAAGAGAACCACACCCAGTCCCTTCCCGGGAGCTTACCTCATTCTATGTCTTAATACACTGACCAGACTGGGTCACATGATGCGTTAGGCTGCCTGGGGGAAGCAGCAAGTGTAAAGGGTTGGGAAGGATCAATGCAGGTGGGAAGTGGTTGTGGTAAGCCATAAAAAGCACTGTGAGAAAAGAATGGGTGGAGACAGATGGGGCCAAGCTGGGCTGCCTGCATGTGGGTGTGCGTATGTGTGCTAGGAGGTGCTATCTATGCGTGTGCGTGTGTGTGTGGTGTGTGTGTGTTGGAGTGTGTATGTAATACATTCATGTGTGTATGGTGTGTGAAGTGTATGTAGTGTATGTGGTGTGTAGTGTGGCACGTGTGTGGTGTATGGTATAGATGTGTATGGTGTGTGTGTGATGTGAGTCTGTGGTGTGTGTGATGTGTGTGGTGTGTGTGATGTGTGTGGTGTGGCATGTGTGATGTGTGTGGTGTGGCATGTGTGTGTGTGATGTGTGTGGTGTGGCATGTGTGTGTGGTGTGTGTGGTATGTGTGATGTGTGTGGTGTATGTGATGTGTGTGGTGTGTATGATGTATGTGGTGTGGCATGTGTGGTGTGTGTGGTGTGTGTGGTGTGTGTGATGTGTGTGGTGTGTATGATGTGTGTGGTGTGGCATGTGTGTGTGTGGTATGTGTGTGGTGTGTGTGTCTGTGTGTAGCCCAGAGACAACCTTGATTGTTGTTCCTCAGACACTGGCTGGCTGGCCGGCAAACCCAGGGATCCTTTAGTCCCTACCTCCTCGGTGTTATTGTTGTAAGCATGCACCAAGATACTTTGTTCTGGGGAACAAATTCAGGTCCTCATGCTTGCAAGGCAGGGACTTTACTAACTGAGCCATCTCCCCAGCTGCCACTTTTTCTTTATCTTTCTTTTCTTTTTTTTAAGACAAGGTCTCACACCTGTAGCCCAGGCTGGCTACTTGAATTTAACACAATCCTCCTGCCTCTGCCTCCCAAGTGCTGGGATCATAGATGTGAGCCAACACATCTATGAGGAATTACTTTCTCTATTATCCATCCTCTGAATTACCTGCCTTCTCTCAGATACCTTTATAAACAGGGTCTAGACAGCCATTGTGGTTACCTAACTCTGCACTCAGCATCCGTTACCACAGCACCCTCCTCAGTCACTTTGCCCAGTAGGATTATCATGCCTCTTCCACAGAAAAGGACCCCAGAGCTCAAAGGATGAATCAGTCATACAAGCAGCTATCGTCAAATCATTGGCCAAGCTGGCATTCTCACAGACTCAAGTGGGCTTGGAAGCAGACAGGGGAGGTACCAAGAAAGCCATACCAGACCCAGCTCTAGAAGGCAAAGCAGGAGGGGGGGAAGGGTAGTGCCATTAGCTGTCATTGCAAAGCAGCAGCAGCAGGAACCACACTGGTTCACAGGGACACTTCCCTGCTGACATCCCAGGTCTAACTTCTGTTTGGTGGCTACTCCTTAGAGCAAACCGCCAGTCCTGCTGAGGATGCAGGGCTCTGTCCTGCAGCATCTGGAGTCTCCACTGGGGCTCCATGTCCTTCATCCAGGCCAAGACTAGCTCACAGAAGTAGGTGCTCAGAGCTGGGCCATATCTCTATTATGTCTTCTTCCAACGTGGGGAACCCCACCCCCAGCAGACCAGGAAGCCAAATGTCCTCAGTACTTAAGTGGATCCTATTTAAGCCAAAATCAATGTAATTAAAATAATAAGAAATAAAACCAAAGAGTACCCCCCACTGTACTTAATTATGGGCAAGATGAATTTTTAAAAAAAAAAGAAAAGAAAAGAAAGAAACAAAATTGGTGTGGGATATTGACAAGCCACGGTTATAAAGTGGGGTAAGGAGGGGAAGGGATAAGGGAAAAGAAGGAGGGAAGAAAGAAGAAAGGAAGGGCAGGAGGGAGGGAGAGAGTGGAGGAGGGAAGGAAGTAAGTCTAATTAAAACAAGGTGTAGGCCCAGTGAGATGGCTCTCAGCAGATAAGCACACTTACTGCACAAGCAGGAGACCCACGTTAAAGCCCCAGACCGTGTAAAGGTGGAAGGAGAGAACCAACTCTACAAAGCTGCCCTCTAACCTACACACACACACACACACACACACACACACAAAATGCCTCATCCTCCTTCATATATATGCACACCTATACATACAATCTTTTTTAATTTAAAAAGCAGAGGTGTCATTACCGCTTCTTTAAAGTCCTTATTAAATGAAAGAGTCTGCTTAGTGACTAAGGCCCTTAGGGCAGCTCACTCGCCTGAGTGCCGCGCGTGGAAGACGAAGGCTTGGGAAGCCCTAGTCACCAGGATCCTCCAGGCCCCTCTTTGCCTTCCTGCAGCTTTCCCAAGCAGAAGAGAGAACGCAGAAAATGCCACAGTCCAGTCTGCTGGACAAGGAATCACCCCAGTGTACATTAACACTTGTCACAAGACACCTCAAACCTTTTAAACCCGTTGGCACACCAAAGGGAGGGGTGCTCACCCCATGATTATTGTTGCCTATTGTAGCCATTGTCGTTAAACAAGTATCCAGAGCCAGCTGGACTCAGTTCTGGAGAGAGACACCAGGTCCCCCCTCATGACTTATGCCAGGGCAGGTGGCCATACCTGTCCCCAATCTACTACTCATGCTGCATCCTCCTTTCTCCTGACAACTTCAGATCTTCTGGACTCTACTCTGTTCCTGGGGTTCTCGCCTCTGTGGCCCTAGTCAGGGCTCAGAGGAAAGGGCAGAAGATAAAAGCAGACACGAATGGCCATTACCCGTGGTGGCAGCAGAGCAAGCCAAGGGTATCCATATGGCTTTTTATGACTGGTGTTATCTTAATCACGTCACCTCCTCACCCCTCTGCTACCCTGAGCCGTTTGTCTGTCATATGTCCCCATTCTGCACTTTGCAAATCCTCCCAGGACTTTAAAAGCAAGATCCCAGGCTGGAGAGGTGACTCAGTCAGTGAAGCGCTTGTCACATATGCAGAAGGACCTGAGCTCCAGCCCAGCACCCACACATGCACAAAGGGCACAGTATAATCCCAGCACTGGAGAGGTGGAGACAGGGAGATCCCTGAAGCTCCCTAGACAGTCTAGTCAAACTGGCGAACCGCGGGTTCAATGAGAGACACTGCGCATGCGGCACATGCCTTTAATCCCAGCATTTAGGAAGCAGAGGCAGGCAGATCTCCGTGGGTTCAAGGCTGGTATGATCTACAGAGCAAATTCCAGGGCAGTCTCAATCAACCAATCAATAAAGTGGAGAGTGGTTGAGGAAGACACCTGCTGCCTACTTTTGGCTTTTGTACACATGCCCACGGACGCGCACTCACCCACCTACCCACGTGTGCATGCGCATGCACATACACAGTGGGAGCTGAGGATGTACCTCACTTATGAAAGTGTTTGCCTATCATCCTCAAAGCCCTGGGTTCCATTCTGAGTACACAAAAAAAAAAAAAAAAAAAAAAAGCGCCAACATCCAGGAGGTGGGGAGGCAGGAGGAGCAAGTTCAGATTCATCCTTGGTGACAGCGTGAGTTCAAGACTGGTCCACATGACTCTTGTCAAAGGAAGGATGGAGAGTGGACGGGGAAGGACAGAGGGAACCAAGAGCCACACCACAGTCAGTTTTATCTATACCCGACTCTGGAAGACGAAAGCACTGGCAGGTGGCCACAGACACCTAAGACGTGCACAAGCATTAGACACAAGCTGCAGCTCTCCAGCCAAAGCCCACTTCCCACGACCAAATGGCATTTCCCTACTCCAGCTCTTCGAGATGAATAAAGGCGTAGATTTCACCAGAGTAAGTAACTTTTTATAGACGGGATTGCTGGGGGGGGGAGGGCACCTTCGTTGCTTTTGAACCAACAGACTGTCTGGATGCAAATGAGTGAATCACCTTTGAGGTGATTGGCTGTCTGAGCTTCCCTGTCATAACAGGAGCAGGCTCCGTGGATGTGACTCTTATTCTCCTGAGTCCTGAGGAGAAGATAAAAGACTAACATTGCCGCTCGTGAATAGTGAGATGCAGTCTTCATCAGTGAGTGTAAGGTCACCACCAAGCCCAGCCAGCACCCTGTATACGTGTGCTCCATCCACTGCTCTGTATAATGCGAGCCGGTGTGCCAGGGGGAGCCAGAACGGCCCCATGTATAAATTAGCCATTTTGAAAGGCTGCATTAAGTCTTTAGGGCCACCAGGGTACCTTTCAACGCATTGATGCCACTCTTCAATAGACACTGGTCTCTTACATCTGACCTGCATTTTGATGACAGTCGGGTGGAAGGGGTAGCTAGAAGGACTCTCCAAAGTATATCTGAGCCAGGAAGTATATCTGAACCAACCAATCATAGACCTGAGCTCCTCGGAACCACTTCTAAAGGGAGCTGTTGGTTAAATAGTAAGCGAGTCAGCCTCAGTTTCCAGAGTGATTTCTCCGTGCCGAGTACACACAGGACTGGAGGAAGGTGTGCTACGCGTTAGGGCAGCTCTGTAAGAAAAGGAGGAGGAGGGAAACCAAGGCAGGTTCTAGAACACTGCACAAGATGATCGTGGGAAACAATGCTGTTGATGGACAGTATTTAAAGAATAGGAATGAGTTTGAAAATGGCTAGTCTCCCATATAACGTCTGGCCTACAACATGTGGGTTTGATTTTCTTGTGGCTACTTGGGTTGTTGTTGATGATGATGATGATGATGATGATGATGATGATGATGTAACATCTCACATAGCCCAGGCTGGCCCTCAAACTCTCTATGTAACTAATGATAGCCTTGGACTCCTTGTGCCTCTGATTCCCCAGTGCAGGGATTACAAGCATGCACCACCTTGTACAGTTTTAGGCAGTGCTCGGGGTGGAGCTCAGAGCTATGGGTACCTAGGCCAGCAGACTGTCAGGGCCTCTGCAGAGGAGACAACAGACCCAGAAGTAGCAGAAGAACAGATTTTTATCGACTTTATTTTTATGTTATGCTTTTAGTTTTCTTTCTTTTTGGTTTTTCCGAGACAGGGTTTCTCTGTGTAGCTCTAGCTATCCTGGAACTCACTCTGTAGACCAGGCTAGCCTCAAACTCAGAGGCCCATCTACTTCTGCCTTCCAAGTGCTAGGATTAAGAGCGTGTACCACCACCAGACATATTTTCAGTTTTCTTGTAATAGAGTCTCATATAGCCCAGGTTGCTTGGGCTGAGCTACACCCTGGGCCCTGTGGCTGGCTCGGCAAAACCATGAGCATATGTTCAGCGCCATAACCCATAAGCTAAGTGTCATGGTAAGCACCTTCTCTCTTCTACAGAAGGACAAAGGCTTGAGAGTCATTGTTGGAATAGGGCTGTGGTGGGGCTCAAGGAACCTTCTCATGATTCAGGAGTGACTTGAAACCACTCTTCCTAGCAAACTGTGCTTTCAGCAAGTACGTGGTGGGGGCAGGGGACAGCATCCCAAGAAAACCTGAGAGGTTTGTTGTCGATGTACAGACATCCCATTAATTCACTCACTATGTTTTTACTGGAAACCTATACGCCAGGCATGGCTCTACAGTGTAGGCGTTGGGGAGCAGGGGACAACAAACCCTGCCTTCTGGGACTATACCAGATGGGAAGACAGAGAACAAACAACTACATGTGCTACATGCACATCTGTAAGGCAGCTATGAAGTGGGCTCTGCATCATGACTGCGCGAGTCCAAGTCAAAGACCACCTTTGTGTTCACTGCACAGAAACTTAGGGGATTTTTCCACATTTGCTGGCTCCATTTCTTCATCTGTGGACTGAGAATACTGCTGACAAAACCTAATTCACAGGATTGCCATTCAGATGAGGTCCATAGCCTAGACAGCGGTTAGAACATCGTCAGCTCTATCACGCATGTGTAGTTCTTTCTCTCTGTGTGTGTGTGTGTGTCTGTCTGTCTGTGTGTGTGTGTCTGTGTGTCTGTATGTGATTGTGTTCTGTTAACATAGATTCCCTCTTTATAATACAGACGAAACACTGAGTTTAGAACACTGGCTGCTCTTGCCCAGGATCTGGGTTCAGGGCTCATCACCCTTATGTGATGTTTTCTTCTGGCCTCCATAGGCACTGAACACATGGCATATGTACAAATAGGCACATATATATGTATAAATAATTTTTAAAAAAAATTTAAAGTTCATGATACAGGGTCACGCTTAGAACGTGGCAAGAGAGCAGTATGCTAAATGTGACTGAAAGACAGAGGGAGAAGAGTGGCAGGAGACAGGCTTAGTGCGGGGACCATGGGCTGGTGCTTGCTCACCTGGAGATGTGGTGGGGATCTTGGGCACTATTCAAATAACAAGATGTCAGTAGAGAGTAACAAGACTTATATTTTAATTTCTTTGTTGTGCAGAAGCTCATCAGAAGCAGAAATTAGAATTGCCATATAACCCAGGAATTCCGCTTGACGATAGATCTGTAACTGGAAGTTGAATTTGGAGAGACATTTGTGTTCCCGTGTTCACAGTGTTCAAAACTGACAAACCAGATCTCATCGACATCCAAATGGGTGGGGGGAGATGTGGCATATCCATGTAAAGGAATATTAGTCAGCCTTACAAAAGAGGACGGTTCTGATACACGCATCACACGGATGGACCTTGAGGGCTGTGTGCTAAATGAGGCAAATCAACCGAAGGAGACAAACACTGGGCTTCACTGAGCTCTAGAGGAGTCACAGGCTTGGAACAGAAAGCAGAATGGGAATTACAGGAACTATCATGGAGACTCCTGAAGGTGTGGTCCACGCATCCTGAATATTCTTCCTAGTGTTAGACTAGGCACTTCAGGTAGTTAACGCGACCCATGCTTTGCACATTTTATGACTTTTTCAAGTTAATACAAGGATTTTAAAAATTTTATCTATATTTTTTACGTGTGTGTGTGTGTGCCTCATGTGTGCAGGTATCAGAAGAGAGTGTCAGACCCCTGGAGCTGGGGTTTCAGGAAGTTGTGAGCCACCCAATGATGGTGCTGGGAACTGAACCAGAGTTCTCTGGATGAGCAATGCATGCTTTAACTGCTAAGTCATCTCTCCAGGCCCCTTTTTCACCGTTTAAGGTTTTATTATATTTTTTAATTATTTATATTTTAGTTGCATTGGTGTTTTGCCTATGTGTATGTCTGTGTGAGGGTGCTGGATCCCCTGGAACTGAAGTTACAGACACGTGTGAGTTGCCATGTGGGTGCTTGTTTGTCTGTTGCTACATAAGACAACAGTTAAAAACCATCACCTACAACCACCCCAGGTTTTACTCTCCGTGAGGCTCCTGTGAGTCCGCTGGGCTCAGCTGGGTGGTTCTTCTGCTCTGTGGGATCCCAGTTTAGATAGTAGGACACCTGAGAATAAAATGAAGAGGGCGGCTCTCGTGCTCACTCACGCGTCTGTAATCTTGGTTGGAACAGTGAAGAAACTAGCATCAGCTGGGCTGACGGTTGGGCCTCTTGCTCCGTTTCATCTCAGGGCTGAGCCCCCCCCCTCTCTCCCTCTTCCTCTCCCTCCTCTTCCTCCCCCTCTCATTTTTTTGAATCAGGTTTTGACTGTGTAGCCCATTCTAGCCTTGAAGTCACTATGTAGTAACTCAGGCTGTTTTTGGACTTACTTTCTTTCTTTCTTTTTCCATAGCTTTGGTGCCTATCCTGGAACTAGCTCTTGTAGTCCAGACTGACCTCAAACTCACAGAGATCTGCCTGCCTCTGCTTCCCAAGTGCTGGGATTAAAAAGTGTGTGCCATCACACACAACTTCATGTGACCTTTTCAACAGAATCTCTAGCAAAGTATCCAGACTTCTTCCAAATAACCTCCAGCTGCCAGAACTTCAAAGTCTTCTTGACAGGTGGTGAGAAAGCGCAGTACTTTATCCTATAATAGTCATGGGCCATAGAATTCAATGAAGTAAACGCTTAAAGACCTGACTCCAGGGAGGGCTGGTCCTTTACAGACCTCCTTTGACCACTAGCCATACAAGAGACCATTACAGCAGTCCAGGGAGAAATAACAGGTCTCGGACAAGGATAGTGGAGTTTGGGGGATGGGCGTGGTCCACCTGGAATCTATTTTGAGAGCAGGATCAGATGTGGGCTAAGAGAACAAGAAAGGTGTCAAGGATGGCTCTGAAGTTTTGGTCAAGGCCACTGAACGAGTCAGGCATCCAAGTGCCAACAGGAGCAGGAGACTTGGAGCCTGGTTGACCAACTCCATCTTTTCACTCTGCATTCTTTTTAAGTTCGGCCCCTCTGGGCTTGTTTCCTGACCTAGGAGATGAGATCAATGAGACCTCCACCTTGTAAGGTCAAAGCAGAATCGTGATGTAACAACAGCTGTCTGGAGCCCATTACCCACACCCACAGCTGTGGGAAAAGCACCCACCTTGCAATCCTGAAATGTCTGTCCAGTAGTCACAGGCCTGTGTGAGACTGGCTGAAGCTGCTTGACCAAGTCATTTCCCCTCACTCTGTCTGTGACTTATCTGTGAAGGCAGCCCATAATAAGTTGACTGCCTGTGCCAGACGTGTGTGCATCTCGATCACCAAAAAAGCGAACACATTCTTGAAAAGGCATATGGCCATATAGCATGTCAAATGAAAGATATCATTACTGTGTCAGCAATTACAGACCCAACATCTAGGCGAGGGGAGGAGCAATAAGAACAGGATGGGGCCCATTAGAATCCACCCTTTCTGGTGAGACCCAGAAATCCTAGCTGAGTTTAGGAACAGCCTGGAGGGACATCATTGATAGCTGCTATAAACACAACCCTTTCTTTTGCAAGTCAATCATTCATGTGGCACCAGACTTGGAGAGCTCTGTAGATACAAACTTATATTTGCAGACTCAGAGGGAAAATGGTTTGCTGTTGGATTTATTTATTTATTATGCATCAGAAAGCTAAAGGGTAAAATGCAGCAACCACACCATGGGAGTAAAGAAACAGCAGGCACCAAGCCATCCGGGTCCAGGTGGGGTTCTGGAATCCAGGGCGTAAATGGCAATGCAAGAACTCTAGCATCCCACTGGCTATGGAGACTTTGGGTCTTAAGGTCTCATGTGAAAGACACCCACGCACCAAACAGCCTGGTATTCAATTTATTCTCTGCAGAAAAATACAAGAACCATGTAATGCTTGCTTGGATGTGAACTTATGTTCTAAGAGTGGGGAGAGCCCCCGCTTAAACACTCAACCACCCCTTCAGGCAGAAGAGCATGCATATACTAAGGACAGAAACAGTCCTTGCTTCCAAAGAGCGCTTCTGTTTTTATTATCATTTAAGGCTGTAGTCAGTGTTGAACAATAATAAGAAACTCGCACACGGGAGGGGCGATGCACCCAAATCAGAGTCAGACACAATAAAAATGCTATTGTGGACTTTTGTGAATATAAACAGTTTTTAAAATGAGGCTGCTAAGACTGGCGTCTTAGATGCTACCTGGAAAATAGTCCGGGTTACGCATTCCAGCATTTGCACTGGTCACCAGGTTCAGCTGGATACTGCGAATTGAGCTGGCTAATTCTTTTGCAATGAATATCAAATGCAGTCTGGTTGTAGGGTAAAGAAAGGAGATGCGGATTGAAGTGAAGGGCAGATAAAGGGCAGAGGAAAGGGGCTTTGAGCGCCAGGAGGGAAATTGAAGAGGACAAAAGAGTAGGAATAAAATGGAGCCAGAACCATTTCCCAGGAACGCTGTCAAACTGACTGTCCCTCATCGAACCTAACAGTGATTCTCAGCTGCCTCGCTAGCTCAATCCATAGAGCATGAGACTCTCAATCCCAGTGTTGTGGGTTCAAGCCACAGTCTTTGTCTGGGTGAGTTTATGCATTCAACTCAAATTCATGGAGCTGGAGAGATGACTCTGGTTAAGAATACCGACCATACTTCCACAGGACCCAGGTTCAATTCCCGGCACCCACATGGCAGTTCATACCTGTCTGCAACTCTAGTTGCAGGGCTTCTGACACCCTAATGCAAACATATGCACCAGTGAACATAAAATAAAAGAAAAAAATGTAATTATTTTCCAGTCTTGACTACAGAGCAAACTTTTTTTTTCTTTTTTTTTTTTTGGGGTTTTTTTTTTTTTTTTTTTTTTTTTTTTTTTTTTTTTTTTTTTTGGTTTTTCAAGACAGGGTTTCCCTGTAGTTTCTAGAGCCTGTCCTGGATCTAGCTCTTATAGACCAGGCTGGCCTCGAACTCACAGAGATCTGCCTGCCTCTGCCTCCCGAGTGCTGGGATTAAAGGCGTGCGCCACCACCACCCGGCTGAGCAAACTTTTTAAGATGAGTTTCATAGGATGGACTCATCCACAACCCTGGATGCTGGGGGCACCAATTTCTTTTCTCTTTATTCTAGTGAAAGAATTGCAATAATTAATTTGTTCTCAACAGAAACAGAATCGTTCCAGTGCCGGTGCTTCCTTTAAGACTGTTAATCTTATCACATGCCCATGAGCTAAGATGCCCCGTGGATATCTACACCTGTATATATGTGTTCCATACCCCCAAAATAAAATATGAGGTTGAGACCAGAGAGCCAAGTCACCCAAGGGTGGAAACAAGGGCTAGAATAGCCTCTAGAGTTGTAGAAGTTCCTTGGTAGAATTTTTGGGGTTGCTTATGTAAACTATCATTATCATTCACGAATAGTGAGAGTTTGACTTTTTCTTTTCTGATTTGTATCCCTTGATCTCCTTTTATTGTCTTATTGCTCTAGTTAGGACCTCAAGAACTATATTGAATAGATAAGGAGAGAGTGGACAACCTTGTCTTGTTCCTGATTTCAGTGGGATCTCTGGGAGTTTCTCTCCATTTTGTTTGATGTTGGCTGTTGGCTTGCTGTATATTGCTTTTATTATGTTTAGGTATGTTCCTTGTATCCCTGCTCTCTCCAAAACCTTTATCATGAAGGGATGTCTCTATGCATCTTTCAAATCATCAAGGCACAAAGCACCTACTCAATGAGGCCAGGGTGTGAAGTGGGTGGTCTTGGGTCCCCGGGACCAGGGACTAGAGGTTGGACGAGTCATAGAAGAACTGGATGCCTGTCAAGACTTATTCTAGGGCTGGGGAGATGGTTCAGAGATTAAGAGCACTGGCTGCTCTTACAGAGGTGATGAGTTCAATTCCCAGCACCCACATGGTGACTCACAACCATTTGTAATGAGATCTGGTGCCCTCTTCTGGCCTGCAGACATACATGCAGGAGGAGCACTGTATGCATAATAAATAAATAAATCTTAAAAAAAAAAGACTTGTTCTATCCTATCTTCATGGGTCCTATCACCTACTGGTACTGGTCCTCAGGGTCTGAGCAAGAGACGAATAGTGAGAACCAGGGCCCCTGATTGCCTCAGAGCAGGACTCATACCAATCTTCTCTTCTTGCCTTGGCTATTTTGGTGACTGGTGCCACCACTGCCCTAGTGTCTGGCTCCAAATGCAGAGCCATCCCTACACTGTGCCATGTACTCATCCCTACTGTGTCCTCTTCAGCCCTCTACTCCCCACTCCCGCCTCTCCTTCTCTTCAAGCCCCTTGAACCATCCCCTCTTCATAGTTTCTTCCATTTCTCCACCATGATGTGACCTCTATTGGATCACACCTTTCCTCTGCTCAGAAACTTCCAGGGTTCAAGTGAAAGGTCACATGGACTGCAACTGCCAATGTCATATGATTATAGCTGATTATCCCTTTGGGAGCTCACAACATAACATCACATGCTCCGGAGGCCAGACACAAAGTGACAAGATTTGGTCTTGCTTTGGCCCTTTCTTGCTGTTTTCTTATTCTTCCTTTTGGAATCAGATATGATTACCCTGAGCCTAATGTTGTTGGAAATATGTAATTCAAGGCTTTTGTTGTTCTCTTTTGAGAAAAGATCAAATACACCCTAGCCTGATCTCCAACTCAAATGTAGTCAAGGATGACCTTAAACTCCTGACTCTCCGGCCTCTTCTTCCAAAATGCTGAATTTATAGACATATGCCACCACATTTAGTTTATCAGGATCAAATCCAGGGCTTTGTATATGTTAGCAAGCACTCTACCAATTGAACTACATCCCTAGGCCCTATAAGTTGTTTTTTAAACAGGACTCTGAGAGTTTGCCTGGTGTCTTAGAGTTGTTTGGTTTTGTTGTTGTTGTTTATCAAGACAGGTTTTCTCTGTGTAACAGTCCTATCTTTCCTGAAACTAGCTCTTGTAGACCAGGCTGGCCTCTAACTCAGAGATCTGCCTGCCTCTGCCTCCCGAGTGCTAGGATTAAAGGTGTGTGCCACCACACCCAGCTGTCTTAAGAGTTTTTGTTGCTGTGGCCAAAACCAACTTGGAGAGAAAGGGGTACTTTTATTATTATTATTTTACAGCCTACAGGCCATTACCCAGAGAAGTCGAGGCAGGAACTGAGGCAGAGCCCATGGACAAGTGCTTTTTGTTGGCTTACCCCTCATGACCTGCTCACCTTGCTTTTTTTTCAAGACATGGTTTCTCTGTGTAACCTTGGCTATGCTGGAATTTGCTCTGTAGACCAGGCAGGCCTCGAACTCAAGAGATCTGCCTACCTCTGTCTCCCAAGGGCTGGGATTAAAGGTGTGCACCACTACGCCCAGCTATTGCTTTCTTATGCCAACTCAGGAATAGCACTACCCACAATGGGTTGGGCCCTCCCACATCAATCACTAATTAGGAAAATGCCCTATAGGTTTGTCCACAGAGGCATTTTTCTCTACTGTAGCTCCTACAGTAGAGTAGTTTCAGACAACTCTAGTTTGTGTCAATTTGACAAAACAGCCAGGACTCCTGGTGTCTTAGAGGAGACTCGGGGCTTCTGAGTCATGCTGGAATTGTTAAGACAGTGGAGGTTATTTGGCTGTGAGTCTTCTGGGGACTAAAGGAAAAAATGTTATGATTTGAACATGAGTTTCCCAGCAGACTCAGGTATTGTCCAGCCTTACTGATAACCAGCGGGCTTTAGAGAAGCCGTAGGCTCCTGAGGACTTTGCCCTAACCAATGCATTAGTCCCTTGATGGATTCATAACATGATGGCACTACTGAAAGATGATAGGAAGTCAGAGGTCAGGCCTGCTTGGAGAAAGGATGCCCCTGGGGGTGTGCCCTTCAGGGTCTATCTCTTGCCTTGGCCCCTTCCCATATTTCCCTTTTCTTTGCTTCCTGGCTGCCATGATGTAACTGATACTCTCCAAACCATAAGCCAATATAAATCTTTCTTTTCCTCCAAATAAATGAGAAATATTCTTCCTAGGGTCCTCCACTGCCCAGGACAAACCCCAGACTTGGTGCACCAACAGCAGAGACTCCCCAATCCTGCCTTGAACTTCTTGACCTGCTTTCTGTCACAGCCCAAGCCATGCTCCAAATTCCCACTGCCACGTGACTGCTAGCATTTCTTCTCTTCTCTGCCTAGATTCACGACAGCAATGACCTCTGCTGTTTGTCAGGCACCCAAAGTTCTATTTCTCAGGTAAGTGTACAGATAGACTCTGAGTCTCTGCCATAAACTGACAGTTACTTTTCTCTGTATGGACCCCTTGTCTACCTTTCATAGCGAGCCCCACCACTGAACATCTTTTCTCTGTGCATCCAAGTACTCATTATGCTGAAAGCTCTCATATGTGCAGTAATACATGAGTGTGGGCATGTGTGTATGCTTTCAGAAACCAGAGTTCAAGAATCTTCCTTCTTATTTGCTCTCCATCCTGTTCTTTGAGACACGGTCTCTCATTGCACCTGAACCTGCTGTTTTAGAGACTGCCCAGACAGCAGGACCTTGGGATTTACTTGTCTCCATGTCCCTGAACCAGTGCTGGGTGACAGGTGTGTGCCGCTACACTTGACTTTTATTTGTGTTCCTGGGATCCTAACTCAGATCCTTAAATTTGCATGGTGTCTAAGAGTTTCTAGTGCTATGAAGAGACACCATGACCATGGCAACTCTTATAAAAGAAAACATTTAATTAGGGTGGCTCATTATAATGCAGAGGTTCAGTTCATTATCATCATAACAAGGAGCACGGCAGCATGCAGACAGACATGGTGCTAGCTACATCTTGATCAGAAGGCAACAGGAATAGGTCACAGACATTGGACAGGATATTGGGCATAGGAAACTTCAAAACCCACACCCACAGTGACACACTTCCTCCAGAAAAGCCATACCTACTCCAACAAAGCCACACTTCCTAAGAGTACCACTCCCTATGAACTTATGGGGGCCAATTACATTCAAGCTGCTACACATGACAAGCACTTAGCTGATAGATCATTTCCTCTATCCACACTTGATAATTTTTGAATGTGTCCTATCCTGGAGTCCTCAACAGTTTTCCAGTTAGCAGAGAGTCTGGAGAAAAAAAATATGTACTTTAAAAAAATTTTTAAATATTTATTTTGGGGGTACAGACTACACCACAGCACATGTATAGAGGCCAAAAGACAACTTGCAGGAACCTGTTCTCTCCTCACCACGTGGTTCCCAGTCAATTGAACTTGGTCACGACAGTCTTTACCTGCTAAACTCTATCTCTGGCCCAGCTTTTTTTTTTTTAAAGACAGGGTCTCTTAACCCCAGGTCTTAAGGGACTATGTAGCCAATTTCTGTCCTCCTGTCTTCACCTCTCAAGAGCTGGGATTAGAAGAAGGTATCACTAGGCCAGGCTAAAAACATCCTTCGCTGACTTCTGAGAAGCCTCCAGACCCAGTTAAGACAGCACTCTCTAAACCCAAGGCAAGCAAGTGTTCTGCGCCCTCTAACCTCCACCACTCAACTCAGATTAAAAATTCAAGAGCTTCACCAAAAACACCTGCCACAGGTCACCCGAGCAAAGAAATTTTTGCAGAGTCGCCAGCTTCTAACTCAATGAGGTTGAGGGTAACTGGCTCATGACATGAATCCCTGCCACTGGGGCTATGACAGTTCCCAGCCCTAATGAAGTAGAAGCATGTCCACAGCCCCACAAGGACACACACACATCCCTGCACACAGACAGAAACAACTTAATAAGCCCTGGCGGGATTTTTTTGAAACTTCTCTCCCCAATAGCCCGTGGAATTGAATTTCTGCTCTAAGTGCATAGGTGGATATGAGTTTTCCATTACTTGTTTAGGCAGACTATAAAACATTACTGTTATAGGAGCCACCAATTTATGAACAGGTTGCAGGCTTCAGGTTCGTTTGTAAGCTATTTGAAACTTTGAATGTGTTTTTCCCTGGAACCAGGAGTATTTAGGTCTCCCAATAGGAGTCTGCTTAACTCACAAAGTGCTGTACACTAACGCAAAGAAGCAATCTTCATTTTCTTCATGTGGGTTGTTGGGCTCTGCACAAAGGCCGGGACGAACAGGCACTGTGCCGCATGCATCCCTTCCTAAGGACAGCTGCCCTTCCGTGTCGAGTAGATGGCTGCCACAGGAGACAACAGGCCTACCGGAACACTCAGGGCAAACCAAAACCCAAATCTGTAAGTGAAAAGAGTTGCTGACTAATTGCAAAAAGTTTTCAACACGGTGGTCATGAAAAAAGACACAACACCCATGCTCTACGATGTTCCTGGTTGGGAAAGAAAAGTATTTTTATTTCAACAAGTTAACACCAGAGAAGTGTTTCTTCACTTCTGGGGAAGTAGGTGGCTCATCCTGGGCACTCATCCCAGGACAAGGTTCTTCTTCTTTGCATAGAGAAGTCTCATGTGTCTGTGACTGACAATTACAACATTGTCCAAGACCGACAAAGGGCACCCAACTCTGACGCTATCCCCTTTTGGCTCCAAAACTGACTTTGATGATATAATCTCAAATATATGGAGGTGAGAGGTTAAAGTTGAGTGTCTTCCTCTGTCTCTTCCCACCTTTGGGGGGGTTGTTGGGGTTTTTGTTGTTGTTGTTGTTGTTTCAAGACAGTTTTCTTTGTATAACAGCCCTAGCTGTCCTGGAGCTAGCTCTTGTAGATCAGTCTGGTCTCGAACTCACAGAGCTCTGCCTGCTTCTGCTTCCCAAGTGCTGGGATTAAACCACCCAGTTCCTGTCTTATTTTTTGTTTTTTTTTTTTTTTTTTTTTTTTTTTTTTTTTTTTTTTTTTTTTTTTTTTCGAGACAGGGTTTCTCTGTGGCTTTGGAGCCTGTCCTGGAACTAGCTCTTGTAGACCAGGCTGGTCTCGAACTCACAGAGATCCGCCTGCCTCTGCCTCCTGTCTTATTTTTTGAAATGATTTTTAGAGTATTTGTTTTTACAAGTATGAGTATTTCGCCTGCATGTGCACCATGTGCACGCCTGGTGCCTGAGGAGGTCAGAAGAGAGCATCAGATTTCCTGGAACTGGAGGTACAGGTGATTGTGGGCCACTGGGTGGGGGTACTAGGAACCAAACCCAGGTCCTCGGCAAAAGCAGCAAGTGCTCTTAACTGCTGTGCCATCTCTCCGGCCCACCCTACCACACTTACCCTTCAGCTTTCGAGACAACGTCTCTCACTGGACCTGGAGCTCACTAATTTTACTAGAACAAATGGCTGGCAATCCCCAGAGATTCTGCCTCTGCCTTCCCTGTAAGATCTCAGGTGTGCTGGGGATCTGAACTCAAACCTTCATGTTCATGTGGCAGGCACCTTACCAGCTGAGCCCCTCTGAAGTCCCCTCCACTACTTTCTGATGTGTCACAGTTAGGTGTTTATAGGGTTTGTAGAAGTTAGGACGTGCAAACAACCTAAATGCCCCTTGAAGAATGGATAAGGAAAATGTGGTGCATTTACACAATGGAGTACTACACAGCAGGAAAAAATAATGACATCTTGAAGTTTGCAGGCAAATGAATGGAGCTAGAAAATATCATTTTGAGTGAGATAACCCAGACCCAGAAAGACAATTATCACATGTACTCACTAATAAGTGGTTTTTAAACATAAAGCAAAGAAAACCAGCCCACAAATCACAATCCCAGAGAACCTAGAAAACAATGAGAACCCTAAGAAAAACATACCTCAATCTAATCTACATGGGTAGTAGAAAAGATAAGATCTCCTGAGTAAATTGGGAGCATAGGGACCTTGGGAGAGGGTTGAAGGGGAGGGGAGCAGCAGGAAGGAGAGCAAAGAAAAATATAGAGCTCAATAAAAATCAATTTAAAAAAAGGAAAAAAGTTAGGACATGCTCATATTTTGCTTTTGTTTAGTGTTGGTTTTTATTCTTGCTTTGCTGTTATTATTCTGTGGTTTCTCATTTGTTATTGGTAGTGGTTTTTTTCAAACGGGGTCTACTATGCTGCCAAAGCTGACATTGATCTTGCTATGTAGCCCAGGCTATCCTAAACTTAATCTTCCTGCCTCTGCCAGAATCACAGGCATGTGCCACCATGCCCAGCTCTGTTTTACCTGTTTATAAATGTGATGTGGGTTCACTATAGCAAATTTAGAATTCCTCCAAAAGTAATCACTGTTAATGACTTCTTTTTCTTTCTTTCTTTTTTTGTTTTTTTTTTTCGAGACAGGGTTTCTCTGTAGCTTTGGAGCCTGTCCTGGAACTAGCTCTTCTAGACCAGACTGGCCTCGAACTCACAAAGATCTGTCTGCTTCTGCCTCCCAAGTGCTGGGATTAAAGGCATGTGCCACCACTGCCCGGCAATTTCTTTTTCAATTGTTGTTCCTGTTTTGCTTTTCCAAGGCAAGGTTTCTCTGTATAGCCCTGGCTGTTGGAATTTACTCTGTAGACCAGGTTGGCCTTGAACTCACAGAGATCCACTAGCCTCTGCCTCCCAAGTGCTGGGATGAAAGGAATGTGCCACCACCATCAGACTAATTTATTATCTTCTTTACGTTCTACAGAGTGGATTAAATGATCCTTCATGCACAAGTGCCCCTGTCCCTATTGCTGGAGTCTGTGGACATGTCCTAATTTAAGAAAAGGTCTTGACAGATACACTTAACAATGTCGAGATGAAGCAATTATGCTGGGTTTTCCTAACAGGTTCAATTGCTAGTGGAATGTCTTTACAGAGGACACATATGAGCTGGGGAGATGGCTCAGTAGGTAAGGAATGCTTGCCGCACAAGCATGAAGACCTGAGTTCAGATTCCGAACACCCATAAAAAAGCTGAGTATGGACAAAAGCCTGTGAACCTAGCACTAACGGAGGAGGAGACAGCAAAATGGGAACACTGAATACCCAGGGAGGGGGAATAGCAAAATGGGAACACTGCATACCTGAGGGAGGGGGAACAGTAAAATAGGAACTGTAACATGAGAGGCCTGCTTGTTGGGGTTTCTATCCTGCCCAGTTCCCGTACCTGTTTAGCCCCAAAGAAAATCACACAGAGGTCTCCTTAAGATTATAAACTGATTGGCCCATTAGCTCAGGCTTCATATTAGCTCTTATAACTTATGTTAGCCCATTATTCTTATCTATGTTACCCACAAGGCTTGGTACCTTTTTCAGTGGGGCAGATCACATTCTGCTTCTTCCGTGATCTGGGCAGGACTGGCAGAAGGAGCTTCCTGCTTCCCAGAATACTCCTCTTCTCTTTGCTCCACCTCTACTTCCTGTCTGGTTTTCCCATCTATACTTCCTACCTGGCCAATCAATATTTATTTAAAACATGATTGACAGAATACAGACAATTATCCCACACCAGGGAACACTGCACACCCAGGGAGGGGCAGACAGCAAAATGGGAACACTGCATAACCCCCATAGGGTCTAGGGACAGAACTCAAGTCCTTGTGTTAGCAAGGCAAGCTCTTTCCTAACTAAGCCCTCAGCAGCAGAATTCTGGATTATGTTATGAAATGTGTTTGGAGCACTTGGTCTTCCTTGGAGCCCCACAGAAAGCTCCACCTTTTCAGTACACTGTCCATGCCTTGTCCTTTAAAAGCTGTCAGTAGAATTTCCCTGGAGTCCATGGTTGGCCCGGAGGAGAGGTTCAGTCAGAAGTGCCTGCCGTGCTGGGGTAAGGACCTTGCCATCCCACTCCACTCCTCCTCAGCAGAGTGTCTTCCATTCCATCTTCTGGAGCCTTTGGGGAGAGTCCTGCCTGACTTTGGATTTCTGGCCTCCAGACCATGACAGAACAAATCTCTGTTTTCCAGGTTTGTAGTCATTTGGCACAGCAATCCTAGAAACAAATCTGAATACCCACAAAGATCTGTGACAGTCAGCTTTTCATCTCTGTGTCAAATCCCAGAGAAATGACTCAGATAGCAAAGAGGTATTCGGGCTCAGGGTTTCAGTCCATGGTTGCCTGAGCCTGTGTTTCCGTGTTTCTGAGGTGAAGCAGAACGCTGCCTGGAGTGAGGAAACAGACTGGGAAGAGAACTCACTTCTCTGTGGTTGTGATCAAATAGGCAGACAAAAGCAACCTACGGGGAGGGTGTGGTCCATCACGGCCAGGAAGTCACGGAAGGAAGAGCAGGAGGCGGCTGCTCCTGCACCGCGTTTGCAGTCGGGAAGCAGAGGGCAATAATGACGACGCTCAGTCCAGGACTCCACTCCACAAAACGGCGTGTCCAGAAGTAAGGTAGGCCATCTCATGGCAGTTAACCCAGTCTACACGATTGTCTCTCACAGGTACACCAAAGGCTTGTCCCTAGGTGATTCTAGAGCCAAGCAAGTTGACAAGATTAACTATCACAGACTGATCCATTCCCTTAAAGCATGGCCCCTTTTTAAATTTTCTTTAATATTTTTTAAATATTAATATTTAATCCCAGCTCTCAGGAGGCATAAACAGGTGGATCTCTGTGAGTTTGAGGCCAACCTGGTCTACAAAGTGAGTTCCAGAACAGTTGGGGCTACACAGAGAAAACTTGCCTTGAAAAACCAAATAAATAAATAAATAAATTTGTGTTTATGCCACCTGTATGGGAATCCAGAGCGGGCAGAAGGTATCGGATCTCCTGGAGTTGGCCTTTCAGGATTTCTGGCTGCCTAGACTGGGTGCTGAGAACTGAACTCCACTCCTCTGGAAGAGTAGTGTGTGCTCTTAACCTCTGAGCCATTTCCTCAGGCACATTTTGTTCTTTTTTAACTATTTGTTGAGGACACATTTGAACACAAAGATCTGCCTTTTCCTTCTTAGAGAGCTCAGCATATTCTGGGTGTGCTCTGTCATTGTTTTCATGGATTCTAAGTGTACTGAGGTAATAATATTGCAGTAATAAGCTGGAGCTGACCCTCTTCCCTGGGCTACAATTGAAGTCATTGTGCATGTATGGATAGACACACACACACAAACACATACATATATGTCTGTATTGTATTATATATATACATATTATATGTAATATATCTCTATGTTATATCCATATCTATAACTATATCTATAGATATATTATATATCATATCTACAGACATATATACTATATCTAGAGGTATATCATACATATGGCTATACACATACAGCTATATTTAAAGTGTTGTTACTTCCCCACCATGTCTGGCTTTGCACTTTCGGCCCTTGGAATTAAGTGTGGCTGAGCACCTACTTTGACTAGTAATGTGTGAGAAGAGTCCCTGGCATCCTTCAGCGCAGGAGGCTTCAGGAAATGGTATCCAACCAGTTTCACTCCTTCCCCCTGAAATACAGAAGGACTTCCACCTGCCTGCTCTCCTGGTGAATGTGACGGGCGGCTAAAGGACGCATAGTTTGACTGAAGAATTGATGTGTGATGTTGAATCCACAAAAATCTGAGGGAGTTTTGTTACTGTAGCCCATCCTGGACAACCATAATGAATTATAACATATAATACATATCTCACATACACCTGGTCCTTTTCTCCTAAAGTAGGAGAAATTACCGTTCCACTCATACATATATGTTCAATAGCAAACAGCAAGGTGACACACACCCATAACTTCAGTACTCTGGAGGCAGGGTCCAAGGCCAGCTAGGACTATATAGCAGGTTCTAGGCCAGCCAGGGTGATATAGCAAAGGATTTTCTCAAAAACAAAATATTTTTATATCGAATAGAATTCAAAGTAGGTCCACCCTCAAATAATCACAAAATGCTTATACTAGTATTATGAATAATAGTGAAAATGTGGAATTTTTTCCAAACACCCATCAGCTGATAAATGAACAAAGCATGGTTTATCAATAAAATGAAATGCTATTCAACAAATTTTAAAAATAAAATTGATGACACACCCTATGACACGGGTAGACCTTAAAAACATTATGCTAGGAGTTCAGTGTATGGCTTAGTCTCAGAGCTCTTGCCTAGAATTCACAAGGGGTTTAATAGCCAGCTCTGAAGAAAAATATTATACTAAGTGAAAAAGGGCAGTCACACAGAAATGTATACTTCTGGTTTTCTAAAATGTCCAGAATATGCCAGCTATAAAGACACAAAGTAAGATTATGGGTTGCTTAGGTGGGAAGGGGAGTGAGGGGTGGCAGCTCAAAGAAGCAGGCTGGAGGGATGGCTCAGCAGTTCCAGGCACTTGCTGCTCTTCCAGAGGACCCAGGCCAGCTGCCATCACCCACACTGGGCGGTTAGTGACAAACTGACAGGGGAGCTGACATCCACATCCTGCCTCCTCAAGCACTGCACATACACGGTACACATACAGATAAGTAGGCACACATAAACATAAAGAAAATAATTTTTAAGAGAATGAAATTTATTTATTTTATTTTTATTTTACTTTTTATTTAGGTTTTTTAAGACAGGGTTTCTCTGTGAAGCTTTGGAGCCTGTCCTGGAACTAGCTCTGTAGACCAGGCTGGCCTCAAACTCACAGAGATCCGCCTGCCTCTGCCTCCAAAGTGCTGGGATTAAAGGTGTACACCACCACCGCCCGGCATGGATTTATTTTTAAAATGTGTTAAACTTGTCTGTAGCTAAACTTATTTATGGAGAATTGAGCACACCTGTTAATAAAATAACCCATAAATTTTATATATATATAATTTATATAATATATAATTGTACAGTTAATATAAAAGGTATATAATTATAATAAATGTAGCTATTTGTATTTATATTTAGTTGAATATATTTGTAATTATATGCATTTTTATTTCATTCCATTTTGGTTTTGGGATTGAACCCAGGACCTAATCAAGTGCTCTACCACTGAGCTACACTCCAGCCTGGAACTGCACCTCTGAAGGGAGCACCATGTGGTCCATGAGTTATAGCCATAAAAATGCTGACAAATTAAAAAACTATGAAAAGGACACCTAAGTATGGTGAGTGGTTAGTTATAGCCTGTTTGGTGTTAACTATATCCTACTTAGTTGGTTTTCCTTTTTACATTTCGCCCAGATGGTGGATATAATGGGCTATGGACAGGAAACTTCATGTTTTCAGGATCATAAATCTCATGCCAGTGTGAGCTAATAAGTAGGGTGTGTGTGTGCTGTTAAGTCTGCATCCACTAATGAAGAGGTTGGCTTCGGGTTATTGTCTACAGTTTCATATACATTGAAATAACAGCGCCCCCAAAGCTGAAGACTACCCCTTCCCTCGGGCTTCTGGATCAGGGATTGGTTGGAGCTTCAGAGAAGGGGAAGTGCTGTTCTGTGATAACTGTAGGGCCTCAAGAAATTAAAGAACAATTAAGTGTAGAACTGGAAGGACCTTGAAGGCTAAATGGTAAACAGGACAAGATGCTTGTGGTGTCTAAGATCTAAGACGTTTCTCTCATGGGCAAAAGAGTATGTTTTTAATGATATCTCTTGAAGTGTGGGGCGGGGGGGACACGGACAGGACGAGACTGGAAGGGTGGGGGACAGGGACAGGAACCGACAGGGACAGGAATCAACAGGGACAGGAATCAACAGGGACCCTGCTTCCTTCCACCCAAACGCTGCAGTCAGAGAAGGGCCCTTTACAGGTCTGTCTATCCAACGCAGCCCCGCATGGAAAGTGGGCCGGACATGCCCCATACCGGCTCTGACAGGCTCCATCACCGAAGCCAGATGAAGCAGGACTCAGAGGATGTTGCCATCTTAAATTTACAAGTCAGATCTTCAAGAGAGGCCAGGCATCCTTTCACCTGTGATGGGGATTCTAAGAAATGATCCTAATCTGGCACACAGCTCCCGTCTGCTCTCTGAGGAACTGTTGGGCAAACAGTGACTATAGCCTTGTTACCCCTCCCAAAGTTGGGGGTGGAGTGCGGTGTAATTCTGTGCAAGGCTCCAGAGGGAAGTCTGGGCCCAGGGTGACTCAGCTCTGGAGATGTACAATCTTTGTTCACTGAGTTATCTCACTAGAAAGAGATTTGTTTAAATCATTTTGGTAGACAGAATTCTAAGATAATCCAAGATTCCTGGCCCTTTGGTGTAGACACATTTTATGTCAGTTACTTGTTCAAATGAGAATGCTGGTGCTGGGATGAAGGGCCTTTTAAACAAAATTTCGATTCCAAGTGTATAGTGGCATATACCTTTACTCCCAGTGGAAAGGAGGCTGATGTGGGTGGATCTCTGGGGAGTTTAAGGCCATCCCGGACTATATAGCGAAACCTTGTCTCAGGAAAAAAAAGCAAACAAAAAGTTAAGAATGGTTGTAGAATATTACTTTAAGATGTGTTATATTTGTTTATGCTATGGAACATTTGTTTAATGATGCAAAGATGTGTTGCATTCTTTTATGTTGCATTTGTTTAACCCTGTGAAGCTGTGTTATTCTGCCTGCCTAAAACACCTGATTGGTCTAATAAAGAGCTGAAAGGCCAATAGTAAGGCAGGAGAAAGGACAGGCAGTGCTGGCAGGCAGAGAGAATAAATAGAAGGAGAAAAGGGAAGCAAGAGAGAAGGAAAAATAAGATAACAAGAAGAGGAGGAATATAGGGACCAGTCACCCAGCCATTCAGACTCCCAGCTACTCAGCCAGACACAGAATAAGAAGGAAAAGAAAAATATACAGAAATAGAGAAAGGTAAAAGCCCAGAGGCCAAAGATAGATGGGATAATTTAAGAAAAGCTGGCTAGAAATAAGCCAAGCAAAGGCTGGGCATTCATAAAAAAGAATAAGACTCCTTGCATGTATTTAGTAACTGGGTGTCAGGCCTCCAAAAGAGCAAAGAGCCAAAGAGCAAAAAACACCAACAAAAAAGAATAACTGTGTCGGGCGGTGGTGGCGCACGCCTTTAATCCCAGAAGTCGGGAGGCAGAGGTAGCAGATCTTTGTGAGTTCAAGGCCAGCCTGGTCTACAAGCGCTAGTTCCAGGGCTTCAAAGCTACAGAGAAATTCAGTCTCAAAAAAATAAATAAATAACTGCCACTTTAAGCTTCAATCTGTATTCTCTTGCTTTATAACCAGATACAAAAGCATCCTTTAACTGGGCAGTGGTGGCACATGCCTTTAGTTCCAGCACTTGGGAGACAGAGGCAGGCAGATCTCTGTGAATTCAAGGCCAGCCTGATCCACAGAGTTCCAGGACAGGCACCAAAGCTACAGAGAAACCCTGTCAAGTATCCTTTAGTGTGTCTTTTAGTTTACTTACTAAACAATGAAAATAAGTAGAAGTTTCTATCTTTAATTTTCCCAGGTTCAGGATCACGGCCAAGCATTCATTGTTTTCTTTTCCATTTCTCTATAAACCTTCTGTTGTATTTATATTGATTTCAGAACTCTTAGGCTATTGACACAGATGTAAAATCAGATTTGTTCACTCCAGCTCAGACATATGCAGTAACAAAACAGAGCAAAATAGAATAGGGAAACTCTGTGTAATAAATTTACCCAGTGAAATAATTATTTATTGTGATCTGCTGAAACATTCCTACAAAATGGGTGAAAACTTAATCTCATCAAAGAAAATCAATCAAAAAAATTAAGCTACAATAGCAATGTTTCTATTTTTGAATTATAATTGGCAAGCCAGGTGACTGAATTTTCTTGTACTCTGCCTCAAGACTCAAGATTTTATTTTCTTTTTCTGTGTTAATCAATGAAGCTTAGCTACTAATTAATGTTCAAGTATCTGGACCTTTAAGCTCCTCGAATAAAAGTATTGTTAAAATACTAACCTGTTTGGTGTGTTTCTTTTTGTCTCCAGTAATTGGATACATGTTAACAGTGATATGTGAAAGGCCAAGGTTTTCACTAGCAGATATTCCCATGGAAGGGACTAGGCAAGGCATTAATTTGGGAGGGAGGGAGGAAAAAAAAAATCAATGCCACGGCACCTCCTAGTGGTAGAACTCTAGAATTATTAGTAGGTTAACATTACAATGAAAATTGAGCTGAGACAATGTAAGTAAGTGTAAAATAATTAGAGTGAGTTAGCAGAACATCTCAGATTGATCATTGCAAATCAAGTTATCACAATATATGATATTCCTTAAATGTTTTGAATGCTAAAGCAAAGATCATATTAACCTTCAACATATGGGAAATGAAATTTTTCCTAATAAAATTCACCAGGCTGTTGCACAGAGACACCCTATCTCAAAAAACAAAAAATAAAAAGGAAAGAAAGAAAAACCCAAAAAACAAGTAAAATTGTTATAGGAGCCATTTGCACCCCACTGCCATGGGGTACAAGTGAAAGCCATTGACTCTTCAGGTAATGGGGTAATTGCAGACATCCACATGACCTATTAGAGCCATTGATTCATTAGTATTGGGATGCAGTACCATCTGTGCAATTGGGAATATTTCTATAATTGAGATTGCTAAGGATCCAGAAGTTATATCAATATCTGAGTGTCACTGTCTCCAGTTCTGTAAATCTGTTACTAAGCTCCTTGTGACCCGCCATAGAATGTGCCCCCACCTACAGCTCTCCGTGTTTCTTAAGTAGAAGGCTGTACAGTGGGGCCATTGCCGTGAGAACTCTGCAGTCAGCCTGTTAAGTTCAAGGCCAATTTCGACACTCAATTGGTTTGTGGCCTGGGCAGTTGATTCAGTCCTTCCTAGCCCATTTCTTTCCCTGGAAAATATATTTGTGAACAGTAGTGTAGTCAAGGCTGTGGTTCTAAAACTACAGCAAGGGAAAACCTGGGCATGAGGGTGCACACCTTGAAGCTGAGGCAGGGGAATTGAACAATGGAGGTCCTGGGCTACAGAGAGAGCCTTTCTCTCCAAAAAGGGAGGAAGAGAGGAGGGGAGGGAGAGAGGGAGGGAGGGAGGGAGGGAGGGAGGGAGGGAGGGAGGGAGGGAAGGAGAGAGGAAAAAGCCTCAAAGATGAACTACAGTGGTTATGCCAGTTGTCACCTTGCTGAGCTCTAGAATCACCTGGGGAAAGGCGCCTGTGGGGACGTCTGTGAGGGGTTACCTTGATTAGACTCCATTGCTGTGGGCAACACCCTACCTAGGATGGGATCCTGGACCGGATAAAAAAGGACCACGAACAGAGTGTGAGCATTCATCCTCTCACAAGGTACCCAGCTGCCTCACTCTCCTGCCACCCTTCCAGGAATGGACTGCTTCCTGGCACTGTGGATCAAGACAACCCCTTTCTCTATTAAGATGCTTATGTTGGGGTACTTTATTACATTTTCATTCTCTTGTGTGTATGCACATGCCACAGTGTATATGGCACCGCATGCATGTGAGGTCAGAGGATAACTTACAAGAGTCTGCTCTCTGCTTGTGGGTACTGGGGATCAAACTCAGGTCCACAGGCTTGGCAGTGGGTTCCTTTTTCACTAAGCTATGTCACCAGCCCCCTCAGTATTTTATCACAGCAACAGAAAGGGAATAAAGAAGACAGGAAAAGGAAGAGAGGAGACGAGATAGTGCTTAGGACATCCCGTGGCCTCCAGTTACAAGCCAAGAAGCATTGCTGTGATGAATTGGTACGACACGGATTCCCCCAGCCCTTCAGGGTTGCCAACTTTGGGTTATCTTTAACTCTTGGGATCCAGACAAGCTATCAACAGTACATGCCTGATCTAAGCCAAATGGCTGAGAGGCAATCAACAGTAGTGTATTGAGAGTAGACTGCAGATGAGAACAAAATTTATGCATTCTTACTTGGCATCCTGCTGCATTGTTTGACTGTGTTGCAGTAAGCATGTGTTGTACTATAGTCAAAATAAATAAATCAATAAGAAGTAAATAGACACAGAATATTTCAAAGCTTGCTTCTGCAGTGCTCTCTAGTTCTTAGAGCTTATCTTCTGGAATTTCTTTTGTATATATACCATCCCGGGTCTCTCCGTCCTCGGGAGAGTGCATTTCCAGGGTGCATATGTAAGAAGGGTTGTTGGTGCTGTGGCTCGTTCAAAGTGTTAGCACACTGGTGCTCAGACAGAGTAAGAGGGAAGCCATGTACCAGGGAAATGGAGGTATGGTGAGAGATTTCCATTGACCAGAGTGCTGGAAGCTGCCACAGTGTTCTGTTACCTGGGCGGCATGCTGTCCATCTGCCCTTAGGTTGTCAAGGAAAGCAGTAGCTAAAGAGAGAAGCAAGCCATCAGACATCCTGTCCAGTGTGGCTCTGCTGCCCCCACAAAGCCAGAACACAGCAGAACATGCTGGTTCCCACCAGCTAGAGGACTGTGCGACTGTAGAAATCATCAAACTGCCTCATGGTGTTTAGTATCTGGTGAGGGGCATTTGCTTATGGTCTATTTTAAACACCATCTTGCAACTATTAGACAAGTTTCTTAGTGTGCCCTACCAACTAAGACACATCTCCAGCCGCCTTAGTCTCTCTTGTTAAATGGGTGTATATGATAGTTTATCTTGAACCCTTGAGCTTGCTTTTCCTTCCCTTGCTTGCCAAGTGCAGATATTCTCATTGCCTAGATCCCCAAAGGGTGTATTTCTCCTGTACCAAAGTCTACTGGGAAGGGGAAGGCCAAGCTCTGCTCTAGTTTTTCAGGAACCAAAGTAGAAAGGGGCTCTGCCATCTTTAATGCTGGTTTGCCAATGACGCCCTGAGCTTTGGCATCCAGCTGATGCACTATTAGAAAAAGCATGTAGGTGGGGAGTTGGGGGGTATTATGAGTCATTGCAGGAAATAGTGTCATTATATTCTGCCAAAGAGAACCCAGACACATGGCCACCACCATCTATCTGTAAAGTAGGCAAGACAACATTGGTCATCAGTTGTGCCTAAAGAAAATGTGGTCAAGAAGTTGGCAAAGAGAGTTCATCCTATCTGCCATAGGGATCCCACATACTGATCATGTGAAGTAAGGATTCCAAATGTGTAATGATGCGTGCTTGGCTTAATGGCTTATGGAGGAGCTTATGCCAAGAGGTAGAATGCCCAAGCCAAGGATAGACAGTGAGCTGGGCTACAGCTGGCCCAAATAAAGAGGGTGAAGCAGCAGATGGGATGGGTTGACTCATTTAGGGCTAAGCATTTTGGGCAGGGCATTCTGGTAAATTGCTTGTTTAGTTTAAAGGGTTCTTGATGCCTGCCTTCAGACCTTGAAGAACACACTTCCTGCTGCTCTATAGTCACGTGACTGGTTCTGGCTACCGGCAAGAACGACAGCATTCCTTCTAGACTGAGTTGTTGGTGTGAGGCTCTGCCCGGGTCCTGCAGACAGACAGACTAGTGGTGCTCCGCACCTGTGCAGCACCTGTCCTGAGACACAGAGACTGTCAAATGAATGTAGTACAGTTTATTTAATGTGTGTTGTGCGGCAGACCCCTTCACCTGATGAGCCGTCTCACTGCAGCATCAGTTAGTTTATTCTGCCTGATAGGCACTTTTTCAGTCCAGAGGCCTCGAACTGCCAAGATAAACCCCCCACCCCGAACAACCAACCGAAAGATCTACTATAAATCCTTAGTTCTAGGAACTATGGAGTCCTGTTCTTCAACATAATGTATAAAGCCAGGCATGGGTGCATGAGAATCCCAGCCCTTGAGAGACAGAGGGAGGAGTCAGTGCAAGTTCATCACAGCCCTGTCTCCAAAAGAGGGGGAGGCTCAGAGCTTACCTGGAATGCACAAAGACCTCAGTTCCATCCCCAGGTACCGGTAATCCCAAAAGTTAAAAATAGCTACAGGCATGATGATCAGAGGTTCAGCTGCATGCAAATTTAAGGCTAACCTGGACACCTGAGATTATCTTATAAATAAATTGTACCTTTTTGCCCCAATATAAGAAAAGGAGATGTGGAATGGGCATTGGCTTACTGTAATTAACTTATTTTTTGAGATAGCATCTCATGCTTCCAACTACTGTATAGCCAAGAATAACCTTGATTTTTATTTTTTAATTTATGTGCATTGGTGTTTTGCCTGCATGAGGGTGTCGGGTACCCTGGAACTGGAGTTACAGTTGTGAGCTGCCATGTGGGTGCTGGGAATGAACCAGGGTCCTCTGGAAGAGCGGCCAGTGCTCTTTATCACTGAACCATCTCTGCAGCGGGGCCTTGAATATTTGATCCTATTGTTTCTGCCTCCCAAGTGATGGGATTATAGATTTCTGCACCTCACCTAGGTTTTTTTTTTTTTTTTTTTTTGTGCACAGGACAGAACTTTGTGCATGCTAGGCAAGAATTCTACCAACTAAGCTGCAGCCCACTCTTATTCTAAATGCTGATAGAAATCAACTCTCAATAGACCCTAGATATGCTCTGTTCCTTAAAGGACCACTCATTTACAGACATTCAAGCCACAAAGTGCTGAAGAGAGATATTAAGAGCAGATTAAGGCCTAATCAAAGTCGTTCCTCCAATCCCATAGAATCAGAGGCTTTAAAAAGATAGGAACTAGGGAGGGACTCGTGGACAGTTGTCAAAAGCATTTTTACTGTAGAGGACGATTTTGGCTACTCACTGTCTGCAGGGCTCTCTGGACTGACGCTGAGAGGAATATACATATAATCATTGTGGAGAGCGCTAGGAACCCTAACTGTGCACCAGTTCTACACTGTTTTCCCACTTGTGCAAGTCCACCTTGCGTTTCACTGAGTGACCTGACACAGAGGTACGTGAGGAGGAAATCACGACTCTATACATCCTCTTAGGGTGAAACGAGAGGCTAGACTTGGTTTGATTCAGCAGCATTGGAAGAGCGCCATGTTGCCAGCCAGCTGGGCCAGCCACCTTAACCAGAGCTTGCCAAGCAGTCAATTACTTAGGTGCAGGCCCTGTGGGTTACTCACCTCTGAACAGATGGTACTTAAGAACTTAGTTTTGAGTTGACCAGTTTCTAGCTTGAACTTTGGTTCTGCTACTTAATAACTAGGTATCCTTGGCCACTTAAGTTCCCTAATGGAGCCTCACAACCTGTAAAATGGAGATACAAACAAATGCCCACTCCTTTGATCTATGGAAGCTAAACAAGACTCTTGTGTGGGAAGCTGCTAACCGCAGCTTCAGTGGGCTGAGTGCTTGGAGAAGCGAGGGAGTGTGGTCTTCCTAGAGACCGTCCTTTCTGTCAGGAGCTACAAGTACAATACAATACTTAGTGATCGTGTCCACAGCAGTTTCAAGAATTCCTCTGCCAGAGGCTGTCAATGCTATAAAAGTTGTACAGTGTTTACCCCAGAAGGATTGGTTTTCATTTTATCTGTAGTGTTTGAATGTTTACAAGTATTAAAATTTAAAATACCTTTTGAAGGGGAAAACATGTTTGGCCAGCAGGGTTATCGTAAGCTTATTTGCTGAGCCTTTCAATTCTTTTAGATACTGCAAAAAACAAGGATGAGAAAACTCTAGTTATTACCCCTGTTAATATAGCAGCGGCCTGAAACAAAGTAAAATCTTTTTTTTTTTTTTTTTTTTTTTTTTGAGACAGGGTTTCTTTGTAGCTTTGGAGCCTGTCCTGGAACCAGCTCTTGTAGACCAGGCTGGCCTCGAACTCAGAGAGATCCGCCTGCCTCTGCCTCCTGAGTGCTGAGATTAAAGGCATGCGCCGCCACCACCACCCGGCCACAAAGTAAAATCTTCTCACGACTTTTAGACTAGCTGTCACATCCTACCGTCAGGCCCGTTGGTCCTTGGGGTCAAAAATTTTTCTACACTCTTCCCGGTTCAGAGGCAACTAAGGCTTAAAGAGGAATCTAGGTGCAGGCTGGGCTGGGCTGGGCTGGGCTACGCGGATCCTCGGCCCCAGCTAGGTCGTTCCCGGTTCGGAAGCCACTGCAGGCCCTACCGGGCCGAGGGGCGGGCCCCAAGCCTCGGCCTCGCCTCCCGCTGCCGTCCGCCGCCCGCCGCTTCCCGGCGGCCGTGCCGGGCGACGCCGCCAACATGCTGCAGAAGCGGGAGAAGGTGCTGCTGCTGAGGACTTTCCAGGGCCGGACGCTGAGGATCGTTCGCGAGCACTACCTGCGGCCTAGCGTGCCCTGCAACAGCCCGCTCTGCCCGCAGCCAGCCGCCTGCCGCAACGGTCAGCCGGGAAGGAGGCCGGGGCCCGAGGAGGGAGGGAGAACGGAGTCGGAGGAGGGAGGGAGGGAGGGAGGGAGGAAGTCGGGGCCTGAGGAGAAAGGGAGGCCGGGCCTGACGTAGCGAGGAAGCCGGGGCCCGAGAGGGAGGCCGGTGCCGAAGGAAAGAGGAGGCCGAGGCTCCAGGCGCAAGGGGAGCCCGGGCCTGGCGTCGTGATGGCGACCGAGCACTAGTGAAGGGGGCAGGGACCTAAGGAAGGAGGAGAGCCGGGCCCTGAAGAGCGAGGGCGGCTTTGGCCTGGCGTCAAGGCCGGAGCCAGAACGAGCAAAAGTAGCCTGGGCTTGGCGGAACCAGGGCTGCCCGGAGCGTTCTCTGCAGTCCTGCAGCTTCAGGGGCGCCCCTCGTGGGACTCGTCTACTATCGTGTTCCCTCGGCCCAGAGGCTCCGGGTGCTTCGGGGTTTCCGAGGGACCTGAAGGCGTAGCACCTCCCTCTCTGCGCCGGTAGCTCGGTGGCTGTGCCGTGGGGGAGGCCCGCCCGCAAGAGGCTGCTGTTTTCTGGCTCCTGAGCGCACTGCTGGGCATTTGGCATTGCCCGCTCTGCTCCTGCCAGGATGCAGGCCCTCCATCGTGACAGCCTCGTCATTGTAGGAGACTTGGGCTGGCGACTGCTGTGGGCCAGACTTCCCCTTTTTCAGCCTGCTGTTTGTTACCCCTAGTGGGAGATGAACACGAGGGTCTTTTCAGAATATATGATTGAGGTCACAGCTTGACGAAACAGCTGTCAGTTGAGTGGCAGCCCTACCACTGCCCATACTGCACTCTTTCTAGTACATTCTCTTCAACCTTTAGGAGCAATGGTTCTCAACCTTCCTAATGCTGCAGCCTTTTAATACAATTCCTCATGTTGTAGTGATCCCCCCCACCACAAAATTATTTTATTGCTACCTCATAACTTATTTTGCTACTGTCATGAATGTTAATATAAACATCTGATGTGCGACCCCTGTGAAAGGGCCAATTGTCCCTGGAGTAGCGACCTACGGGTTGAGAACCACTGCCTTAGCGCCCTGTAGCCATGTTCAGAAGCTTTAAACAGAATGACTTTGGAATTTTTAGGTACATAGAAGTAGTTAACGCACATATGCACACGTGTGCATTTATGTGTGTGTATGTGTGTGTGTAGATGTATGTAAATATCCATTAGAATGTTTATGCATGCCAGTGACGAGTTAATAGAAATTTAGCTTCTGCCGAAGATGTACGTGTTTTTAAAATATCAGTCATCTTCTCCTGCAGAATGCCAACAGCATAAACCATGTCGGGCTTGTGTTTAATCACAGCTTAAAGAAAGGAGAGAAGGTGGCAGTGAATCTACTCTGAACTTGGAGCCGCTACCAGAGTAGATTTGTCTTGTCTTTTAAAAACTTCAAGGTGAAATTAAGATAAGAAGTTATTTTGCACACCGGGGCACTGTGACATTGAAATAGTCATAAACCGGGTTTGAAAATGTTACCTAATCGCTTCCACTCTGAATTGTGTTTCAGATGGGAAGCTCTTGTCTGCAGAAGTCACTCATTATGTGATTCCAGACTGGAAAGTTGTCCAGGATTACCTTGAGGTCCTCGAGTTTCCCGAGTTGAAGGGAATTATTTTCATGCAAACGGCTTGTCAAGCTGTGCAGCACCAGAGAGGCCGGAGGTATCTGTTTTACATTATTTATTTATTTATTGTGAAGGTTCTCCCACCCCCTTTACAAAAGGTCCCTTGTTGGAGGGGAGGAGGAGGAATTCATTATTTTGTCCGAAAGGATTTTTGAAACTAATTCGGTATTCTCTTTGCTGGTGAGGCAGGCGGCAACATTTTATATGTGTGCTTCAACACGTGACCAAAAGATCTGATGGTAGATCAATAAACTGCAGTGTCCCCAGGATGCGGGGATTTAAGGCTCTATGGTAAATTGGCTTCTGATTTACATTTTTATAGGTAGCATAATTGTTTCTTTTTATTTTTGCTAATAATGTATATTATTTAATCTTATTAATAGATTGTTTCAGGAGCATCCTTTTCTTGGGAAAAGAGTACTTTTAAATCCTATCTTCCTTTATTATGGATGCAAACTGTACTTACAGTGATTTATTCAATGAAATTAAAAAATAGCTCAGTCTTATTTTTAGATTAGTCCTATAACTATCAGCCATAGTAATTGTATTTACTGAACAAAACATTTTTAATTGAACCAGTTTAAAATACGTGCCTTGTGCCTAAATGAAAGAAAAGTTGCCCCTTTTTGTAGAAATACCCTAAAATGCAGTTTTGCTTCATTTAACTTTCAGAAACTTTTATGATCTGAATTTAAGACTAGGAGAATAGCATGTTAGAATTATATACCCAGACTCTCAACACCCCAAGTTATTTAACAAGCAGAAGCTGGATTTATTCTGTTTTTAAGATGCCTTGGTTTCTTCAGACTTTGGTAGTAAAAGATAAAGTTTTCTTTATTTGTATATGAAAATGATAAATTGTCCTTATGTTCAGTTCAGAAAATATATACGTTAACTGGAATGTGCCTGGGTTTTTTTTTCAAATTGAGTATTTTAAAATGAGCTTGGAGTTGATTTTATTCAGTCACAGAGATATAAATGTTTGCACACATCCAGGTTTAAACACTGCCGCAGGTGTCGTATTTCAATTTCTTCCACTAAAATCAATTTGCTGTTATCATTCAGATCGTTCACACACTGCAAGCCTCTTCAACTTCTGTTTTCTAAAATGTTTTTAATATTAGGATTGTTTTGAAAACCAATTCCTGAGACAACCAAAAGCAAAGAGTTAGAATTTAAATGTCCTTTCTGCTGAGTGTCTCCATAGTTAAATTGATGAAGGGCTGCTGCTATTGGTTTTGCTGTGCTTCACCCTGTGTTAGTATACTAGATGAGAGAGCAAAAGGCTAGGAGCTGGGAAGTAGGCCCTGCTCTGCCCCTTGTTTCTCATTAGATAAGCACTTGGTCAGCTTGCACGATTGGTGGCTTTAACAAATCAACCAAGTGCTGGGTCGGAAGATTTCCTGTTTCTTAGTTAGGGTTTCTGTTGCTGTAAAGAGACACCATGACCACAGCAGCTCTTATAAATGAAAACATTTAATTGGGGCAGCTCGTTTTCAGTTTCAAAGGTTCAGTCCATTGTCATCATGGTGGGGAGCATGGTGGCATGAAGGCAGACATGGCTGAGAGTCCTACATCTTACAGGCAACAAGAAGTCGACTGAGACACTGGGCGATGATATCCTGAGCATAGGAAACCTCAAAGCCCACCTCCACAGTGACACACTTCCTCCAACAAGGCCATACCCACTTCAACAGAGCCACATCTCTTCATAGTGCCACTCCCTATGAAATTATGGGGGCCAACTACATTCAAACTACCACACGCTCAAATGTTACAATATCAGTCCTGTTTCTATCAGAAAATGTTTTCCTGGGTACCCAGTAGCCAGGAGTGGTGGCAGCCGCCTGTAATCCCAGCGATTGTAAAGAAGAGACAGAAGGTCAGGAGTTCTAGGTCAGTCTACGTTATATAGAAAGCTTGAAGCCAGTATAGACTATATGAGACTCTGTCATAGCAAACAAGCATGCATAATTGTACTGGTATTTAGCTATAAATCTATTTGTAGTCTTCATGTTTAAGCACTTAATAAACCTTAAACCAAATTAGACCTTTAAATTTAATAAACAGCACAATATTATAAAACTGTAAGTGTATTACAGTAGTCCCTTGGTTTATAAAAGGAATTGATTCTAGGACCCCAGAAATCTGCAGCTCTTCAAGTTCCAGATATAAAATGGCATTGGAGAGCTAGAGAGATGGCTCAGTGGTTAAGACCATTTGTTGCTCTTGAAGAGGACACAGGTCTGATCCCCTTAACCTCGGGGTGATTTACAACTTTCTAAAACTTCAGTTCCAGAAGGTCCAGTACCGTCCCTCTTCTGACCTCTGTGGGCACCAAGCATTCTCGTGGTATACATACATACATACATACATACATACATACATACATACATTCAGGTAAAACAGCCACACAGAAAATGAATAAATCTAATTTTAAAGATAAATAAATAAGTGGCATCAGGCCAGCAAGGTGGCTCAGCATGTAAAGGGTCTTGTCACCAAGCCCAATGACCTTAGTTTAATCCATAGTATCCACATGGTGGAAGGAGAGAGCCAGCTCCCTCAAATTGCCCTCTGACCTGCACACATGCTCTGTGACATGCACATCCTCCTCCAAAAAGGTAAGTGTAGTAAACATTGTTTTAAATAGCATGGTGTTAGCATATAGCCTTCACTCATCCTCCTGTAGGCTCTCAGTCATCTCTGTTACTAAAACACAAAACACAGCCCGAGTGCTGTGCAAACTATTGTTATACTGCATTGTGTGAGGAACAAAGACAGGGAACGCATCCATTCCCCATACAGTCAAATCTTTTATTTCTAGGTATTTTCTGTCTGTAAATGAAGTGCCCTTAGGTATGGACCATGAGTCTGGGGGGCGGGGGGGAGCTCTGAGGTAATGTGATAGATGATATCACTTTGCTGGAATGAAATTGCCAGGGTTGCAAGTAACAACAGAGAGACATAACCTGTAATCCTGTTGTGCGGTGATGTGGTTTTATATTTTGATCTCAGGAATACCAATGTAGAGAATTCCTGTTCTCATAAATAGACTGTGGAGAACAGTTGAATAATGTCAAGTCCTTGATTGTTCAGGATAATCACACATCTGTCACCTAGCAATCCTCAAATGCTTATTTAATTAAGGGGCACTTGATGACTGTTAGGCTCTCCACACATGCATTCAGATGTGCATGTGTTCATCCAAGTGTTTACCCAGAGACTGCTGGGACTAGGACACAGCAGTAAACAGAGATAGATCCAGTCCTGAGCGAGGACAGACAAGCCCAGGTCATCTCACAGACAGACGTAGAGCCACAGCTGGGCAGATGTTCCAAAGTACCAGGACCCCAGCCAATCAGGGATCAAGGAAGGGCTTTCCCGAGTGAGCTGCCTGTACTGAGCTCTTAGGGACAAGGAGGAGGAGCCTGGCAAGGGGGAGCTTTCCAGGAAAAGGAGATTTCTGGCCAAGCCTCCATTAGGAGGAGATGTGGCACACTCGAGGAACTGAAAAGGTGCCGGCTGGGTCAGATGGAAGGCCTCATAGGCTTTGGGGATGTCAAGGGAGGGTTTTATTCAGGATGGCATGGCATCAGGTTCCTGTCTGAAAAGATTACTGGACTCAGTTGAAGAGTCCTGAAGGAAAGAAGGCTGGAGGCTGTAGCTGTAATTCAGATGACATGGTATATTCGCCTGTTTGCATTACTATAACAAAACACTTGATATAGGTTACTTTCTCCTTTGTATAAAGCCATGAGCAATTCAATCCTGTAATTCTGGCTGAGGACATTTGAATCCTAACTACCTCCCAGAGTCATCTCTGCGCACAGGAATCTGATTGGCTTTCCACCCTGTGAATATCTCACAGGGGGATGAAATTACAATGCATGGACCACTAGAGAAAACATTCGAACCACCCCAAACTATAGTGAGGACTTGGGCAGAAATGGGTGTTCCCAGGACCTATTCAGAAGGTAGGAATCAATAGCATTCCTGAGTATGTAACCATGGGAACTAGAATTACATCCATGTTGAAACTGAAAACACTGCAGATACTCATAGTGGGTTTGTTTACTTTTAAATTTTTATTATTTTTGTATGTGTGTGTGTACTTGTGTGTGTGTGGTGTGTGTAATATATAAGCCATGGGTGTGTGCGATTGAAGGTCAGAGGAGAACTTTTGGGATCCACTGTGGGATCCAGGGATTACATTGAGGTCATCAGCTCTACACAGCAAGTCATTTTATCTGCTGAGATCTTACTGGTCCAGCAGCTTAAGATACGATAACTAGACAGTAACAGCAACCCAAGTGGCCTTCAGTTGGTAATGTTTAAGAAAATGTGGTATATCCATAAAATAGAATATTATTCAGCTAGAGAAAGGACTGAACATGTTACCACTTGAATGAACCTTGCAAACACACACACACACACACACACAATTTAAATGTTAAAGCCAGCAAAATGGTTCAGACAGTTGTTAAAGAATATTTGTTTACACTGCAAAGATGTGTCTCTACCTAAGGCGCCTTCTGATTGGTTTAATAAATAGCTAAATGGTCGATAGCTAGACGGGAAAGACTAGGCGGGACTTCTGGGCAGAGAATGAGAAACTGGGAGGAGGATTCTAGGCATTCCATTTCTCCAGAGACTCTGAGAAGTTGGACATACAGTACAGAACAGGGGTAACTAAGCAGAATATAGACTAATAGAGACAGGTTAATTTAAGTTGTAAAGCTAGTTAGGAAAAAGCCTAAGCTAAGGCTAATCTTTCATAATTAATAGGAAGCCTTCATGTTGTTAGTGGGGATCAGGCAGTTCCACAAAAGAAACATTTGAGAAAGTTTGTTACAGATACTTGTCACCAACCTGACAACCGGGAACCTACATGGTAGAAGGGGAGAACTGACTCATACAGGTTGTCTTCTGGCATGCACAGGCTCACACACAGACACATACACTAAATCAATTAGCTTAAAAAATGTAGTCATAAATAATTTTATTTATGTAAGATGTATGGAGCTGGGCGATGGTGGCACACACCTTAATCCCAGCACTCGGGAGGCAGAGGCAGGCAATGACTTCAGACAACATTGCAGACTGAGTGGTGTTAGCTGCTTTTCTGTTACTGTGACAAATATACCCGAGAACATTAACTCACGGAGAGGAAAGGTTCGTCTCCATACATGATGTGAAAGGTTCCAGTCTCTGCTCTATCAGCCCTGTTGCACTGAACCTGTAATACACGTCAGGGTAGGAGAATGTGGCCGACCAGAGCTGCTCCCTCATGACCAGGAAGCAGAGAGCTGAGTCCCAGAGTCTTTTTAAGGTTCTCATCCCAAATGACTTGAAGGCCTCCTCCCTGGGATGCCTGGAAGCTCTGCTGCTCGCAGAGAAACAAACTTCAGGAGGCAAGAAGGAAACTCAGTTCAGCATGACTTTAGTTAGTGGGCTGGTTCGAACTTCTGGAGTCTAGCCACAGCAGTTTATTTTTTACATATTTAAACACATAAGGGCTGGAGAGATGGCTCAGTGGTTAAGAGCATTGCCTGCTCTTCCAAAGGTCCTGAGTTCAATTCCCAGCAACCACATGGTGGCTCACAACCATCTGTAATGAGGTCTGGTGCCCTCTTCTGGCCTGCACGCAGACAGAATACTGTATACTAAATAAATAAATAAATACTTTAAAAAAAACACATAAAACTTTGAAAAAAACCCTCTTGATAATTATCACAACAAAATTTAAGGTGTGGCTACACCTCAAAACTCCCTTGTAAAGTGCATGTCTTTTGCAGTCCACAAGAATGGGTTCTAAAGAGCAGTGGTAGTGCACGCCTTTACTCCCAGCACTCAGCAGGCAGAGGCAGGTGGATCTCTGTGAGTTTGAGGCCAGCCTGGTCTACAGAGCGACTTCCAGGACAGGCACTAAAGCTACCCTGTCTCGAAAAACAAAAACAAAAACAAAAACAAAAAAATGGGTTCTGTGAACTGAGGAACAATGCTCAGGATAAGGGCCTAGGGAGGAAGGGTGTATAATAAACACAATAGTGGCCAGGCGGTGGTGGCACACGCCTTTAATCCCAGCACTCGGTTGCAGACCTCTGTGAGTTCAAGGCCACACACTCCGGGACACACTCCAAAGCTACAGAGAAACCCTGTCTTTGAAAAAAGGAAGGAAGGAAGGAAGGAAGGAAGGAAGGAAGGAAGGAAGGAAGGAAGGAAGGAAGGAAGGAAGAGAAGAAAGAAAGAAAAACACATTAGCAAACTCTTTTGCAAAGTACATGGGACCTGTAAGAATGGATTGTATTGCCTAAGAAACAGTGCTCAGGAGTCTGGGAGATTCAGATGAGAGCTGACTCCATCGACTAACAAAAGATCACCAAGTTAGCAAACTCCAGCCTTCTGGGTGAACAGATGCCAGTTTCTTCGGTTGAAGGAAAAGGCCTGAGTGTTTTAACAGTTCTGGTGTCTCTAGTGCTGTCTGGAAGCACGCGTCCTTCTACACTCCTCAAGACTCCACCCCTTAAAGGCTCTGCTCTATCTAAATAGCATCACGGTGGATCATTTAACATAGGAAGCCTGGGGACAGCCAGATCCAAACTGTAAATGGGAGTGGCATACAGGCCTGAAATCTTAACCCTCAGGAGATTGAGGCATTGGGATCAAAGTAAGTTAATGAAGCCAAGTGCGGCAGCGCATGCCTTTAATGCTAGCACTCAGGAGGCAGAGGCCTGCAGAACTCTGGGACTATATAGTGAAACCCCGTCTCTGGAAAGAAAATTTGTAGCCAACCTATGTTTGATTTATAGGCTAGCCTAGGTTCCATAGCAAGACTCAAAATGTTTTGTTGGGTTTTTTTGTTTATTTGGTTGGTTGTTTTTGTGTGTGTGTTTTGTGTGTGTGTGTGAGTGTGTCTTTTAAGCCCAAGCATTAGCTAGGTGTGGTGATTCGGGGTCAGCAGATGTCAGCATGTAAAGGCACTTGCCACCAAGCCTGCCAGCCTGAGGTCAGTCTCCAGGACCCAGATGATGGGAACAGAGAACCAGCTCCTGTAAATTGTTCTCGAGCCTCCATGATGAGCATGCACATGCGCACAAAGTAAATGTATGTCATTTTTATGATTCAGATAACAGCATGATGATTTTTGAGATACTCCAAAATGGACTCCATAAATGCCATTTAAGTAGTGGCTAATAGGACTAGAAACATAAACGTATTGAAGTTGTAAGACCCCTGAAAGTAGGTCTAGGAGACCCTAGCACGGCACTGCAAAGCCTAGCTAAGAAAGACACTGCTGAATTCAGTTCTCCGTTTTCCCTTTGCTTGCCCCTCGAGCAGTGCTTCTCCACAGCAGGTCTTTCTTGTCTGATTTTCATTTTTGGACCTCCAGGCCCCAAATGGTGACACAGAGACTTAGTATTATTTATGAAAGCAAGCTTAGGCTTATCCCACTAGCTCTTATAACTTAAATTAACCTGTTTCTATTAATCTACTTTCTGCCACATAGCTTTTTACCTCTCCTCCAGATTCTATACATCTGACTTTCTCAGTGTCTCGCTGATGTCTCCTGATTCTAACCCTAAGTTCCTCTCTCTGCCTGGAAGTCCCACCTGTTCTCTCCTCACCAGCTATTGGCCATTCAGCTCTTTATTAAACCAGACAGGTGCCTTAGTCAGGCAAGGTAAAACAGCAACACATCTTCAACACATCTTCACACGGTGTGATAAAATATCCTGCAGCTGTTCTCAGCCTTCCTAACACTGCGACCCTTTAATACAGTTCCTCATGTGGTGATCCTAAACATAAGATTCCCCAAAGGGGAATGCTGCATCTATAGGCAAGGGCGCCATCACCACCAAAGGGGAATGCTGCATCTATAGGCAAGGGCGCCATCACCACCAAAGGGGAATGCTGCATCTATAGGCAGGGGCGCCATCACCAGTGATGGGGGCAGGGGATTGTATCTGTAGATGAGACCACCATACCATTGAATAAAAACAGTAAAAAAGTCATCAAGCTGGGCATTCCGCCATGTCCCTGCAGTCACAGCACCTGAGAGGCTGAGACAGGAAGCTTACTTGAACCCAGGAGTTCACAGCTAGCCTGGGCAACATAGCAAGATGGTGTACCTGTCCCTCCCTACTCCCTTCCCCAAAATTCAATCTAAAGAAGTTAGTTTATCCATCTCCAGGAAATATTTTGAAAGATTTAGTTGGTAAAGGTTTGGGAAATGTCTAAGCCTTTCTAAGAAAACTAGTTTTTGTTCTGTTTTGTTTTGTTTCACTAAGTCTGAAACTTCTGTTTTGAGAGAGCTGGTTCAAACTCCTTGTTGCCAAGGATGACCTTGAATATCTGATCTTCCTGCCTCTCCCTGCAAAGTCCTAGGATCAGGGTCAAAGCTGTCCTCTACCGCCTAAGACTGGGATGTTTAAAATTGAAGATTTTGACTGTCTAAACCACTGCCGTCGCTCTGGTGACATTGTCCACAGTGCTCTGAAGCTTCTCTGTGTCGACTTCACACAGGCTTCTGTCTGCTGACTCTATCCTAAACACTGCACAGCCTGCCAGCAGGAATTATGACTGCACTGTCTGTGTGCACCGCTAAATTATAACCGCAAGCCCACACATCTCCAGAGCCCTGACTGTCACACTCGGGGTGATTCCCTACTGAGCCCCTGTCCTCCCCATCAGTACTCTCACGCCATTTGTCCATTTCCCTTATCTGGCTGACAAATGGAAGCACACAGAACCCTCCTATGGTAGAGAGAGTACCAACTCCACAGAGTTGTCCTCTGCCATCCACATGTACTTTGTGGCATGTACATGCCCCCACATATATACACACACACAGTAGTATTAAATATAATTTCAAATGAAGGTGATGCCAAGTATGGTGAAATGGCCTTTAATCTCAGCACTTGGAAGGCAGGGACAGACTGATTAATCTCTTGTGAGCTCAAGGCCAACCTGGTCTACAGGGAGAACCTGTCTCAAAAAACAATAGATAGCCAAGCACACACCTTTAATCTCAGCACTCAGAAGGCAGAAGCAGGCTGATCTTTGTGAGTTCGAGGCCAGCCTGGTCTACAAGAGCTAGTTCCAGGGGTTGGAGAGATGGCTCAGTGGTTAAGAGCACTGGCTGGTCTTCCAGAGGTCCTGAGTTTAATTCCCAGCAACCACATGGTGGCTTACAACCATCTGTAATGAGAATCTGGCGCCCTCCTCTGGCATGTGGGCATACATGGAGGCAGAATATTGTATACATAATAAATAAATCTTTAATAATAATAATAAAAATAGAGCTAGTTCCAGGACAGCTAGGGCTACTACACAGAGAAACCCTGTCTCGGAAAAAAAAAAAAGAAAGAA
Source organism: Arvicola amphibius (assembly GCF_903992535.2). Taxonomy (NCBI): domain Eukaryota; kingdom Metazoa; phylum Chordata; class Mammalia; order Rodentia; family Cricetidae; genus Arvicola; species Arvicola amphibius. The sequence continues at coordinate 132,771,459 of NC_052049.1, read as the reverse complement.
AGAAAAGAAAAATTACAAGGTGGTTGTGGCACATGCCTTTAATCCTAGCAATTGGAAGGCAGAAGCGGGTGAATCTCTTGAGTTCAAGGCCAGCCAGGGCTACACAGAAAAACTGTGTCTCAAAAAACAAACAGAAAAGATTGACATTTTTGTAATTCCTAAGTATACAGTTTACTGGCACTATGTCCATTAACCACTGTGTAGCTGTCCATAAACACAAGCTCTGGAATTTTTCTTATCCCTGCATTGAAAGTCTGTACTACTTAAATGCTACCTCTCCCTTCTTGACCCCAACCCCAAGTAACGCGTCTGCTTTCTCCTCATATGTCTGCTCTATGTGCCTTACACAGCTGGAGCCACGGTGTTTGTCCTTTCATGACTGGTTTACTTCACTCGCCCTGTGTCCAGGCTCATGCATGTGACACATGTGTCAGAGTCCCCTTTCGAAGGCCGAGTCATATGGGCATTGGATCTCTTGACACATGTGTCAGAGTCCCCTTTGGAAGGCCGAGTCATATGGGCATTGGGTCTCTTGACAGCATGTGTCAGAGTCCCCTTTGGAAGGCCGAGTCATATGGGCATTGGATCTCTTGACAGCATGTGTCAGAGCCCCCTTTGGAAGGCCGAGTCATATGGACATTGGATCTCTTGACAGCATGTGTCAGAGTCCCCTTTGGAAGGCCGAGTCATATGGACATTGGATCTCTTGACAGCATGTGTCAGAGCCCCCTTTGGAAGGCCGAGTCATATGGGCATTGGATCTCTTGACACATGTGTCAGAGCCCCCTTTGGAAGGCCGAGTCATATGGACATTGGGTCTCTTGACAGCATGTGTCAGAGCCCCCTTTGGAAGGCCGAGTCATATGGGCATTGGGTCTCTTATTTCTTGTCACTCAGTTGCATCCACCCTTTTGTTGCTGTAAAAGGTGCCACTGTGAACATGGGTGCCCAGATATCTGTCCGAATCCCATTTTTATTTGGTTGGGTTTTGCGGTTTTATTTATATGGGTACTTATTTATTCAGCGGGGTTCAGTGTTTATCACAGGGCCTCGTGCATTTGAGGCAAGCCCTCCAGCGCTGAGCTGCATCACAAGTGTCTGGCCCTGTCTTTTGGACACGCACCTACAAATGGGCTTGCAATTCTGGCTTTGATTTTTTTTTTTTTTTTTTGCTTTCTGTAGTCAGGCTGCTGCAGTGGGCCCTGTCCTGTCTAGATGATGCCTCCAAGAGCATCCAGTGCAGTACACTCACTGTCCAGCCAGAGGCCTGGCCCAGGAGGGTAACACACCCGCCAAGGGACGATGTTAGCCAGGGTGATCATTTGTCCACGAATAACCAGAGTGAGTGCAAGGCCTTGGATTGGGTCCTAGCACTGCAAAACCAACAGCCCTGCCCATTCCTTTTTAAATAACTGTCTCAGTGTTTCCTGTAATGTTTCTTGATGACAGGCTCTTGAAACATTCTTTCACAGAAGCTGACCCTTGGTAGACTTGCTGTTTGGGCATGGTTCTGTTAACACTGCTGGAAGGTTCTCTGGACTGAGAACAATATTACTTTCTGTTAGCTGTCTGACAGCTGGGTCTATCTCTTCATGAAATCATGGAGGTTGTATAGATACAGTTCACTGGTTTACTTTACATGACCTTTTCTAGGACTGCAAGTTAAAGGGAAATGTATCAATGCTTAAAAATACGTGCTTAAAATATTAATAAAATTTGCAGCCGGGCGGTGGTAGTGCACGCCTTTAATCCCAGCACTCGAGAGGCAGAGGCAGGCGGATCACTGTGAGTTCGAGGCCAGCCTGGTCTACAAGAGCTAGGACAGGCTACAAAGCTACAGAGAAACCTTGTCTCGAAAAAACAAAAATTAATTAATTAAATTAATTAATTAAAATTAATTAATTAAAAATTAATAAAATTATTAATCCCAGCACTCAGAAGGCAAGAGCAGGAGAATCTCTGTGAGTTCAAAGCCAGCCTGGTCTACAGAGTGAGTTCCGGGACAGCCAGGGATACACAGAAAAACCCTGTCTTAAATAAACAAAAACAAAAAAAAGTTTGCCAACAAGTAGGAAGCAAAAAAGGTGCCAAACTTTATTTGTGTGCTGTGGCACAAAATAAAAAGGGCAGATAATGTAACTACATAGTAAAATAGCCAAGCATGGCTGAGGGAAAGCAGGAGAAGTGGTCTAATTAATCTACAAACTAATTAATGAGGCCTTCCCCGAGTGCAAGCAACTAACAGGCAAAACTGAGAACCACTAACACTGAGAAACAGGAGCCAATAGAAATAAATGCTTCTCAGGGGTAGGTTAGTTTACTCCCTTCCTTTTTGTTGGTGTGTGTGTCTGTGTGTGTGTGTCTGTGTGTGTCTGTTTGTGTGTGTGTGTCTGTGTGTGTGTGTGTCTGTGTGTGTGTGTGTGTCTGTGTGTGTGTGTGTCTGTGTGTGTGTGTCTGTGTGTGTGTGTGTCTATGTGTGTGTGTGTGTGTGTCTGTGTGTGTGTGTCTGTGTGTGTGTGATGTGTACAAGAGCTCAGAGGACAACCTGTCTTTGTCTTTCACTCTGTTTCAGACAGAATCTCTCGTTCCACTGCACACAGCAGACTGGTTTCTGGAGCTCTTTCTGTTTCCTCTCCCCAATCTCCCAGTATGAGTACGACAGATGCTCTCACCCAACTTTATTTGGGTTCTGGGAAATTCGAACTGAGGTCCTTATACTTGTGTGGCAAGCACTTTTACCTACTGAGCCATCTTCCCAGCCCTTATTTTGTCTTTTAAGACAGGTTCCCACTATGTCTCCCAAACCACCCTCGAACTCATGATCCTTCTACCTCAGTCTCCTGAGTGCTGGGACGTTTCTTGGGCTTTAAACAATCCATCTCTCACTCGGAAATGCCTCGTCCGTTTTGGTCCTTGGCAGGAGTTGGCAGGAGATGAGTACCTGCTGTGTTAGATTTATTCTGTCCCCTGTGTTTCAGACAGTATAACAAACTGCGAAACCTCCTGAAGGATGCTCGCCATGACTGCGTTCTCTTTGCTAACGAGTTCCAGCAGCACTGTTACCTGCCCCGGGAAAAGGGGGAGGCCATGGAGAAGTGGCAGACCAGGTACGCATCAGGTCACAACACCCTTCGTTGGAACCCATTCTATTTCCTCGTCTGTGGCTCTTCGGGCTTGCTCTGTACTACACCAAAGCACAGCAGCTGCTATTCTAGGACTGTGGCTAGCGCTGGGGTGTTAGTGTTTTAGATGTGTCACCTGAATACGTAATGGTTAAGTTGTTAAAATTGGGATTGAGGAGCCGAAGGTACCCAGCCTGAGATTGCCTAGACCCAAGGGCTGGAATGTCCTACTAGTGGTGTAGAAGGCTTAACTTTGATGTCTTAAGATAAAAAGATGACTTGAGCAATTTAATGTCCTGGGCCAGTCTCACTAAATGGAAACTGTCCTAGAAAATGCAGTGATTTAGTTTAGGTCTGCCCAGAACTTCAGAGTGAAGCAAGCACTTGGGTGTGGGGTGTTTGCAAATAGTGGTTCCCCACAGCAGGAGCGAGTGATGGCGGGAAGATGGGGGCTGTGAAGCTGATGTGGGAAAAGGAGGCTCAGTCAGTCCTGCTGGGACCTTGGAGAGACCCTGTAGAGTACCTCACAAAGTGGCCCAAATGCAAGAAAGAGCCCAGGCACCTTAGGTAATTGCTCCCTAGGTATTAACTCCAAGATTCCTTGGGGTGGAGTGTACCTGCCCACAGCCCTCAGAGAGGGATGCACATACCTGCAAAAAAGGACCTTCCACGACTGGGCACTTCCCTGGGAACACACTACAGTCCAGAACCTAGTTCTCCAGGCCCAGACTTCAGCTCTTGGGGGAAGATTACAGGCATATCATGTTGTTTTCTTTCAGGTATTATTAGTTTACCAGCTTTAGCTGCTTGCAGCTGGTTTTTCTCTTAGCTGGAGACTGTTCCTCATCTTTCATAGAGTTGCTGGTCATTTCGCATGTGCCCCATAGCTCAGCCTCCAATTAGAAAGTGTTCCAAAGTGACAGTCTGGGGTTTCTAACGAAAGCAGGAACTGAAAATAGTTGCTATGGGGCTGAACAGCTAGGAAGAAGAGATGGGAGGTGCTTTCTGATTCCTTTGTTTCCCACAGAGGGCCCAGCCCGCCCCGTTATCTAGATACCCAGGAAGTATTTATTGTGTGAAGAAAGAACAAAAGAATTATTAGATGGATGGATGGGTGGATGGATGGATGGATGGATGGAGGGAGGGAGGGATGATGGATGGATGGATGGATGGATGGATGGATGGGAGGATGGGTGGGTGGATAGATGGATGGATGGATGGAAGGACGGACGGACGGACGGATGATTAGCTATATAGATACAGGGTGACAGATAGGAACCAGTGTGACATTCTGAACAGCAGCTGTGTTTATACTTGGGATGCTCACCACCCTTTGCTGTCCCAGGAGCATATACAACTCAGCTGTTTGGTACTATCACCACTGCGGGGACAGGATGCCCATCGTTATGGTGACAGAAGATGAAGAGGCCATTCAGCAGTATGGAAGTGAAACAGAAGGCGTTTTTGTAATCTCTTTCAAGGTATTTCCAGTGGCACATGTGTACACATGTTCAGTTATTTTGGGGTTTTTTGTTTGCTTATTTGGTTTGGATTTGGTTTTTGTTCTTGTTGTTGTTGTTTTGGGTTTGTTTTTTTCTTTTTGTTGTTGTTGTTTTTTGAGATGAGGTTTGACTGTATAGCCCCAACTATCCTAGAACTCACTCTGTAGACCAGGCTGGCCTCGAATTCAAGAAATCCACCTGCCTCTGCCTCCTGAGTGCTGAGATTAAAGGTGTGCACCACCACTGCCTGGCTACTTGTTCAGTTCTTAACAGTGCCTGTAAGGCCACAGTCTAGATCCTTTGGCAACACAGATAAGAGAAAGTAGACTTCATAGTAATTCCAGTACCGGGGTAGGACTGCCAGTTCTGAGGCAGGAGCTCACCAAAAGTCTGAGTCCAGCCTGGGCTGCAGAGTGAGAGCCCGTCTCATAAAAAAAGGAAAGGGAAATAGAAGAAAGACTTTAATATGGTTTATATTGGGAGCTGGAGAGATGGCTCAGGGGTTTGGAGCATTTGCTGCTCTCACAGAGGATCTAGGTTCAGTTCCCAGCACCCACATGGCAACTAACAACTGTCTGACCTCTTCTGACTTCCTCAAGCACCAGGCATGCATGTGGTACATATACACACAGATAAGTAAAACACTTATGCCCATAAAATAAATAAATCTTTAAAGAAAGAGAGAGATGATTCATAGCATTATTGGTAACCAGGTAGCCTTGACTTTTGCAAATGAGCCACATCCCTAGCCCCTTAAAGCCAGTCTTGTATGTCAGCAACCCCTCACTTTTCCCCACTGGAATTATGCATGAAGAAGAGTAGGGGCACTCGGAGCTGAGATGTGGCATTATTTATGTGAGGGCTGTCCGGTCACAGTAACGTCGTTTTATCAGTGACAGTTGCTTCGGGCTGTCATAGCAACACCTTCTTCCTAGTTCTTAAGTACCTTCTAGGAGATTGGGCTGACGGTTAATCTCTCCATAGATGGCAGGTCTCTCCTGTCTGTCCAGTTGGCCAATCAAATCTACTGGCTGATTGCATTTTCTGATGCAAAAACCAAGATGCAGCCTCCATTATCCCTCTCAGCTTAGAGAACGTCCAGTTCCAATTTTAAATTGTAGATTCCATAAGGGTTCCCATGTGCATGTATTGCTAAAGATTTGCCAATAGAATTTTCTTGACTGCGCTATAAAAATGTGTTCTGGAGTGCCAGAGAATTCCAGGGCGCTAGATATTGATGGCAGTGTCACTTGCTTTTTCTGTTGTAATACATCATGTCTTGTTCCTGCAGAGGACAGTTGACTAAAATTACATTTTTCTACTTTTTTGAGAATTACTTTTCTTTGTAGTCCAGTAGTACAGGACAGTTTTATTTTGTAGAGCAGTTCTTGAGCAAACTGTGAGCAAGGGCCCGTAGAGGTGAGTGATAGCAGAGAAAGAGAGAAGAGGGTCAGCTTCAGGCGAGAGGGGAACAGGATTCTCTCTGGGGACTTGACGTTGGATGCGAAGAACCAAGGTGATAAATTCTTCGTGAAGAGGTTGTTTCCTGACAAAATGGGGTGTTAGGTGGCACACAAGCACAGAGTTGCCATGCTGATGTTGGCGTGTTAGGTGGCACACGAGCACAGGGTTGCCATGCTGATGTTGTCATGTGAATGGCACACGAGCACAGGGTTGCCGTGCTGACCGTTGGTATGTGAATGGCACACGGGCACAGGTTTGCCATGCCGACACTGATGTGAACAGAACTTTTAAGAGGAAGAAGGGAAGAAAAGAAGCTGTCCGAACAGGATTGAAATCAATAGAAGTGCTGGCTTCCACATAAGGATATTTTCTTTCCTTTATAATTGGAGAAAAGAGAATGTATCTTAGCCTTAAATTAAGTTGAAATCACATGTAAGAAGATAAGAATACATAATAGAAGATTTTCCTATCTGTCCTTTATAGACCATCATGTTCAGAAGTGAGATACATAGAGAAACAGATTGATGTGTGTGTGTGTGTGTGTGTGTGTGTGTGTGTGTGTGTGTGTGTGTGTTTTGTGTGTTCAGTGTATGTCCAGGTGCACACATGGAGACCAGAGGAGGACACTGAATGTCTTGCTTTATTGCTCCTACCTTATTCCCTGGGGATAATTTTTTCTACTGACCCTGAAGCTAGGCCTTGGCCAGCAAGCCCCATCAATCCTCCTGTCTCAGAGTCCTCACACCCTCAGCACAGGGTTACAGTGGGAGTTTTCATGTGGGAGCTGGGATTTGAAGTTAGGTCTTCAGGCAGATGTTCTTACCTGCTTAGCCCACTTGGTCTTGTAGTAGTGCTGGAATGAAGACTCAGCATCCGACCACGTTTCTCTGTGCCTTTACCAAATACAGAATTACTTGGACAACTTCTGGCCGGATTTAAAGGCTGCCCATGAGCTCTGTGACTCCATCCTGCAGTCTCGCCGGGAAAGGGAGAATGAAAGTCAGGAAACCCATGGGAAGGAGTACCCAGAGCACCTTCCCCTGGAAGTGCTGGAGGCAGGCATCAAATCCGGACGCTACATCCAGGTGAGGGTGGCAGTGAAGGGTAGGTGTCAGTACAACCAGCATTTTTTTTTCTCTTCTTAGCTTGCCTTCCATTCCAGGGCTCTGAGTTCAGTGCCTGTCACAAGATGGCCTTGAGTAAACAGAGCTGCCCAGTTCAAGGCCATTTGGAAGCCATTTTTTCCATAGTCCTTAACTGTCTAGTTCTAAGCTGCCCCAGTGTCATACAGTGTGGGGGGTTAGCCTTCTGTCACTGGGAAAGAAATACAGTTTTGAATGAATGCGGGTGCGGAGGTGGCAGCAGCAACATCACATCTGTGAGTTTGTCTTCCCCCCTTTGCCACTCTCCTGCCCCTCGAAGGAGGCCTCAGGTGCTATCGGGGCTTGGGGAGGGGTTTTGGGAAGGAGTAAGTAGCTCCTCAGCCTTGGTCATTTTACCCACATTCATTTCCTGTTTCTTCATGTGGCTGTGTGTGGTCTTGTGTGTTCTCCCACAGTCAAGATTTAGAACTACTCTGCTAAGGATTTTGTATTTCTTTCTTTCTTCCTTTTTTTTTCCCTCCAGACAGGGTTTCTCTGTGTAACAGCCCTGTCTCTCCTGGAACTCTTTTTGTAGACCAGGCTGGCCTCGAACTCACAGAGATCTACCTGCCTCTGCCTCCCAAGAGCTGGAATCAAAGGCGTGCGCCACCACTGCCTGGCACGCGCCACCACTGCCTGGCACAGATTCTGCATTTCTAGCAGGCTACTTAGAAGTCCGTTTGGGGACAAAGCTTGAGTGTGCCGGGCTGAAGTCCCTGCTGTAGTGTAAGGAGCATGTCTTGCCCTTCATGCAGCTGCAGAGTAGTTCAAGCTAGCAGTATCTTCTCTCAAGAAAAAGCACTCTAATGTGAAGACAGGGACCACAATCTGCTAATAATATGAATATATTTTCATAACTTTTAAGAAACTGGGTCAAGAAAGAACTTTGTTCACACTGATTTTTGCTTACAATTCTAGGGAATTCTGAACGTCAACAAGCACAGAGCTCAAATAGAAGCTTTTGTTCGCCTACAAGGAGCCAGCAGTAAGGACTCAGGTTCGGTACCAACTACATACATATATATCCATGCTGCTTTTTTAATTCTGACATTATATGGTAAAAAAAGCAAGTTGACGGGTTGTGCAGCCTTATGTATATTGGCATTTGTGGATCTTAGGAGTTTCCCCCTTAGGTTTATTTTGTCCACAATTGGGGGTTGGGGCAGTTAGTGCTAGGAATTGAACCTAGGACTTTGCTTGTGCTATTTGTCTATCATTTCTAACTTTATTTTTTTTAATTCTTTTTTTTAAATTACACTGGGAATGATCGCATGTGCCTTTAATTCCAGCAGCTGAAAGGCAGAGACAGGGCCTCCGAGAGCCTGATCTACAGAAAGAGTTTCAGGGCAGCAGCACTATGGAGAAAGACCCTGTCTCAAAAAAATAAAAAGATCAAGATAGCTTAATGATCCTGTAGTACTGTGCCTCCCCCCAGATGTAGGTGACACTGCATGGCCATCACCGCAGACGCTCCAGACCCTTTGTTCTCACACAGTTGTCACCCACTATAGCTACGATCTTGCTGTGCTGTGGATTTTAAATTATTCCTCCTAGGCAGCCACAGCCCTGATTTCTGTTTTGTTGCAGTATGCTTAAACTGCCATACAGGGGAAGGAAGCAGCCTCTCTGAGGTCCCACTGCTCACCTGTGCAGCTCAGCCTGCAGCCCAGGCTGTGTTGTGAGAATTCCTCTGTATTGCTGTGTGCTCTCCTGTGGTCACGTTTTAGGCAGATTGGAGAAAACAAAGCATAAAAGGAAGAAGAAACCTTGATGGTGAAAATGGGTGGATGAGTTGAAGGAGGCTGAGTAACAGTGGCTGCCAGGGCCTTTGTTCATCAGCCCCTCTTCAGGTTTGCACCCCATGTATGCACTTTATATGCACATGACCACTCTTTTGTCTATGCAGGACTCTGAAAGAATTGAGCATAAATCCAGTGTAAGCTCACAGTTACAGGCAGGAGAGTAATATATACTTTGAAAGGTGATGGGATAGAGAAGGATTCAAAACAAAATAACAGAAGAAGGGTGAAGAGATCATTATACATTATGTACCTGAGTGAGACTGTCAACAAATTTAAAAACTTTTCAAAGAAAATGATGAAGGGGGCCTTGCATAAGCACATCATCCAGTGTGCCATGGGAGTAGTCTTAGTTTACCCCCAACCTGCAGAACACAAGAAGTTTAAGCCAAACATGGTGCCACCTATAACCCCAGAGCTCAGTAGATTGAGACAGAAGGGTCACAAGTCTGTGGCCAACCTGGTCTACACAAGAAAGAAAGAAGCTGTTTGACATTCTCTTTAGAAGGAAGAAATTTGTTTTGGAATGTGTGTGTGTGTGTGTGTGTGTGTGTGTGTGCGCGCGCGCGTGCACGCATGCCCCAGAACTAATTGAATAGAGATTATATGTATATGAGGGGTTTGTTAGTTTGGCTTACACACATGGTCCAGGTAATCTAACAATATCTGACTCACACTGGAGAGCCTGAGAATCCATTAGCTGCTCCTTCCATGAGCTGGTCTTCTCAGCAGTCCTGATCTGGCACTGAAGGCCTGGAGGATTCCTGGAGAGCCAATGGTCATCCGTCTGCATTGGAAACCTGAATAAGTTAGTTCTAACATCAGTGAAAGATGCTGCAACAAGATAGTTGGACTTGCCATCAAGGGTGGAGATAGCAGGCAAAAGCAAATCCATGTCCTTTTATCTGGGCTACCACCAGAAGGCACCACCCACATTTAGGATGGGTCTTCCTGCTTCAAATAATCTGATCAAGAAAATCCCTCATGGGAGTATCCCACTGCTTATTTTATGGTTGATTTCAGAAGCAGTCATGTTGAAAACCAAGCTTACAAGAGATAGAGGTATAGGCAGAGTTTTCCTGTCCCAACTGCCCATTCCTAAATAAACACACAGAAACTTACATTAATTACAAATGCTTGGCCAGTAGCTCAAGCTTATTACTAACTAGCTCTTACAACTTAAATTAACCCATTTTTATTAATCTACATCCTGCCATTTGACTCATGGCTTTACCTGTCCTCCAGCGTGTCCTGTTCCCTCTGTGGCTGATTGATGTCCCCTCGACCCCACCCTCCTTCCTATCATTCTCAGTTTGGCTTTCCTGCCTAACTTCCTGCCCAGCTACCAGCCTGTCAGCTTTTTATTAACCAATGAGAGTAATACGTATTCATAGTGTACAGAAGGATTATTCCACTGCAGAGAGGTGTATGCCTGGGTATACCGGTACACTTACCATTTTCTGTACTTATGGAGGCCAGAGGTTGGTGTTAAGTATCTTCTTGTGTCATTTTCTACTTTTGTTTGTGTGCATGTATGTGTGTCTGTGCGTATGTGTATGTATGGGTGTATATGTGTACCTTTGGCTTTATGAGTACTGGTGTTCAGAATTCAGATTATCATGCTTATAAGGCAGGCTGGACCATCTTCCTAGCCTCCTCCACCTGATTTTCAGTGAGACCTGATCTCACTAAAAGTGAAGTTTGCTCCTTTGGCTAGACAGACTGGCCAGTGAGCTCCCGAATTCTCTTGCCTCCATCCCACTAAGTGCATGGGTTGCAGACATTCACCACTACACCTGGCTTTTTACATGGTCACTGGAGATCCAAACTCAGATCCTCATGCTTGTATGGTGAGCACTTCACCCACTGAGCCGCCTCCCCAGCCCCAGCAGTGTCCGGTTAGGCTTGAGGTTAGGCTTGAGATGCAGTCCGTCTGTCGTGTCTCCTGGTGTGGCAGCCATTGGCTCACAGCTTCTCTGTGCTGCACACAGACCTGCTCAGCGACATCCTCATCCATGGCACAAAGGCGCGGAACCGCTCCATCCATGGAGATGTGGTGGTGGTGGAGCTGCTCCCCAAAAATGAGTGGAAAGGAAGAACTGGTGCCCTGTGTGAGAACGACAGTGAAGACAAAGCCTCGGGCGAGTCCCCAAGCGAGCCCATGCCCACAGGTGAGCCTACCAGGAAGTATAATCCTGCCTGATTTTGTTTGTTTGAAACTTATATGTGTTCATTAGGTATACGATGATGTTTTAATATAGGTATACATTGTTGAATGGCTAAATCTAGCTAATTGGCATACATATTACCTCATATACCATGTTTTTAAAAGTAATCTTTTATTTATTTTTATGTGTAGGAGTGTTTTGCCCATGCATGTATGTCTGTGATTGTTTGATGCCCACTGAGGCTAGAATAGGGTATTTGGATGCCCTGGAATTGGAATTATAGATGGTTGTGAGCCACCATGTGGGTACTGGGAATTAAACCCAGTTCCTATAGGAGAGCAGCTAGTACTGTTAACCACTGAGCATTCTCTCCAGCCCCTAAACATTGTCTTTTTATGTATATGATGTGCCTGTGTGTTCATGCTCATGAGTGCTGGTGTGCATGCTAGGGCATGCATGTAGAAGTCAGAGAACAGCTGCTGGTATTGGTTCTGCTACTGCTTGTTAAAGAAGACTACCTGGCTTTACATGAGTTCTGGGGATTCGAACTCAGGTCCTCATACTTGTGTGGCAGTGATTTTATTCACTGAGCCATCTCTCTAGCCACCACATCCTCCTTGTGTATGTGTGGCGAGAACAACTTACAATCTACTTTTAGTGACTTGTAAGAACATGAAGCATGCGAGAAAATAAGACGTGATCTCTACATTATCAGCGTCCCCTCTCTGCAGTCTCTTTCACTGTGGTTGTTGTTTTTGATGCTGGGACTAAACCTAGGCCCTGAGACAGGCTGAACATGTGTTCCCCCACTGAGCCACCCTCAGTTCCTCCACAGGTTTATTTACTAGTTTTGCTTCTTTTGTTTGTTTGTTTGTTGTTTAGTTTTTCAAGATAGGGTTTCTCTGTGTAGCCCTGCCTGTCCTAGAACTCACTCTGTAGATCATGCTGGCCTCGAACTCAGAGATTCCCCAGCCTCTGCCTCCCAAGTTCTAGGATTAAAGGTGTACACAGGGTCTGGCATAGCCCAGGCTGGCCTCAGACTCTTTGACAACCTTGGTGCTCCTGTCTCCCCCTCCATAGCACAAGGATTATAACTATACAGCACTGTATCTGGCTCTCTGCAGGTTTATTTTAACTTCTACAGTACCCACAGAAAGAAAAAGCCCCTCTGGGCATTGTGTGGTTTCCAGCTACTGCCTCAGTTGGGATGATTTTTTTTTCTTCCATGCTCACTTGTCTTGCTTTCCACAGGGTGTCGCGGGCTTGCAATCTGACTCTCCTCTCCCTCTCCTCTAAATCTGCTCGTGTCTGATTCCCCAGGGCCCTCCTGCCCAAATACGGGTCACTTCCTTATGCTTATTGTCATAGCATGTGAACAGCTCATGGGTGTGCTGCTCTCTGAACTTCAGGGAGCCCAAGCTCCCTCACCCTCTGCCCTGCTGGCTGCCTGTCTCAGCCTCTCTGCTGTCCTTCTCTTCTTCCGGCTTTTTGGGTATACAGTGCTCTGCTGGGGGCTTCCTGTTCCATGCACTCTCTAGACTGTTCAGTCTTTGACCTTGTGTCTCCAGCCACTTTCTTTACCTCTGGTTGCCTTTATGGCATCTTCCCCTAAATGTCCAATGGGCATCTCGGCCTAAAGATGCCTCCTAAGTAAGCATCCTGACTTCTGCCCCAAGCTGCTTCCCTGCAGCGCTCCTCATCCACTCTACTGGAAGCTCATTCTGAGAGTTGGACCACCCAAAAGACTGGAATTGTCCTGGACTTTTTTTTTCACACATCCACAGATCCTGTTGGCTCTAACTGTGACACATGGCCTAAATCCAGAGACTTCCCAAGCTTGCCCCACACCTCTGTAGGGTCAGGCCTCACTCAGGTGCCCTGTGGCAAGATCATCACATTACCCCTTAGTCCTCCCGGCAGCGCTTTGAAAAGGGAGGTACCTGGCACATGGCTCAGTTAGCAAGGTATGTGCAATGAGGAGGACCTGAGTCTGTTCCTAAAATTCATGTTTGTAAAATAATCACAGCACTGGGGAGGTGGAGACAAGAGGACTTCTGGGACTTCCTGGCCAGTCAGCTTGGCCAATGAGAGACTTTGCCTCAAAAGTCCAGGTCATTAGTTCCCAAAGAATGGCATGTGAACACACACACACGAGGGAAAATTGTACTTGTAGTTACTGTGGTTATGTTTCCCTGGCTTGAGTGCTATGTAGTAGACTTAGGATGTGTATCCTTTGCTGTGTCCACTAGACCAAGTGAGTGGAGGTGTTGAGAGAACACAGGTGACCGTGGAAGCACAAAGCAGGGGCAAGGGGTAAAGACAAGTGCTTCCAGTCATGGTGGTGCACATCTTTAACCCCAGCACTGGGGTTAAAGTTCCAGGACAGCCAGGGCTACATAGAGAGACCCTGTCTCAAAAAACAAACAAAAGACAAGGGAGATGTCCAAAAAAAAAAAAAAAAAAACCTTGAACAGACGGGGCATGGTGGCTCATGCCTTTAGCTACTGTTTGAGAAGCAGAGTTCTGATGGAGTTCGAGGCCAGTCTGATTTACAGAATGAGTTCCAAGGCAGCCAGATTTACATGGAGAAAAAACAGTAATGAAAACTATTGGCTTTGCCTAAGGTACCAAATCCTGAAATTGAGAAAGTAATGGCAGAAGAGAAGATGGGACAAATTTGAAAGTCACATTGGGCTCTGCAGAAAAAGAAAGTGCTGACAATGGTTTTTGTTGTTTTGTTTGAGATTAGGGTTTCTCTGTGTAACAGTCCTGGCTATCCTGGAACTCTCTTTATAGACCAGGCCGTGCTGGGACTCACAGAGATCCTCCTGCCTCTGCCTCCCTAGTGCTAGGGTTAAAGGTGTGAGCTACTACACCCAGCTGACAATTTTTTAAGAGCTGTTTTTCTTTTTTAAAAATGTATGTTTAACCGGGCAGTGGTGGTGCACGCCTTTAATTCGAGCACTCGGGAGGCAGAGGCAGGTGGATCGCTGTGAGTTCAAAGCCAGCCTGATCTAGTTCCAGGACAGCTAAGCCTGTTACACAGAGAAACCCTATCTCAGGGGTGAAAAAGTTCACATTCACAGTGCTAAGAAGGCAGGTCTCCAAACTCACCCGGGCGCGTGAAGGAGTTTGAGAACAGGAGCAGAGCATTTCTCGTTCACTTCTTGCTCTGCGCTCACAGCCCAGAGAGGAGGTAACCAACCAGTTGGTGCTTTGCTGTTTTGTCTCCCTGAAGGTCGAGTGGTGGGCATCCTTCAAAAGAACTGGCGAGATTATGTGGTGACATTTCCATCCAAAGAAGAGGTCCAGTCTCAGGGCAAAAATGCTCAGAAGATCCTAGTCACGCCCTGGGATTACAGAATCCCCAAAATCCGCATCAGCACCCAGCAGGCCGAGGCCCTCCAGGTAGCTGCAGCTGCACTTGTCTTCTGCTTCTGTCCTCGCTGGCTTTTGAGCAGCACCAGGAAGCGTTGTTAACGCCTTTGAATAAGAGGAAATAAATTATTGATGGTATCTGGCACTCTAAGATACTGTTTTTAAACATTCTAAATATAAAAATATAAAAGAACCATCCGTTAAGTAGTCCATGGTTAATAAATGAAGGCCAGAGAGAAGCTGTCCTAGAAAGAGCTGTGTAGGACAAGCTGAGCGAACGTACATTATCCTGCTGTCCGACCCCGAAACTCTCAATGCATGCAGTCCGCCAACACTAACAAGCTTCCTTCCAGGGAAAGATACAGAAATATGATCCGAGTGCCCTGCAGGGATGATATAGTACCACTTCAGAGATCGATTATCCATGTAGGACTGGAGTGCCAGAGAGGAGGCAGAAACAAGAAAGGCAGATACTAACTTTTACTTGGGGCAGAGAGCAGAGGCAATTCCTGACTTCATTTGCCTAGTGTTTGGCAGTTTGTAAATGAGACTAAAGTAGAATGTCCCCAGCCCTTTCCTGGTCATTGTGCCTTTGCCTCTGGAAGCTTTCTGCAGACTCTCAGGCCAAGTACGACGATGGTACTTTGCATTCCAGGATGTCTGGAGTCTGAGCAGTGGAGAGGTCCAGCCTACACTGGTACCATCTTTCCTGCCAAGGAGCATCTTAAGACTAAAAAGAAATTAGAAGTAATTCCCACACTAGAAATTGAGACTGTTGATTTATTTATTTTTTTAAGATTTATTTTATTTTTATTTACATGTGTGTGGGTGTGCCCACACAAGCCAGAAAGTGGGTATGGATTGTGAGTTGCCTGATGTGAGTGCTGGGAACCAAACCCAGGTCCTCTGGTAGAAGTGCTTGTAACCACTTACTTATCCATCTCCCCAGTTCCCAAGACTATTGTTTTAAAACTTAATTAGAACCCTACATTATTGGGTTGTACCCCTTGTGTTTCAAGTGTTAACTAAAATGTTTTAGTTAACTAAAATGTCCCAGTTGTCTGAAGGAGAGAGGTAATGCCTCCCTTCAAAGTATTGGCCAAGCATTTGTATACCATCTGGTCATTTGGAAGAGTGGCAAGAAAAAGCAGAAAGCAAAAATAAGCTACTGCAAGCCACAGTTCCCAAATTAGCTTGTCTTTGGTACTCTGTACTGTTTATCTGGTTAGTTTTGTTGCTTCACATTGACCTACTTAACTCTAGCTTTGGTTCACATTGTATTTTTTTTCCCTTTGTATAGGACTTCAGGGTGGTTGTGAGAATTGACTCCTGGGAGACAACATCAGTGTACCCAAATGGACACTTTGTGCGTGTTTTAGGGAGAATCGGAGATCTGGAAGGGGAGATTGCAACCATCCTGGTAGAAAACAGTATTTCTGTTGTTCCCTTCTCAGAAGCCCAGGTCAGATTTCTCTTAGCTCTTTGGTCCAGAGACATACATTTCTTTCAGCTTTTGTTGCTGTTTCATCATGAAGAAAGAAAAACCTTGTGTGTGCGTGTGTGTGTGTGTGTGTGTGTGTGTGTGTGTATGTATAAATTTAATTGTGTGTGCAATACGGAGGCCAAAGGTCAATGTCTAGCATCTTCATTAACCATGCTCCATCTTATTTTATTTTTATTTATGTATGCATGTGTCACTGTGTATCCATATGTGTAGCCCAAACAGGATATTGGATCCCTTGGAACTGGCTGTCAAAAGCTGACATGGGTGCTGGGAATCAAACTTGGGTCCTCTGGAAAAGCAGCAAATGCTCTTAACTACTGAACTGTCTCTCCAGCCCTTCCAACTCATTGTTTGATACAGAATCTCTCACTGAATATGGAACTCACTAAATCAGCGAGGCTCTCTAGAGCTTCCTGGCTCCACCTCCTCAGCTTAGAGATGATTACAGGTGTACTTGATGCACACCCGGAGCTAGGAATCCAAAATTGGGGTCTCATGTTTGTGTGGTAAGCCTTCACTCACTAAGTCATCTCCCCATCCCTGAAAAACAACTTTATACTATGTGACAACCAACTGTCTAAAGCCACAGATAATTAGGAACAAAATCTCACCCATCCCAATTCTGTACTTGGGCCAAACTAAAGTCAGCTCCAAGTATAGACTAAATTTCCTACAGCCCCGCTGCTCTCAGAATTTTATATTTTTCAACTGGGCTTAAAATGATATGTCAGGGTCTTGTAGTCAGTGTCCATTCCCAACCTTATGCCACCACTATCACACACACACCCTCCTCCTTCTCCTCTTCTTCCTTCTCATCTTCTTTCCCCTCTCCTTCTCTTCTTCTACCTCCTTATTATTTTTTTATGTTTTTTTGAGACAAGGTCATGCTATGTAGCCATAGCTGGACTGGAATTCCCAGAGATTCACCTGCCTCTGCCTACAGAGTGCTGGGTTTAAAGGCATGGGCCACCACACCCACTCTATGTATCTTCTTTACAGGCCCAGCTGAGCTCTGCCTGCCAGTGTTACAGCTCTGAAGGAAAAGGTATCCTGACTGGTCGGGAAGTCAGGCTTTACCTAAAGCTGGGGTACAGTGTGAGAAGGTCTCCCTGCAGGATGTAGCAATCCTGCTCCTTTCTTAGAGAGAGTCATCACAGCTGACCTCTGCTCGGTTCCCCTGAGGGAACATCCTAGCAGAGCTATCTGCTTCCTCTTCTGCTCTACTCCGCTCTGGCCCAAGATGTTACACATCTTCTGCTGCACTCTGCTAAAGGGGAAAAGCTCTGGCAACATTGTCTGCTCCATTCCCAAGGGAGTTTCCCAGCAAGTGTAACTGTTTCTTCTGGGTTTCTTTGTTTTGTTTTTCTGTTCATTCCCCTTAACGGAACATCTCAGCTCTGTGCCAGCGAAAGATCTTCACCCAAAACACTTTTAAGAAAGAGATTTCTGGGGCTGGAGAGATGGCTCAGAGGTTAAGAGCACTGGCTGCTCTTCCAAAGGTCCTGAGTTCAATTCCCAGCAACCACATGATGGCTCACAACCATCTGCAATGAGGTCTGGTGCCCTCTTCTGGCCTTCAGGCATATACACAGACAGAATATTGTATACTAAATAAATAACTTAAAAAAAAAAAAAAAGAAAATGTTAAAAAAAAAAAAAAAGAAAAAGATTTCTTTGGGAAAGAGGAGTCCAGAAGAGTGGCTGCTTCTGCCAGAGTGGGCTAGGACAGCCAGCCACTGAACATGCAGAGGGGCTTATATAGGGTTAGCGGCAGAGTTTTCCCAGGGAGATTTTCTGCTCAGGGGTTGGTTAGTTTTCCTGTTCAGGAACTGGTTGGTTTAGTTGGTCATGGGCAGAGTTGGTTCTGGTTTCAGGGCCAGAGTGTGTTTCTTTCACTGACCCTTTTTGTCTCTAGTTTTGGGCCAGAGTGTATTTCTTTCACTGGCTCTGATTCCAGGGCCAAAGTGTGTTTCTTTTGCTGGTCCTGTTTAGCCTTTTTTTTTTAATATTTATTTATTCATTATGTATATACAATATTCTGTGTGTATGCCTACAGGCCAGAAGAGGGCACCAGACCCCATTTCAGATGGTTGTGAACCCACCATGTGGTTGCTGGGAATTGAACTCAGGACCTTTGGAAGAGCAGGCAATGCTCTTAACCTCTGAGCCATCTCTCCAGCCCCTGTTTAGCCTTTTGGCTCTAGTTTTAGGGCCTGGGAGTGTTTCTTTCACTGGCTCTGGTTCTACAGCTAAAGTCAATGTTTCTTTGGCTCTGGTTTCAGGGTTAGGGTGTGTTTCTTAGGTTCTTGGTTCAGGGCTAAAATGTTCCTTTCACTAGCTCAGGTTTCAGGGCCAGGGTTAGTTTCTTTCACCAGCTCTGGTTCAGGGCCAGGGTGAGTTTCTTAGGTAGCTCCTTTTCTTTACACTGCACCCACAAGAGATGGATGGATCAAAAACTCAGGCTCATTATGAAATGTTTTTTGAAACCTTTACAGAAAACAAAAGTCCAATGAACATAAAATACCAGTGATTTCATCACTTTCTGGTCTTTCACAGTCTCAGAAGTCTCCCTTATTCTCTTGTGGCCGTATCCATTGTGCACACTTACATTCTGTTCTGCCTTCTTCACTTAAAATTGTTTCTATATATTGACATAGCCTACTTATTTTTAGTAGTTAAGACAAATTACCAAAATTAATTTACCCTACTTTGCTTAAACATTCCTCAATTGTTGGACATTGGTAGTGTTTAATTTTTCAGTATTAGGGAAAAATGTTACTTGAAACATTTTTTTAAATCAGTGTTGCCTTTTTTACTCTTTTTTGATCATCCCCATGGAATATAATCCTTACAGTTAAATTACCAAGTCAAAGGGCATAAAAAATTTAAATAGGTTTATTATATATTGGCAGATAGTTTTCCAGAAAAACATTGCCCTGGTGTAAATTACCATCCACAGTGGATGGGTGTGCTTGTTTTCATTATAGCTTCTGACATAACAGGGGCTACAATAAGAAAATATTTTAACTATTTTACATTATTAAATTTAGACTATGATTAAATTTTTATGTTTAACATTAGTTTCTGGAAATTATTTGTTGACTTGCTTGGCACCTCTTAGTGAAAATGTTGGAATAAAATTAAGTTTGAATTGGATTTCACAGGACTAGAATTCTCTCTCCTGCAGCCTGCTTAGCTACAAATTGATGACTTAAACAGGTGATCATAGAGGGAAAATGCCCCAGATTAGTCTTGTTTAAATTATCTTTAAGGAATAAGCTTTTATTTTGGGGAGGGGGACATGGAGATTTTTGTTTCTTCAGGGTTTGACTTAAGAGCTCAGCTCTATGCAAACCCAGGCTGCTGTGGAAGCAGGATGTGCTGTCACATCACTATTGCCTATTCCTTCTTGTGACGGCCCAGGGACAGCTCCCAGCAGGCCGCAAGGCCTCCAGTGCCTGACACTTGGGAGGCACCTGATGAACAGTTATAATCAAAAGAAGGCAAATAAGGCTGGGAAGATGCCCAGTCAGTAAAGTGCTTCCTATGCAGTCATGAGGATCTGAGTTCCAACCCAGACCCACATAAAACCGGGCCTGGTGACATATGCTTGTAAGAGACCCTTAGGGTTTGGTGGCCAGTCTGGCATAATTGGAGCATTCCAGGTCAGCGAATAATGACATCTCAAGAAACAAGATAGACAGTATCTTCATGAATGTCTGGTGCCCAAACAAGTCAGAAGAGGACATTGGAACCCCAGGGATTGGGGTTACAGACAATTGTGAGCTGTCACATGGGTGCTGAGTATTGAACCTGGTTCCTCTGGAAGAGCAGCCAGTGTTCTTAACCACTGAACCCTCCAAGAGAGAGGGTTTTTAGAGAACCTCATAGTGCATGGATTTCTGAAGGCTTGGTCTCTGGTGCAGATGTGTGAGATGCCAGTGAACACACCAGAAAACCCTTGGAAGGTGAGCCCCAAAGAAGAAAGAGAGCGGAAGGACCTGAGGAACACCCACCTTGTGTTCAGTATCGACCCCAAGGGTTGTGAAGATGTGGATGACACACTCTCAGTCAGAACCTTAGCCAATGGCAACCTGGAGCTCGGGGTCCATATCGCCGACGTCACACACTTTGTGACCCCCAACTCTTATATTGATGTCGAAGCTAGAACGAGGTAACCCTGTTGGAAGTCAGCAGTGTGCTGTGTGTTTGTCTCTGTGCTAGTGTCAGATGGCCAAGACCTCCTGTTTGGACAGACAGTAGTGAAAATCTCTTCTGGACTTTCCTGAAGTACTGCCCTTCAGGAAAATAGTACCTTGATCAGTTTGTGTCCTTTCTTGACCTTTTACCCATCACTTCCTCTTAACTTAAAATGAGCAAATTTTCACACCTAATACGGTGTTCTATACAGATGCTAGGTCATTATGCTCCCATTTTCTCATACAACCAAGATTCATGTCACTTTTACTTTCTACATCGCTGGAAGAATATTCAGCCAAAGCAGTGTGACTTGGTCAAGTGGGCACACGGGAACTATTTAATTAGGCAGCCGCTGTGCTTTCTGAGGAGCAGTAGCCCCAGGGGAATCCAACCCTGATCTTGACTGTTTACCTCCTGCAGCCCACACTCTCAGCAGTTCTGCGGCTGCTGAAGGTCAGTTACCCCACGTGTCATTCCAGGGCCACCACTTACTACCTAGCAGACCGCCGCTACGACATGCTGCCCTCCATCCTCAGCGCGGATCTCTGTTCCCTCCTGGGAGGCGTTGACAGGTGAGTCTGATCTTCACCTTCAGAGCTGTCCCCTTCCTCCTGCTCTGTTTCTTCTCGGCCTTCCAGTGTGCTCTCCTTAGCACTCCACACCTACCTGCTGCTCCTGCCTTCTCTCTGGGCTGCCTGCCTCCCGCTTCCCTTCCACATATGGCTTTCGGGAGCTTTATTTTTCCAGCCTCCTCCTTTCTTTCTGCTCTCCCGATGCTAGCTTTCTGAAGCAGGCCACAGGCTGAGGAGAATGCAGCGCACTCTCTAGTAGATGCTGCTCTTCAGAAGGCACCTGAGCTTAGGGAGTTTGTGTTTATCAGTGAATGCATAGTTAGATAGTTTAGAAGTAGTTTAAAGTTCCAAAGGATGGAATAGAGGACATTCCTATTATTTTTTCTTAAGTACTGATCGCTTATATATTTTTCTATATTTAATGCACACAAATATAGATGTGTGATTTTTATTTTTTAAGATTTATTTATTTATTATATATACAGTGTTCTGCCTGCATGTATACCTGCATGCCAGAAAAAGGCACCAGATCATATTATAAACAATTGTGAGCCACCATGTGGTTGCTGGGAATTAAACTCAGGTCCTCTGGAAGAGTAGCCAGTGCTCTTAACCTCTGAGCCATCTCTCCAGCCCCCATAATTTTTATTTTTTATAAAAATACTAGCATACCTTTGACATAAAGAGCAGACTCCCATTCTAAACTGCTTCTGTTTCTAACAAATACATATATTTCTAACAAGTATATGTATATATATATATATGTGTGTGTGTGTGTGTGTATGTATGTAGAAGAGAACATGAGTGTGTGGTATTTATATATAATTTATATACACCTGCTATTCAGCATGTAAAATTTTATTTCCCCTCCACTTTTTTTGAGAGAGAGTATCAGGCAGGCATCCTGTTCTCAAACTGAACGGGAAGCCAAGGATGACCTTCTGATCCTCCTGACTCCACCTGTATACCAACATACCTGGTTTTTGCAGTGCTGGGAATCCAGCCCAGAGTTTTGTGCAAGCTAAACAAAGCACTCTAGCAACTGAGCTACATCCACAACCCTTCAGTACCTGTAGCTTTGGAGCCTGTCCTGGAACTAGCTCTTGTAGACCAGGCTGGTCTCGAACTCACAGAAATCCGCCTGCCTCTGCCTCCCGAGTGCTGGGATTAAAGGCGTGCGCCACCACCGCCCGGCTCCTTCAGTACCTTTTAAAAAATATTTATTTAAGCCAGGCAGTGTTGGATAGCCAGGCAGTTAGGACCAGAGGCAGGTGAATCTCCCTGCAAAGCCAGCCAGAGCTATACAGGGAGATCCTATCTCAGAAAAAAAAAAGAAAGATTGTTTATTTTTATTTTATGTGTCTCCAGTGTTATGCCTGCCTATATGTATGTGCACCATCTATGTGTATAGTGTTTGCAGAAGCCAGAAGAGGACATCAGATCCCCGGGAACTGAAGTTACAGACAGTTGTGAGCCACCGTGTGGGTTCTGGGGACTAAACCTCCAGAAGAGCCAATGCTCTTCACCCTGAGACACGAGACATCTCATCATCACTAAGTTCTCTCTTGTTAAGTATTAACTTTATCTGAAGGAGAAACTCTGAGGAGCAGAACTTATGCCAAGGTGCTTGTGTTTGTGTTTAGGTCCATATAATCAGATTGCCCTCCACAGAGGTTACAGCCTCTGTTTCCACAGCAGTGCATGCAAGAGCTTGTTTTCCCACAGCCTGACCCATACACTATACTGTACCCTTTCCTCTAAGTTAGTCTACTAGATAAGTAGGATCTTAATTTATATTTTCTACTATGTGTGAAGTTAAACATTTTTGTTAAGGGATATTTATGTATTCTTTCCTGTGAACTACTTCATATTCCTTATGCATTTTCATTTAAGTTTGTGATTTATTACTGATTCATAAAGACTCTTTACATGTTAGGAAAATTAGCCCCTTTAAAATGTATGCATTATAAATATATAGGCCTCTTTAATAAAATGTTTTGGTGGCAGAATAGTTCTTTGCTAATTAACCTATCATGAAGATTGATTCCGAGCTCCCTGTCCTCTTGTAGGATTTAAAGGCTTTGCTCTAACTTCCTGAGGCACTAACCAGACCTGACTCAATCAGTGTCAAGCTATTCTAATCAAAATGGAGAACTGTGAGGTTCTCCATTATTGTGCTTGAACTCATTTCAGAGTTGTTGAGAGTTTAGCAGAACCCAGTCTGACTTTGTTGTTGACATAGGGTCTTACTGTGTACCCTTGACTGATCTGGACTGGGTAAGCCAGGCTAGCTTCAGACACACACACACGTCTGTCTTCCTTTGCCTCCCAAGTGCTGGGGTTAAAGGAGTGTATCACCATGCCCAGCCTGACTTTGTTTTTTGGTTTTTCGAGACAGGGTTCCTTTGTGTTGCTCTGACTGTCCTGGAACTCCCTCAGTAGACCAGGCTAGCCTCAAGCTCACAGAGATCCACCTGCCTCTGCCTCCTGAGTGCTGGGATTAGAAGAGTGCACCACCGTCACCAGCCTGACTTTGTTTTTAATGTTAAAGTGTGTGTATGCATATGTGTGTGCAACTGTATGCATACATACATGCATACATTCAGAGAAAGAGTGTGTGTGTGAGAGAGAGATGGAGTGATAGTTTAAGAAATGTACCATAAGTCTGTAGCAAGGTCGTTTCTTTCACATTAGACTCAAGGTCAAGTTCTGCTTGCTTATGAAATAGAATGGAGGGGCTGGGGAGTGGCTCATCAGCTAAGTGCACTGACCACTTTTCCAGACACCTCTGACGACCCAGGTTTGATTCCCAGAACCCACATCACAGTTCATAACTGCCTGTCATTCCAGTTCCAGAGAGTCTGACACCCTCTTCTGGCCTCCTTGGGCAGCCGGCACATACTAGTGCACAGACATATGTGCAGGCAGAACACCCACAGACATTAAATAAAGAATAATAATCTTTAAGAAAGATGAATGCCCAAAGAGATGGCTCAGTGGGTAAGGACACCTGGTGTTAAATCTGAGTATGACCCTCAGGACCGACATGGTGAAAGGAGAGGACTGGCTCTCACGAGTTATCCCCTGACCTCCACACGGGTCATGATGCTCACATGTGCACCATACACGTAAGCATACACAAAATAAATAAGATGTATACCCATTTTAAAGAAAATAGAATGGAATAATGATACTGTTGATGTCCCCGGCTTATAGGTATGCCATGAGTGTCATGTGGGAATTAGATAAAACCTCTTATGAAATTAAGAAAGTGTGGTATGGCAGAACCATTATCCGATCAGCTTACAAACTGTTCTACGAGGCGGCTCAAGAGCTACTGGATGGAAACTTCAGCATTGTTGATGATATTCCAGAATTCAAAGCCTTGGAGGAGCAGAGCCGACAGGCCAAACTGGAGGAGTTAGTGTGGGCAATTGGAAAGCTGACTGACATAGCGCGCCACATCCGAGCAAAAAGAGACCGCTGCGGTGCCCTGGAACTGGAAGGTATAGAAGTTCGAGTCCAGCTGGATGACAAGAAGAACATTCATGACCTCATCCCTAAGCAGCCCCTGGAGGTTCATGAGACAGTGGCAGAATGCATGATCCTAGCCAACCACTGGGTGGCCAAGAAGATCTGGGAGAGTTTCCCCCACCAGGCTTTGCTGCGCCAACACCCACCTCCACACCAGGAGTTTTTCTCAGAGCTCCGGGAATGCGCTAAAGCGAAAGGCTTCTTCATAGACACACGGTAATCCTCTTTTGAGGGGGCAAAGGAATGGCAGAAAGTACTGTGCTTCTATCTATCTTCTAGTTCCTAAAATCTGGCACGTAGTCAGACAGTGACGCGCTGGAGCCTGAGGCAGCCAGATGAGCAGTTTGAGGCCAGCCTGGACTAGTTAAAGAAGATGCAGAACTATGTAGTTGCCAAGCACAAGGTCCTAATTAAAATACCTTTTATCAGATTAACAAAATTTATTTTGTTAACAAAATTTTTTTGTTGTGTTTTGTTTTGTTTCGTTTTTGGCTTTCTATCCTCAGGCAATGGAGTCTGGGTTATTGGTTGAGTCACCTGCATGCAGGTCACACAGACCAAGGGCCTTTTGGACCACATCTTTTTGGTTATTCCTTAGAATGTTGAGGTGGTGATCCTATCATTCACAGTTTACTGATGGGAACTTTAAGCTAATGGGGTTAAGTAACTTGCTCGTCATTCACAGAGCAAGGTCAGGATTCTCATCCAAGGCCTTTTTGCTCAGAAATCCCTCGCAGTGACTGTTTCCCAAGCCAGTGTGGTAATCATTGATCTCACCTCTGTCTTTAACCTTCTCTGTCAGCCTGCTGCTCAGAACTGAAGTATGTTATAGTCCTGATTTTTTTTTTTTTTTTTTTGGTTTTTCGAGACAGGGTTTCTCTGCAGCTTTAGAGCCTGTCCTGGAACTAGCTCTTGTAGACCAGGCTGGTCTCGAACTCACAGAGATCCGCCTGCCTCTGCCTCCCGAGTGCTGGGATTAAAGGCGTGCGCCACCACCGCCCGGCTCCTGATTTTATTTTTAATATACCAATATGTTCCTAAGTGTTTAAAATTTTATTTTCAGAGTCCATAAATCTCCCCTCTGTTCTTAAAAAGAAAGGAATGTAGGTTTTACTTGTGTTTGTCAAGTTTAAGTCTGTTTTTTTTTTTTCCCTTAGTTTTTTGAGACAGAGTTTCTCCTATAGCTTTGAAGCTGCTCTGTGGACCAGGTTGGCCTTGAACTCAAAAAGGTCCACCTTCCTCTGCCTCCCAAGTATTGGGATTAAAGGCGTGCACCACCACGGCAGGCTAGGTCTGCTTTTTTTGTTTGGTTGGTTGCTTGGTTTTGGTTTTGGGGGTTTTTCTTGTTTTTTGGTTTTTGTTTTTTGTTTTTGAGGCTGGTTTCCTGGCTTAGCCTCTGGAGTGCCCAGAACACAAGAGTGTGCCCACTCCTGCTACTTTGGTTTTTTTTTTTTCTTTTCTTTTTCTTTTTCTTTTTTTTTTTTTTTTTTTTTTTTTTTTTTTTTTTTTTTTTTTTTTTTTGGTTTTTCGAGACAGGGTTTCCCTGTAGTTTCTAGAGCCTGTCCTGGAACTAGCTCTTGTAGACCAGGCTGGCCTCGAACTCAGATCCGCCTGCCTCTGCCTCCCGAGTGCTGGGATTAAAGGTGTGCACCACCACCGCCCGGCCTGCTACTTTGTTTTTGAAGCTTCCCTCCAACTAAATAATTCTTGATAAATAAAATTTAAAAATGCCCATTCTTTGATCTGTATAGGATGCTTGCATTGAGTGTATTAAGATTGTAACACCGGGGACTGGAGAGATGACTTAATGGTTAAGAACACTGGCTGGTCTTCCAGAGGACCCAGGTTCAATTCCCAATACCCATATGCCAGTTCACAACTGTCTGTAATTCCAGTTCCAGGGGATCTGAGACCTTCAGAGCAATGCACATAAAATCAAGTTGAATTTAAAAAAAAAAAAATCAGTGTTGAAAAAACATTAAAAACAAAAAGAGAATGTAACACCACTATGTGGTGGGGGGGCAGAGTTACACACCTTTGATTCCAGTACTCAGGAGGCAAAGGCAGACAGATCTCTGAGTTGAAGGCCAGCTTGGTCTACTGAGTAAATTCCAGCACAGCCAGGACTACTCAGGGAAACAGTCTCAACCTCCCCCGCCCCCCCACACACAAAAGAATGTATAATTCCACAGGAGCCTGACCACCTATTTCTGTCAAGCATTGACTTAACCTTGCATTAGTTGACTATTACTCTATACTGCTTATGAAATATAAATTCTGGGGGCTAGAGAAATGGCTTACCACTTAAAGCAAACTGATTTGACTGCTTTTGCAGAGAACCCAGACTTGATTCCCAGCACCCACATAGCAGCTCACAACTGGCTCTAACTTCAGTCCTAGAGGACCCAGTGCCGCCTTCTGGCTTCAGTGGGCTGCTGCACCATATGAATGCATGGAAATATATATATTAAAATAAATTATTTTTTTAAAAAAATTTAAATTCTAACAATCTTCATTTAAACTTTAAAAGCAAACTAGATTTCTGTATTGAGAAGAAAATTGTGGCTAAGATGAATTTAACTGCTGGTAGATGAAGATAATTAAACCAAGGAGTGGAAAGCTCATCTGTAAATTGCCTTTTGGGACCCATCAAGGCTTCTCTGTTTCTGGTTAGGTCCAATAAAACCCTGGCTGACTCTCTGGATAGAGCCAACGACCCCAGTGATCCTCTGGTGAACCAGCTGCTGCGCTCCATGGCTACTCAGGCCATGTCCAATGCCCTCTACTTCTCTACCGGCTCCTGTGCAGAGGAGGAGTTCCAGCATTACGGTGACTGACAGCATTGTCTGACAAATCTTTTCGAAAGTGCGCTTGTCTGTCCTTTATTCTGATGTTTGGTTTCCCTTTGAAGGTCTTGCGTTAGATAAATATACCCACTTTACTTCTCCAATAAGAAGATATTCAGATATTGTTGTACACCGACTATTAATGGCAGCCATTTCAAAAGACAAGAAGATGGAAATTAAAGAAAATTTGTTCAGCAACAAAGATCTTGAGGAATTATGCCGACATATCAACAACAGAAACCGAGTAAGAAAGAATTTCAAATTCTTACCTATCTCATAAGAGGGTTTCAGCTTTTTTTTTTTTTCTCATGGTTTATTTTTTTTATATTTAAAAATTTCCATCTCCTTCCCTCCTCCTCCCCCCTCCCTCCCCTCCTCCTCCCCCTTCCCTCCCCTCCCCTCCACCCATACCTCCCCTCCCTCCCTCTCAAGGCCAAGGAGCCATCAGGGTTCCCCACTCGGTTTCAGCTTTTTGCATAAGAAAATGGGGTACCATATATTTTTTGCAAATTCCATTATTGTAGCCAGTGCTCGTAATACATTTACTAGTGTTCTTAAATAACATGAATTTGTTGGGGGCGGGTGTTGTTGTTGTTGTTTGATTGTTGTTTTTGAGACAGCGTCTCATTATATAGACCAGTCTGACCTCTGCCTCCCAAGTGCTGGGATGTCAGAACTACACAGTAATGAGACTCCGTTTCAAAAAAAAAAAAAAAAAGAAAAAGAAAAAAAAGCTAGCATTGTCTAGAGTTTTCGGGGTGATTTGAGACAGGGTTTTTTTTCTATGTAGACCTGGCTGTCCTAGAACTCACTCTGTAGACCAGGTTGGCCTCGAACTCACAGAAATCCACCTGGCTCTGTCTCCCAAGTGTTGGGATAAAAATCATATACCACCACCACCTGGCTTAATTATATAAAAATTAAGTTTCATTTATTTATTTATTATGTGTATGTATCTGTGCATTCAAGTGAAAGTCAGTAGATAATTTGTAGGAGTTAGTAATCTCTACCATCTTCATCCCAGGGATAGGACTCAGGTTGGGCAGTAAATGCCTTTAACCACTGAGCCATCTCATTGGTCTTAATATGTGTGTGTGTGTGTGTGTGTGTGTGTGTGTGTGTGTGTGTGTGTGGAAAGAGAGAGAGGGAGAGAGAGAGAGAGGCAGAGAGAGAAACAGAGTAGGAAAGAATAACTTTCAGGATTGGTTCTTGCTTTCCACCATGTCTTTGAGAACTTGTTTCTGCTCCTGCACTGTGCACTCCAGGATAGCTGGCGAGTACAGTTGTGAGTGTCTGGCCGAGTCTCCCATCTCTGCCTCCCATCTTGTAGTAGGAATGCTGGGCTTACAGATATGCACCACCATATTCAGCCTTTACATGGGCTCTGGGGGCTGAATTCAGGTGATAAGGTTTGCACAGAAAGTGCCTTTGCCTACTGAGCCTTCCCTTCACATCTCACCTGCCTGCTGCTCCATCTATTTTTTTCTTTTCTAAGATAGTGTTGCTCTGTCTCTTTTTCTTTGGTTTAGTTGAGATGACAGCTTTCTCTGTATGGCCAATCCTCCTGTCTCAGCCTCCCAGGTACTGGGATTACAGGTTTGTGCCACCATACTGTAGAATCCTGCCCTTTTAAAAGCTGTTTCTGTGGGAATGAGTTCCGGGTTTCTGCTGGACATCAGGGAAGTCTGTTGTCATGCTTGGGGTTGTGCTCCCTACAGGCGGCCCAGCATTCTCAGAAGCAGTCCACTGAGCTCTTCCAGTGCATGTACTTTAAAGACAAAGACTCAGAAACAGAGGAGCGCTGCATGGCCGATGGAATTATTTATTCGATTAGAACAAATGGTGTGCTTGTATTTATACCAAGGTATGTTACCTCTCGTGCAGTGACTAGTAAGAAGTCGCAGTTAAACTATACAGTGCCCAACACAAATGATACACTATATATAACTTACTAAAATATTTATTTAGACTGAGGGTGTGTAGCTCAAAGGTGGAGTGCTTGCTTGCTTGCCTAACACATATAAAATCCTGGGTTTGATCCCCAGCATCACATAAAACCAGGTCTGATGATACGTGCCTGTAAAGCAAGAGGATCAGAAGTTCAAGGTTATCCGTAGCTACATAATGATTTTGATGCCAACTTGCGCTATATGAGTCCTTATCTCTAAAAAGAATATAAGCTTGGCATGGTGCCACATGCCTTTAATCCCAACAATCAAGAGGCAGACACAAACAGATCTCTGAGTTTGGGGCCAGCCTGGTCTTCAAAGCAAGCTCTAGGCCAGCCACAGATAGGGAGTGAAACTTTCTCAACAAAGTCTCAATATATTAACATATACAATGCTACATACATAAACTATTCATAAAATTACTGTATGTACATAGTGTAAAATACAATCAGGAAATAGCAGGAGCAATTGGGAGTACATAAATATGCATGTCCATCAGTCCTAGGATCTTAGCTAGCAAAGCAGTGTTTCTTATCTGCTCTGTAAAAATGTTTTGGAGGTAAACCACAGAAGAGTGGCTCAGCATAGAAGATTTGCACCCTAAGAATACATTATCTCGGTTTTACCTGGCGGTGATTTAGGTTCGGCATTAAAGGTGCTGCCTATCTAAGGAATAAAGATGGCTTAGTGATCTCATGTGGCCCAGACAACAGCTCTGAATGGATGCCAGGATCCCTACAACGATCTCAGAACAAGATCACCTCTACCACAGCTGGAGGGCAGTCTGTTACATTTCATCTGTTTGACCATGTAACAGTAAGTCTGTGTATATTCAGCGTTGTTTTCAATGTGAAGGAAAAAAGACACGATGTAGTAACATGTATTTCTCTGTGCTAGGTAAGAATATCTGTCCAGGCCTTGCGTTGCCACTCGGATACAATCAGGCTTGAAATAATAAGCAACAAACCATATATGACACCAAACCCAGAACTGTGCCATCAGAGCTCCCTCTTGCTGAAGAGTGAGTTAGTGAAAGAAGTGACCCGGTCTGTGGAAGAAGCTCAGCTTGCCCAAGAAGTCAAAGGCAAGGTACTACAGGAGGAGTGTCAGGAGTACTGCCAAACAAAGGGAAGAAGTCTGTACTCGCTTCTGGAGGAGATAAGGGACCTTGCTCTTCTAGATGTTTCAGACAGTCATGCAATGTGAAATACTTCCACTTCAATAAAGAGTTTTCTCATAGATGTTGTACTGTCTTTTCAAATTTAAATGTTGTCACTTAATGTTCTAGCAGAAGGAGATTAAGTGGGTACTTCACATACGCGTGCATGTTCCCTTACCTCATTGAAGTAGAACTACCTCCCTATATAAACTGGTGGTTGTTGTTTTGTTTTTGTTTTGTTGTTATTTTACAAGACATGAAAACCTTTATTTTCAAAAAGAGAATATATTTTACATAAATCTATAACAGAGTTCAGCTATAGAAAGAATAAACTATACTTAGGGATACTGCACTCAGCATGGCAAGCAAGCTCCCTCCCTTAGGAGACACACACCAGGCCACAGCTGGAAGGACCTTAACACCCCTCCAGAAACCCCACAGCAGCATGCCCACAATGCTGACCAGATCCCAGGCACATCTACCCAACAGATGCCCAGGGCTTCAGAACCCACGTCAGCAGCCACAGACCAGGCTGACTTTGCTCCATAGAGATCTGTTTACGCAGGCTGCAGCAGCCACGACAAACCCAGAACCTCTCTGCAGCCTGTGCCTGTGTACATCAGCCTGACCCATCTATCTAGACCAGAAATATCCATAAACCTCTGCACTGTTCCATGGCAGGCCACTATGGGTACGGCCACAAGTTGTAAGAATACTGTGCAGCTCTTAGTCTGGCCATCACCTCTCCCCAGTCCTGGTCACACAAAAGCCAGGACAGAGGATCCACTTGGGGCAGGGACTAAAAGAGGCTGGTAGGTTTAGAGGCCAAGGCAAGAGGCTGTACCTGCTGGGATAAGTACATTGAACCCCTCCCTCCTACACAGATGACTGTGAGCCTCTTGCAAAATGGAGAGGACCAGGAAATCTGTCCAAGAGTTCCACTCTTTCTCAATTGAGGGTCCTCTTCTAAAAACAGTCAGTGCCCAGAGCAGCAATTAGGAAAGAGGCACAGCAAAGATCCATCGTCCCAGAGACCTTTCCAACCCCTCCCTAAAAGCCAGGTATGGATGGGATGAGCTCCCACCCCATCAGAACTCAGGGTCACAGAGGGTTCAAACCCACCTTTTATTACAGTGTGTGTAGCTTACTGAGTGACACCAGAAAGACAAGGGGACATTATGCAATCACTGAGAGGTCAGTGTTAACCTATGAACTCCAAAAATACAAAGGGACTTGACACAGATACAACTTAGAACCTGTTTCCAGAAGTTCCTGGAAATACACTGGGTACTATTACAGGCAGGCCAAGGCTGGAGGTAGGGAGCAGGAGTGGGGCTGTAGGTCCTGCTCCAATGTGTGCACTGGACAATACCAAAAAGATACAGAACAATTATTGGGAAAAACAACCCATGATGAGTTGAACTCACTCTTGTAATAAAAACTTAAAAATTTGCAGCCTCTGAGCACAGAACAGACCATGAACTCCCAGTCAGGGACAGAAATGGCAAGAAATGCCAGTGGCTATCAAGACTCAGTAGTGTGCACTCCCCCGACCTGACATCTTCAGAGAGGAGGTGCACCAGACCTGTTACCCCAGCCTGGCCCCACACCTCTGCCTCCCATGCGTTTCTTGCCAATCTGGGCGGCTTCCTGAAGTCTCTTGTGAAGCCAGGACTTAGCAGTCATCTTCCACAGTTTGATGGTTTTATCATTCTCTAATGCTGCCGAAGCAATGATGTTCTCTGTTAGATGACAAGCCGTGGAAATCACATCTGTGTGACCCGGCAACTTCTGCACTATCTCCTTGGTCAGCAGGTTCCAGATATACACCAGGTTATCTTCAGAACCAGACACGATCCACTTCCCAGCTGTCCTAGAAAAGTTGGCAGATATGCAATACTTCTCGTTCTTGTGGCCAGTGCATGTCTTCAGGCACTTCCCTTTGCTGTAGTCCCAGAGCTTCAGCATATATTTGCCATTTGGAGAGAATTTCACGAAGGACACTGGAGGATTATCATCATCAGGCACTGGCCAGAGGCGGTGTCCCAGATGCGGCAGAGGCCATCATAGCTACTGGATACGATCAGCGATCCATCATGGTTAAAATGAACGGCTGACTGGGTCCGAATGGGCAGGCAAAGTCTTTGAGACACTTCCCTGTCTTCATTCACATCCCACATCCTCACACTTTATGTGACCTTTTAAACATTAAAGCAACTCTTCAAAATACAGACAAGCTGGTTGTTGTGGCACACACCTTTAGTTCTAGATAGCACAAAAGGCAAATCCCAGTGAGTTCTGAGATCAAATGAGGTTACAGTGAGATCGTTTCAAAAACAATACGGGAGAAAAGACCAGATGACATATACCTGTACTCCTAGCACTCAAAGGCAGAAGTAGGGAGGTTCACCATAACTTTCAGGCCAGCCAGGATGATGTGATGAGAGTGGGTCTCAACAAAACTACAGTCAAAACCCTTAACCATTTCAGCAAGTTTAAATTGTGTAACTAAATCATGATGAGAAACTCAAATCCTGAGAGATTTTATTTTCACAAAATATTTATTTCTTTAAAAAAGACCTTAATAGTCAGTGCATATTTACATTTTAAAACATTACCCAATTTAGTGAGAAATAATTCAGTGCAAACTGGAAGCAATTTATAAAGTCAAATTTATACAGTACAGCAAAAAATAATAAATAGACATACTAAAATAAGTAGGAAACACAATTAGAAATAGTCACTGTATTTTAAGCAGGAATCCATGGAAGTTTTATGACTTAGACTTATACAAAGTAGAAAAACTTACAAATAACTCCAAACCCTGCAGGATTCTGTTGTGGAAGTCTGGCTACTTGGAACATTTCTGGGTTAGTCCAAGTTAGAATGGTTCCTCTGCTTCAAACTGTTCCTCTTCATTTGTATTGGCAGAAGGAACACGTGGAGCATCTGCAGTATCTGTGTTTAATCCACTTGAGTCTTCTTGATCCTCACCAGTACTGCTCTCTTCTACTGTCTGTGCCCAGGATGTACTCATTAACACATCTGAGAGAAGAATAATATCATTATTACTCATTATAAGCAACTGATCCAAACTTGATAAATACAAATCTCTCCAAAAGCTTACTTGGTAGAAACAAATCTATAATCCCCCTAATTATCATCACTAAAGTCTAAATATAAACTAGTTTTTACATGCATAAAACACACTTAAAATGCCAAGGGTTCCGGGAAAGTAGATGTAGCTCAGTTGTAGAATCAATACAGATTAGCAAGTGTGAGGCCCTGGATTCAATTCTGGCACTTTCTCATATACAAAAGTTAAGGGGCCTAAATGATACTACATTCAACTCTTCAATCTTACTCAAGTATAACTTCTCATTCAAAATAAAACTAGAAAGAGATTCAAAGAAACCAGAGGCAGGGCAGGCAAGATGACTGTGAGTAAAAGTGCTTGCTGTCAAGTCTGACTGCCCCAATAGTGGAAGGAGACAACAGACTCCCAAGTTGTCCCGATTTGTACGCTGTGGTCCATGCAGGAGCACACACACATCCACAATGTCAAGACAAAGGCAATTAGTTTCATGTCAGAGACCTATGGTAAAGAAAATTTAAGCCAAGGATGATGGCACATGCCTCTTCAGCACTAAGAACCCTGTCTGAGGGAAAAAGAAAATTTTAAGATACCTTTTTTTTTGGGGGGGGGGGGGAGTTTATTTAGTGGGTTATGGAAGGGAAAGGGACGGAAGGGGCGCGGAGGAGGCAGTAGTTACCGTTTCAGAAGAGGGACAGAAAGAACACTAAGATACTTTTTTTAATAGTTGGTCAAATTTTAAATTATATAATATAAACAGAAAATGTTCCTTAAATCCCTATTGTCAAGTATAACTTTTCTTTAAAAAAATATTTATTTACTATGTATACAATATTCTGTCTGTGTACATGTCTGCAGGCCAGAAGAGGGCACCAGACCTCTTTACAAATGGTTGTGAGCCACCATGTGGTTGCCGGGAATTGAACACAGGACCTTTGGAAGAGCAAGCAATGCTCTTAACCACTGAGCCTGTCAAGTATACTTTGAGATGGCAAGAAGCCACTGCTACCCATTATTACATTTTTGTATGATTTTTAATATCATTTAATAATAATATTATTTTTCCTTATGTGTAAGTATGTGCACGAGGGTACAGGAGCCCCTTGGGGTCAGGGTCATCAATCTTGAACTACAGTTATAAGCAGTGATGAGACACCTGACGTGGGCACTGGGAACCCAGTCCTGGTGCTATAGAACTGCAGCAAGTATTCTAACCAATGAGGCACCTCACCATCCCTTCATGATTTCTCACATTATAAGATGAGATTTATCTTAACTGAAAATCAAGACTAGGTTACAACATTCGCTTGAGAACTGTTATATTGGATGAAACATTTTACAACATGGTATTCACTTATTACAATTCTTTTTTTAGGTTTTTATTTTTATATGTATATGTGTCTGTATGCACACAAGTGTGTGGGTACCCAAGAAGGCCAGAAGAGGGCATGGATCCCTTAGAACTGCAGTTATAAGCTACTATGAACCACACGATGTAGGTGCTGAGACCCAAACTTAGGACAGCTGCAGGAGTAAAAAGTGCTTATTTTAACTGCTGAGCCACTGCTCCAACCTCCTTTGCTATAGTTCTTATTTTTTCAATATAAAAAGAAAACTGGATTAGAAAGATACATTCCCAACTTTTGTTTTGCGAAAAAGGCTTTCCTTTGTAGCTCAGGCTAGCCTAGAACTATGTAGCCCAAGATACCCTCGCTTACTCTCCCTGCTTCAGTCTAGTAAGTGCTGCTGTGTGCCACTAAATCTAGCTCACAAGCTTTAAATTTTAATTCTCAATAACTTCATACAATGTATAATTCTTTTAAAATACAGATTTGAGAGGAACTAGAGAGAGCACCACATGGCAGCTCACAACCACCTGTAATCCCAGTCCCAGGAGATATGACACCTTCTTCTGGCCTTCACGGGCACAAAACATGTGGTACATAAACATACATGCAGGCACAAGACACTCATACACATAAAAAGTAAAGTAATAATTTTTTAAATTCAGTATTATAGCTGGAAAGATGGGTTGTAATCCCATGCCCACATGGTGTTTTAACAACCATCCATCAATCTAGTTCCTGGGGATCCAAGGCCCTCTTCTGACCTCTGAAGGGAAAAGGAACAAAAACTGTGCAGACTGCCAGCAGCAGTGGTAGCACACGCCTTTTAATTCCAGCATTTGGGAGGCAGAGGCATATCTCTGTGAGTCTGAGGCTAGCCTTGTCTACAGATCAAGTTCCAGGACAGCTAGGACAACACTGAGAAACCTTGTCTCAAAAAACCAAAATGAACAAATAAAATAAAAATAGAAATGGAAAGTTTAAGGCAATTTTTAAAAAGTGGTAAAGAGATGACACAGATAAGAAAACTATAAAAAGTACAACTCACAAAAGTGGGACAATGTAATAAAAAGCATTTTAATAGCTAAGTGGAGGCTCATACCTTAGGAGGTGGAGGCAGAAGATCATTAAGTGGGTAAGTGGGAAGTTACTTGTGTAAATTAGTAGGATCTAAACTCAAAATTAAAATATAAGGGCTAAAGATTCAGTTCCTTGAAAGACTGCTTACCTAGCTGTGTAAGACCCTGTTTCAACCTCCAGTGTCTACCATCCCCTCAAAAGGCATGTTAGTATCCTATTTACCTCACAGAAAATTACTGCTAATTCTCAGTTAGTACAGAACACATTGGGTTTGTTATTCAAGGTCTGGCTAAGTTACAGATCAGTTTAAGCCTAGCCTGGGTAACATATAGAGATCCTGTCCCAGAAAAAAAAAAAAAAAAAAGGGCGCGCGCGCGCGCGCGCGCGCGCGCGTGTGTGTGTGTGTGTGTGTGTGTGTGTGTTAAGGATGTAGCTCAGTGGTATAATAATGCCCGTCTAGCATGTGCAAAGTGTTGGGTTCAATTCCCAGAACTAAAACGTATTGACCCCATAATAATACTTTTCCTAATTATGATCCTAAAAATATGTGAAGCATGCTTTAAGAGAAGAAGTCAGAGAAGAATATATTGTTGGATTTGGTATTCTAAGAGTTATCCAGAAAACCGTCTTAGACTTAAACATTCCTTAGGATTCCAAACAGCAAACACACATACACTGACACACTCTCTAAAATATACATAAACTTAACATCATTTTTCTATTCCTAGAGGTATTTTATTTCAAGAGATAGTAAAGAAGTTAAGATTTCCTACATGCCCTTGATATTATATGGTAGCTCATAAAAGCCAGCATAAAATTTACCATTTTCTAGGGACTGGCTATTACTCAGTAGCTTTGCCTGCCTTCTTTCCAAGGCCAGTTGTTTATTTCTCTCAATCCTCTGTTGCTGCTCTTCTGTTAGACTTCTACTTGATTCAGAAGTCAACTTCTTGCTGTCAGATGAGCTTGTCAAAAAGGGATCAAATCCAGCTGCAGTTGCATCGAGGTTATTAGTTTCTTCAACTTCATCTGTGGCAGAAATAAAGTTAATACAACTGTACATTAGAGGAGTTAGAAAAAGAACAGCCTTCAACCACAGTTTAAAGTGGCTTTGATACTGAAGAGAGAAAAAAAGAAACAATAATCTAAGGCCAAACCAAGACACAGCAGAGGGTCTCCATTAGGCAGATCATCAAAAGCACTCACACATATATACATACATCCACATACAGACACACACATAATTAAAAATAAATGTTAAAAAGCTTTAAGTCGGGCAGTGGTGGTGCATACCTTTAATTCCAGCACTTGGGAGGCATAGAGAGGCAGATCTCTGAGATTAAAATCAGCCTGGTCTATAAAGCAAGTTCTAGGACAGTTAAGACTGTAACACAGAAAAACTCTGACTGAAAACCCCCTAAAAAGTTTTTAAAATATTTATGTATGGAGCCATCGCACAGAAAATCTGATAACTATACAGACTCTGTCGGCAGGAACCAACTGTTTTGATGTATGTGACCGTCTATGGTTGCATTGTACAACTAACAAATGCAATCAATACCAGAACAGTCACGTAGGTCTTCCTAAAGTTCTATAGCCACGGATCTGGTTCTTTTGATTTTTTTTTTTGGGGTGGGGGGGAGAACTGGATCTTGCATGCCCCAAGTTAGTCTCAAATTCACTATGTAGTCAAAGCTGGCCTTGAACTTCTGTGTCTCCTATTTCCACCTCTTAAATGCTGGAATTACAGACCTGTGTTACTACACATAGATCAAGAGTCTACATGTTAAATGGAATATAAAATTCTATCAACAAATTATTCTACCTAACTTCCCAGAGACAGTTTTTCTTTTTTTTTTTCTTTTTTCTTTTTGGTTTTTCGAGACAGGGTTTCTCTGCAGCTTTAGAGCCTGTCCTGGAGCTAGCTCTTGTAGACCAGGCTGGTCTCGAACTCACAGAAATCGGCCTGCCTCTGCCTCCCGAGTGCTGGGATTAAAGGCGTGCGCCACTACCGCCCGGCCCAGAGACAGTTTTTCTAATGGTTTATATGCACATGAACACTCTAGTTTGATGGGTAGTTGTACTAGCAAGAACTATAAACAATCAATGAAGTCAGCAGGTTCTCAAAACAAGCTTCACAAACTTTAGTCAATCCCTGGAACCTATAGGCATGATGGAAAAATCAACTCCAGAAATTGTCCTAATCGCCACACACATGCCATGACACATGAGCACAAAAACAATATGTTAAAATTTTCCCTATTCCATAAATATTTTCTATAACATGTCTAACGATACAATTGTATCCTTTTTTGATTGTTTATGCATCTGAGTCAGGGTCTCAGTATGTATCCCCTGCTATACTTGGAGATCTTTATGCAAACCAGGCCTTGAACTCAGAAGGCTCTGCCTGCTTCTGCTTTCTGAGTGCTGGAATTAAAAGTGTGTGCACCACCCTGCCAGGCTACAATCATATCTTTAGGAAATAAATTTCAAGAAGGAAGGAGTCAAGGGAAGGTAACATGAACATGAAAGAAGTACAATGATATACACATAAAAATCTCATAACGAAGCATATTCTTTTGTGGGGGAGAAGTTGAGACAGAGTCTCCTATAATTTTGGCTGTCCTGGAACTATGTTGACTAGGTTGGCATTCAACTCACAAAGATCCACCTGTCTCTGACTCCTAAGTGCTGAGGTTAAAGGCATCTACCACTATACATGCCTGAAACTCATTCTTTTGTACATTAACTAAAACTAATAAAAAAGAAACAAGTACCAAATGTAACTATTACTGGGCTAAAGAGATGTCTCCGTGGGTAAAGGGACCTGCTGTCAAGCCTGAAAACTTGAGTGCAATCCCTGGGATTGACGAGGTGAAAGACTGTCCTCTGCAGTCTATCCCCACATAAATAAACAGGAGCTCATTATACTCACACTTAACTACATTCTACAGTTACCAAATTCTAGACTTAACTGTACTATAGTTACATAAACATGGGTTAAGGTCTCAGTTGTGTATATATAATATCTCCTACTTCAGTTATACCCATTTCTAAAAGCTAAACTGTGATAAAGTAAATAAACTTATAATTACCATTATTGTTAACAAAATCTTCATGTACAATAGGGAGATCAAGTCGAATTCGTTTTAAACAGGTCTGAAAAAAAGACATTTTCCCACTTTTATCAATAAGTTAGAGATGAAACAACTATTTATTTATATCTGAGTTATTCTTCAAATAATAACTATTAATTTTCCTGTCTAACAAGACAGATTTCAAAAGAAAGACCCACAAATAGCAATTCAGCCTCCTTGTACTACTTAGATTGTGAATGACATTCACGATAATCACACTTACCTGAACCTCCTTTTTATTTCCCAGGTTTTCAACTCTGTCAATAAAATCTTCAAATTGCAGTTTGGGGAATAGCCTATGTGCCCAGTGCTCCATGTGTCTGATTAGCGTTTTCAAGTCGTCAGCCTGACACATAAAAATAAAAATGCTGAACAGAAGACTCAATCTCACAGCTGACCCTGTCAGCAGATTTTAGAGCATTTAAAGGCAATGCCAAAGTCACTGCTGTCATATTTATAAGGCTAAGAAACTTTTAGAAAGAAACAGAAATCTCTAAAGCTTGGAATACCACAATCTCAGAAAGTGTTAAGAGCACTGAATACAGATTTTGTTTTAGACACAGATTTTTAAAAATTAGAAGGAAATATGTATGTATGTATGTATGTATGTATGTATGCATGTATGTATGTATAAAAGAGGACTGGGAAGACAGTTCAGATGGTTAAGAGCCTGGAGAATAGGCTGAGAACTGATGTTCAAACCCTATCCCCACATAAAAACATCCCTGTATAGTGGCTGTACTAGATACTTATGTCTACTTGACACAAGCTAGAGTCACTGGCCAGGAGGGAGCCTCTCCTGAGAAAATGCCTCAATAAGATCGGGCTTGTAGGGTATTTTCTTAATTAGTAACTGATGTGAGAGGGCCCAGCCCATTGTGGGTGGTGCCATCCCTGGGCAGGAGGTCCTAGGTTCTGTAAAAACAAAAACAAAAACAAAATAAACACACTGAGCAAGCCATGGAGAGCAAGCCAGTAAGCAACACCCCTCCACAGCCTCTGCTTCACCTCCTGCCTCCAGATTCCTGACTTCCTTTGATAATGAACAAAATGGAAGTGTAAACCAAATAACACTTTCCTCCCCAACTTGCTTTTGGTCATGGTGTTCCATCACGGCAATAGAAACCCTGACTAAGACAGTGGCAGACCTTTGCAGTCCTAGTGCTGAAGAAACAAAGACTGAGGCTCACTGTACAGAGCCTGAGGAAGCACACCTGAAGCTGACCTCTGGCAACAACACACACATGCACACCCACACCCACACCCACTGAGGGGAAACAGCAGTACAAAGTTAGAACAAAGCTGCCAGGCATGGTGAAACAGTTTTGATGCAAGCACTGGGGAGGCAGAGGCAGGCAGATCTCTGAGTTCGAGGCCAGCCTGGTCTTACAAGAGCTAGTTCCAGGACAGACTCCAAACTACAGAGAAACCCTGTCTCGAAAAACCAACCAACCAACCAAACAAACAAAAAAGAACTAGACACTGTTGAGTGTCTTGGAGACACATGATCAACAAAAGCAGTGTTAATTATTATGAAGCTTAAAATGATTTTTTAAGAGAAGGCAAAGTAAATTTTGTTCTTGTAAACTATAAGGTACAAATGTGGGCTTAGAGACTCAGACTAAAGCCATGTTAAACATGGAGGCAAAAAAAGAGAGAGAGAAAGACACAATATTGTTCTTCTAATTCTTCCAAGTATCTTCTCTATTTCACTATTTCTCAGAGGTTACCACAGATTAACAACAGTATCTGTGATATATGCATCATAGACCCAGTTTCACTTATTTTTAAAAACATAAAAGCTGCCGGGCGGTGGTGGCGCACGCCTTTAATCTCAGCACTCGGGAGGCAGAGGCAGGCGGATCTCTGTGAGTTCGAGACCAGCCTGGTCTACAAGAGCTAGCTCCAGGACAGGCTCTAAAGCCGCAGAGAAACCCTGTCTCGAAAAAACAAACAAACAAACAAAAAAAAAAAAAAAACATAAAAGCTCTAAAATAAAACAGGTGTGATGACATAAACCTTTAATCCCACCACTTAGAAGAGGCAAGCAGATCTCTATGAATTTAAGGCTGGTTATTAGTCAGTCACTGTTCTACTGTTTTTAAGAGGCACCATGACCACGGTCACTCTTAATCAATCAATCAATCAATAAAAATTAAGGGGCTGGAGAGATGGCTCAGCAGTTAAGAGTACTTACTGGCTACTCTTCCAGAGGTCCTGAGTTCAATTCCCAGCAATCATATGGTGGCTCACAACCATCCATAATGAGCTCTGGTGCCCCCTTCAGGCATGCAAACAGAACACTGTGTACATAATAAATAAATCTTTTTTTAAAAAAAGCATTTAAATGGGGTCTGTTTACAATTTTAAAGGTTTAGTCTATTATCATCATGGCAGGGAGCATGTTGGCATGCAGGCAGGCACTAGAGCATGAAGGGGCCTAACTTAACATCAATACAGCCATGACAGGCTGCAGGCTAGCAATACTGGGACTAGGCCTCACCCTTACAATGGCCCGGCATCCAGGGACCAATCAGAATTGAGACAGACAAAAACCAGACATTCCAGAACATTAAGGACAGCTTACATAACTTGTATATGGGTTGCTAATTTCTTTGCAGTTACAGCAGGATTCCTTTTGCCCTACTCCTGCCATTCAGGAGTTAAAACCAAACCTGAATCTGAAATTTCCCTAACCCCCCCATCCTTTACTCCTTAATAACCCTGCTACAGCTGAGCTCGAGGATCTCTGATCTATGCTGGAAACTACGGAGACTGCAGCTGGAGCTCGCAATAAAGGCTTTTTGCTTTTGTATATGACTCAGACTCCTGGTGGTCTGTGGGGGCCTCATGACAAAGAATAAACATTAGTAGCTGAGAGCTACATCTTGATCCACAGGCAGAAAGAGCAGGGCTGAGCCTTGCATGTGCTTTTGAAACCTCAAAGCCCAAACCCAGGGACAAGGCCACATCTCCCAATCCACTAATCCATTTAAATAGTGCCACTCCCCAATGACTTAAGCTTTTAAATATACGAGGGGGTGGCATTCTTATATAAATCACCATAGCTATTCAGGGCTAGATTGTGATACTCTGTCTCAAATTAAAATAAAATACATAAGTAAAAGTCTAAAATAAAAACCAGGGCCGGAATGTATTCCAGGAATACTATTTAGTACAAGTTCAAGCACTTGCCCTGGACCCAATGTCCAGTACTAAGAAAGACAAATCAAATGTTTCTTACCTCATGACCTTTCCCCTTGAATTTTATCTTATCAAACATATGCCTTAAGGCTGGAAGCCCTCTCTCTGAAGTTAATCTGTGAAAACAAATATATTTGGAATTTCAGATTTTCTAGTTATGACAAAACCAAGACCACAAGAAAAAATATTTCCTCCCCAATTGGAAAAAAAAAAGAAAGAAAAAAATGTTTATGGGGGAAATGCTTACAAACTATCTGATTTCCAAATCGTTCAACCAAAGCTTACAACAAGTGAAGAAAAACACTGTGTGGAAAACTTTAAATGTATGAGAATAAATGTCCATACCTAGTAGCATCTAGCTTGGGTAGATTCCTTTTAACTGTTCTCTTTGGTGGTACAGGAACAGGTGCTCCACTCCCTGATTCTAGTGAAACAGATAGAAACTTAGTGTTTAGAAATTTAAGGCCTGGGCCCTCAAGATAAATCAGGGGGTAAAGGCATTAGCCACCAAGCCTGACTTGACTACTTATGCTCAATTCCCCCATACCCACATCGTGGATGGGACAACTGGCTCCTGCAAGTTGTCCTCTGACTTCCATATACACATATAGTGGCACCCATATGCCCACAAACATTCAGATACACACAAATAAATAAATGCTATAATTTTTTTAAAATTCAAGTCTTATTTACAAAATATATCAAGGCTGCAGAGATGGCTCAGTAGCTAAGAGCACTGATTGCTCTTTCAGAAGAGCTGGGTTCAATTCCTAGCACCCACATGGCAGCTAACAACAGTCTATAACTCCAAGATCTGACACCCCCACATAGACATACATGCAGGCAAAACACCGATTAATTTCTAAATTAACCTGCTATCATTTCTAAATTAATCTGCTAAAGTAGGATTGTGAGAACAAGGCTAGCCTGGAATATATTATGAAACCTTGTCTTAAAAACCAACAAAAACAGGCTGGAGAAGGCTCAGGTATTAATAGCACTGGCTGCTCTTCCCGAGGATCCTAGTTCAATTTCCAGCACCCACATGGCAGCTTACAACTGTCCGTAACTCCAGTTCCAGGGGATCTGACACCTTCATACCAACACACATAAAATAAAGTAAAATAAATTATAAAATTTAGGGGCTGGAGAGATGGCTCAGAGGTTAAGAGCACAGACTGCTCTTCCAAAGGTCCTGAGTTCAATTCCCAGCAACCACATGGTGGCTCACAACCATCTGTAATGAGATCTGGTGCCCTCTCTGGCGAGTAGGCATATATGCAGGCAGAATACTGTATATATAATAAATAAAAATCTTTAAAAAAAATCTAAAATTTAAAACCAACAAACAAACTAGGCAGTGATGACACACGCCTTTAATCCCTGTACTAGAGAGGCAGAGGCAGGCAGATCTCTGAGTTTGTGGACAGTCTGGTCTAAGGAGAAAGTTCCACAACAGCCAGGGATATAGGGAGAAATCCTGTCTCAAAAAAACAAAAACCAGGGGCTGGAGAGATGGCTCAGAGGTTAAGAGCATTGCCTGCTCTTCCAAAGGTCCTGAGTTCAATTCCCAGCAACCACATGGTGGCTCACAACCATCTGTAATGGGGTCTGGTGCCCTCTTCTGGCCTGCAGGCATACAGACAGAATATTGTATACATAATAAATAAATATTAAAAAAAAAAAACCCAAACCAAACAAACAAAGAAGCAAATTCAAGGGACATTTGTGAAATTATCAATACAGACCTTCATCAGGTTCAGGTTCTGCAGTATCTTTCTCAGGCGAGGCTGGAGGTGGGAAGGGAGGAAAAGTTTCATCTTCTACATGATCATAATCTGGTATTTCAAACAAGTCATTCTCTTCTTGCTCTAACATCTTTTCCTCCAGAAGAAAAAAAAAAAACAAGCTATTTTTATCCATCCCAGCCTTCCTAACTATCACAGTCTAATTTCCTTTACAATGAAAGCCATGTTTCAGTCACTTAAACCACATTTCAAATTCATCCAAAATAAAAAAGTAGAAGACAGTAAATATGGAGGAAAATGACTAACCAGAAACTAGTAGTAATGTAGTCCCTACAACTAAACGACTACATGGTTTTTAACATTGATATACATGAGTGTTTTGCCTGTTTATGTGCCAGAAGACATCAAACCATTAGGAATTCAAGTTATAGTTTGAAATACCTATCCATCCATCCATCCATTTATCCATCCATCCATCCATATATATATGGAGAGAGAGAGAGAGAGAGAGAGAGAGAGAGAGAGAGAGAGAGAGAGTTATACTACCAAGCAGATGAGAATCAAACCCAGGTCCTCTGGAAGAACAGCCAGTAACCTAAATCACTGAGACATCATCACTCCAGTCCCCAGGTTAAGAATTTTTATTTTGTTTTTTTGAGACATGATTTCTCTGTGCAATAGTCCTGGCTGTCCTAGAGTTACAAATTTTTATTCTTCCAGCATAGACATCCCTACTATTCCTTTTGCAGCTCTTAAGTGTCTCAAGGGCATTTAAATTCATCATATACAAAACTGAATAAAT
Organism: Arvicola amphibius; assembly: GCF_903992535.2. Classification (NCBI taxonomy): domain Eukaryota; kingdom Metazoa; phylum Chordata; class Mammalia; order Rodentia; family Cricetidae; genus Arvicola; species Arvicola amphibius. Next base: position 132,726,706 of record NC_052049.1, on the reverse strand, counting down.
GATCTCAATTCAGTGAGTGATGCCCATCAAGCTGTTCAAGTAAAAGACTTACAAGTCACCTTTGACACTTCCTTCTTGCACTCAATATCCTGCCCATTTAATTTTCAAAATATTCCTTTAATAGTTTTCCTTCAGCCAGGTGATCATGGCATATGCCTCTAAAGTCCAGCACTCAGGAGGCAGAGGCAGGTAGATCTCTGAGTTTAAGGCCAGCCTGGTCTACAGAGCTAGTTTCAGGACAGCCAGGGTTACATTGAGAAGCCTATATCAAAAAAAAAAAAAAGAAAAAGAACTGCATGGAGATGGAGCTAGATGTGATAGTACACACATTAAGCGCAGCACTAAGGAGGCAGAGACAGGCAGATCTGAGTTGAGGCCAGTATGATCTACATAGCAAGTTCAGGACAGCTATGGCTAGAGACACTGTCTTAAGGAAAAAAAAATCAGTGGAGAAAAATGTTTGCTAGGCATGGTGGCACCTGTAATCCCAGCATTTGAAAGAAAGAAAATCAAGAACCCAAGGTCAGCCTTGGTTACATAACAAGTTCAAAGCTGGCCTGGACCAAGAGACCCTTTTAAAAGAGGCTGGAGAGGGCTCAGTGGTTAAGAGCACTAGCTCCTCTTCCAGAGGACCCAGGTTCAATTTCTAGCACCCACATGGCAGCTCACACAGCCTGTAACTCCAATTTTAGGGGCTCCAACATCTTCATACACATGTATACAAGTATAACATAAATGCATGAAATAAAAATAAATTAAAAAATAAATTTTACTGGGCAATGGTGGGAAGGCCTTTAATCAGGAGGCAGAAGCAGGTGGATCTCTGAGTTTGAGGCCAGCCTGCTCTACAGATCCAGTTCCACGACAGCCAGGGCTACCCAGAGAAACATCCCGAAAAAAACTAAAAAACATACAAACAAAAGAAAAGTAATACCATGCAACTTCACTTCATACCATATCTCTCATACATTCTTTAAAAGAACAATTTCCACTATAAAAATCTGTATGTTTGTTTGATAAAGTAATTTTTTTGTTTTGGGTTTTTTTTGAGGGGCGTGGGGGTTACAAGACAGAGCTTCTCTGTATAGCCCAGACTGTCCTGGAACTTGCTCAGTAGACCAGGCTGGTCTTGAACTCAGAGAACCACTGTCTTTGCCTCCTGAGTACTAGGATTAATGGCATGCACCACCACCTCCCAACAAAGAATTATTTTTACCTATGTTTGCCTGGGTTTGTATGCAACATGCATGTGTAAATGTCTAAAGAAGCAAAAGGTGATATAAGCAGGTTTGAGTGGTGGAAAGAGAACCCAGGTCCTTTTCAAGAGCAGTAGATCTCTGACATTCACTAAGCACCGTTTTTGTTGTTTGAAATAAGGTCATATATAGGCCAAGCTGGCCTCCAATTCCTGATCCTCCTGCCTCTACTCGCCAAGTGCTAACATTACTACATTTTTAAAGTGTATTTTTTTAATATTTATTTATTTATTATGCATACAATATTCTGTCTGTGTGTATGCCTGCAGGCCAGAAGAGGGCACCAGACCCCATTAAGATGGTTGTGAGCCACCATGTGGGAATTGAACTCAGGACCTTTGGAAGAGCAGGCAATGCTCTTAACCTCTGAGCCATCTCTCCAGCACCCCATTACCTACATTTTGAAAGCTCGTCCCCGACCCCTAATTTCTTTCAAATTTTAACTATTACCTCATCAGGAAAACCTGTCTCAAATCAGGAATGTTGAGGCGTTCTGTAATCCCAAAAGGTAGAGGAAGGAGGAACAGAGTTCAAGGCCACCCTCAATTATTTCAAGGCCAGCCTAAGACTCTTAGACAGACTATTTAAATGTCCCTAAATTGAACAATACTGTGTGAGCACTGTGGAAGCCCTAAGGACAACTTTCCGACTTTCGTCATCTCAGGTTCAAATCATCATATTTGTACTGCAAGCACTGTTACCTGATAGGTCACCTTTACCGCCCAGAATCCTCTTATAACAATTAACACCAGCATACGGAAGTTTCACAGGAATCATCATCTCTCTATTAGGTTTTATTTAATGTTAGTCTCCTATAATGAAATGTACCTTTCGTAGAACAAAAATCACATAGGTCTCTTTGTGTTCCACTACTATATCCCAAATTCGGTATACAACAGATAATATATATTTACTACAGGAAGGAAATAAAAAGAATTCCAAGTGATATACACTGTAGTCCCAATACTTAGGAGTCTAAAGTAGAAACCCAGGAGTCCAGTCTGGGCAAACACACCCACAATACACAATGCAGAGGTAGCTCAGTTGGTGGAAGGCTTGATTAGCATCCACAAGACCCTGGTTTCAATTTCCAGTATGTCATAAACCATATGCATGTGTAGGGGTGCATTGGTTTGCAACCCCAGCCCTCAAGAGGATCAGAAATTCAAAGTTATCTTCAGCTGGGCCAAGCCCAGACCAGTTTGGGCTACATGAGAATCCCCATCTTTAAAAATAAAAAGCTTGAGCTGGAGGTTGAAAACACAGGCCGCCATTATAGAGGACCTAAGTTCAGATGCCAGCACCCGTGCTGAACAGTTCACTAACGCCTCTAACTACAGCTTCAGGGGATTTGACACCTGGCCTCATGTGCACTTATTCCTGCCTCACACCTTCTTAGAAAGTAAATCTCAAAAACATTTCACCAGGCGGTGGTGGCATACACCTTTAATCCCAGCACTGAGGCAAACTATCTCTGTGAGTTTAAGGCCAGCATTGTCTACAGAGTTCCAGGACAGCTAGGACTACCTGAAGAAACCCTGTCTCAAACAAACAAACAAACAAACAAAAAAACAAAACAAAAGAATACATAACTTTCCAAAGTTTCCTCCAAAACTAAACATATTTGGACTCAAACATGTTTAAAACACACCAATCAGGGCGGAGAGATGGCTCAGTGGTTAAGAGCAGTGACTGCTTTTCCAGAGATCCTGAGTTCAATTCCCAGTAACTACATGGTGGCTCACAACCACCCATGATGAGATCTGGTGCCCTCTTCTGGCCTGCAGGCAGACATACAGGCAGAACACTGTATATAAAATAATAAATAAAGATTAAAAAAAAAAACAATCAGGCGGGTGGTGGTGACTCACGCCTTTAATCCCAGCACTCGGGAAGCACAGGCAGGTGGATCTCTGTGAGTTCGAGGCCAGCCTGGACAGGCCCCAAAGCTACAGAGAAAAACCAAAACCAACCAAAAACAAACAAAATGCCACCCTGATCTACAAAAACAAAGCAAAAACCCCCAATCTAGATTTTCAACTTTTATTATATGATTTTTACTTATTACTGGTGTGTGTATATAATGTGAATGGGCAAGAGGAACCCTGGACCTTTCCATGAGCTCTAAGCACCATCTTTACCTGTGGAGCATCTAGCTGGCCCCAGTTCTAAATTCTATGACCATAGATCTATAAAAACAGAGCACTAACTCTGGATAATAAACAGCTAAGTCTTTGAGTAAGTTTTATGAACCATGGTTTAGGGGAGCCAAAAAGGCAGTTACATAGTATGTTTAGGGCTAGAGACTGCAGCTCTTAGCCTAGCCCCAGACAAGCGCCCCAAACCTCCAAACATCTAGTGCCATCCCAATGGGAGTTTGAAAACAGGGCTTAAAACTACAATAACCAGCAAATAAACAATAAAGCACGAGGTGGGGCTTATCAGTACGCTCGTTTCTCTTACTTAGCACACGGCGTCGTTCGCTAGGTGGCTTTCTCCTTTTGACAATTTTTTTGTCTACTTCCCCTCCTGGTCCTCAAACTCCCAGAGAAGTATGGGGGTAACAAATTCAACATCCTACTGGTAATTCCTTCCCACACCTCTTATTAACCTACTTTATTTCCAGTTGTCAAACAAGCTCCTCACCTTAAAGAACTCCGGCATCCTGACTCACCCTGGGTGCACCCCTAAAAATATCACGTCTCCCCTCCCTCTTCTCGAGCCTTCTCAACCTTCTCCCCCCCCACCCCCCCGCCAGTCCACTTCATTCACCCCCATTCTCCGTCCCTACGCTTGGCGCGAAGGGTGTGTGCGCGCGATGCAGGCCCGCCATGCTCCCGCCCGCTCCGTCCGGTCCTCCTCAGCCTCCCTGCCGCCTAGCTCCCGCCGCCCCAGTTTCCGCACCCCGCGCCGAAATTCCAGAACCTCCGGCGAAGCGGCTTCTACCAGAGACTCCCTCACCGAACTGGGTCTCACCTCCAGCAAACGGCCCGACCGCCGACAGCGCGACCAGCGCCTCTCGCGAGACTCAGGAACTCACTCCGCGAGAAGAGCTGGAAAGTTTGGCGCCAACACCGCCCGAGCGGCCTGGGCGGGGCCTAAGGACCTGAGCCCCGCCCTCCTGTGTTCGGAAGCCTTCTTTCCCCTCCGGCATAACTTCAATAGCGTGAAGCTCAGAATTCGTACTTTCTAGGCACTTTATTGGCCTTCGAAATAGGTCTCCGTTCTTAGAAACCGAGTGGTGGAAGCCGGGCGTGAAAATGTACGGCTGGAATCCCAGCCCTCGGGAAGCTGAAGCAGATGGATCTCTGTGAGTTCGAAGCCAGCCTAAGCTATAAAACCAGTTCTAGGCCAACCAGAGCTGTTACACATAAAAACTCTGTTTCGAAATGCAAACAAACAGCAACAACAAGAATGAAATAAAGGTGCTAGAGAGATGTCTTAACCATTAAAAGCACTCATGCAGAGGACTCGTTTTATTTCTAGCACCAACATAGTGGCTCACAACCTTGTATAATATCAGAGCATTTGAGGCCCTTTTCTGGCCTCCAAAACACCAAGCTCTCTGGTGGTTTACATACACAAAGCCATGCAAATAAAAGACTTCTTAAAAGAGAAAGAGAGACAGCGACAGAGATTGAGAGAGAGCACTGGGCGGTGGTGGTGCACACCTTTAATCCCAGCACTTGGGAAACAGAGGATCTCTATGATCTCTATGAGTTCTAGGCCAGCCTGCCCTACAAAGTGAGTTCCAGAACAGCCAGGACTGTTTCACAAAGAAACCCTGTCTCGATCCCCCCCCCAAAAAAAATGAGATGGTGAGAAAAACAACCCGTGCTAGCTTTTAACTCTGTACCCCCCATGTTCACATACAAATAAATAATAATAGAGCTGGAAGGAGTTGGAGAGATTGCTCAACACAGCCGGGCAGTGGTGGCGCACACCTTTAATTCCAGCACTCGGGAAAGCAGAGGCAGGCGGATTTCTGTGAGTTCGAGGCCAGCCTGGTCTACAAGAGCTAGTTCCAGGACAGGATCCAAAGCTACAGAGAAACACTGTCTTGAGAAACAAACACCAACAAAAAGAGTATTTGCCACAGCCAGGCAGTGGTGGCACATACCTTTAATCCCAGCATTTGGGACGCAGAGGCAGGCTGATCTCAGTGAGTTCAAGGCCATCCTAGTATACAAAGCAAATTCTAGGACAGCCTGAAAAACCCTGTCTGGGGTAGCGGGGAGCAACCCAAAAAATTCAAGGAAAAAGACCACAGACCCAAATCATCATGGCAATGCTAATTAAAGTAAGCTTTTTAAAATTCACATACACCTAAAAGTGGAGTTCAAGAGATCAGCCTTGAATGTGAGGAAAACAAGATTCTTGTAGTTCGGGGGTAAGGAGTTCCCAAATGATTGATTTGATGGGCAAAATAGGCAGGGCCACAGGAGCAAGACATACGCATAAAATTTCAATCTTCTACAGCAAAGACATGATTGCGAGGTAGTTGATAACAAGTTAGTCATAATAACCTTTGAAACAAAGGTAGGGTTCAAGATAGCTATACCTTTTCGAAGCAAAGACATGGTTGCAGCTTCCTGGAACAGGCCGTACAGAGCCATTTGCAGCTAAGGTTACAGGTGGGGCATTGCCCAACTTTGATAAACAGATTTAATCATAAACAGGAATGGGCCTAGTTCGTCTTTACTGTAACCTGGCTTTTAAGTGTAAAATGAAGGCAGACTGAACCCAGGTAAATCTTTCTAAATCTGCAAGGCTACTCCCAAACACCTGAAATTCCAGTTCCAGGGGCTCTGCTGCCCTCTCCTGACCTCTGGAGGCACTGCACACACCAGGGCACTTCCATACAGATAGAAGTCATACACACAAAATAAAAGCAAATAAAATTTAAAAGTGTAATTAGAAGCCAGGTGATGGTACACACTTTTAACTCCAGCACTTGGGAGGCAGAAGCAGGCAGATCTCTGTGAGTTTGAGGCCAGCCTGGTTTACAGAGCAAGTTCCAAGACAATCAGGAATCAGGAAATCCTGTCTTGAAAAATAATAATAATAATAATAATAATAATAATAATAATAATAATAATAAGAAGAAGAAGAAGAAGAAGAAGAAGAAGAAGAAGAAGAAGAAGAAAAAGAAGAAGAAGAAGAAGAAGAAGAAGAAGAAGAAGAAGAAGAAAACCATATAACTAGGTCTGAAATAATCCCTTTGCAAATAAAGGCTCCTGCCACCCAGCCTGTCTGAATACAATCCTTGAGACCCACAAAGTGAAAGATAAGAGCACACTCCTGAAAAGTTGTTCTTTGACCTCCACACACGGGCCACAGTGTACACATGCATAAACGCATATATACAAACATACAGACACTGCTGTAGACTATTAGTTAAAGATGTGCCACATTTGTTTATGCTGTGGAATTATTTGTTTAGTGATACAAAGATGTAGTTTTTTTCTTTCTTTCTTTCTTTCTTTCTTTCTTTCTTTCTTTCTTTTTTTCTTTCTTTCTTTCTTTCTTTCTTTTTGAGACAGGGTTTCTCTGTAGCTTTGGAGCTTGTCCTAGAACTTGCTCTGTAGACCAGACTGGTCTTGAAGTCACAGAGATCCACCTGTCTCTGGCTCCTGAGTGCTGGGATTAAAGGAATGTGTCACCTACAGCCAGCATGTTACATTCTTTTATGTTGCATTTATTTAACTCTGTGAAACTGTGTAACTTTGCCTGCCTAAAACATCTGATTATGGGCTGGAGAGATAGCTCAGAGGTTAAGAGCACTGACTGCTCTTCCAGAGGTCTTGAGTTCAATTCCCAGCAGCCACATGGTGGCTCACAGCCATCTGTAATGAGAACTGGTGCCCTCTCCTGGCCTGCAAGCATACAGACAGGAAAAAAAACCACAGTATACATAATTAATAAATAAATAAATAAAACTTAAAAAAGAAACATCTGATTATACTAATAAAGAGCTGAACAGTCAATAACTAGGCAGGAGAAAGAATAAATAGGAGGAAGAAGAGGGAGGAATAAGAAAAAGGAGGAACAGGCTCCAAAGCCACAGAGAAACCCTGTCTCGAAAAACCAAAAAAAAAAAAAAAAAAAAAAAAAAAAAAAAAAAAAAAAAAAAAAAGAAAAAGGAGGAGAGGGGCTGGAGAGATGGCTCAGAGGTTAAGAACATTGCCTGCTCTTCCAAAGGTCCTGAGTTCAATTCCCAGTCAACCACATGGTGGCTCACAACCATCTGTAATGGGGTCTGGTGCCTTCTTCTGGCCTGCAGTCATACACACAGACAGAATATTGTATACATAGAAAGAAAGAAAGAAAGAAAGAAAGAAAGAAAGAAAGAAAGAAAGAAAGAAAGAAAGAAAGAAAGAGGAGGAGAAAGGACACCAGGGGTCAGCTACACAGCAAACCAGGAAGTAAGAAGTAAAGAGACGTATGTAGAATAGAGAAAGGTAAAAGTCCAGAGGCAAAAGGTAGACAGGATAATTTAAGTTAAGAAAAGCTGGCTAGAAATAAGCCAAGCTAAGGCTAGGCATTCATAAGTAAGAATAAGTCTCTGTGTAATTATTTGGGAGCTGGGTGATGGGCCCCCAAAGAGCAAAGAAAATTCAACAACAGACATAGATACATATACACAATTAATTAATTAATAATATAATTCTAAAACATTAAACGTATATCCAGAGAGATGACTCAGCAGTTAAAAGCACTTGTACTTCCTACAGCCTGGGACTGGGTTCCTAGCACCCAGTGCTGGCTCACAATCATCTGTAACTCCAGTTTCAGGAGATGTGATACCCTCTTCTGATCTACTCAGGCACCAGACACACAGATGTGGTACACAGACATTCATGCAGAGGAGAAAAAAATAACAATAAAATAAAAATACCTGCCTAAAACACCTTTTAAAAACTTTAAAACTACTTTTATCTATTTTATTTAGTGTACTATTTGATACAAAGTAAGAAATATTTACATATATTACACATATGCTTTATGGAGTTGGAGCTAGCTAAGTGGTAGAATGTTTGACTAGCTTTTAAAAAGTCTGAGCTCAACTCCCCAAACCACAAAACAAACAAATAATAAAGGAAGAGAAGAAAAAGAAAGAGAAAAGAACCAGACAGAGGCCCACCCAGGAAGGGCACTTACCTACCAAGGCTCATGACCTGAGTTTGATCCCTTGGGCCTACATGATTAAAGGAAAGAATCAACTTCCTCAAGTTGTCCATCAATGATGTGGGATTCCCCTCTGTATACTATGATTACCATTAATTAATAAAGAAAACTGGGTTGGCCTGATAGGGTAGAACAGAGCTATGTAGGGGAGGGGAGATGAGATGACACATAACTAAACTGAATGCTGGGAGGAAAAAGGAAGAGTTAGAAAGAAGCCATGGAGCTGCAGCCAGAAGCAGACATATTGAAACCTTGCCGGTAGGCCACAAGCCTCATGGTAAAATATACTACAATAATGGAGATGGGTTTAAATTAAAATGTAAGAGTTAGCAAATAAGAAGCTAGAGCTAATGGGCCAAGTAGTGATTTAAATAATACGATTTCTATGCGATTATTACAGGAGTCTGGGTGGATGGGAAATGAACAAGCAGCCTACAACACACCAATCTCTGCATGAGCTATGGGATAAAAGCACCCATGCTGTGGGATGCTCCTGTACACTGTAAAGATCTGTCACTCATATTGGTTTAATAAAATGCTGATTGGCAGTAGCCAGGCAGAAAATATAGGTGGGGAAACCAGACGTGGAGGAAGAAAGATGATGAGAATGCCTCACTGAGAAAAGGTACCAAGTCATGTGACTAAACATAAACAAGAATTTGGGTTAATTTAAGTTGTAAGAGCTAGTTAGTAATAAGTCTGCGCAAGCTAATAGGCCAAACAGTTTATAATTAATATAAGTCTCCATGTGTTTCTTTGGGACTGAATGGCTGTGGGACCTGGTAGGACAGAAACTTAGGTCTACACACCCACTTGTGTGTGTACTCTTAAACAACTAAATCAACAATTAAATAAATAAATGTAAATAACTAAAATGTAATTTTATTATTATAAAAATAATTTTATAGCTGGGCAGTGGTGGTTCACACTTTAATCATAGCACTTGGAAGGAAGAGGCAGGCAAATCTCTGAGTTTGAAGCCAGCCTGGTTTACAGAGCAAGTTCCAGGACAGTCAGGGCTACATAGAGATACCTTGTCTTAAAAAGACAAAAATAAACAACAAGAAAAATACAGGGCTGGCGAGACCACTCAGAGCTTAAGAGCACTGGCTGCTCTTCCAGAGGTCCAGTTCAATTCCCAGCAACCACATCATGGCTCACAACCATCTGTAATGAGATCTGGTGCCCTCTTCTGGTGTGTTTGCATACATGTAGGCAGAACACTGTAAACATAATAAATAAGTAAAAAAAAAATTTAAGAAAAGAAAGAAAAAGAAAAAGAGACACTGTGATGTCCATGGCATGCCACATGCTGGGCTGGTGGCTGCTTCTTGCCATGCCCACTTGATTTCTGCAAGATAACTGGTTTCCAAGCCCATTTGAACATTTGGTGGCCTGGAAGCTCAGCCGATTACATCAGATGGACTGATGAAATGCAGCTATGTTTTTTTTCATTCCTTTCTTCCTCTTTTTTTTTTTAATAGAGTCTCACTAAAGAGGCCTGGAGGAGCTGTTAACATTAAAGGTGCTCATTACTACAGCCAGATTTCTTACTTTTTTCTTCAAAAATATTTCTTACTTTTTAAGATTTAATTATTTATTATGTATACGGTGTTCTGTCTGCATGTATGCCTACACACCAAAAGTGATTACTAGTTCATGTGTTTGAAGGCAATGGGGGACTCAGAACCAGAGAAGACTGGGTGAGGGGAGGAGTTTAGGTGGATTTGACATCCAGTGGGGCCTCAGGTTTGTTTCTAGGGTTGTTGTGGGCAAAGGGTGGGGAGTTTGTGGCTGTGCTGTTGGAGACTGTACCACCGAAGGGCAGTGCAGAGGCAAAGGAGTTTTTATTCTCCTCATAGAGATGCAACTGACCCAAGCCCCCATCACTGCCACCCCATGAGGAATCTGGGGGCCCTCCTGAGATCCCTACAAACTCAGTGAGACAGGTTCTCACCATCATCTGGCCTCAGAACTTGAACGTGGACTCTTCTTCCAATTTCAATAATAAATCAGTAGCTGCAGACACCTCATGTCGCTCCTGGGGGAGAGGTTCCTGGTACCTGGCAAAGCTTTCGTTTCCATGACCACCTTCCCCGCTTTTCCCTCCTTTCCATCTCTTCTGTCACATAGACCATTTTCCTCGGCTTTCTTAAGCTTAGAGCCATCTGACACGCCCAGGATGGGAGTGGGAGGCCTGCGTGTGGGCGATCTGCCTCAAGTACCGCTGAGGATACAATGTTCTCCCTGTCAGGAACACTGCTCTCTCTAGTGGGACTGCCATCTATGAAGGCAGTTAAATTGTTCTCTCCACTATCCCAGTAGAATTTGATTCAATGGGAATAGCTGAGGGGTTTTGCATTCTTTGAAGGTCTCATTCTGTAGACCAGGTTGGCCTGGAACTCACAGAGGTTTGCCTGCCTCTGCCTCCTGAGTGCTGGAGGCAGCCATTGTTGGACCACAGCCTATATGTTATTTATAAATCCTATATAAAGCTTATATAAATCTCATATATATATATATATATATATTTTTCATTCTATCAGTTCTGATTCTCTACAGAACCCCAACATGCACTACTAAACAGAGTCCTTCTGTATCCTTGAGAATCCTCTCATCGCCCTTTGCCCCATTTCAGTTTGTGCTTTCTAGAATGTCACGTGTAAGCTGGAGAAATGCCTCAATAGTTAAGAGCACTTGCTGCTCTCGCAAAGGACTGCCATTCGGTTCCCAGCTCCTAATCTGACTGCTCAGATACACCTGTAACTCCAGCTCAAGGGATCTATTGTGGTTTGAATGAGGGTCATATATTGAATGCTTGGTCCCCACTTGGATGAACCCATTAGGGAAGGATTTGGGGATATGTTTTGTTGGATAAGGTGTGTCACGAGGGGATGGACTTTGAGGTTTCAAAAGGCCCACACAATTCTTAGTTAAATTTGCCTGCCTCATGTGTGTGGACCAAGATGTAAACGCTCAGCTGACTGCTTGTCTGCTGCCTTACTCCCCCATGTACCCCACCATAATGATGTTAGTTAGTTAGCTCTAACTAGCCTTTTGAAACTGTAGGCCCCAAATAAATTCATTCATAAGTTGTGTTGACCATGGTGTCTTTTAAAGATTTATTTATTATGTATACAATGTTCTTGATTGTGTATATGCCTACATGTCAGGAGAGGGCAACAGATCTCATTATAGATGGTTGTGAGCCACCATGTGGTTACTGGTAATTGAACTCAGGACCTCTGGAAGAGCAGCCAGTGCTCCTAATCTCTGAGTCATCTCTCCAGCCATGGTCATGGTGTCTTATAGCAGCAATGAAAAAGTAACTAAGACAGGATCTGAAGCCTTCTTTTGGCTTCCTGTCCCCCGACCCATCACACAATAAATTTTAAGAAATTTTTTTTTAATTTAGAATATTATGTAAATGGAGCTGTAGAGTAAGAACATATTTGGTGTGTGGCTTCTTTCATTCAGCATGGTTACTTTAAGATTCACCAATGTTGTACATGTTGATAGTTCTTTGATTGCTGAGGATGATGTTTTACAGATATGCCACAATTTTTGTCCTCAGTAATGCTAGGCAAGTGTTCTACCACTGAGCCACATCTCCAACCACTGGTGCATTCTTTTGTTTTACTTTTTTAAATTTTGTGTTTGTTTGTTGTTTTTTATCTTTATTTTTATTTTTCTGAGGCAGGGTTTCTCTGTGTAGCTCTGGCTATCCTGGAACTCACCCTGCAGACCAGGCTGGCCTCAAACTCACAGAGATCCACCTGCCTCTGCCTCCTGAGTACCAGGATTAAAGGCATGCACCACTACCTGGCTAGATTTTATTTCTAATTATTGGTGTGTGTGTGTGTGTGTGTGTGTGTGTGTGTGTGTGTGTGTGTGTAGAAAGAGAAAGTCTATGAACATGGGTGTAGTGCCAGTGGAGACCAGAAGAGGGTATCAGATCCCTCAGAGCTAGAACAGAGCTATTCTGCTAGACTGGCTGGCCAGTACACTCCAACATCTCATGTGTCTCTGTCTCCCTGGTACTGGGATTACAGATGTTTGCAGCTGTAGCTGGACTTTTCTTTGGGCTGGCAGTTCACAAATAACAACACAAAGACTTCTTATTAATTATGAATGCTTGGCCTTCGTTTAGGCTTTTTCCTAACTAGCTCTTATAACTTAATCTTTTATTAATCTACATTCTACCACATGAGTTGGTTCCCTTTCCTCTGTGCCATATGTCCAACTTCTTCAGTGTCTCACTAGCACCTCCTGCTGGGTCAGATTCTAACCCTGAGTTTCTCTTTGCCTGGAAGTCCCGCCTACTCTCTCCCGCTTAGCTATTGGCCATTCAGGTCTTTATTAACCCAGTCACAATAACACATCTTTATACAGTGTAACAAATATCCCACACCATGCAGCATGGGTGCTGGAGATCCAAACTCAGATCCTCATTCTTGTGCAGCAAGTACTTTACTGACTGAGCCATCTCCCCGACTCCGTCAATGTTTGTGAAGAAAATAAAGTAACATATACAGTTAGAAGAAAAGAAAAGAACACAAAATAAAAGGTAAGCAATTTCTTATCAGCCAGTCTTTCTTTCCAGTTGTGATCATCGTCAACAAATCCTATCCAGGGGAAATTTGTGTGTGTGTGTGTGTGTGTGTGTGTGTGTGTGTGTTAGAAGTAATGCTGAATCAAGGATCTTTGTTGTACATAAATCTGTGTGGTCCTGAGTCAACGTGTATTGTTGACAGGGCACAGTGCCTCACGCCCTCACGCCTGTGGAAACCGCAAGGCTTTCCCTAGCTAAGGCTCAAAGAACTACAAGCAAAGCATTCTCTGGTTAAAGCATCGAGGAACAATTGGCCTCTTGCTAAGACTGGTGTACAGAAAGTATCCGAACAATTTCCTCCTCCCTGATGTTTTACGGCCTGACACTGCTCGAGACAACCGGACCTCCTCCTTCTCTTTGTGTCTGCACAGTAAATGCACTAAGTTTCCAGGTTGTGTAATAGGTGCCTTCTATCAGAGGGAGCAGAGCCCACCTGACCTCAGTCTTTCTGCATGAGTGTCTGTTATTTCTTCAAAGTCTGTGAATTCTTCATTTCCGTGTGGATCCAGTCAGGTTTCCAGGACTAAGCCCTACAGGAGGAGTCATTTTTGCACACCTCTAAGTATTTCTCCAAAGTGAATTCCTAAGTTGATTTATCTGTGTGGTGGACATGATATGTAATAAGTGTTTTGAAATCCCCAGTAGTGAGTTCCTCTGCTGATGCAATAAGTCATACCAGGCCGAAAAATATGACCAGGTTTAATCTGAGCAAAGCAATTCCTGGGTGATTCTCTGGAGAAGAAAGCAGGAGAGAAATCACATGGCGGGGACAAGGCTGGTCTTTTTTTTTTCCCCCCGAGACAGGATTTCCCTGTGTCACAGTCCTAGCTGTCCTGAAACTAGCTCTTGTAGACCAGGCTGGCCTCAAACTCACCTGGATTCAGCTGCCTCTGCCTCTCTGCTGAGATTAAAGACCTGCACCACCACGGCCCAGCTCAGGGGCCGGTCTTAAATACCCTGTAGCCACAGGTTCTTGAGAAGCTCCAGGGGGAGGAGCTGACCCTTGGTGGGATTTCTATGGGCTGGGTCTGGAATTGGAGGAGTGGGGCTGGATTCCTGGCCAATTATCTGGGCTGGGTTTGGAACAGGGGAGTGAGACCAGAGCAGAGATCCCCAACAATATGAAACTAATTTAAAAATTTGGTTCATGGGGCTGGAGAGATGGCTCAGAGGTTAAGAGCACTGGTTGCTCTTCCCAGAGGTCCTGAGTTCAATTCCCAGCAACCACATGGTGGCTCATAACCATCTGCAATTTGATTTGGTTCCCTCTTCTATGCAGACAGAACACTGTATAAATAATAAATAAATATAAATATATTAAAATTTTTTTGATTCATGTTTGTTTTTAATTAATATTTATTTTATTGATGTTCAAATTTTCCACTTAATTAATCAACATAATTAATATTTAATCTACTAACATGCATGTACATATGTGTAACACATGCTGCTCTGGAAGACACTAGATCAGGTTGACCTTGAACTCACAGAAACTCACTTGGCCCTATCTGGGATTAAAACGTGTACCAACATGCTAGGCGGGAACTAAATTTTAAACATTTTAGATAAATAGTTTAGAAGTGTAACCCACTGTCTGGATGTTTACAGTCCTGTCAGTCTTGCAGCTACTCCTGCTGAATAACTGAAGAGTCAAGTGTGAAGCCTAAATCTGCCGCAGTGGCTCCCATCATCCTGCCGCAGTGGCTCCCATCATCCCCAGGAGATACATCTGCTTCCTCAGTTCCCGAGGCCTGCCATTCCAGCTACAATGAAACCACTGGAAGTGTTTTGATAATCACTTTTGTTTTTATTTTTGTTTCTGTAGCTTTGAAGCCTGTCCTGGAAGTTGCTCTGTGGTCCAGGCTGACCTCAAACTCAGAGATCCACCTGCCTCTGCCTCTGCCTCCCGAGTGCTGGGATTAAAGGCATGCGCCACCACCGCCCAACTTGATAACCACTTTCAGTGGTCACTTATTTTCCACTTAAAGGAAGATGCTCCAGCAAGGTGGAGGGCAATGTGAGCTCAGCCGTTGTCTGAGGATGTGGCCTGAACCAGGCAGGAAGCCAGATCCTGTAGCGCTCTTTGGAACAAAGACAGGCATTTTGTCCTGGGTGGCAGATGTAGTGCTGTGATGCTTTGCATTTTATTATTGATTAGTTAATTAACTTTATTTTTACCTTTGTGTAGCACTGGGAAAGCACATACTCAGGACATGCCAGCTTCTTAGAAGGAAGCCTTGACTTCCTTTGCAATCCAAATCTCAGATCCCAGATCTTCTTATTCTCAAATCTGGTCTGAGAGTAAACAGATCTCAAATCTCTTTGCCAGAACATTCCCGCAAAATGCTTGTGGCTGCCCCACCCTCTCCTCCTCTTTCATGCTTCTGTCTACTCTGTGGGATATTCCTTCATCATCCTCTTCCTGCCAAGGGCTCTGCAAAGATTACAGACAGGAAATGGAAATTGGGGAGTGACCGTTTGAGCTGCGGTGATCTAGAGGCCACAAAAAGAGGAGCTCAGGCAGAACCCGGGACAGTGTGAGCATTTCTCTCTAACTCACTCTTGCTCAGGGGCCTGTTAGCTTAGAGAACACTGATAGTTTGCCTGAGCAGATTTTCGTCTTCAGTAATGAACTGCATGGCACACAAGCCTGGACTTGTGCGTATGATTTTAACATACTGAAAACTGTAATTATTGGTACCCTGACATATTTTATAGTTTTATGTTCTCCCAAGGAATGAGAAATCTCTTCCCCACAATGTGCCAGATTACTGTAATGGGACAACAGCCCCATAAAATATAAAGTATTGTTTATTTTACAATGGTGATAACACCATGTCACTAGGTTTCTGGCCTACTTGCACAAGATTTATCTTCTTTCTTTTCTAGGCTTTCTCTGAATTGGAGACCTTGAGAACTGAGACCCACACCAGCATTGGATACTGGACTTACATTTAAAGAGTGGGAGCCTGGGGGCTGGAAAGATGGTTCAGCAGTTAAGAGCTCTTGCATACAAACATATACATACATACATACATACATACATACATGTTAAAAACAAAAATCAAAAATAAAAGCCGGGTGGTGGCACTTCTTTAATCCCAGCACTCGGGAGGCAGAGGCAGGCAGATCTCTGTGAGCTCGTGGCCACCCTGGTCTACAAGACCTAATTCCAGGACAGGCTTCAAAGCTACAGAGAAACCCTGACAACAAAACAAACAAATAAACAAATTCTGAACAGAAAGAATCATAGGTGGAAGGAATGATGTAATAAAAGGATTTGAGCTGGGCCTGTAGCTCAGTTGATCCATTGTTTGCTTAGCAGTCAGCAAGCCTTGAATGCGATCCCCATTGCTGAATAACCCCAAGTGCTATGCACATCTGTAATCTCAGCACTGGGGAGGTAGAGGCAGGAGGAAGAGATATCCAAAGTCATCCTTGGTTACAGAAAGGTGGAGGCCATCTTGTAATACTTGAGACCTGTATCAAATAAAATAACTGGTAAAAAGCATCTGATAAAGTCAGAACTCTTTTTTTTTTCTTTTCTTTTTTTTTGAGGTTGAATATTTATTCAGGGGGTCATGAGGGGGGAAGGGAGAAGGGGGAGAGAGGGGGGTGGAAGCAGAGCTACCTCTCCGCGAGGAAGATGGGAAAGAGCTAAAGTCAGAACTCTTATCATGATTATGGTGTAGGAATATGTAGTATTATAGGAGAAACAAAATCAAAACTGAAGAAAACATTTCCTCATATTGAATCAGTAAGTTCTTTTTTCAGAAGTTTATTTATTTATTTATTTTAGGATTGATTTATTATGTATACAGTGTTCTGCCTGCATGTATGCCTGCAGGCCAGAAGAGGGCACCAGATCTCATTACAGGTGGGTGTGAGCCACCATGAGGAAGTCAGGACCTCTGGAAGAGCTATCAATGCTCTTAACTTCTGAGTTATCGCTCCAGTTTCCCAACCCCCAGAAGCGTTTGTTTGTTCATTTATTTTTTTTGGTTGGTTGGTTGTTTTGTTGTTTTTAAAGATTTATTCATTTGTTATATATAGTGTTCTGCCAGTATGTATGCCTGCAGGCCAGAAGAGGGCACCAGATCTCAATATAGATGGCTGTGAGCCACCATGTGGTTGCTGGGAATTGAATTCAGGGCCTCTGAAGCAGTCGGTGCTGTTAACCGCTGAGTCATCTCTCCAGACCTTTTTTTCTTTTTTTTTTTTAAAGATTTATCGATTTATTATATATGAATGTTTCATCTGATTATATGTATATATGCAAGCGTACCCACTTCGTATGCCTTGTGCCTGTGGAGGCCTAAAGAGGTTATTGATCCCTTGGAACTAGAGTTACAGATAGTTGTGAGATGATATGTGGGTGCTGGGAAAAACCTGGGCACTCTGCGAAAGCAGCCTGTGGGATGGAGACACGGCTCAGCATTGACTAGCCCCTGCTGCTCTTCCAGAGGGCATGAGTTTGGTTCACCGTGCATGTCAGGTGCCTCACAAACGCCTGTAACTCCAGCTCCAGGGGACCTGATGCCTCTCACTGCTTCCAAGGACACCTGCGTGCACGTGCACAGGCACACACATGCACATACGCATAATTAGAAATAATAAAAATGAAGCTTAAGAAGGAGGGAGGGGGCAGCAAGTGTAAATAACTGTTCCCCATCTCTAAACAGGTCCCAGTCAGAAAGTTCTTATTTTGAATTTTCCAAAAATATTCTTTTTTAAGAAGAAAATAAATATTGTAATTTGGGGGTGGTTATCTGTTTGTTTGATTTGGTTTATTTTTATTTTATTTTTGGTTTTTTGAGACAGGGTTTCTGTGTGGCTTTGGAGCCTGTCCTGGAACTAGCTCTGTAGACCAGGCTGGTCTCGAACTCACAGAGATCCGCCTGCCTCTGCCTCCCGAGTGCTGGGATTAAAGGCATGCACCACCATCGCCCGGCGATTTGGTTTATTTTTTGATACAGGGTTTCTCTGTGTAGCCCTGGCTTTTCTGGAACTCACCCTATAGACCATGCTGGCCTCGAACTCATAGAGACCCACCTGCCTCTGCTTTCTAGTGCTGGGATTAAAGACATGTGGCATTAGCCAGGCAGAGGTGGTGGCACACGCCTTTAATCCCAGCACTCAGAAGTCAGAGGCAGACAGATTTCTAGAGAAACCCTATCTTGAAAAACCTAAATAAATAAATAAAATAAGGATGTATGGCACCATGCCCAGTTTTTTGTTTGTTTTGTTTTGTTTTGAGGCAGGGGTCTCACTATGTAACTCTGGGTGGTCTGGAGCTATTTATGTAGACCAGGGTGGCTTAAAATTAACAGAGTTCTGCCTGCCTCTGCCTCCAGAGTGCTGGAATTAAAGGAACATGCCACCATGCCTGGTTTTAAATACTGCAATTTTTAATAGAGCAAGTAAGAGCTGTCTCTAATACAAAACTTGTAGTGTGCTGGAGAGATGGCTTCGCTGTTGAGAGGATGGGCTGCTCTTGTAGAGACCCAGATTTGCTCCCAGCTCTGCATGTTGACTCCCACTCCTCTGTTGACTCCAGTTCCACGAGGACCTGACACCCTTGCTGGCCTCTGTAGGCATCAGGTATGCAAATGGCAAATGGACATACATGTAGTCAGAATATCCATACTCATAAAATAAAAGCAGCCAGGTAGTGGTGGCACATGCCTTTAATCCTAGCACTTAGGAGGAAGAGGCAGCTGGGTCTTCAAGTTTGAGGCTAGCCTGATCTACAGAATGTGTTTCAGAACAGCCAGGGCTACACAGAGGAACCCTGTTTCAAAAGACAAAAATAGTAAAAGAATAAAAAATAAAATAAAACAACTCACAAATAGGTAGTATCCTAAAATCTAATGGTGCTGTGCTATCCAACTATGTGACTATGTGACTATGGCTGAGGATGGCTAAGCTCAAGATTCCATCGTATGGGGCTGGAGAGATGGCTCAGAGGTTAAGAGCTTTGCCTGCTCTTCCAAAGGTCCTGAGTTCAATTCCCAGCAACCACATGGTGGCTCACAACCACCTGCAGAATATTGTATACATAATAAATAAATAAATAAATTAAAAAAAAAAGATTCCATCGTATGAACAGAAAATCGTTGAACAGTATAGCAAGGATATTTGATACTACTTTTCTATACTTTATATTTATATAAATATACTAATTATATCAGAATTTTGTGGGGTTTTTTAAGATTTATTTATTTATTATGTGTTCAACATTCTGCCTTGATGTATGCCCGCCAGAGGAGGGCGCCAGATCTCAGTACAGATGGTTGTGAGCCAACATGTGGTTGCTGGAAATTGAACTGAGGACCTCTGGAAGAGCAGAAAGTGCTCTTTTTTAATATTTATGTATTTATTATGTATACAATATTCTGTATGTGTGTATCCTGCAGGCCAGAAGAAGGCACCAGACCCCATTACAGATGGTTGTGAGCCACCATGTGGTTGCTGGGAATTGAACTCAGGACCTTTGGAAGAGCAGGCAATGCTCTTAACCGCTGAGCCATCTCTCCAGCCCCCAGAAAGTGCTCTTAACTTCTGAACCACCTCTCCAACCCTGTGGCATACTTTTAATCCCAGCATTTAGGAAGCAGAAGCAGACAGATATCTATGAGTCTGAAGCCAGCCTGGTCTACAAAGCAAGTTCCAGGACAGTCAGAGCTGTTACACAGAGAAACCCTGTCTCAAAAAACAAGCAAAAAGCCACAGCATCTTGCCACATAGTGCTGACTGGCCTGGAACTCTCTATGTAGAGTAGGCTATCCTCAATGGCACAAGAGATCTCTTTGCCTCTAGAGTTCTGGGGTCAAAAGCATATGTCACCATTAAATTATTTTGCTTGTCACATAGAAAGTGTTTCTTCCAGCCAGGTGATGGTAGTGCACGTCTTTAATCTCAGCACTTGGGAGGGAGAGGCAGGCAGATCGCTGTGAGTTCAAGGCCAGTCTGGTCTACAGAGTTAGTTCCAGGACAGCTAGGGCTACACAGAGAAACCCTATCTTGAAAAAAAAAAAAAATCTTTCATTAAATAATTTGTATTGTCAGAAGTGGTGGCAAATGCTTTTAATCCAAGCTCTGGGGAGGCAAAGACAGGTAGATCTCTGAATTTGAGGTCTACATAGCAAGTTCAAAGCCAGCCTGGTCTACAGCACCCTGATAACCCTCTCAGCTCACGTTCCTGTTGCTCTTGAGGAAAACCACCATTCCAACTAGTGTCACTTTAGATGGAGTTTGCAAGTTTTCAAACTTTATATAAAATAAAAATAGTATTACATTATTGTGTCTAGTTTTATTTATGCTTTTTTTTAAAATTTGGGAGCCAATAGAACTTTCTGCTCTTGCGGAAGACCTGGGTGTTTTCTATCACCCACATTGGTTGCTCACAATCCATTGTAACTCCAGCTCCAGAGAGACCTGGCACCTCTGGCCTCTGTGGGTACCTGCACTTGCATGCCTATGCTCACATGTAGACAACAACATATAAACATATTTTTTTTTTTGGTTTTTCGAGACAGGGTTTCTCTGTAGCTTTGGATCCTGTCCTGGAACTAGCTCTTGTAGACCAGGCTGGTCTCGAACTCACAGAGATACACCTGCCTCTGCCTCCCGAGTGCTGGGATTAAAGGTGTGCACCACCACTGCCTGGCATAAACATAATTTTAAAAATAGTGAAAAATACTCTGGGCAGTAGTGGCACATGCCTCTAATCCTAGCACTCTGGAGAGGCAGATAGATTTCTGAGTTTGAGGCCAGCCTGGTATACAGAGTGAGTTCTGGGACAGCCAGGATATATATTGAACCCTTCCCATAAAAAGAGTAAAAAAATAAATATATACATATATTTTAAATTGAGGGGGCTGCTGAGTTGATTCAGCAGGTTAATGTGCTTGCCATCAGACTGACAAGCTGAGTTCAATCCCTAGAAACTACATGGTGGAAGGAAAGAACAGATTCCTGAAAGTTGTCTACTGACCTTCGTGAGTATTCCATGGTACGTGTACACACAAACATGCATACAGTCCTACACACACACACACACACACAAATGTAAAATTTTGGTTAATTTAGTTTAGTGTGTATGTGTGTGATGTATGAACACATGTATGTGCAGGCAGGTACACAAGCCTGTATATGTACAAGACACCATAGGAAACACTGATACCCAGCTCTATGACTCTCCACTTCACTCCCCTGAGCCAGCATCTATCACTGGGCCTGGAGCTGGGCTGGTGGCTACCCACCTCCAGTGATCAATCCGCCTGTCTCTTCTCCCTAAATAGCACTGGGGCCACACCTGCTCCATATGTGGGTTCTGGGGATGCCATGTGCTTGAGCAGCAAGTGCTCCTACCGAGTGAATCATCTCCCCCAGTCCTCTGTCCATCTTTTTTCTCCCCGATGAGAAATTTGTGATTTACCTCTATTTTTGCAGGTGTTTCGGTCAATTTTCACCATGCTCCACAGCATGGGATGAATGGTGGATGTTGCTGTTGGGGGACATTTGCAAACGGTGTCGCTCTCAACATGTTTGACCATGTTCGTCCTAACATAAATATGGATTTCTGTCAGCGAACAACACATCAAACAGAATAGCTGTGTGACAGGGAACATGTGCAATTTTTGTCTTACCAGATACTGTCAGGCAGAAATTCCAAATTAGTCGCGCGAGTTGATTTATCTACGCGAGGTGTTTGTCTTTTCGTGTTTCTATAGCTGTAATAAAAACACCATGACCAGAATTCAAGTTGGGGAGGACAGGTTTGTTTTGCTCACACTTCCCCAGCACAGTCGGTCATGCAGAGAGTCAAGGCGAGAACGTGGAGGCAGACACCATGGAGGA
The DNA here is from genome assembly GCF_903992535.2 of Arvicola amphibius. Taxonomy (NCBI): domain Eukaryota; kingdom Metazoa; phylum Chordata; class Mammalia; order Rodentia; family Cricetidae; genus Arvicola; species Arvicola amphibius. The sequence continues at coordinate 132,704,788 of NC_052049.1, read as the reverse complement.
ATGCTACTACTTACTTACTTGCCCCTGTAGCTTTCTCAGCCTGTTTTCTTATAGCATCCAGGGCCACCCACCGGGGCTTGGCACCGCTCACATCAGTCATCAATCAAGAAAATGCACCACAGGCTTGTCAGAGGCCAGTCTGGTAGGGGTATTTTCTCTAATGAGGTTCCTTCCAAAATGATGCTAGCCTGTGTCGAGTTATCACATCAACCAGCCAGCACGGTGTAACACACCCTTATCAATAGTTTTTATTTGTTCTGTTTTACTTTGCTTTTCTTATGATGCTAGGACTCAAACCAGAGCTTCACAAATGTCTGACAAGCGTTCTATCGCTGAACCACACACATGCTCAGCCCAGAAGTGAACTTGGATCGATGAATCTTTTGTAGTGAAATTATGAATAATGAGCCGGGCGGTGGTGGCGCACGCCTTTAATCCCAGCACTCGGGAGGCAGAGGCAGGCGGATCTCTGTGAGTTCGAGACCAGCCTGGTCTACAAGAGCTAGTTCCAGGACAGGCTCCAAAGCCACAGAGAAACCCTGTCTCGAAAAAACAAAAAAAACAAAACAAAAATTATGAATAATGGGAGGGGAAGAGAAGAAAAGAAAAAAAAATAGACCCTTTTGCCCAAGATCCTTGGCTTTCATTTCTAAAGTGAATTAATTCTTTGCTTTTGTTTTTGTTTTTCTCTGTGTATCCCTGGCTGTCCTGGAATTCTCTCTGTAGACCAGACTGACCTCAAACTCAGAGATCTGTCTGTCTCCTGAGTGCTGGGATTAAAGGCGTGTGTTACCACTGCTAGACCTTTTTTTTTTTTAATCTTTTTTTCTTTTTCAAATTAATTTTTACTGGTTGAAACTTCAGTACAAAAAAAAAGCATTCTCACCCAATATTTATTTCATCATATGGCTGTGCTACAGATGATGTAATCATTTCTCTTCTGCTGTGTATTTAGGCTTTTTAATTTATTTGTGGGTCATTCTTTTGCATGGTTTCATAATTCTCCCACAAAAGATTCATCAAAATGGGACGATTACCAAGTCAAATTGTGCAAATGTTTTTTTAAACCAAACTGTTTCCCAGAAAGCCTCTGTAAATGATTCTTCTCCCAACAGATTATGTTTACTTGAAGAAACCCCACCCACAACACTATTTATGTAGCTCGTGTGTGCTAGCCATTGTTCCTTCGCAGCTTTATTGAGACACACATCTGTTGTAGAAGCTGGCGAGATCCTCTTGTTAGAGGGGAATTAGCCGAGGTTCAGGGATGTTCAGTATCACTGTGAACTGAAAGCATGCCAGGTGCCACTCTCCCAGGTTCATATTCTTTGTTAATTTTATCAGACAGCATACATAAGGCTGTTTCCAGGCAAATGCTGAACAGACTTAGAACAAATCACTGCTTTCCTTTCTCTGGTTTTGACACTGGATCTCAGGCATCGAGGTCTGAATTAAAGTGTTTCTTAGGTCATGACACATGTTCACCAGTGGTTGTCCTTGTATTTCTTGAATTTGTGGTTTTCTGGTTTCTTTGTTTGTTTGTTTTAAAATTTACTCTCATGCAGTCCTGGATGGCCTGGAACTCACAGAGATTCTCCTGCCTCTGCTTCCCAAGTGCTGGGATTAAAGGCATGCAATAGCATGTCCAGCCACATCTGTGATTTAATAACACTCTGTACATAGAGGGTGAACCAGAAAACAGTTGCCAAAATTCCAAAGTTTTTGACCTACAAAACAGCAACTTCGCCGGGCGTTGGTGGCGCACGCCTTTAATCCCAGCACTGGGGAGGCAGAGGCAGGCGGATCTCTGAGTTCGAGGCCAGCCTGCTCTACAAGAGCTAGTTCCAGGACAGGCTCTAGAAACTACAGGGAAACACTGTCTCAAAAAACAACAAAAACAACAACAACAACAAAAAAAAACCAGAAAAAAAACAGCAACTTCTTGTTATTTACGCTAACATCTAATGTTACAGTGCTTATCCAGTTCCTGCAATTGGAGAGAGATGTGCTGAAGAGCTCTGGGTGCCCACCAGAGGACCCAGTTCTCAGCAATTCACATGGTAGCAGAGGCATCCCGATCTCTGTGAGTTTCAGACCAGCCTGGACTACATAGCTAGTTCCAGGATGGCTACACAGAGAAACCCTGTCTTGAAACACCCAGAAAATTGTATTTATGTGTGTGTCCATGTGTGTATGCACACATGTGGGGGTGCCTTCTGAGGCCAGAAGAGAGGAAGAGAGTCCTGGATCCTCTTGGATTATAGTCAGTTGTGAACTACCAGATGCAGGTGCTGGGAAACTGAACTCTGTTTTTTTGCAAGAGCAGTAAGTGCTTTTAACTGTTGAGCCATCTTTCCAGCACCACATCTGGTTTACATGAGTTCTAGGGATCAAATTTAGGTCATTAGGTTTATCTGATGAGCCATTTCTTCTACCTCAGTTTCTCTCTCTCTCTCTCTCTCTCTCTCTCTCTCTCTCTCTCTCTCTCTCTCTCTCTCTCTCTCTCTCTCTCTCTCTCTCTCTCTCTCTCCCTCTCACTGCCCCCTTTAGTTTTTTTGAGACAGAGTTTCTCTGTGTAACAGACCTAGATGTCCTGAAACTAGCTCTTACATTTTGGTTGTGAGCCTAGCCTTTACAGCTAAGCCATTTCTCCAGCCCCTGGAACTTGCTCTGTGGACCAGGCTGGCCTCAAGCTCACAGAGATTCTCCTGCCTCAGCCTCCCAAGTGCTATGATTAAAGGCGTGCGCCACCACTGCCCGGTCCAGTTGTTGTTGTTGTTGTTTTTTAATATATTTTTAAAAATATTTAATTAATTGTTATTTATTCATTCTTTGACAGTTTCATGCAAGTATAAAATCTACTTTGCCATATCTCCCATTCACCTCTTTTTTTGTTTGTTTAAGACAAAGTGTCACTGCTATTCTTGGCTGTACAGCAACTCTGTATCCTTCTGCCTCAGCCCCTCAGTTGCTGGAATGACGGTCCCATGCCACTATGCGGGCCTGGAGCAGTTCTTAACCTGGACTCTAGACCACCATGAGAGTTTAAGGGACAGTCCTCCATGGAGACTGATCCTCAGCAAGCCACATAGGGTCATATTTCAATTTTATATCTTTATATCTTTCATAAGGTTGAAGTGAGGCTTTGAAAACTTCAATTAATTACACAAAATCTTATTAGCTAACCTTATTGCTCTCGCGTTTGGATATTGTGGTTCTTACTGTGTGTGTATGTTTCTGCATGTATATGTGTTTTTCTTGCTTTTTATGTCTTTGTTGTTTTATTCTTTTTTCCTGTTTATTTTCTAAAAGAGAGAGAGGGAAAAGCATGGAGTTGGGAAAGAGGGAAAGTCAGCAGGATCTGGGAGGAGATGGAGTGGTCAGAATATATTGTGAGAAAAACAAGAACAGCCAGGGTGTCATGTATTTGTAACTTCAACACTGGGGAAATGGAGACAGGAAGATACCCTGTTTCAAAAAACCAAAACAAAGCAAACAAGGGGGGAAAAAGAAAGAAAACAAATAAGGAGGCTGGAGAGATGGCTCAGAGGTTAAGAGCACTGGCTGCTTTTCCAGAGGTCTTGAGTTCAATTCCCAGCATTCACATCGTGGCTCATAACTATATGTAGTGAGGAGATTGGATGCCTTCTTCTGGTGTGCAGGGATACATGCAGAGACAGCACTAGTATACATAAAATAGATAGATAAATCTTAAAAAAATAAAAACAGAAACAAAAATAAGAACGAAAAACTAAGGTGGACAACTCTCGAGGGTTTCGACAGGTATCAACACCTGAGGGTGTCTTCTGTCCTCCACATTCACACATTGCATCTCATCCCCACCCACATGATACACATACATGAATGTACACACATCTATATAGACAAAGAAAAAATAATATATGTAAATAAAGTAGGATGTAGTGGTACTTGGGAGCATGAAGACAGTTGGGTCCCTGGGGCTTATTGGCTTGCTTGGCCAATTAAGACTCTGTCTCAAAAATCCATGATGTAAATGTTTTAGGAACACAGTCGAGGTTGTCTTCTGGCCTCCACACTCATACTGGCACACATATGTGCACATACACACAAAGTTGATTTCTAGTAAAAAAAATTGTTATAGACAGGGTGTCCCTTTGTAAACTAGGCTGGAACCTAGTTTACAAACCCTAGTTTGTAAACCCTGGAACTTGACATGTAGGCTGGAAGTGACTGGCCTCAAACTCACGGAGATCTGCTTGCTTCTTCCTTTTGGATGCTGGGATTGAAGGCATGTGTTGCTAAACCAGGCGGTACACTTTTATCATTTATGATTTTACTTTGATACTAAAAAACAATAATGTTTTATATGAAGGACATAATGGTTTCTATGTACATATGCACACATTTATACTAGGCTTGCATGTTGAAAAATGAGGAGGAGGGAGGAAACAGGGAAATGTTGGCCAAAGGATATAAAGTAACACATATGAAGAATGAACAAGACTGAACTGTTTGTTTGCTCTTTGATATAGACTCTGACTATATAACCCATGTTGACTTTGAATTTGTGGGTTCCTCCTTCTTTAGCCTCTTGAGTGTTGAGATTGTAGATGATTACTACTGTATCCAGCTAGGTCTAGATCTGTAATAGCCAATGTGAGGACTAAAGTGATAAAATTGTATTGTATGTGGAGTTTTTACTAAATTAGTAGATTTTAGCTGTCATTGTTACACTTACAGAGTTAACTGCGAAATGGTAATAACATTAATTTTCTCAATTATAATAACTATTTTGCTATCTATATGTACCTCATAATATGTCATAACTTTTAAATAAAACGTTTATTTTAAAAACAAAGCTAAAAATAAAAAAGAAAGAAAATTGAATTAACTGATATCCTCAAATTCCATTAGCATAGACAATCTTCTTACATACTCCATTTGTGTCTTCATTCTCCACTAGTGAGACACCTGCAGCCATACTTGGGGTGGTTTATACAGTCAGCTTAACAGGGTCTAGAACTGTCTAGAGACAGGCTTCTGGATGTGTCTGTGAGGGAGTCTCTAACTCAGGTTCATTCAAGTGAGAACATCCACATTAGATGTGGGTGACACTATTCCATGGGCTGTGGTCCATGGTTAAATGAGAAGGAGAAAGAGCTGAAAACTATTTCTATCTCTCTGTGCTTCCAGACTGTGGATGCTGTAACCAGTGGCCTCAAGCTCCTCCTGCCACAATGTTTCTCTGCCCCATGGACATGAGCCAAAGTAACTCTGTCTTTAAGTGGTGGCTCCTGCCAGGGTTTGCTTACAGCTAAGAGGACAGTAACTGACTAATCTAATTACCTTGAACAATTCTAGTCATTTGATCAACCATGCTGTAGATTAACAACTTTCCATCCAACTGCCAGGCCTTCTCTACCTGGGGGTCTTGCTGTCTGGACTTGGAGCTCTTTGGCTACTAGAAACTCCCACTTAGGGCTTCCTCCCTGCTGGAAAGAAAGTCTCTCCCTTCAGCTTTCTACAGCTTCCTTACCTTCCTACGCCTAACACCTGCTCTGGACTGCACCGTGTAGACGATTCTTAACTGTTCTCTCATACCTAGTGTCTTTAAGGCTGAATAGTTTAAAAAGAGGACGTTTGAATGTGCATTTTTAGAGATTTATGCACTTTTATGTGTATGTATGTGTTGCCTGCATGTACATATGTGCACCACGTGTGTGCCTGATGCCCTTGGAGGTCAGCAGAGAATGTCAGCTCTCCTGGAACTGGAATGCTGGGTAGTTGTGAACCACCACGCAGGTGCTGGGAATGAACCTGGGCTTTCAGCAAGAGCAACGAGACCTCTTAACCACTGAGCCATGGCTCCAGCCCCTGAAACTGCATTTTTCTGACTATCCAATCTCTTTTTATTTTTGATAAAAAGGTCTCTGCTAAGTCTACGAGCACAAGTTCTGTAGTTCTGTGTGGCTCAGGTTCATTGTGACTACATATGAACTATTGAACCAGCTTATCAATTTGCATCTTATTCTCTAACAAATATCATAGAAAGATAGGATGAAATAATTAATACTTGTTTATTTTGGTGCTGGCAACTTAAACGTGAAGTTTGTAGACTAAACCTAGGATCTTTTTTTGGGGGTGTGTGTGTTGGGTAAACAGTGTCTCATGTGGCCTAAGTTAGGTCTAGAACTTACTATGTAGTTGAGGATAGCCTTCTGATTCTCCTGCCTCCATTTGGTGAGTACATGCCCCACCATACCTATTTATGTAATGCTAAATTTATTTATTTATTTTTAAAGATTTATTTACTTATTATGCATTTAATGTTCTGTTGGCATGTATGCCAACATGCCAGAAAAGGCCTTCAGATCTCATTATAGATGGCTGTGAGCTACCATGTGGTTGCTGGGATTGAACTCAGGACCTCTGGAAGAGCAGCCAGTGCTCTTAACCTCTGAGCCATCTCTCTAGTTCCCGAACTTATTATTTTTAAAGATTTATCTTATTTATCATCATCATTGTCATCATTATTTTGGTTTTTTGAGACAGGGTTTTTCTGTATAGCCCTGGATGTCCTGGAACTCACTTTGTAGATGAGGCTGTCCTCAAACTTAGAGATCTGCTTGCCTCTGCCTCCTGAGTGCTGGGGTTATGCCACCATGACTGGTTCAATTTTGTATTATTATTATTATTATTTTTTTTTTTTCAAGACAGGGTTTCTCTGTGTAGCTTTGGAGCCTGTCCTAGAACTCGCTTCGTAGACCAGGCTGGTCTCAAACTCACAGAAATCTGCCTGCGTCGGCCTCCCGAGTTCTGGTATTAAAGATATGTGCTACTACCACCCGGCTCTGATTTTATTTTTAGTGATGTTTGTATGTGTGTGTGGGGCAAATGCACATGAGTGCAAGTACCCTCAGAGGCCGGAAGCATTGGGTCCCCTAGAGTTGGAGCTTTAGGTGGTAGTGAACTGCCTACACATGAATGAAGGAAACCCAGCTCAGGTCCTGCAGGAGTAGCAAGCATTCTCTCCTTCTGCACTATCTGTCCAGGCTACTTGGAGGAGATTTTAAGACTTGGAAAACAACTAAAGAAGGATGTGAGATTGGTGACAGATAAGACAACTGACCCATTAATCTACTTCAATCTGCTCTCAAAATAGGCTGTACTAATTTACTACCTCATCAGCACCGAGTTCTCAGCATTTTAGTAGCACACACACACAGGACACGTGAAGGGGTCCTTTTCTGATTCATTTTGTACTTTCATCTGGGCCAATGTGACCCAGCCTAAGGGAGGGGCCGAGCAGCCCCAGGCAGAGGCACGAGAAACTGCGAGCGAGAGCCTTCTTCCCCATTCCGCAGGGCGCCTCTGGTCAGCAGAGGGCGCCGGGAAGCCTTTCTCTCACCCCGCCCCCAGCCCAGCGCGCCGCGCCCCCGTGACGTATTTCCGCGTCATCTGCCGCTGAGTTTTGTTCCCATTGGCTCTCGGCGAAGCGACGGGGGCGGAGTCAGGCGGGCGTGAGGGAAGCGCTGCAGCCCCGTGGGGGCGGGGCTTTCCTCGTTCCCGCCCCTCCCCCGCCTTCCAGTCCCCCCCCCACTGGGACGTCTGTGCGCCGGGGCTCGGAGTGCGGTGGCGGCTGTGGCCGTACTTTTTCTGGGGCTGCATCTCTAGCCAAGCTGTGGGGAGTGCGTAGCGGGGCCGCCGGAGCCCAAGGAACGCGTGCGCTGAGGCGAGAGAGTCCCGGGCCGCCGAGCGCGCGCAGCTGGTTCCCCGCGTGGGTTGGGCGGAGGGTCCCAGGAGCGTGCGGCTGACAGAGCCACCCCGACTCCGGGCAGAACCCAGGGAGGAAACGAGAAGCGGCCGCGCGCTCCCCGCCGAGTTGCAGGCTGCTTCCTCGCTGCAAGATGCCCAAGAAGAAGCCGACGCCCATCCAGCTGAACCCGACCCCTGATGGCTCGGCGGTTAACGGGACCAGCTCGGCCGAGTGAGTACCGGGAGTGGCCGGGAGGCCGCCACCACCAGGCTCGGCTCCGTCACGTACGGCCCCGGCTGGCGGGGGGCGAGGAACTCCGGCCGCCGGGCTATCGGTGACTAAGCACTGATTGTGCGCTTGACTCACACCGGCTGTGCACCCGCGAGTCCCGATCCCCCTCTTTCCTAACCCCGTGTGTCGCCCCTGGCCACCGGTATCAATTTTCGCCCAAGTAAAACGAAACCTAGTGTGTCTCCCCGGCTATTGCCTAAAGGGCATCTTCTGGGATTCTGGCCTGTAACGGGACGCAGAGCAAATTCAGGTCGTTTCTGCGCGTTTGATACCTCCCCAGGGTCTGAGTGTGGACTTGGGATGGGGGAGCTCCATTACTCTTGGTGCCTGACACCTGTGGGGCCTTGTGGCCGGTTGATCGCCTGGCCAGCGGGGGCGTGTGTGCACAGACTTCCTCATGGCTGTTACCTGGCTCACTTTGAGGATTCTCTGACCATGGCCTCCTTGGGTACTGCCTTGGTCGAGGGAAGAGTCTCTCCTCATCTGGCCGTTCATGCGACAGTCCATCCCCTCACCAGTTTTTCTGGCTTTGCTTAGTTAACTGCGAGCCGGAAATTGACCTGAGACTAAGAACGATGACCGTGGAAGCCAAACCAAAGGTGCTCGGTATCTGCAGAGGCCGGTTTTGCGTACAATTTATTTCATAAGGGTATTTGGGGTGAGGGGTTTGAGCCCACCTGTTGGGTTCCATCTGTGGGAGAGACACTCAGACTAGATGGAGAAATAACTAGAAATGATTAAATTCTTCATCTTTACCTGTCGACGTGAGTCTTTGAGGTATCTGACAAAATGAAAGTAGCTTCGGGCATTCTGCCATTTGGAGATTATTGTAACTCTTCCCTTTCCCTAGATTTTAATGACTCGGGACCTGTTGTCGGGATGGTGACTTGCATTGAAACCTACAGTTATGGCAGGGCTGATACTGGGTTTGTGTGAGCTTGGCCAGGTTAAGACCTGCTTTAGACACATCCCTTTAGGTCCTCATCAGCTCCTGGCGGTTGTTCTTGACCATTGACTTGTAGCATATGTCATTGGGCAGCATCGTGAGCATTTGTTTATTTTGTACGTACAGCATTTTGCCCTTTAAAAAGCCCCCCACATCCCCTTTCAGGGTGAGGTATTCTTTGGTAACTATGTTCAAGACAGACGGTTTTTGAGAGGGTGGAGTGGGATGGGCAGGGTCTGTATATGTAACCCAGGCTGGTGTAGAACTGAAATTCTCCTGACTTATCTTTGTGAGTGTTGGAATTATGGAATTACAGGCAGTTGCTACTATATTAGATTAGCACAAGCTTGTTTTTTTTTTTAATGGTTTTGTTTTAAATTATGAACGAGTATGTGTGTCTGCCTGTGTGAAGGAGGCATCAGATTCTCTGGACTATTTAGAGGCAGTTATAAGCCATGGCTACTGGGATCTGAACTCAGGTCCCCTGTCCCCTGCAAAAGCAGTAAGAGCTTGTAATTTTTTTAAACTGCTGAGCCATCTGTCTAGCCCTTAGGATAAATTTTGTTCATTGTGGATTCTTGTCAAAGGTTAGGGCTTTATCTTCCTTCAAATTTTTGGGTTTGAAAGTGGAAATACCTGTTGTCATTCATTCTCTTGTTAATTTTGACATTGTAGCTGTAGCCTTGGAAAGGGAAGAGAGGTTTCATGAAAAGAACTGACTAGGGGGTGCCAGAGAAATAGCTCTGTAAAAGTGCTTGCTGTGCAAACCTGGTGACCTGAGTTCAGTTCCCAGATTCTGCAGTGGATGGACCTAATCAACTCCTGAAATTTATCCTCTGACCGCCACACAAATACTGTGGAATGTGCGTATTCACACATGATACTAAAATATTTTTTTAAACTTATTTGTTTATTTTTGAGACAGGGTTTCCCTGTGTAACCGTGGGTGTCCTGGGCCTTATTCTGTAGATCAGGCTGGCCTCAGACTCAGAGATCTACCTGCCTCTGCCTCCTGAGTGTTGGTGCTAGGACTGAAGGCATGCACCACCACCACCCAGCCAATAATTTTTTTTTTAATTAAAAAACTTTGCCTTGCCGGGCGGTGGTGGCACACGCCTTTAATCCCAGCACTCGGGAGGCAGAGGCAGGCGGATCTCTGAGTTTGAGGCCAGCCTGGTCTACAAGAGCTAGTTCCAGGACAGGCTCTAGAAACTACAGGGAAACCCTGTCTCAAAAAACCAAAAAAAAAAAAAAAAAAAAAAAAAAAAAACCAACAAAAAACTTTGCCTTGTTTGAAACAGGTCTCTCTGTGTACCTGTTGGTGTCCTAGAACTCACTCTGTAGACCAGGCTGGCCTCGAGCTTACAGAGGTCCATCTGCCTCTGCCTCCCAAGTGCAGGGATCAAAGGTGTGTGCTACCATTGCCTGGCGTTTTGTTTTTTTGTTTGTTTATTTTGAGAAACAGAATCTGGAATATTAGAAGAAACTACCTCTGAGTTGATAGCAGAAAAATTTGGATGAGATTAGGAGGTTCTAAACAGTAGTTAGCTTTAGAGGCTGTGTGCCCGAGCAGGCTGGATTTGAAGCCTGGCTCTGTTACTTGTAGTTTTGTGAGCCTGGACAAGTCTCTTATGTTCTCTGGGCCTAGGCTTATTTTTTTTCTCCCCAGAACAACTGGTTGCAATAATAGAACCAACTTGAACCTTCCCAAACTATCCCCCTCGGATGCCTTGTATTGGTTGTTTAGAAGGCTGGTGGACCTTTGACAGGCCATGCTCACTGATGGTGGTGTCTGGGTGTGTTAAGGTGCCTCTTGACAAACAGCCCTTTAGCCTTGTTTTCTGTGCAGTTTGCATTTACCTCCATGACTCACTGCACTGCTGAGTGACAACAGGAGATATTTCTGTGTAGGCTGCTGGAGACAAACAGGGACTGTTCCCCCTTGTTTCCTAGCACTAATTGGGGTGGGGTGGGAGTGCTGCAGGGACAGATGAGCTGTACACAGCTTCACGTTTTGCCCTCTTCTCTCTTGAGCTGTCAGCAGAAAGAGCTCTTGTGCCTCTGATCTTTGTGTTTACACCAGTGGTTGATTCAAACGTAAGACAATGTGAAATGAGGAAGAGGAAGAAGAAAGTGCTCACTGATGGGTGAAAGAATTCTTGGTGTCACAATGTCAAGGCTGCCCCCCTCTATACCTAGAGGCTGACATTAACATAGCTCTTACTCATTCAAGGATTCAAGAAAGAAGCTAGTAATATGGGCCCTGCAGTTTATGTAACTTTTAGGAGTCTCTGGGGAAAAAAATGTAGAAATACCTTTCTTACTTAAAATATTCAAGCATATTGCTAGACTCCTAAATATTATAATGAAATAAATTAGAAATAAGGTTGCATTGTTGTTTTTTTGGTTTTCCCCCACATGGTTCTATTGCAGTAGAATAAAGTCCCTCCCAACTCCTCATGCTGGACTGAGGAACTCTTGAGTGAGCTGCCTGCCTATGCCCTATCCATGCCTGTGCCCCCACCCTTCTCTTCTCTAACCACATTTCCTGTGGCTTCTTTCTCCTGCCCTTTTTTGCTTCCTCCAGAGATGGGCTGTACTCCCCCTGGCCTTTTGCACATGCTGTTTCTTTTGTAGGTAATCTCTCCCTTTTTCCTTGCTGGGGAAGAAGCAGTTATCACCTTTGCTTAAAAATCCTGTCTTCACAGACCTAAAGTATGTCCCTTCCCCATGTCTGCTCTTTTTTTTGTTGTTTTTGTTTTGTTTTTTTTTGTTTTTGTTTTTGTTTTTCAAGACAGCGTTTCTCAGTAGCTTTGGAGCCTTTCCTGGAACTCACGATATAGACCAGACTAGCCTTGAACTCTTCCCAGTATTAGGATTAATGGTGTGTGCCATCATACCCAGCCTTTATTTTCTTTATGTATTTTCTATTACATTTTAATTTATTTATTACTCTTTTACATTTAAAATGGGAATTTATTTGAGGAAAAATAAGAAGTACAGGAATATTTCATAGGCCACTTTACACAATAAAACAGTCAATCACAACATATATTTTTACAAATATGACTAGCTCTAGAAATGAATTCTATGATATAGCAGTTATGAATAGAAAAACCATATTCATAAAAAAACAGGTCAAAAAGCACAGTGTATATACCTACATCACCATGGATGGTAACCATACTTAGCTTCATAACTGTAGTCATCTGAAGTACTATGATGAGCAGCCTCAGTCTGCAGGCAGTCATTCAGAATGTGCCCTGGTCACCACTTTGCATGCAGTTACTGATGGGACTGAGATTTTGTCTATCCATCCATCCATCCATCCATCTATTTATTGGCTTTTCAAGACAGGGTTTCTCTGTAGCTTTGGAGCCTGTTCTGGAACTCACTCTGTAGACCATGCTAGCCTCAAAGTCACAGAGATATCCGCTTGTCTCTGCTTCCCGAATGCTGGATTAAGGGTGTATGTCTCCATTGCCTGGCTGGACTGAAATTTTAAGAAACCTGTGGTTCCAAAGGCAGTGTAGATATTGAGCGTGGGGGAATTAGCTTTGTGAAAGTAAAGAAAATGAGTGAGAACTATTTAAGTGTTCACAAAATGTGTACATCTAGCATTGTATGTAAATAAGGTGAAAATGTGTATCATAGCAAGTATACTTATTTAATTTTGGTTTTTCAAGCCATGATTTCTTTGTGTAGCCATAGCTGACCTGGAACTCACTTTGTAGACCAGGCTGGCCCCAGATTCACCTACCTCTGCCTTCCAAGTGTGGGATTAAAGGCATGTGCCTCATATCTGCCCCGTAGCAAGTTTTTTTAAAAAAATATTGCTGGTGTTTTAAAATAGGTAAAGAAAAAGATGAGAACAAAACCAAAACTTGTAAAATACATTTAAAAGAAAATTGCTCTTAGAACTTCATTATAGGATCATGAATCTGGGGCTTTTCTGTGGTATCATCAGTACTGCTGCTCTTGTAGAGAGTGACTCTACTTGAGAATAGACTTATATACTTACATCTTATTTCTGCATCAGGCTACTCTTTGAAATTTGTCAGTGATTGTATATACATATACATACATACACAATATATACATACATATATACATATATGTGTATATATACATACACACACACACACATATATAAAATTGTGTGTGTGTGTTTGCATGCCTGCCACAGTACACAAAGTGGGGATCTGGGGATAGTTTTGGGGGACTCTCCTACTATGTGAGTTTCAGGGTTCAAACTTAGGTTAATACTAGGTGCCCTTACCTGCTGAGCCATCTTTCTGGCCCTCTTCATTTTCTCTAAAATAATACTTTTAATCTTTGTGAGTAGAAGCTTTGTGTTCTGAGTAGAAATTGAAGTGTTAAGGTCAGCTGTCTCTCAGGACTTAACTTTTTATTTGATGATAGCTGAGTCCCTTGCATTTTCATTGTTTCCTTATCTGTACTGTGGGATGTTAATGGTTCACCCTGGTCAACCTCACCTGACCTCATCAGTTCTTCAGTTTTTTTCCACTGTTTTCTCACTCTGGGCCTCAGAGTCCTCTGTTTGGGTTAGACACATCTCCATCTTAGAGTGACTGCTGCTTGAACTTTCTCCTCCTATCATTTTTCTTTGTATTGCTGGCCATTACAGTTGTATAGCACATGCCTGTCTGTCCTCTGCCCCCACTAAAATGCAGACCTTGTCATGGTTAGGTCTTCGCTTTGCCCTTACATAGCTTGTAGGGAGCACCTGGCATAGAGTGGGTACTCAGTAGTCATTTGCTGCTGAAAGTGGTTGGACAGTTTCTACCTTAATTATTAAGTTAGCAGGGTGGCACATACTTTTAATCCCGGTGCAGTGGAAGGAGAGACAAGCAGATCACTGAATTTGAGGCCAGCTTGGTCTGAATAGCAAGCTCCAGGCTAGCCAGGGATGCAAATTGAGACCCTGCTTCAAAAATAAGAGGCTAGAAGATAGCTCAGTGGTTAAGAGCAGGTGACTGCCTTTCCAGAAGACCTACATGGTGGCTCACAACTGACTATAACTTCAGTCCCAAGAGAGCCAATATCTTCAGCTCCCATGGGCACTGAATGCGTGTGATACACAAACATATATTCAGGCAAAACACCATACACATACAAAAAATAAACAAAATGTTCAAAAAATATTAAAATCAAGTGTGGGCAGTGGTGGTGCATGCTTTTAATCCCAACATTTGGGAGGCAGAGGCAGGTCGATCTCTGAGTTTGAGGCTAGCCTGGTCTACAGAGGGAATTCCAGGACAGCCAAAAATACACAGAGAAACCATGTCTCAAAAAACAAAACAAAACAGAGAAACAAAAACTGAAACAAAAAGTACTTAATTATTGCATTAGGACAAATTATAAATCTTGCAGGTTTTAGCAGTCCTGCAAGATTTATAAGGATCGTACATATATCTGTTAGTGTAAAGACCCTTCAAAAAGGGAATATGAAAGCCTAGAGGTGGTGGTGCACTCCTTTAATCCCAGCATTTGGGAGGCAGAGGCAGGCGGATCTCTGTGAGTTTGAGACTAGCCTAGTCTACAGAGAGAAACCCTGTCTTGAAAACAAACAAGCAAACAAACAAACACAAGGGAATATGAATGATAAGATGAATTTAAGTACTTATTTTGCAGTGCTAGAAATTGGATACATGGACTTGACCATATTAAGAAAAAGCTTTACCACTATGCTGTATCCTCAGCCTTTGTTTATGGAAAAGTCTTGCTGTGTAGATCAATCTGGAACTCTACATTTTCCTGTCTCTTCCTCCTGAGTGTTGTGGTTATAGATGGGGTACTTCCATATCTGGTTTATGTGCTTGTACCCTGATCACTTGGAGGTTTTGAACTGGTTTTGCATTGAATTTTGAACTTGGATTCAATTAAAGCTGTAATTAATACTGGTGCTGTCCTTTAGAACAGCTCAGGTGAAAAATGAGGTCCTTGAGAATGTCTCTGCTGCTTTAGCAGACACAAAAGTGGGAAAGAGACTCATAAAAATGACAGCCTAGAATGGGGATGTGGTTCGTTTGGTAGAGTGCTTGCCTAGCATTCATGATGACTTGGATTAGATCTTTAACACTGAATGGACTGGGCAGGGTACTTGGAGGTAAAGGCTTAAGAGAATTAAGAGTTCCAGGTCATCTGCAGCAATGTTTGAGGCCAGCCTGGGCTACAAGGGACCCTGTCTCAGGAGACACGGCATTTTATTCTCATGTATTGATGCACCTTTGAAAGAAAGTGAGAAAATACTAACATAGAATAGCTGATAGCCCTCATTTACTATGTATTCAGTTTGATTTTCCTGTTCCTACCTTTACCCATCTATGCCTTACTGAAGTTGTCCCTTACTGTCCTCACTTTGCCCTCAGAACACTGTTCCTTAACCTGTTTGATCGGGCTCACATGTTCCTTTAACATCATGCCTCAGTTTTCTGCTTGGTTGACTGATCTGTCTTTCTTTGTGTGTGGTACTGAGGTTCAAACTTAGGGTCTTACTCAGCTGTACCTCCAGCCCAATGACACACCAATGCATACTTATTTCCCCCCCAGTGCTAGAGATCAAGTCCAGAGACTTACACATGCTAAATAGCTGCTGTACCATTGACCTATATCACTAGTCCTGCATGATTTGATTTTGTTTTAAAATTGTATCATACTTACTTGCTGTAAGGACCAGACTGACTGTTCTGCAGTGATATTTAGCTAGCTTCTTGTCCAGTACCTGTGCTAAATAAATGAATGCTACCACTGGTCTTTAAGGTTCATCTGAGGCTGCAGTCTCTCTCAACAAAGTTTTGCCAAGGTGGGCCTCTAACTTTTGTGTTCACTAGCCTCAGACTCCCCAGAAACTGGGATTACAGGTATGGTCCATAATATTTCCCTCTATTCCCCTCCTGCTCACCCTTCCTTCCTTCCTTCCTTCCTTCCTCCCTTCCTCCCCTCTCTCTCCCTCCCTCCCCCCCCTCGTAAGACAGAGTTTCTTTGTGTATCTCTGTTCTGGAATTCATTCTGTAGACCAGGCTGGGCTTGAACTCAAAGAGACCCATCTGCCTCTCTGCCTCCTGAGTGCTTGGATTGAAGTCATGTGCCACCACCGCCTGGCTTACTCCCGCTTTTTCTTGTTTGCAAAAATTCCTAATAAAATTACAATACCCAGTGAACAAAATTTGTTCCTAGGCTTATGTCAGTTTTAATTGTCAACCCCCTTTTGCTCTTTTTCATTTTTAACTCCTTTGTGCTTTTGGTCTCTTGTTTTGTAATAAATGTCACATTATGTACAGTCTCTTTGTGGGTTGAACCCAGGAACTTTTATGCCAGGCAAGCTTTCCATCTATGAGCTATATCCCCTGTTCCTTTTATTTTTATTTTTTGCTCTAAAAAATTTTATGCTGGGCTGTGGTGGAGCATGCCTTTAAATCCAGCTCTCAGAAGGCTGAGGCAGGTGGTTCCCTGAGTTCGAGGCCAGCCTGGTCTACAGAGAAAGTTCCAGGACAGGCAGGGCTATACAGAGAAACCCTGTCTCAAGAAAAAATATTTTATATATTCTATTTTATTTATTTGTTTTTGTTTGAGACAAGGTTTTTCTGTGTAACCGTGACTGTTCTGGAACTCACTCTAGAGCAGGCTGACCCCAAACTCAAGAGATCCTCCTGCCTCTGCCTCCTGAGTACTGAGAATAAAGGTGTGCACCACCATGCCTGGCTTATGTATACATTTTTTTGTCTGCATATATGTCTGTGCATTACAAGTTTGCTTGGTGCCCTTTGAAGCCAGAAGAAGGCATCTCTTGTGACTGGAGTTTCAAATGGTTATGAGCTGTTGTGTGGGTGCTGGGAATTGAACCTCTGTAAACTAAGTCTTGTCTCCCACCCTCCTGTTTTCAAATTCCTGGCAGTTGTTTCCCAAATTATCACACAGTGACTTATATTAATTATAAATGCTTGGCCAATAACTCTGACATATTACTAATAGCCCTTACATTTAAGTTAACCCATTTCTATTATGTATTACCATGTGGTGGTGGTTTTACCAGTCCTTAGGCATCTTGCTTCTTGGACAGCTGACTTGGGTCTCCCTCGATTCGGCCCTTCCTTCTCCATCTATCTCTGTTTGGCTTTCCTTCTTAGCCTTATTCTGCCTTGCTATAGACCAAATCAGCTTTTATTATCAACCAGTGAAAGCAACAGATATCTCAGTGTACAGAAGGATTATCCCACAGCAAACCTCTGTCCTTTGGAAGTGGAAGAGCAGACAGTATTACTAACTACTGAGCCCCTATTCTGTACTTTTTTAATGTTTTCATTTTGAGACAGGATCTCAATGAGTGGTTCAGGCTGGCCTTGGAGTCACTCTGTAGGACTGGAAGGCCTTCAACTTATGATTCTCCTGCCTCAGTTGCCCACGTAACTTGGAATACAGGCTTGTACCACCAGACTCAATTTCAGTGTCATTGTTTTTAATGAATTGAACATTTTTATACATACCACATTGTCACACAAATTTTTATTTATATCCGTTTCCCTTTTACCTAAACTGTTGCATTACATGGCTGAATGTAGCCACCAAGGCCTATTCCCTTATTTAGCCACTTCCTCCTCCAGAGGCCAAACACCAAGGTCCAGCTAGGGAAACACCAGCGTGGGCCTCTGGGTTGGCAATACTGATGGAGCAGAACATTATCAGTAGAGTTGAGAAGACCAAGCCTGGTCTTAGTTTAGTGCTATATTCTTGTTTCTCAGCTACTCAGAAGTATGAGGTAGGAGATTGAGTTCAGGATTTCAAGACCCATCTGGGTGTTTCAGTGAGATCCCATCTCCAAGGAGAAAGAACAGACACCCACATCCGCAAACTGAGAGGATCAGGACACATCAAGACCAGATTCTCAGCACATGTTGTCTTATTTGCCCCAGAGGGACAAAGGGTGGAGCATGAGAGAGAGACAGGAGACAGAGCACTAGGGAGAAGGGGGTAGGGACATTTGCCCTAGAGGGACAAAGGGTGGAGCATAAGAGACATGAGACAGCACTAGGGAGAAGGGATATTTGCCCAGAGGGACAAAGAACTGCCTCTAGATAGAGAGGAGACAGGCAATGGCAGTTTATCAAGGGAAAAGGGTTGGAAACCCTGTTAGGATGAGGTGTTTTAATTGGGCATTTAATTAGGGCAGCCAAAAGGGGGCTTTTGATTGTTGGACTTCAATACTTTGATAGCTGGACCTTGGTGGTTGGCCTCTGGAGGAGGAAGTGGCTAAATAAGGGAATAGACTTTGGTGGCTACATTCAGCCATGTAATGCAACAGTTTAGCAAGGAAAATGGAATGGGGGAAGGGCAAGGCTCATCAGATCCATGTTTGCTATGACAGGGCCTACTAGAACCCTTCAAACTCCTTGACAACTTTCCTCAGTGTGAGTGGTTGATTCCACCAGCATCAATAAGTCTAGGTTAAACAATCTTGCAGTCATTTTGAGAAACTGAACCCAGAAAACCCACAAGTGGGAAGATAATGAGGTAGGCCTGAGGAGAAATCTCAGGGTTCCAGTTTTGTTTCTGTTGATCCTTCTCAGAAAGTGCCAGCTTTGAAAAACCATCTAGGTTTCTTGCTGCCACTTAATACTAATGTTTTTTACCCAGCATTTGTTTTCAAATTTTTTTTTCTTGGGCCAGATGGTGGTGGGCAGTGACAGCACATGCCTTTAATTCCAGCACTTGGGAGGCCGAGGCAGGTGGATCTCTATGAGTTCAAGGCCAGCCTGGTCTACAAAGCTAGTTCCAGGACAGCCAAGGCTGTTACACAGAGAAACCCTGTCTTGGAAAAAAAAAAAAACCCAAAAGTACCCCCAAGTTTTTCTTTTCTTTTTGCAATTAATATAATTATAATTAATATAATTACATCATTTCTCCTTTCCCTCTTCGTCCTCCAAAACCTCCTGTATACCCTTCCTTGCTCTATTTAATGTCATCTTTTTTCATTAATTGTTGTTATACACGTATGTGTATATACATATATATTCATAAATATAACCTATTCAGTCTGTATAATGTATGTTTCATATGTATGTTTCAGGACTGACCATTTGGTATTGGATAATCAATTGCTGTGCTCTTGCCTGGAGAAAACTATTTGTTCACTCCCAGCATTTCTTAGTTGTCTGTAGGATTGAAGTCTCATGGACTTTCTAGACATCTGCTTTGGCATATGCATTGGTGTTGCTCACGTTCTAAATGATCTTAATAATAAAAACCCAGAGTCAGATATTAGGCAGTAAAAGCTGAAAGATAGGAGAAGCAGAGCAGCCAGCCACTAGTTCTTACCTCTGTGAGATCCTCAGACTGAATGGGGTTTCCTGTCTCTATAAGTCCTCAGACTGAATGTTTTGAGCTTCTTCCTCCTCTGGCCTTATATTCCACCACTCCCCCACCCCAAGCCGTATCCCTTCCTGCCTCCACCTCCCTAGTGTTGGGATTAAAAGTGTGTGACTCCCAAGTACTGGGACTAAGGGTGTGAACCACCACAGCAGCATTCTGTTTTTCTTTGAGACTGGATCAATCTAGTGTAGCCCAGGGTGGCCTCGAAGTCACAGAGATCCAGTTGGCCTCTACTTCCCAAATGCTGCCTTTAAAGGCGTGTAGCCACTGCCTGGCCTCTGTGGCTAACTGGTAGCTTGCTCCACATCTGAAGTTACTAGGATACCAGTCTTACTGCAAACTCCCTGATCATCTTTCTGCCCCTTCTTCCACAATGTTCCTTGAGCTTTAGGTGTGTGTGTGTTTTGTAAATGTATCTGTTGAGTCTGGACTCAGCAGCTCTCAGTTTTGATTGGTTGTGGTTTTCTATAATGTTCTTTCTGTTGCAAAGAGAAGTTTCCTTGATGAAGGTTGAGGACTTTTCTGAGGGTATGAGGACAAATGTTTAGATTGTTGTTAGGGATTATGGTGTTTTAGTAAATAGTATAGGTCCTTCCTATATCCATGGCTTCACTAGCTCTGGATAGTTTGCAAGATTTCCAGTACTAGGCATGGTTTTCCTCTCGTTGTATTTTTTTTTTGTGTGTGTGTGTGTGTGTGTGTGTGTGTGTGTGTGTGTGTGTTTTTCGAGACAGGGTTTCTTTGTAGCTTTGGAGCCTGTCCTGGAACTAGCTCTAGTAGACCAGGCTGGCCTTGAACTCACAGATATCCGCCTGCCTCTGCCTTCCGAGTGCTGGGATTACAGGTGTGCGCCGCCACTACCTGGTTTGTTTTTGGTTTTTTTGACACAGGGTTTCTTTGTGTAACGTCGCCCTAGCTGTCCTGAACCGTACTCAAGGCTAGGCTAGCCTCGAACTCCAGAGACACCTTCTCTCTGCCTCCCTTGGTGCTGGGATTGAAGACGTTTGTGACCACTGCCGGCTTGAGAGAAAGCTGTATTTTTTTTTTTTTTAAACCTCGTGTTCTGTGTCCTGTCTTATCCCAGATCCCAGGAGAGCTGTTTGTAGGCTGATATACCTGTTTGCTGAGTTAACTCCTGCCTGGATGAATGGAGTTCTGTTTTAAAAGAGCAGGTGTTCTGAGTCCTGGTAAAGGGCCACATTTGAAAATGTTGATCCTGCCTAGATCTCCCTGTCTTTGTCAGAGGCATCCTGCTTTGATGTCAGAGAGGAGTCGGATTAAGTAGGGGGTGGGGAGCTGAACAAAGAGAGGACAAGGCAGTAGCTTTTTCCTTTCTCTCTGAACAGTTGACTTTTTAGGACAGCTCTAGAAATCTTGATGTAGAGACACTCTTTAAAGAACCTGTACCTGTCAGATTCTCCACTTGTACTTATGCTATTATGTGCATTTTTATTTTAACAAATTTGTTTATTATTTACTCTTCTCTGTTGTGTGTGTATGTGTGTGCGTGGTGCATGCACACACACAGGTCAGAGGACAACTTGGCCAGAGGGGGTTCTCTCATTCTACCATGTAGGGCCCAGGATTAAACTCAGTTAATCAGGATTGATGTACCTTTACTTGTGCCATCTTACTGGCCCAAGCCAGCATTTTTTAGATCTTTTGCTTTGATACAGGATCAAAGCATGTAGCTAAAGTCTAATCTCAAACTTGGGCCCCTTTGTCTCTGATTCCCAAGAACTAGGATTATGGTGTGTTGTACCCCTATGCCTGGTTTAGCTAGCTAGTTGATGATTGCTCCTGACTTTACACATGGACTACTCATTACACTTGCCACTTTAGTTGACTGAAGAGTAGATGTGGTAAAGTTTGGCTTTCTATGCAAATGTCCTTGGTCATTTAGATCATTTCCAGGTTGCTTTTTCTTTTTCCTTCCTTCCCCCCCTCCCTCCCTCCGTCCCTCCTTCCTTCCTTCCTTCCTTCCTTCCTTCCTTCCTTCCTTCCTTCCTTCCTTCCTTTCTTTTTGAGAAAAGGTCTTGAGATGTAGCCCTGAGTGGCCTGGAAATCGTAGACCAAGCTGGCCTCTAACTTACAGAGATCCAACTATTTCTGCCCCCATAGTGCTGTGATGGAATGTGTGTGTCATTGTCTTAGTTTAGCCATGACCAAAAGCAACTTGGGAAGGAAAGGTTTTATTTAGCTTCCACATCCTTAGTCCAGTCATTGAAGGCAGTCAGGACAGGAACTCATACAGGGCACAGGGCAGGAATCTAGAGACAGGAGCTAATGCAGAGGCCATGAAGGGAGTGCTGTTTTTGCTTTCCATGGCTTGCTCAGCTTGTCCGTCCGTCCGTCCGTCCTTCCTTCCTTCCTTCCTTCCTTCCTTCCTTCCTTCTTTCTTTTCTTTTCTTTTCTTTTCCTTTTTTTGAGACAGGGTTTCTCTGTACCTTTGAGGCCTGTCCTGGAACTAGCTCTTATAGACCAGGTTGGCTTTGAACTCACAGAGATCCACCTGCCTCTGCCTACCAAATGCTGGGATTAAAGGTGTGCACCACTGCCACCTGGCCTTTTTTTTTTCCCCTCTCTTTTTTCCCCTTGGCTTTTTGAGATAGAGTTTATCTGTGTAACAGTCATAATTGTCTTGGAACTTGCTTTGTAGACCAGGCTGGCCCTGAACTCAGGGAGATCCATCTGTCTCTGCCTTCTGAGTGTTGTCCTCCACTGCCTCTGCACCGTTCGCGCCACTGCCAGCACCCTGACTCAGCCTGCTTTCTTTTAGAATGCAGGACCACCAACCCAGAGATGGCCCCACCCACAACAGGTTGGGTCCTCCCCCATCAATCACTAATCCACCTGCCTCTTCCTCCTGAGCACTGGAATTAAAGGTGTGCACCACCACCCCGCCAGCCTACAGCCCTATTTTATGGAGGCATTTTCTTAAGGTTTTCTCCTCTCAGATGACTTTAGCTTGTGTCGTCATAAAACTATGCAGCACAGTCGTGATTTCCAGAGTTTTATTATTTAATGATACCCTTGTAAATGTTTTCAAACTAATACATTTTATTTTTCCTTTGGATAAATTTACCAAATCATGCTGGGCATGGTGGTTCACACCTTTAATCCCAGAACTCTGGAAGAAGAGGCAGGTGGATCTCTGTGAGTTGGAGGCCAGCCTAGTCTACATGGTGAGTTCCAGGACAGCCAGGGCTGTTACTCAGGGAGACCCTGTCTTGAAAAACAAAAACAAAAATTACCAAATTACAGGCAGTAAACCCTGCTGCTTTTGTAATTCCAAAAATAGGTTGGGGCTGGAGTGATGGCTCAGTGGTTAAGAGCATTTCCAAAGGACCTGGAGGTTCAGTTAGCTCACAAACTGTAAGTCCTGTTCCAGGGGATCCAACACCCTCACACAGACATACATGCAGGCAAAACCAACTATGTACATAAATAAATAAATTATATGCAATAAGTTATTAAAAACAAATCAGTTGAACTGATTATAATATTTTAACTGTTTCTTTGAAGCTTGGGAAATTTTCTTTTGGGTAGTTTTTGGGGTTTTTTTTGTTGCATAGTTCACAATCAGTATAAGGGTTACTTTAAATAGCCAGTTGCCTTCCTTTAGTTATTCACCATATTTTTGAAGTGAATTACTTTATGCTTTTCATGTTAGTTTAGTATTTATTGAGGTCTTAGTGAATGTTCTGTGCTGGGAGCTAGCTCTTGGTAGGTGACTCAGATGGGTAGGAGAATCTCTGTCGCTGAGGCTCTGTAGATGTTATATGGAAAGGGAGGAGGTGATTGCAGTGGAGGAGAACAAAATGGCTGTAGAGTAATAAAAGCAACCCAAAAGAAGGGTTATTACAAAGAGAGCCCTGTAGCACTCTTCTCTGGGACATCCGGGAGATGAGAGGTGATGACATTTGAACTGGATCTTGAAGGATAGCTAGGATTTCCATGGGTATGGGGGAGGGGCATGGCAGGAAGCGCTGGATGAGTGTGGTTCACACCAGAGGGAAGCTTGAGATGTGTCTGGAGGGAACAGGCGGTCAGCACTGAAACAGTCATCCCAGCAGGACACGGGAGATGAAGCTGGAGAGGTAGGTTGGGGTCGTACTGTTTAGTAGCTGAACATTTATTCCAGTCACATGTGAGAACCCCCTTCCTAAAATAAGCTTGATCCCCCCCTTTTTTTTCTTTTGAGACGAAATCTTATGCAGATTGACCACTAAGGATAGTGACCTTACCTAGCCTACCAAGTGCTGGGATGTCAGGCATGAGGCATGAGCCACACAATTCCTGGCTTGTGCTTTGATTTTAAAGTTTTATAAATTATGTGATTTTTACATTGCCCCAATATGTTTATTGTTGAATTAAGAAATACAATTTTCCTTTTTGACCTTCACAAGTTTGCCATGTGTACGGGATAGCCTACTTTTCATTAGTATTAGACATTTGCTTCCTCTCCAAACTAGCTGGAGTGCGTGGCTTCCTTTTAGCCGTGCTGTGCTCCCTTTGTCCCATGTGGGATTAATTAGTATATTAGAGTGGTACCAGCTGAGCTTAATTTTTTTTTTGCATTGCACATTCTGTTTTATGGGCTTTATTAAACATTACTTTTCATCTGTTTATTTTCAAGCTTTTACTTGTTTTTATGGTATTTTGGTTTATTATATATTTTTAAACCAGCGCTTTAGTGGCTTGGATAGTCTTTTAAAGTTGATGGTGTTAAGGAAAACTCAGCATTTTTACAGGATATCTTACCGGTGTTTTTGTGCTCCTGGTCTTCTTTTTCTGGTCTGATTGTTTTCTTTTGAGTATTGTTCTCATTTCTAAAGTTAATATTTGATGCTATTATAATTGAACGCTTTAAAATTTGTGTTTTCCATCAGTTATAGTTTGATTTGAATGAAGTGTACATAGTCTATGCTTTGTTAAGTGTATTATAGTTGATTGTATACATTTCTGGATTTATTGTCTTTGTCTGAAAGATGTAGTTTTCCCATCAACAGTCTTGGTTGCTCTCAGGGGCAGCTCTGAGTCTCGGGAACACTGAGTGGGTTTCATGAGTGAGGCTTCCAGAGGATCTCCTGAAGGGACACTTTAGTTCTGTCAGCTGTTAGAAGTGGGTGGGGCCTTGTGGTTTTTCACACTCTAGCCTGGTGTTTTCACCAAGAAGGGGAAGGAATTGCTGCATTCCCTCTGCTGTAGTGGGAGACAGGGCTTTTTACCCTATCTGTGGCTATAGCATGATTTCAGACACTTAATGACTTAAAAAGTTGCTAAGTTTCCTCAGTGCTGATATTTGGTAACTTTATCTAATATTCTTTCCCTCCCCCCTTTTTTTCTAGACAGAATTTTTTTGTGTAACCTGGCCCCTGCCTTCCATTCCTTTTCCCTCCCTCCTTCCCTCCCTCCCTTCCTCCCTCCCTCCCTTCCTCCTATCCTCTTCCTTTTCTCTTTTCCTCCCTCCCTTTCTCTTCCTTTCTTTTTCCCTCCTTCCCTCCATTCTTTCCTTTCCTTTCCTTTCCTTTCCTTTCCTTTCCTTTTTTTCCTTTTTACAAGGTCCCACAATTCCAGGCTCTGGCTGGTGTGGAACTTGTTAGATAGACTAGGCTGGCTTTAAACTCACAGAGAACTGAGATTAAAGACATGCACTACATGGAGTAGTATGAGCCTGGAATTGTGGGACCTTGTCTTAAAAAGAAAAGGAAGAAAGGAAGGAAAGAAATAAGGCAGAGAATGGGGGGGGGGGGACAAGGGCTTTTGTTCATTCCTAGTGAGAGAGCCTGTAGAAGGAAGTGGCGGGCTGTGTCCCGCCACCCGGCTAGCTTTACCCAAAATAATTACATGGAAACTGTATTCTTTTAAATACTGCCTGGCCAGTTATCTGTAGCTTCTTATTGGTTAATTCTCACATCTTCCTTTAACCCATATTTAGTAATCGGTGTAGCACCACGAGGTGTGGCTTACCAGGAGAGATCTTAACCTGCGTCCATCTCAGAGAGGAGAATCATGTAGACTCACTATGGCGACTGCCTGAAGCGTCTCCCCACTGCCTGCTACCCAGCATTCTGTTCTGTCTACTCCACCTACCTAATTTTCTGTCTCTTAAAGGGCCAAGGCAGTTTTCTTTATTAATTAACCAATGAAAGTAACATAGACAGATAACTCTCCTCCATCAAGAGCCTGTTTTAACAGTTATGATGTCAGTTGTAGAAGCAGTGGTCCCCTCAAAATGAACTCCTTTTTGGAACTGACTTATTGAGTGTAACTGTTCATAAGAAAATAAGTATCTCAGATATTCTTAAATGCATTCCTTTTTCAGAAAGAATATAACAGAGTTATAACATCTACCTAGGCTCCAGAGTCAGTGTAATCTTAAAATCTGGGGAGTTTTAGGGACAAGCCTGGCTAATTAGCCTGTTGTTGTTGTCCTTATAGTTTTGTGTGAATCCAGGGTGATTATGTTTCCTTTTTTTTTATTGAGTTATGGTTAGCATGTCCAAGTCAGTTTAAAAGAAGATCATGTGAGTTACTAGGTTTGATACCCAGAAATACAAACGTAAACAAAACAAAATAAATGAAAGGCCTTCACTGCATTGAGTTCAGAGTTTAAATTATTTGTCCTCTTTGCTTTTGTGCTTCCCTCTGGTAAACAGCCTCTTGGAGAATGCGCTTGTCAGATAGATGAGACTTCAGAAAGTTATCAGGAATTCTTAGCTAACTGTAAACATTTTGTATAATGGCTTATTCAAATCCACACACAGTGCCAGCCTATCCTTCAACCCTGCTTTCCCCCCTTTTGGCTTCGTGGTGTGGTAGAGAGACAGGAAGAGTAGAGCCACCTCACATTCCAGTGATTACTAATATTACAGAAAATTGTCTGCTTAGTTACTCATTTGTGTCTCTTAATAAACTTTGGTCATTGAGGGCTGGCAACATGTTTTAGCAATTCAGGGCACCTGCCTTCCTGGATGACCCTGGGATCCACCTGGTGGAAGATGAGAACTGACTTCTATTTACACTTTGCTCAGTACTCACAGACATACATATAAATGGAATAAAGATAAAAATGTAGTCATTGAAGTAAAAAAAAAAACTGTCTCCATATGGATGGCTGGCACCTCAGTTTCAGGAAAGACCAACGAACTACCTGGACTAAGCTTCTTCTTACCACATTATATTAACATAGAGACCATGGCACTTTTATTTTCTTCTTGTCTTGTTGTTTTTGTTCAAGAGGGTTTGTCTGTATATTCCTGCCTATCTCGGAACTCATTCTGTAGACCAGGCTGACCTCGAACTCAGAAATCACCTGCTTTTGCCTCCTGAGTGCTGGGATTAAAGGCACCACCACTACCCAGCTCACTTTTATTATTTTTACACTGGAATATCCTTCTACAACAGTCTCTTTGACCTTATTTAATTTTAGTAATTAAATTATTTCTAGGTTAGCCATAAATGCAATTTGTTGCATACCTATTTCTGAGTGTGGTAATTTTTTAAAGTCCTAAGGCATTTCCATGTGAAAAAAAGAAAAGACATATCATTCTTAGTAAGGGGAAGGCAAGGGGAGAGAGTTAGGAAAGTACCAGAAACAAGCAACAGGTGTTTTGGGTGCACTCGATACCCAGTCACAGGAGGAGTGTAAGTCACTGCTAACCATGTGAAGCAGCAGAGGGAACAGAGGGTGAGCGGAAATCAGCGGTTCCGGAGTACCAAGCCTTACATTACCAGAATTAGACTGCAGGCCTGGGACAACTCCTGGACTAGTTGCCTTCTTGATAGACGGGGCTGCGTGTGAGTACCGGAGCTTTCAGTCTGGAAGGTAATAAAAATTGATGTGTGGAAGCCTGGTAGGATGGCGTCTAAAGACTGAAGGGGAACTGAGAGACAGCTGGCAGTTAACAACACTCTACAAGGACAGTCCTCAGAGTCCATTATACCAGTCGAGAAGGTGAAGCTCAGGGAAGCTGAGTGACTTCTGGTATACTGGGTCTAGGCTTAGAGCCTACGTCAGCAATAATTTAACACCATCCCCCATCTCACTGTGTAAAATGCAGGAGGATTTTGTAGCGCTGTAGTATTCAAAACTAGACATTACCCACAAGTAGCTATTTATGTCTAAATTAACTAAAATCCAGTACAGTTTAAATACCAGTTTCTCAGCCACACTAGTCCCCTATAAAATGCTTAGTGGCTACTATGGTGACTTTATTGGGTAACATACATGTAGACCATTTCCATCGTCGTATAATGTCTGTGAGTGCTGGTCTAGAAGTCAGTCAGTTTTGTCCTTTAGTTAATTTTTGCTCCTTACTCTGTAAAGGACACAATGAGGGGAAAAAGGAGACGATGTGTTCAACCCCCACACACACATAATCTAGGCTGTCAGCCTGGCTGCACGTGGAGTCTCCCATGCCCTCCATTTTTCCTTAACACAGATCATAGAATGGAAATATTTAAAAGGAGTGACTTTTCTCTGCCTCTAGCTTCACTTAGTCTATAGTTAGATTCTTTCTTTGAAGCTTTTCGCTCAAGTTCAAAGGGCATATCCGGTTGGCTTCCCCCAAGGAAATGAAAGATGTTTGTTGGAAAGGAATTCCACGCTTAATATATGAAGTGGCACTTGGATCCTTCTGCTTCCTTCTCTGCCTTCCTTCCAGGCATTTTGTAATTGAACTTGCAGCTGCTAACCATCTGTCTTCCAAACAAACAGTTCAAATGACAGAGGTTTATCTGCTTCGAATACTAGCAGCTGCCTGTTATTTGCTGTAGACATATATGGCATTTGTATGGTTCAGATAGATTTAGATTATGAGCAAAATTACAATGGATTTTTTTCTTTTAATCCTGTTGCCTCAGCCTACCAAGTGTTGGGTTTATAGGCATGTACCACCACACCTAGCTCCAAAATTACCGTGGGCTTTTAATTTATTTGTTTAAGATTAAGATACTTAATGTTCATTAAACTGATATTAGGTACATATCTAATAAACCAGGCACTGGCTTGCAAGATGGACCAAAAAGAATTTTTTTGTTTGTTCATTTATTTATTTATTTATTAAGAAAGATAGGGACTCACTATGAAGCTTTGATTGGTCTGCCCCTTTCTCCTGAGTGCTGGGACCAAAGGCATGTTGCACCATGCCTGACCCTAAAAGGACTTCAGATGAAAACCAAAAGATGGGCCTGGGTGTGCATGCTTTTAATCTCAGTACTCTGGAGGCAGAGGCAGGTGGATTTCTGTGAGTTCAAGGCCAGCCTGGTCTTTGTATCAGCTATAGGCCAGTCAGTGCTATTATAAGGAGAGCCTCACATTTTTTTAAATGCAGATATTATGGATAGGTTGAATTAATTTTAAATTCTTATCTGAATTTTGTTGTCAGTATTTGCCTTCTATGCATTTGCCTTCTATGTATTTGCCTAATTAGTTTGAATTCAGTAAAGGCTTTTTTTTAAGATCATAGCTCTGATGTAAATTGAAGAGTCATATATAAATGTCCCTTGAGTCAAGCTATTAAAGACATTTAAATTATACTCTCCAGTGTCTAAGTGGCAGTCTGAAGCGTATGTGTGTGCATTTGGGGGGATGGGCATGTGGGAGTAAAAAGGAGGTATTGTACTGAGATAATATTTTTAGGACGCCAGTGTAATTAGCAGACTCAGGGTTTAGAAAATTGCCCTTTAGAAACTGAGAAATAGTTTTGAGTTTCTTCTAAAATGTTAAAGTCCTATGTGTGATTATTCTCAGATCAATTAAAGTAGAGACATTGGAATGATGGAAAGTATCCACAAAAGTATCTTCCTGGAGTGCAAAGACAGGAAGAGAAAGGACTTTAGTGATGGTGGGAACAGCTGGAAGGGATCTCTAGGAGCTCTGACATCTGGCTAGATTATGTGGTTAGGGAGCTGCGTATCCAGAGAACCATTGTTTTGGGAAGTCTGATCTGTCTATTTTCTACAAAGTTGAGATAGGCTAAGAGTTTTGTCAGCAGGCTCAAGTATAGATGGTCTGAGGAGGATGCTACTCTGTTTGGTGGCCCTTGTGTGCAGGCTGTTCAGTACAAAGTTCATTCTAAGAGGATTCAAAATGAACTGTCTCTCTTTCTGTGGTTCACCCGAGTCTAGAGGAGTCTAAAAGTCTTCAGCCTTTCAGTCTTCTGGCCTTAGAGCTTTGGAGTGGAGGTGCTATGTGTGAAGTATGTGCTCTGTGCTCCTTCCTTGGTATAACTGTTAGCTTGACACTTGACCATCCTGTACTCAGGCTGCTTCTCTGGAGAGTGGTGTTGATGATAATGACTTCATCTCTTAGGGTGTAGACTAGATGGGTCACCATTCAGCATACTTTCAAGTTCCAGGTAGGTAGATTAAATTTTATTCTTTTTTTAAAAAAATAATTTTAATAGAAATATTAATTGGAGCTGGGTTATAGCAATAGGAAACCTGTACAAGATTAATAACTAGTATCTCATGTCACTGAACTTTGAGCTAAATTTTATTCTTGAAAGGAACTTTAGAGATATCCTTCTGTAGTCCTGTCTTTTGGCAGAGAAAGAATCTGGGACTACAAAGAAGGTTAAAAGAAGTTGGCATTTGCATAGCAGTTCTATTTTAAATCTGTGCTCTGAGAGGCACAGTTTCTGCTGGTGCTGCACAGCAGAAAGGTTTGGTTCCAGCCAACTTAAGTGTAAATTGTGATTCTGTTTCTTACTATCCTTGTTGTCTTATGCAGGTGTTTTCATATCCTTAGCTCTGTTTCTGCATCTATAAAATGGGTGTTAAAACATTTTCCCAACAGAAAGGATTCCTAGACTCTGTGGTGTAAACAGTGTTCTGTGATTAACAGAACTAATGGTAATGGGAAGGCCAGACCCCAGCCCAGGGGCTTTAATCTCTTTCAGGTGAGCCGAGAGAAAATTCTCACTTTCCAGAGAGCCTCCTTTGCTGGAACACTTCTCCTGTTCTTCATCCACACAGACTCAGAATAGAGCAACACCGGACATACTTGGAATCTTTTGTGATGTGCAGGAAGCAAAAGAATTATTTTCAGTGAAACAGGAGTCTACAGAAGGTGCCTAGGAAACAGCTGCATGTGCATCCTAATATAGACTCCTCCTGGCCTTGTGCTGGCCGTCTGCCTGACCAGCAACACCAGGAAGTTTGACTTTTTTCTCCACAGTTTAAGGAGGATTTCCTGGTCCTTGCATGTATGTGTGCACCTGGGTGGGGAGGCACAGTGAGGAAGGGCAGTCACTAGCCTTTGTGAACTAGGAGATGATACCTCAGTGACTGAAGCCAAATGTTGGGAATTAGCTTAAGGTTCATTTAAACATCTTTTTCAGGGACGCTGGCCCCTGCTTGTACTGTCTTCACTGGGGAGTCCCTTTGACACCCTCAGTGAGTGTTGAAACCCAAATCCCTGTCAGTAAACTATAGGTCATCTCTTTGTAAATCCATTGCAGACCTTTCTTTTGCTGGTCATCTACTTTGTGCACACCCATCCCACTTCAGCCCATAAAGTTGACTTGGGGGGAATCTGGGCTGGATGAGGCTCTTCTTTTTTTTATTAAAAAAATTGTGTGTATGATGTGTCTGAATGTGGCTTGTATGTTACAGTCTGCATTGGAGGCTAGAGCAGAGCTTTTGGGAGTTTATTCTGTATATTCCAGGCTAATTGGCCTATAAACTTCTGGGAGATTCTCTCTTTTTTTCCCCATGTAGTCTTTTTTTTTTTTTTTTGATTTTTTTTTTTTTTTGATTTTTCGAGACAGGGTTTCTCTGTGGCTTTGGACCCTGTCCTGGAACTAGCTCTTGTAGACCAGGCTGGCCTCGAACTCACAGAGATCCACCTGCCTCTGCCTCCCGAGTGCTGGGATTAAAGGCGTGCGCCACCACCGCCCGGCTTCCCATGTAGTCTTATCTGTTCCAGAACTCACCCTTTTATACCAGGCTGGCCTCAAACTCAGAGATCCACTTGCCTCTGCCTCCTGAGTGCTGGGATTAAAGGTGTGTGCCACTGTCATCTAGTAGGGAGGTTCTCTTGTTTCTGCCTCCCATTTTGCAATAGTAGAGATTACACATACGAGCTATTGCATCCAACTTTTTGTGGGTTCTAAGGATTGAACTCAGATCCTTATGTGTGCATGACAAGTGGTTTTACCCAATAAGCCATCTCACTGGCTCTGGTTCATCATCTTTTTAAAACTATTTATTTATTTATTTATTCATTCATTCATTCATTTATTTGGGCTGTGTGTGTACAGGTGGTGTGACCCACAGTATGTGAATAGGTCAGAGGACAATCTACAGGAATTTGTTCTTTCCCTCTACCATATGGATGGTCAGGCTTGGCAACAAGCACTTTTATCTGCTGAGCTATAGCAGCCCTGTCTTCTTTGTCTTCAGTGCACAATACATTCCCTGTTATATGTGTTATCTTCCTTCATGTTAACAAAATTCTTAGGAAATCAGCTTATAAAGAGAAAAGAAGACTGGGTATTCAGAAGGTGGAGGCCGAAGAATTGAAAGATCGAAGTCAGCCTGGGCTATATAGTAAGACCTGGTCCCCTCTTCCCACAACAAAAGAGAAAGGGAAAAGAGGGAGTAAGAAGGAGGGATAAAATAGGGAGGCTTACAGTGTTGAGGTTCCAGTTGCTGCTGTTATTTTGAGCCTTAGTGAGGCAGCACATGGCAGAGTGAAATTACTCCCTTCATTATCAAAAAGCAAAAGAGAAAAGGAAGAGAAATGGGGTTTGACAAGTTTCTTTGTAGGTGACTCCCATGACATGGTCTTGTACCTAGGGACTGTCTCTCTCTGCTCTCTGACCTCCCAGTCATGTCACAGGGTGAAGGCTACACTTTTCACACTTTGGCCTTTGGGGACTCTTCAGAGCCAGCTGAAGCACCTGGGATCTGACTTGGAAATTGTGCTGATTACTAAACAAGACGTGATGAAATAAAGATAGGGCTGTAGACTCTGGTGGCCAGAGGGCACAATTTTGCAAATTTCTGTGAGGAATCCTATGACATGGGATGTGCTTTCTCTACTTGATAGACAGGGGAAGCAATTTTGTTGTTGTTGTTGTTGTTGTTGTTGTAGGACTTAGGCATGTCATACAGGCCACTGAGAGGCCTGTAGTTCTCTTTGCCTCTCCACAGCGGACAGCTCCTTCCCAGCCTTGAGCAGGAAACATTTGGCAAGCATGACATCTACACTATGCACTGCGCCTGACATAGAGGGAAGCTTAGGGAAAGCTTGAAAGGTTTGGATGAATTGGTAAGCCTTTTTAGAATGCCAGGCTTCCTGCTTATCCCTAGCAACCTGCAAATGCTGGGCCCATGATGGATATGTGATATTGGTGGCTGAATTTACATGGCACCTGGTGGCTTTTCACACTCCCCCCCACGCCTCTCTGGGGACTAGGGTAGGACAGATGGCCACAGACTCAGCATTCTCAGCTCTGCACCCTCTCTGCAAATCACAGTTGTGGGAAAGTGAAGTTTTTACAACAGTTTTGGTACTGTGATTTCATGCTGCTGGTAAGTGGCTTAACACTCTGGGTAGATCACACCTCAGCAGCGTTCATTTGGGAACAGCTTAATTTCACTGTAGGTAGCTTTGGTTCCTACCCACTAAGCCTCCTGCCCCTTAATAAATTGAGATTGATAAGGTTAACTCCCTGAGCTAGGCAATTTCTGGATCCAGAATTATATTAATCATTTTTCTCATTAACATCTTTAATTCCTTCTCCCCTCAGTGTAGACATCTGCTTTTAAAATGCTATAGGTAGATGCTGAGCAGCCATGGTGCACACCTTTAATTCCAGCACTCAGGAGGCAGAGGCAGGCAGATCTCTGAATTCGAGGCTAGTCTGGTCAAAAGGCTAGTTCCAGGACAGGCTCTAAAAAACTACAGAGAAACCCTGACATCCCCCTCCCCCACACACAAATGTTATAGGTGGAAACAACTCATTATGGTTCAGCTTCCTTCCCTTGTATGGACTTGAAGAGATCGAGGCCAGCAGAAAGATTGAGTACTTACTTGGTGTGGGACTGGTGAAGACCTGAACTGAGATCCAGGGCTCCTGGTTTCTGTTCTGGGCCGCTGTCTACCTTTCACTTCTGTCTTGAGATAGGGAAAGCTCTATAATCTATGTAGTCAAAAATTAATAAAGATAGATCTTTGTTCGTTATTAGAGGCCCCAGCCCTGAGTGAATTAAATTCCTTCTGTTTTCTGACGTCTTAAAAATTCATCTTGGTGCTTTGTTGTTATTGTTTTTAAATTTTTAATAATTATGTTATTATTATTGGCAGGGTCTCATTGCATTCTTGACTGGTCTGTAATTCAGCTATGTAGTCTAGCCTGGCCTTGAGTTTATACCAATTCTGCCTCAGCTCCGTGAGTGTTTGAAATACAGATGTGAGCTACCATGTCCAGATCTAGACTTTTGATTTAAAAAACTTCCTCATACCAGACTTGGTGGGGCACAGTCTTGTAATCCCAGTCCTCAGGAAGCTGAGGCAGGGGGGTTGAGAGTTCTAGAACAGCTTGGGCTACATAACAAGACCCTGTCTCAAAAACAAAACAACACTGCCTTAAATAATTGTGTTACTTAGAAAGGTTTTCTCACCTCTCTTATTCATATTTTCTCATATGGTATATATTTTCAAAATTTAAAAGGCCTGAAAGAGTTAATGCTTCTCTCAGAATAGCCAGGCGTCTCCCAGGAAGTAGCTGAGAGGCAGGATGTGGCAAACCAGTGGGTAAATGAAGCTCTTCTCCTTTGGAAGAAAAGGAAGTGGGAGGAGAAGTAAAGAGGAAGAGCTCAGACTATGGGTCTTACCATCTCTGCTCTAAGAATGTGTTCTTTGAAGCCAAGCAGAACCTGCAGAATTTTGACCCAAGGTCCTGAGAATGCAAGTTGTGCTGATTTTGGAGTTGCCTGTTTTTCCTACAGCTAATATCTCAAGTTTAATATGCAGTGGACTGTTGTCTTTTGCTTTGTAATCTCAATCACCAATACATTCTCTCCTCCTTATTGGCATGCTTTTTAATTGCCTCTGAGCATCTACATTGGTTGTGATTTAGAATCCAAGAAGTTAGATGAGGTCCAGCGTCTAGAAAATCACCTCTCTATTGCATTTACCTATGTGTTTGTTCAGAACATATCCCTATCCATTCTCTGCACATGCTCATAACAGCCCCCATGCCATAGACAAGATTGCCTTTCTGCTTACTGCCAGAGAGATGCCTAGTTTCCAGCTGAGTTGATCTTTACCTTCTTTGCCTTCCTCTTTCATGCTTTACCTTAGGCCTTTGTTACAAATTCCTGGTCTACTTTGTTAGGCACATAGTGTGTCTCTCTAATTGTAAGCCTGCAGATCTCAGCTGGTCTCAATAGTAGATTCAGAATCCTTTTGTCCCTATGGTAACTTTGGGCACTATCTATACAGATTTAGGCCGTACTTTACTGGTTAAGGGCATGTCTTTTTCAAGACTGCTCTTATTTTAGACACCGGCTGGAAGCTTGGGAGTTTCCAGGCAGTGGCTACAAATTCAGAGTTCTTATTACCTTCTCAGGTTCCAGAATTTGCTAGAGTAATTATAGAATGCTGGAAAGTACTGATTGCTATTCTAATTACAATTTTATTATATCAAAAGGATAATAATCTAGATCAACCAAAAGAAGAGACACAAAGAGTGAGGCCTGGGAGAACTGCAAAACAGTACAGCTGCTAGTGTCCTTGTGGACACATCAGTCTCTGCTACACTCATGTACAATATGCATAGAATATTGCTTACCAGGCAAGTTCATCTGAGTTTCACTGTCTGGAGTTCTTTGCAGGGTTAGCTTAATCACTGACCCTGTGATTGAAGTTGGTCTCCAGCCTCCTGTGTTCTCTGCAAGTTTTGCTGATAACACTTCTTTCAAAGCCCAGTTCAGTAGTTGCATGCTTGCCCTTTCTGCTATGGCCAATCCTTCTTTGTTATCTCTTCAGTAGATTGTCTAGAGACTCATCATGAGTCACCTCAGCATAAATCATTAGGGTACACCATGAAGAACAGACACACCTATTACTCAGGAATTGCATGGTTTTACAGGCTGCCTCTCACAGAGGACAAAGTCTAGCCAGGTTGTTCATTATACAACAACCCTCTACCATAGAGCTGTCTCCTCCTCATTTGCCAGAAATCTAGTGTCACTGTTACTCTTCTTTTTCTTTCCTGTCCAGATGGTCACACAGTTGTGCTAACTGACTGTCCCACATCATCCTTCTGGGTGCCGTGCTCCTTGCTTCCCACTTGTCTGCCAGGCAGCAGCAGTGCCAGTGCATGCTTTTAATGCCAGCACTTTGGAGGTAGAGGCAGGCAAATCTCTGTGAGTTTGAGGCCAGCCTGGTCTACAGAGAGAATTCCAGGACAGCCAAAGAGACAGAGAAACAAACAAACAAACAAACACACACACACACACACACACACACACACACACACACCCCAACCAACCAACCAATAAATAAATAAATAAATAAATAAATAAAAATTTTTTTAAAAAGAAGAAAAAGAAATTACCATTTCTGACCTTCCTTTCCCTTCTTCATCTTAGACAGAATTTGGGGTATTGTCTCTATGCCCCCATAGCACTCTATGCCCACTGAGGTAGAGTTGTTACAGTTCTTGTTAGTACCCTTTTCCATTTTTGGCTGATACCAAAATGCTTTCCCCTACCTGCCTGCT
Source organism: Arvicola amphibius (assembly GCF_903992535.2). Classification (NCBI taxonomy): domain Eukaryota; kingdom Metazoa; phylum Chordata; class Mammalia; order Rodentia; family Cricetidae; genus Arvicola; species Arvicola amphibius. Next base: position 132,668,682 of record NC_052049.1, on the reverse strand, counting down.
TACTACCCGCCTTACTTCCCTGTTGTTTATCTCTCTGCCTGTCTCCCTGTCTCTTACACATGCATTGCATGCCAATGATTGCTTTGGGAGGGCAGGGATCACATGGTCCTCCCCTGCCCCTTTCTTCAGCCTTTACACACAAAGCCTGCTGCTGTACATGCTCCATAAGAAATCTGTCTGGCCCTTGCATGGTTGTAGGTGCTAGTGGCCCACTCATATTCCCTGTTCCATGTTTTTCTCTGTATCAGAGCAGCCTACAAGTTTTTATTTTCACAGTTACTTATGCTATGGGACTCCCTTTTCCCTTCATATTACTTTTCTGTTTATTTTTCTGTATCTTGAAGTAGTATAGAATTTGGTCGCCTCATTTGATTTTCCCCAAACAAGAGTGGGACCAAAACATACAAAGCTGCTTGTGTGCTAAAGGTCTAGGGTGGGGAGGATGTTCTCTACTGCAACAATAAAGACATTAAAATCTAGGTGTTTTTGGACTTAAATGGCTCTTGGCTTTCTGCTGTGGTTCATCCTTAGCTTCTTCCCAGAAAAGACTTCCATTTTATTTTGTGAAATAGCTATCTTTTCTAGTTTCACCTCTATGTGCTATTAGAACTGCTCCACCTGCACGGCCCAGGAGCAGAGCAGGGGCTTAGAACTGCAGGTACTTGCTGCTGCTTCCTCCTCTGATAGTCCAGGCTCTGAATGTGATGTTAGCCCAGATACTCTTTCCCCACCTTCCACTTCATTTCAGGAGACAGAAGAAGTCAGTGCCAGTTATTATTTTAAATGTGAAGGTTGAACTCAGGATCTTACATGTGTTAAGTACCCATTTTACTCCTGAGCTGTACTAGAGCCCAGTTAAAATGTATCATCCTTTTTTTCCTTTTGCCATTTTTTCCTTCTTACTTACTTGTTTATTTATTTATGTACCAGCTCATCCATCTATCTATCTATCTATCTATCTATCTATCTATCTATCTATCTATCTATCTATCTATCTATCTATCTGAGGCAGGGCCTCCCTCCCTCCCTTCCTCCCTCCCTCTCTTCCTCCCTCCCTCCTTTCCTTCCTTTATTTGAGGCAGGGTTTTTCTACATAGCCCTGGCTGTCCTGGCTGTCCTATTAGACCTGGCTGTCCTATTAGACCAGGTTGACTTTGAATTCACAGGAATCTGTCTGCTTCTGCCTATCCATGTGCTAGGATTAAAGGCATTTGCCACCATGCCCAGCTTATCAGTGTCATTTTTATAGATGGAAGTTTTTGTCCTGCCTGGTCCCACAGTCATTCAATCCCAAAGAAACACACAGAGGCTTATATTAATTATAAACTGTTTGGCCTATTATCTAAGGCTTATTATTATTATTATTATTATTATTATTATTATTATTATTATTTTTGGTTTTTCGAGACAGGGTTTCTCTGTGGCTTTGGAGCCTGTCCTGGAACTAGCTCTTGGAGACCAGGCTGGCCTCGAACTCACAGAGATCCGTCTGCCTCTGTCTCCTGAGTGCTGTGATTAAAGGCATGCGCCACCACCGCCCGGCCTAAGGCTTATTATTGACTAGCTCTTACAACTTAAATTAACCCATAATTCTTGTCTATGTTTAGTCACTTGGCTTGGTACCTTTTTTTCAGTAAGGCATTCTCATCTTGCTTCCGCTGTGTCTGGCTGGTAACTGACTCTCTGCCTTTCCTCTTCCCAGAATTCTCTTAGTCTGGTCGCCCCACCTATACCTTCTTCCTAGCTACTGGCCAATCAGCATTTTCTTAAAGTAATATGAGTGACAAATCTTTACAGTGTACAAAAGAATTTCCCCTTTTTTTCTTTTCAAAACAAGAACTCTGAATCTAATCTCCTTTGCTTAGCTTTTTTCCTGACCATTATCCATACTTATTTATAACAAACACTCTAAACAAAGACAAACATCTATAATCCATTTTTTGGGGGGAATGTGGGCATAGTTTTCTAGGCTACTTTCTGTTGATTGGGGGCACTGATAATCTTATGGGAACCTAAAGAAAATTTAGTTATGGTCCAGTCCTGACTGGTGTATTCTGTGAGGCTGGATCATCCTAGCCAGCAGTCTTGAGGCTCTTCTGGATGTAGAACTCAGAGGACATTGCACCAGAGGTGCTCTGAAAAGTTGGATCATCTCAACCATCTGTTCCCATTGGAGATTTTTCAGGGGTTTACCTTGATCAATCCTTATTTTTATTAACCCAGAATGAATCCACAGCCTCTTATTTCCTGTGGAAGAAAAAGCAAAACCGCTTCTTCATAGTAACATGTCTTTTGACTTAAAATTTGACATCAAGGCATTTTCAAAATATATAGGTTGGATTAATCCAGCAACATTTATAATCAAATATCTTTTAGCAGCTATTGCTCCTTCATCAGCAGTCAAACAATTCAAAGACAACGCAATAACATACAGTGTCCAGATTCTCTGTTTTCTTTTTTCTTTTTTAGATTTGTTTATTATGTATAGTGTTCCACCTGCATATATGCCTGCAGGCCAGAAGAGGGCGTCAGATCTCATTATAGATGGTTATGAGTCACCATGTGGTTGCTGGGAATTGAACTCAGGACCTCTGGTAGAGCAGTTAGTACTCTTAACCACTGAGCCATCTCTCCAGCCCCTCTCTGTGTGTTTTCTAGCTTTACGTGGCTTTTTTTTTAATTTTGGTTTTTTGAGACAAGGTTTCTCTGTGTATCTTTGGCTGTCTTGAAACTTACTCTGTTGACCAGGCTGGCCTCAAACTCACAGAGATCTGCCTGCCTCTACCTCTCAAGTGCTGAGATTAAAGGCGTGTGCCACCACCGCTCAGCTGAAAATAAATATATTTTTAAAAAACCTAAACCTCAAACCCCCAAGAGTTTGCACTCTTACTTCATCAAGCACAGGGAGGTGTTTTTCTTTTCTTTTCTTTTCTTTTCTTTTCTTTTTTGAGACAAGGGCTCTTGTAGCCTACCCTGGCTTCAGACCTGCTATGTAATCATGGCTAGACTTTAACTCCTCATCATCTTGCCTCCAGCTCCCAAGAGTAAGGATTACAGGAACCACCAACCCTGCCTGGCTTGCTTGGGGAGTTTCTAAGGGTTCTTTACTCAGATTCTCAAGAATAGGAAACGAGCGTTTCTAAGGCTGTCGTTAGTCAGCTTGTTCTTTAGAAACAGCCAGCCTAGCCTTCCCACAGAGCCAGGCTCATGTGCTTCTCTGAGGAAGATGATGTATTTTCCATCAGGGTTGTCCTTGGTTCCCTCTTCCCTTTTAGCACTCTGGGCCCTTCCTGACTACCCTTCTATCCCAAAATACTAGTTTTGATCCTTTGTGGC